>NC_030817.1:65305549-65930549 GCF_001704415.2 Capra hircus
CTCAGCCTGAGTACCTGATGGGAGGCAAATTCTGCAGATGCGAAAGGGCACAGAAAGCCAAGTCCTGACTTCAAGAGGTTCCCCCAAGTAGCCCCTCAAGTCCTAACCCTTCATACCCCGCCAGGCTCACCTCCTCCAGCCCAGTGACTGAGTAGGCATGGCCTTTGACCAGCCCACAGGCCATTCTTGTCTCATACTGAACTGGAACAATCGTCTGTGGAGTGAAAACCAGACAGCCTGTCAGGGCTTGTTTCCTGAGACAAAGTTCACACTGGTTCACATCCTGGGTTCAGTGAAGACAAGCACTCCTCCATGCCCTGGAAGCATGCCTCCTAGCCATGAGAAGACCCTCACTAGCCCTTTAAGAGAGCCAAGAATATGCAGCCCAGACAAGGTGTTTCCGTCAAGCTGGTCCCTTGACCATTGGAGGACAATGTGGAGGCTGGGGCCGTGAGGTGAGTGTGAGCGTGCCTGGCCCTCCTTTCTGGATCTCTTGGGTCTTTCAAAGGAAGAAGTGGGGGTGGATAGAGGCTGCTTTGGGTCAGGCTCCCCTTCCCTGAGCCCACCCAGGGTTGACTATTCCTGGAAGAGAAAGGGATTGAGAAGAGGGGTTAGATGAAACATGGAGGTCTAACCTTTTATCTTTCTATCCCCTCACCTTCTCCACCCACCCTAGAACATATTCAAGAAATCAAAAGTAGACTTCCTTAGTGGTCCAGTGGTTAGGACTCCATACCTGCAATGCAGGGAGTGCGGGTTTGATCCTTCATTGGGGAACGAAGATCCCACGTGCCATGTGATGTGGCCAAAAATTTTAAAAAAGAAAGAAATTAAAAGTTCCTGCACCCAGGCAGAGAATTCCAAGGCAGCCAGAGGAGAGTCCTGCTCAGACATGACTGAGCCTCAAGGAGCAGGGAAGTCTCTTCCATCTGAGATTTGCAGCCACAAGAGATCCTTGGCAGAAGGGTAGGAGGGCCAAAACCCAGTGAGCCCTAGATGGATCTCTGTGGCTTCACTCTGCCTAGTGACATGACAGCTTTAAGAGGTAGCCTGGAGCCCTTTTCAAAGTGAGGGGTATATGAGGAGCCAAGGCTTTTGGCATCTCAAACTCTTCCAGATTTCAGTCTTTAGAGGACCCAGACCATGTGAATAGAAAGGGAGGGGGGCAGGAGGTTCATAAATCTCTCAGTTTTGGACCAGGGAAACCACTTGAAGTGACTCTGTGGCATTACATATGCATTCCCAACTATTCCACTACTGGCTATCTGTCCAAAGAAAAGTGTCCTGGATGGACACAAAGATGTATCTAATAGGATGTTAGCTGTAACATTTAAAAACTACAGCCAAAACAGAAAAAGAAAATATTTAAATTCCCAATAATAAGTTATGGGGTAAAAAAACTACAATTTATTTGGAGTCCAACTACAATGTTGGACTATTGTACAGCCACAAAAAATGTTATAGAAGACACACTAAGAATGTGATTCTTGTTGACACATTAGGTATATAAAGCTAGCTGAAAAAGTAGCTTGCTGCAAAGAGGTACATACAGTATGACTGCATTTTTAAAATAAAAATTTAGATTAGGTGTATGCACAGAAAAATCCTAGTAGGACATATGCCAAATGTTATTATCCTCAGATAGGGAAAAAATAGGTTCATTTTTCCTCTGATTTACTGTATAGTATGTATTACTTCCAAAACTACTAGAATATAAGCTCTGGGCAGGGGGTGGGGGGAGTGTGTGGAGACTGCTCGTTCCTTAGAATTCTAAACAAATGGGAGAGAATTTTCTTTGTTAGAAGAGAGCCTAGTAGGAGCTCAGTAAATAAGTGTCAAATACATAAATGAATGAACTAGAAGGAGAGAAATACTTTACAAATAAATGAAATCTCTCTCATAAATATTTATGCCTGTTAATTCATTATCAGAGAAACTGCCTGGACCATGGAGTATGAAGGAACCCCTTCCCCTCCCCCACCAGAGATTCCCTCCAAAAGCTGTCTCCCCCCTCCATTCCTCAGGAGCCTTGGAGCAAGCAAGAGATTCCAACCCAGACCCCTGGAAGGCCCCAGGAGGAGCCCACGTGGGCGGTGCTGGCTGCTGAGGAAGGTCTGACACCACACAACACACCCGGGCCATGCAGGTGGGAGGAGTACACACCCGAGTTGGTCTGTCATCTGAGCATCCCTCAGGGATGAGGTCTGAGTCCCTGAGCCGCGAGTTATCCATATTCCTCACCATCCGTTCAATCAACTCCCCCATTTTCAGCCCAGAAGGAGAGGTTCCATAGGTCATGTTTGTGCCATCCTGAGGCCCAACAGGGAGGGCAGGGGACAGTCCAGGAGAGGGAGAGAGAGTAAACAAAGGAGGGTGATAGAAAGGGAAGGAGAGAGAAAGAAGGGAGGGGATAGACAAAGAAACAGAGGAGAGATAAGTAGAGCATGAATGGAGAAAAGATGGAGAACAGTGATGCAGAAAGAAAATGTTTGTCCATGGGTGCTTCATCTTCCCAAGCTTTCCCATCTACTGGGTGTACTAGGAGAGGAAGGAACAGGAATTCAGCTTGGGCCCCTTCCTCACAAAGAGAGATAACCAAGACTGTTAGAATACATTGACTAACCCCCAGGGAAGGTGCATCTCCTGGCCAGTCTGCCATCCCCTTGCCCTTGGCTCTGGTCTCAGTTCATACCACTTTGTTGAGAGGTGGACTGCAGGCTGAGCTTCTCCCAGATTACAACACAAAGCCTGTGTCCCACGTGCGAGATATGATCAAAGCTCAGTGACTGGGAGGCTTTCTTAGGGAACTGGTAGGTTCAGGTCCATAGCCCAGTGTGTGGCCAGCTTACTAGGGGCATGCTGGAACTGAGAAACACCAGCCCTGGAGGCTGGTTCAGTTCAGTTCAGTTCAGTTCAGTCGCTCAGTCATGTCTGACTCTTTGCGACCCCATGAATCGCAGCACGCCAGGCCTCCCTGTCCATCACCAACTCCTAGAGTTCACTCAGACTCACGTCCATCGAGTCAGTGCTCCAGTAGCATATTGGGCACCTACTGACCTGGGGAGTTCCTCTTTCAGTATCCTATCATTTTGTCTTTTCATACAGTTCACGGGGTTCTCAAGGCAAGAATACTGAAGTGGTTTGCCATTCCCTTCTCCAGTGGACCACATTGTGTCAGACCTCTCCACCATGCCTGCCCGTCTTGGATGGCCCCACAGGGCATGGCTTAGTTTCATTGAGTTAGACAAGGCTGTAGTCCTAGTGTGATTAGATTGACTAGTTTTCTGTGATTATGGTTTCAGTGTGTCTGCCCTCTTGCAACACCTACCATCTTAAGGTAAGAGAAACCCTGGAGGCCTATTTCCACTTAAATTCTAGGATCTTTATTGAAAACCTCCAGAAACTTCTCCCTTGAGAAATTCCCAGTTTTCAAAGTTGAGAGCTACTTTTCTGCTTCCTAAAACAGAAAGTTCACCCCATCCCAGAGGAAAGCCCTGTGCTGCTGTTCACTGGGTAAGTCTTCCCAGTAGCTGGCAGCACCCTGTCCTGCACCCCACACCCCAGACTTACATCAATGGAGCAGCCCATGAGGGAACCCCTCTCGATGGCTTTCTTCATGATCTTGTACATGTCTCTGGGAGCATCCTTGATTTCAAAAAACTCTGTCACTCCTCCCGTGAAGTCCTCCATGGCCTCTGTAGTGTTCCCGCCTTTCAGGGCTTCATACGAACCATGGAGCCTGAGAGATAGGATGAAGACTAGTCTGGGGTCACAGGGTTCCAGGAAACATGACCCCAGTACCCCTGGCTCCAGGACTTTACTCTTGGGTCCTGTGATGCTGCCTTATCCAAATTCTCCAACAACTCTGTAAGCTTTTGAACAGATACTATGGAGAGACTGAGCCCCAGAGGCTGTGTGACCAGCTGAGACCACAGAGAAGAGAAACACTGGGACTGGAACCTGCTATTCCCACTTCCTGATAGTTCTCTTTCCACTATACTCGGAATCTGAAGTAGGGCTCCATTAAAGCCATTAGTAGCTGGAGTGGAGCTTCTGAGAGGCAACATGGCTTTTATTCATATATTCTGAGCTCCAGTGTTACGCAGCGGCCTGGATGGGAGGGGAGTTTGGGGGGAATGGATACATGTATACATATGGCTGAGTCCCTTCACTGTTCACCTGAAACTATCACAACATTGTTAATCAGCTATACCCCAATACAAAATATAAAGTTATATATATATATATACATACAAATATGTATATATAGTGAGCTCATGAGTTTGAGCCAACCAAGGCTCTGGGATTTGAGTTCCAGAGAAATAATACTGGGATCCAGGATCTGTAGTGCCACCAAGAAGGGAGGATTAAAGAGCTCACTATGGAAACTAGAGATTTCCTATCCCCGTCTTACTTAGCATAAGCCTTCTCCAGCAGAGCACTCCAGAACTCATTGCGATGGTTGGATTTGGTGAAAACCAGTTGATTGTTGTAAGTTGGCAGGCAGTCATCAATAACCACGTCCACCCAGTCTCCATAGCGCCAGAACTGCACAGAAGCATCAAGCACAGTGCCATCCTCAGATTTACCAGCGGGAAATGCGTCCCTACCCCACATTCCTCTTGTTCACACTATTCTGGGTTTAGAGAGGGTGAATCTTTCTTTAAGTGGACTGTGACCTCTTTGAGGGCAGGAAGTATGTTACAAACCATTATGCTTCTTCCACACAGTCCAGCTCAGTACAGGGGATGGTAGGTACTCCATGTGTATCTGAGGGCTTGAGATTTTCCTTCTGCTCTGTAGGTCTGGGGACAGCCTAGGTATCAGTACTTTTAGTTATCTCAGCTGATCCTCATATGCAGTCAGGGCTGAGAAGCACTGGTCTAGGAGAAGGTGATGTATAATTTATGTACTTCTTGATGACAAATAAGGTAGGAATTGTTGTTGAAGAAGAAGGATTGACATGGAAATGGAAGGTGACCCAGAATATACTCTGGTTAAACCAGGAACACTGTCCAGTAATCCTAATTCTAGATGATGTTCTTGAACAAATTGGTTTTAACCCAAGAAAGCCAAAAGTAGTTTAATTTCCTTATGACATTTACTCTCCTATGAACAAGAAGGCAAAAATCTGTGTGGTCTTTGTGTTTATGATCCTTTTGTTTTCAGACCTTTTAAATACCCAAGGGGAGTGAGCAGCTTGATGGCACAGGGAAAAAATGAGACTCGGGACCCCGCTGCCCTGTCCACATTGGGATGGCAGCAGGAGTCTGATCCTAAACCTGCAGAGAAGACCCTTTCTGAGGCCTTCCATCCTGGGATACAAGATCAACTGATGATCTGGGTCAGTCCAGGACATTGGGAGCCTTCAGGGCTGTTCAGAAGCCTCAGAACACCCATAGATACAGGTGCCCACATAAGAAGCTCATTTCAGTTCTGGGTCAGCATGAGGTTTGGCTCTTTGCTAGGACAATTTGGATCCAGAAAGTTTCCAGTGTCTGAACTTATTCTGAAACCAAAAGACTCATTGCTGGGCCAAGCCAGAAGCCTGGTCCCCAGATTAACCAGACTTTTCTTCCAGAGCCTGGAAGGGGTGAATGATAGTGCGGGTATAGACTTGTGTTGGCATTTCTTTTGCAGCCTCAAGGGCCCTCTGGATTCCTAGTGCCAGTGTCTTAGGGATTTACTTGAGAAGGACTTCTGGTTATCACACAGAAGCCTGACAGCTGGAAGGGTAAAAATAGACCAACAGGCCAGCAAACAGGATATCCTCTAACATTTCTGGGGCCTAACGGAAGGTGTAGGGGTTTGAGGGTAGGAAGAAATAAACAACTACTTCCTCACAGGCTTGAGGCCTGAAGGGGGTCACTGCCCACAGCCATAGCTGGCTGGGTGGGTGGGAATCTTTCCTGGAGCCACTGGGAAGTCAAGCCCGGGATTCTTGGTAGGTGGACGGCCCACTGGCCCTCTTAACTACAGTCCCTTGACCTCACCTGGAAGTGAAAAATCCCTGCGTAGTTTTCGGTGAAACTCTGATCATGGGGTATGACCCGGAAAAGCAGACGCTCGTTCAAGGTCAGGCAAGCGATGGCTGCAAGAAACCAGCAGTCCCCTGCAGGCAAACACGTGGCACAGGTCACAGGAGGGCCCACACCTCCAGAGAAGAAGGAGACCCCATCCCCATCAGCTGCTCTGCTTTCCGGAGAAGGGCGTACACTTGACTCTCACTGTCCTGCTTCCAGATCTGACCTTACGGAGGTATCAGCCAAGGAAAGGAGTGTGACCGCAGTCCCTGGACTATGCCATCAACAGGGTAACTTACTCCCTCGTGACTGCTTTCCTGAAGGCTATAGGCAATTCCTCTGTCTGCAGTATAAGCTCAGACCTCCATCTGGACCTCAGTGGAAACTGAGCAGTGGGGGTCATAATTGGGTCATTCTTTCTAACACCTGTAGGGAAGCTGCCTGCCCTGCACCTTTGCAATGTGATTGCAGGATCTGAGCATCTGAGAGCCATCAGACCAGCCCATTAGTACTGTAAGGAAAGCTGGTTAGTATTTGGATGTGGCACTTTGCCCTGTTTGTGTGTGCCTGTGTGTGTGTGAATGCCCAAGTGGCAGGCCAGGAACACTAACAGAACACAGGCTAGGTTATGCAAGGCCTTTGTTGTGCTGTGTGGGATGTCACAGCATTTCTGAGTCTGCAGAGGGGAGGCTGAGAGCCTCCACAGGCCTCCTCCCACCACCACTACCACCTTCCCCACTTCCCACTTCCCAAGCAACCAGCCTTTCTGAAACAGCGTGTCGGTTGGAAGGCCCAGGTTATTAGCTGGCCAGGCCTCTGCAGGCAGCCTTCCTTCAAGTGCAGGAAGTCAGATATTCAAACCCTCTTCAGCCTCTCCTTCCGGGACCAAATTAGCTAAATTCCTTTCATTTGGCCTTGAGTGCCCCTTTTCCCTCAAGTTCTAAATTGTGTCTGTTGATATTTGTTTCCTCCAACTTTACTTCACAGCACTTTTCTGCAGTTCACACTAAAGACAACACCTTCCAAATAAGAGGCTGAGATAAAGGAAGCAGCCAGGCTAATTGACCAGACAGAAAATTG
Organism: Capra hircus; assembly: GCF_001704415.2. Classification (NCBI taxonomy): domain Eukaryota; kingdom Metazoa; phylum Chordata; class Mammalia; order Artiodactyla; family Bovidae; genus Capra; species Capra hircus. The sequence continues at coordinate 65,312,653 of NC_030817.1, forward strand.
GATGCTCATCCACATGGCAGGCGTTGCCTTTGTTGAAAAGCTTGTTTAAAATGGAGCTATTCTGGGGCAGTTTAAACAAGAGTTCGAGTTATGAAATCACTTTTTGTGAGCATATTGATTCTGCATGCCCAAGGGACATGCATGGCACACAATTTCAGAGCTGCTTTCTAAGAAAGGTTGTTGTTGTTTAGTCTCTAAGTCATGTCTGACTCCTCGTGACCCCATGGACTTAGCCTGCCAGGCTCCTCTGTCCATGGGATTTTACCAGAAAAGAACACTGGAGTGGGGACCCCACTGCTCCACTGTGGGGACTCCTGGAGAAGGGATTTCCTTCTCCAGGGAGTCTTTCTGACCCAGGGATCAAACTCCTGTCTCCTGCATTAGCAGGCTAATTCTTAACCACTGAATCACCAGGGAAGCCCTTTAAGGAAGGTGGGTCCTGCTAGAAACAGGGCTTTTGTCTTGCTGAGTGGGGTGTGTGAGTGTCCTGGAGACTCTGGAGAGGAGGCGACCTCCTGTTGCGACACAAGGTAAAGAGCTGGTGAGAAAGGTGGGAGGGACAGAAATTAAATGAAGTAATCACCAACACAGAGCTGAATGAGTTTAAATAATGTTATCAAAACTACCTCCCCCAAATTCATTACAAGCAAAACCAGATTACTGTCCCTTTACTTACTATAAAAGGATCATACCTCTTAATCACACCTTGATTGTTTGGCTAAATAGGACCAGAGGAACTTTCCTACCTAGATCTCCTTGGCAGATGTCAGTTCTATTGGCTCCACCAATGATAAATCGGGGATTCTCACAAATTTCCTGTGAAGCAAAAAGGAAATAATAATAGTAGCTATTATTTACTGAGGTTCATATGCAGTACTGGCATCACATATCAGGAGTTTTACACACACCACTCACGTAAACCTCAGAAACGCCCATGAACTGGATACTATCATTCTTATTTTTCAGATGAGAACACCAAGACTCAGAGAGGTTAAGAATTTGCCCAAGGACACACAGCTAGCAGGCAGGAGAAGCCAGGTGCGTGGCTCCTTTTCTCACTGTCCCACATTGATCCCTCACAGTGATATACTGTCTGAGTAAGGGAGCACCTTGAGAGTTAGGACAGTGTCACTATTGTCTCAGCTTTGATCAAGGGACAGTACAAAACACAGCTCTTGTTTGTTTGCTTTCTAAGCCAGGAAAAGAGGTGCAGCAGGGAAAGTAAGGATCTTTTTCCCCAAGATGTGGTAACATAGATATTTAGTATCAGCATGTGTCCCAAGGGCCACAGGACTTGAGAGCTGGGGAGAGACAAGAATAAATTTGACATGAGCCTCAAAGGCCTCGCAGTCTGTTGGCAGGTATGCTTCTTTAATAAAGCTAACCTAACGTGACACCCTGGTCCGAGCAGTTTTCAAATCCAGGCACTACCAGTTATATGCATGCCAACAGAGGCCAACAGGGGGTGCTCTTGTGTTTGTTTGGATGTGTCATGCTTTGTATTTTAACTTTTGAAATAATTATAGATTCTGTGTTTTGGTTTTAACTTTGTCCTTCACCGCTTCAAGAAGCCTTGCTATCTTGGTGATATAGCCCTCTCTGTTTTTCTGTCTTCCCTAATACAACAATCCGGGTGAGTGAGCTCAGTGAATGAATCTCCCTGAGCTCAAGGATCTATCTCACCTACTAGATGGAAAGTCGTGCATAGATCACAGCACACACACCACCCCCTTGAAGCTCTTATCAATGGAAGGACAAACCCCAAATAATAATTTTTTAAAAGGTTACCTATAGGGGAGGAAAGGATTAAGTGGTGAATATAGGGATGGAAGTAAAACTCCGAACATATCTGTTTTAAAATAATTTTGACTTAGGAACAATGTACATTTTATAGAATTAAAAACCAAATTGAAGAAAATGCAATTTTAAAAAGCAATCTGTAACTGTGAAAGAATAAAATTCTTATTTTAAGCTACCAAGTTTATGGTAATATATTATAGCAGCCATAGGAGCCTCATACAAATGGCAAAAAATACATGGGAAAATGCTCAACATCATTAATCATACAGGAAACACTACAATGTGATACTACTACACACCAAACAGAATGGTTAATACTTAAAAGAGTAATAAACTGGTATATTAATTTTAGTGAGGAAAAAAAGCAATCTGTAAAAGCTAAAAGCAAATTGAAGAAAAGGAACCTAACTGCTTATCAAATTGATGGCATGATCACATACATAAAATGAATTCTTTCAAGTGACTTGCAATGTAAAATGTTGGCTGTTTATTCCTTTGGGGATATATCCTAAGTTCAGTTCAGTTTAGTCACTCAGTTGTGTCCAACTCTTTGTGATAACAGTTTTTTGTGATCCACACAGTCAAAGGCTTTGGCATAGTCAATAAAGCAGATGTTTTTCTGGAATTCTCTTGCTTTTTCGATGATCCAACAGATGTTGACAATTTGATCTCTGGTTCCTCTGCCTTTTCTAAATCCAGCTTGAACATCTAGAAGTTCACGGTTCAGGTACTGTTAAAGCCTGGCTTGGAGAATTTTGAGCATTACTTTACTAGCATGTGAGATGAGTGCAATTGTGTGGTAGTTTGAGCATTCTTTGGCACTGCCTTTCTTTGGGAATGGAATGAAAACTGACCTTTTCCAGTCCTGTGGCCAGTGCTGAATTTTCTAAATTTGCTGGCATATTGAGTGCAGCACTTTCACAGCATCATCTTTTAAGATTTGAAATAGCTCAACTGGAATTCCATCACCTCCACTAGCTTTGTTCATAGTGATGCTTCCTAAGGCCCACTTGACTTTGCATTCCAGGATGTCTGGCTCTAGGTGAGTGATCACACCATCATGGTTATCTGGGTCATGAAGATCTTTTTTGTATGTTCTGTGTATTCTTGCCACCTCTTCTTAGTATCTTCTGCTTCTGTTAGGTCCATACCATTTCTGTCCTTTATTGTGCCCATATTTGCATGAAATGTTCCTTGGTATCTCTAATTTTCTTGAAGAGATGTCTAGTCTTCCCCATTCTATTGTTTTCCTCTATTCCTTTGCATTGATCGCTGAGGAAGGCTTTCTTCTCTCTCGCTATTCTTTGGAACTCTGCATTCAAATGGGTATATCTTTCCTTTTCTTGTTGGCCTTTTGCTTCTCTTCTTTTCACAGCTGTTTGTAAGGCCTCCTCAGGCAACCATTGTGCCTTTTTGCATTTCTTTTTCTTGGAGATGGTCTTGATCCCTGCCTCCTGTACAATGTCACGAACCTCCGTCCATAGTTCTTCAGGCACTCTGTCTATCAGATCTAATCCCTTGAATCTATTTCTCACTTCCACTCTATAATCGTAAGAGATTTGATTTAGGTCATACCTGAATGGTATAGTGGTTTTCCCTACCTTTTTCAATTCAAGTCTGGATTCGGCAATAAGGAGTTCCAAATTGGGAAAGGAGTACATCAAGCCTGTATATTGTCACCCTGCTTATTTAACTTATATGCAAAGTACATCATGAGAAATGCTAGGTTGGATGAAGCACAAACTGGAATCAAGATTGCTGGGAGAAATATCAATAATCTCAGATATGCAGATGACACCACCCTTATGGCAGAATACAAAGAACTAACTAAAGAGCCTCTTGGTGAAAGTGAAAGAGGAGAGTGAAAAAGTTGGCTTAAAACTCAACATTCAGAAAACTAAGATCATGGCATCTGCTCCCATCTGCTGCTGCTGCTGCTAAGTCACTTCAGTCGTGTCTGACTCTATGCGACCCCATAGACGGCAGCCCACCAGGCTCCGCTGTCCCTGCGATTCTCCAGGCAAGAACACTGGACTGGGTTGCCATTTCCTTCTCCAGTGCATGAAAGTGAAAAGTGAAAGTGAAGTCGCTCAGTCATGTCCGACTCCTAGCGACCCCATGGACTGCAGCCTACCAGGCTCCTCCATCCATGGGATTTTCCAGGCAAGAGTACTGGAGTGGGGTGCCATTGCCTTCTCCATTGCCTTCTCATCTGGTCCCATCACCTCATAGCAAATAGATGGGGAAACAATGGAAACAGTGACAGACTTTATTTTCTTGGGCTCCAAAATCACTGCAGATGGTGACTACAGCCATGAAATTAAAAGATACTTGCTCCTTGGAAGAAAGCTATGACCAACGTAGACAGCATATTAAAAAGCAGAATTATTACTTTGCTGACAAAAGTCCATCTAGTCAAAGCTATGATTTTTCCAGTAGTCATGTCGCCAAGAGTTGGACACAACTGAATGATTGAACTGAACTGAACTTTGTGATCCCATGGACTGCAGCACACCAGGCTTCCCTGTCCATCACCAACTCCCAGAGCTTGCTCAAACTCGTCCTTTGAGTCAGTGATGCCATCCAATCATCTCATCCTCTGTTGTTCCCTCCTCCTGCTCTCAATCTTTCCCAGCATCAGGGTCTTTTCAAATGAGTCAGCTCTTTGCATAAGGTGGCCAAAGTATCGGAGTTTCAGCATCAGTCCTTCCAATGAATATTCAGGACTGATTTCCTTTAGGGTGGACAGGTTGGATCTCCTTGCAGTCCAAGGGACTCTCAAGAGTCTTCTCCAACACCACAGTTCAAAAGCATCAATTCTTTGGTGCTCAGCTTTCTTTATAGTCCAACTCCCACATCCATACATGACTACTGGAAAAATCATAGCTTTGACTAGATGGACCTTTGTCAGCAAAGTAATGACTCTGCTTTTTAATATGCTGCCTAGGTTGGTCATAGTTTTTCTTCCAAGAAGCAAGCATCTCTTAATTGTATGGCTGCAGTCACTATCTGCAGTGATTTTGGAGCCCAAGAAAATAATTTCTGTCACTGTTTCCATTGTTTCCCCATCTATTTGCCATAAAGTGATCAGACCATATGCTATGACCTTAGGTTTTTGAATCTTGAGTTTTAAGCCAGTTTTTTCACTCTTCTCCTTTACGTTCACCAAGTGGCTCTTTAGTTCCTCTTTGCTTTCTGCCATAAGGGTGATATCATCTGTATATCTGAGGTTATTGATATTTCTTCCAGCAATCTTGATTCCAGCTTGTGCTTCATCCAGCCTGGCATTTCATATGATATACTCTGCATATAAGTTGAATAAGCAGGGTGACAATATATGGCCTTGATGTACTCCTTTTCCAATTTGGAACCAGTCCATTGTTCCATGTCCAGTTCTAACTGTTGCTTTTTGACCTGCACAAAGATTTCTCAGGAGGGAGGTAAGGTGTTCTGGTATCTCATGTCTTTAAGAATGTTCCACAGTTTTTTGTGATCCATACAATCAAAGGCTAAACCTTACATCTTAAGGTCAAACCCCAGACCATAATGAAATGTGAACCATAATAAATAAAAATAATATTGTTACTACTTCAAAACGTTCACATGTAGGATAAAGTAAATAATGTACATCAATGTCATTAGGAACTAGGATATTTTTAGTGTAAAAGAGAATATGCAGGGGGCCTCCCTGCTGGCTCAGTGGTAAAGAATCCACCTGCCAGTGCAGGAGACATGGGTTTGAACCCTGGTCTGGGAAGATCCCACATGCTCTCAGTATAATTAAGACCTTGAGACACAACTATTGAACCCTTGCTCTGGAGCCAGTGTTCCACAAGAGAAGCTGCTGCAATGAGAAGCCGTGCACAACTAGAGAGTAGCCTCTGCTTGCCGCAACTAGAGAAAGGCCCTCATAGCAACGGAGACCCAGCACAGCCAAAAGTAAGTAAGCTTCAAAGAGAGATTTCATTTAAAAAGAAAATATGTAAAATTATAAAAGTGAATAACTTCAGGAAAAACCCAGCAATGTTAAAGTGGAGTTGGATATTTAAGCATAACTCATGATTCATTTCTGTCTCTCTAAAAAAATTTTCTATCTCCCAGCACTAAAACAAAACAAAACATAAAAACTAGAAGCAGTAAAAATGTAGTAAAGAGAATATCAACTACCAGAATGTGGTCTTTAAAAACCATTTTTCCCTAATAAAATATAAAACTCTCATTATTTCAAATAAGACTCTTTCCTCTTAAAAAGCAAAGCAATTAAGGTATAGTGAACATGTTATTTTTGTCTCCCCAGTATTTTGCATCCTTGCAATACGTTCCCCCTTCTCCTGATATTATTCCTCAGTTTTCAGCTGGAGAGCAACCCTACTGTCAGCACGTGTTCTGGTGGGCTTCCCCCTTCCCCCAGCTCCACACAGCTGTTAGGGCAACTAGAGTGAAGGTGGTTGGATGACCACCAGGAATGGGCAGATGACCAAGTCTAGGCCAAGAGATATGGGCCAAGTCTTTTGTTGTAACTATTGAGAAAGAAACACATTCTCCTCCAGGAGTTACTAAGCTGGAGAATGTCAGCCTGAAGCTGCTTGTGGCCATTTCTGCCCCTTTGTGAAGGTAACCTGCCTGAGAGTAAAGACAACTCAGAAGAAGCAGATGGAGGAGTGGGTGGAGAGGGCAGAGGTGATAAACAGACAGACAGATAATATTAGGAAGTGTGTCTTGACGTGGTTTGAGGCCTGGATTCAGTGTGTCTAAACCCAATCATCACCTTTGAAAATTCAGCTACAGAACATTTTTGGTTTAAGTTAGAGTTGGGCCTCTGTTACTTGCCAACTGAGACACTTGACTACTGAGTGTCCTGCCCCTCTTATAAGGGAATATATTATAGAGTGACTCAAATAATGGAAGTGTGGCTACATTTTTTAGCTGTCACAGGGGTAGCTTTCTCTCCTTGGGTCTACAGGTTCAGAAGCCTCGTCCACCCATCTGCCACCAATTCCAGGGCTGACAACTTGGAAAGGCAGCAGCAGCTGCACTGCTTTCTCTCCCGTCTGCTTCAGGTATTTGAATGGAGTTACATTTTTTGCAATGGTAGAGATTCCCCAATATGCTACATTTACCTTCAATACTACCTCAGCTAAATTCACCAGACACTATTTGGACTTCTGAGTATGTACAGGGCTGGGAGATTGAAGGATATAATAAAAAGAGGAAATCATCCCTGCCTGCCCTCTGGGAAACCCCCAGCCTAGAGACCCTCAACTGTGTGTCCTCATGAGAGATGTCTGTTTGGTGAGGGTCAGTTAGCAAGCTTGTTGAGGATTAATTCATAGAATAGCTAGATTTGCCTAGATACCCTCCTCACTGCCTACTTTTCTGGAGTGTCTGAGACCTGTTTTTGTTGGTTAATATAAACAAAGGGTAAATCATGCTGGCTCTGTCACTTTAGCTTGGGGACCTAAGGCTTCTGGTCACTCCTTTGGCTATAATTTGGCATGAGACTGGATCTGTCAGTGATGGAGCCACAGCAATTAGCAGCAGGTAACCATTTCCTCCATTTTTGAGTGCTGTGGTTTGCACAGTGTCTCCAAACATTTTTTATTGTATACCTCCATCATAAGAGCACTTCCCTGGTGGCTTGGATGGTAAAGAATCTGCCTGCAATGCAGGAGACCCAGGTTGGATCCCTGGGTTAGGTAGATCCCCTGGAGAAGGGCATGGCTACTCACTCCAATATTCTTGCCTGGAGAATCGTGTGGACAGAAGAGCCTGGTGGGCTACGGTCCATGGGGTTGCAAAGAGTCAGACACAACTGAGCGACTAACACTTTCACTTTCTTTCCATCATTAAAATGTTTTGAACACACAACTCTACAAAAGTATTTTTATTAGTTTTAAATTATCTGTGTGTATTATCCTAACATATAATGTGCATTATAAGATAAATAAAAACATACATTTAAAAGGGTGGGCTAATAGGAGACTTCTGGTTTCAGCTCCAACATGTAAAGAGCTTGGAAGTCATCCCTCCCTTCCTTACCACAGGAAAAAGCCAACACCTGAAAACCAGTGACTTTGCTTGGACCCATCAGAGAATTGAGGTTAGAGGTCAACTACATTGAAATAAAGATGCAAGTGAAACCAGAGAGTTATAGCCAAGATCTGTTTATCTGGGGCAGAAGCTGCCTCAGCCACAAACTGGGAGAAACACTGAAATGGTAACCTTGATGAATTTCTGGAAGCTGAGTGAGGACTAGCACAGAGTGAGAAACTTCTGGAGGCCACAGTCTTTAGAAGAACCCACCTCCCCCATACTTTCATGGTTTCTACCTCCAAAAATTCCACTAAGTTCTTGTGAAAATTCAAGAAAGATCTTCCTACTGGGGAAAAGGCTTTTCCTGTCTTACCTATGTTGGGGGAAGTATATTACTCCCACTCTAGCTCCCTCTAGTCTTTCTCACCAAAGAAGGGAAAAAAGCTATACCAGTGGAAAAACGTGTGAAGATCACAGCCCAGAGAGACAGGCCCATTAAAAGGCAGAGCTTTAATCACTAGATTATAGAACACTTCCCCTCCCCCACTGTATTACCACATCAACAGGGCTCCAGTGAAATAACAGTGGCTTACAGCTGAAAGAGCTGCAAGATGTAAGCCCAAAGTCAAGAGAGGAAACAAACCAAGGATATTAAAGGAGTCTGAAGCATCTGACATCTACAGCTATAAGAAACAACCATAGCACAACCAGTTTCTAGCCAGCCTAACATAAATCCTCATGCCAGGGCTTTTCTAGTGGTCCAGTGATTAAGACTGCATTCCCAATGCTCGGAGGATGGGTTTGATCCCTGGCCAGGGAATTTCTGCACACCGCTATGGTGCAGCCAAAAAAAATCCACCTCATGCCAAAGGATTATTTATCTCAGTTCTTATTACCCAAAACAACATCTGCTTTCAGCCAAAAACTACAAGAGATGTCAAAAGGCAGGTAAAAGCAGTCTGAAAAGGTAAAGCAAACATCAGAACTAGATTCAGATATGACATAGATGTTGGAATTACCAAGTAGGGGATTTAAAGTAATTATGACTAGTGTGTCAAAAGGTCTAATGGAAGAAATAGATAGCATTCAAGAAAAGGTTGGTAATATAAGCAGAGCGATGGAAATCAAGAAAGATTCAAAAGGAAACAATAGAAATAAATAATATTACAACATATATTTGATGGATCCATCAGTAAATTAGACAAAGACAAAGAAAAAAATCAGCGAGATTGAAGATAAGACAATAGGAATTTCCTAAAGTGAAATGCAAAGAGAAGAATATAACGATAACGAAAAACAGAGCAGGACATCCAAGAATGGTGAGACATTCAAAATGTGCAACATATGCATAATTGGAATACTGGAGGGAAAAAATAGCAGAGCAGAAGAAATATTTGAAGTAATAATGCCCAAGAACTTTCCAAAATTAATGACAGATAACCAAATCACAAATCCAGGAAGCTCAAGGCACATCAAGCAACATAAATGCTGGCGAGATAAAACATAACTACACTTAGGCATATCATATTCAAACTGCAGATAACCAAAGATAAAGAAAAGATCTTGAAAGAAGCCAAGAGCAGGGAAATACTCTAGAGGAAAAGAGGCAAGAATTATAGCAGACTTTTCTTCAGAAACCATGCAAGCAAGAAAGATCGGATTGAAATATTTAAATTGATAGAAAAAACCATCCACCTAGCATTCTATATGCAGAGCATTAATCTTTCAAAACTGAAGGACAGGGACTTCCCTGGTGGTCCAGCGGTTAAAAATTTGCCTTACAGTGCAGGGGATGTGGGTTTGATACCTGGTTGTGAAACTAAGATCCCACATTCCACGGGGAAACTAAACCTGTGTTCCATAGCTAGAGGGAAACCTGTGCACCACAACAAAGATTCCATGTGCCACAATTAAGACCTGATGCAGCCCAAAATAAGTGAATTTTTTAAAAACTGAAGGAGAAATAAAGGCTTTTCAGACAAAACCATAGGGAGTTCATTTCCAGAAGACTTGCCTTGCAAGGAAGTTTAAAAGAAGCTCCTCCAGGAGAAGGAAAATTATTTAGAACAGAAACCTGGACCTATATAAAAAAAGGAAAAGCATCAGAGAGGCATGCTGCTGCTGCTGCTGCTGCTGCTAAGTCGCTTCAGTCGTGTCCGACTCTGTGCGACCCCATAGATGGCAGCCCACCAGGCTCCACTGTCCCTGGGATTCTCCAGGCAAGAACACTGGAGTGGGTCGCTATTTCCTTCTCCAATGCATGAAAGTGAAGAGTGAAAGTGAAGTCGCTCAGTTGTGTCTGACTCTTCGCAACCCCATGGACTGCAGCCTACCAGGCTCCTCTGTCCATGGGATTTTCCAGGCAAGAGTACTGGAGTGGGGTGCTGTTGCCTTCTCCGCAGAGAAGGCATAAATGAAGGTAAAATAAAGCTTTTATTTTTCTTATTCTTAATCTAAAGATAACTTTATTTAAAGTAATTCAAACAACAACATGTGGAGTACTTATAGCATATGGTAAGTGAAATCCGTGATAGTAATGTCTTGAGGGAAGGAAGGGAGAAATTGGATATTTTCTATTATAAGGTACTAGCTTGCATATATCGGAGAAGGCAATGGCATCCCACTCCAGTACTCTTGCCTGGAGAATCCCAGGGATGGGGAAGCCTGGTGGGCTGCCGTCTATGGGGTAGCACAGAGTTGAACGCAACTGAAGTGACTTAGCAGCAGCAGCAGCAGACTGCATATATGGACTTCCCCAGTGGCTCAGATGGTAAAGAACCAGCCTGCCATACAGGAGACCCAGGCTCAATCCTGTGTCAGGAAGATCTCCTAGAGAAGAGAATAGCTACCCACTCCAGTAGCTATTCTGGAGAATTCCATAGACAGGGGAGAATTCCATGGACAGGGGAGCCTGCTGGAGAATTCCATGGACAGGGGAGCCTGGTGGGCTACAGTCTATGGAGTCGCAAGGAGAATACACATTTCTGCTCTCAATATCACATGGAAGAGTCACTAAGACCACATTCTGGGTTATAAAACACACTTTGACAAATTTCAGAGAATATGAAACATACAAAGTATGTTTTCAGATGACAGTGGAATGAAAATAGAACACAATAATAAAATAACTGAAAAACCCCAAATTATTTGGAAATTAAATGACACACTTCTAAATAACACACAAGTCAAAGAAGAAGTTCCAGGAGAAGTTACAAATTATTTTGAACTAAATAAAAATATAACATCAAAATTTGTGGAATGCAGTGAAACCAGCACTCAGAGGGAAAGCTACAATATTAAATGTATATATTAGAAAAGAAGAAAGATCTGATATCAATACCAATATTCTACCTTAAGACACTAGAGAAAGGAAAAAATTTAAGTGCAAAGCAAGTAGAAAAAAAAGAAATAATACGAGCAGAATCAATGAAACTGAAAATAGCAAAACAATAGAAAGAATCAATAAAGCCAAAAACTGGTTCTTGAAAAGGTCAATAATATTAATAAACCTCTAGCCATGCTAACCAAGGGGAAAAAAGGGAAGACACAGATTACCAACATCAAAAATGAACAGGTCACTACTACTGATCCCATGGACATTACAAGGATAATAAAGGAACACTACAGATAACTCTATGACCACAGGAACTGGCACCTTAGATAAAACATGCTAATTTCATGGAGGACACAAACCACCAAAACATGCACAAGGACAAATAGATTATCTGAATATGGCTATACCTGTTAAAAAGTTTTGTTCAGTGATTAATAACCCTCCAAAAAAGAAAGCACCAGATCCAGATAATTTTCTTGGTGAATTCTATCAAACATTCAAGGAAGAAATGATACCAATTCTCTACAATACCCCCCAGAAAAATAGAAGCAGAGAGAGCACTTCGTAACTCGTTCTATGAGGCCAATATTACCCTAATACTCAAATCAAAAAATGACAGTGCAAAGTAAAACTACAGACCAATCAATATCTCTTATGAAAATAAAACCAAATCCTCAAAAAAATTAGTAACTCAAAAATGACAAATTATAAATGAAATTATACACTACAGACAAGTGGGATTTATTCCAGGTATGCAAGATTTTCAACATTTGAAAATCAATCATCACAACAGGCTAAGAAGAAAAATCAATGATCATATCAATTGATACACAAAAACCATTTGACAAAATTCAATACCCATTCATGATAAAAACTCAGGAACAGAGGGCAATGTCCTCAAGTTGGTAAAGAAAATGTACTTTTTTTTAGAGACCTACAATTATCATCATATTTAATGTTGAGAAATGAGATGCTTTCTCCTTCAGATTAGGGACAAGACTCTCCTCTTACCACTCTTTTTGTTTCTTTTTAAAAAATTTTATTTTTTTGATTTAAGGATAGTCACTTTACAGAATTTTGTTTTCTGCCAAATATGAATCAGCCATAGTCCTCTTACCACTCTTACTCAACATTATATTGAAAATCCTAGCTAATACAATAAAACAAGAGAAGGAAATTTATAAAGATTGGAAAGGAAGAAATAAACTCCTCGTTCACAGATGATGTAATTGTCTATGGAGAAAATCCTGAACAAATAACAAAAAGAAAAACACATTTCTGGAACTAATAAGGAAATATAGCACAGTTGAAGGATAAAAAGTTAGTTTATAAAAGTCATACACACACAAAGAGAAATATTTTGGTATAAGTCACCATGAACTCATGTTTCACTTATTATGAATACAGTCAGTTAAATACAGAAATACAGATACGTCTGGGATAAGCCCTAGGACTCTGCATTTTAAACTGGCATCCCAGGTGATTCTGACACAGGTAGTCCAAAGACCACAGTTTGAGAAGCACAGAGTAGCTGAATACAATGGAAACAAACAGGCTCTTCAGTTGCTGGGCTGTAAGGCATCCTTGAGCAAACTGCAGAGAAGGCAGTGGCGCCCCACTCCAGTACTCTTGCCTGGAAAATCCCATGGACAGAGGAGCCTGGTAGGCTGCAGTCCATGGGGTAGTGAAGAGTCGGACATGACTGCGTGACTTCACTTTCACTTTTCACTTTCCTGCATTGGAGAAGGAAATGGCAACCCACTCCAGTGTTCTTGCCTGGAGAATCCCAGGGACGGGGGAGCCTGGTGGGCTGCCGTCTATGGGGTTGCACAGAGTTGGACACGACTGAAGCAACTTAGCAGCAGTAGCAGCAGAGCAAACTGCTTTTCCCGGTATGGAGTGTGGCAGGTCAGCACGGACCTTTTTATTTAAACAGAAGTGACATATCACTAATGAACCAGCCTTAGGCAAACAGTTAAGAAGACAAGTCTCCAGCCTCCTGCAGCCTCCTATTCCATAACTTTTCACCACCTTCCATGGAACTGCTTTTGTAACTGTGAGCCCTAATTCTGTTCACCACTCCACTTTCCCACCCAAGAACACCTGCTCTCAAGAAGAGATATGACAATGATTCCTTACTGTTTTACTATGACGTTAAGTCAGTGCATTAGCTCTCTCAAAAATATTTACAGTCTCAGGCATTTATAAAGTATTAAATAGTCTTTAGTTCAGGAACAGAAAACAACAGCTCCAGTTTCAGGAGGAAGCATGAAAGTATTTAGGAGCAGGAGTACATTAATAAGCCACTTGGTCAGATCCAGGATCTTTGGTCTCAGGCTCTGGATCACTTGGTCTCCTGTCCCCAGGAGCTGTCCTTACCAGGACAGCTACCCTGTCCCTCCTATCCCTACCTTTGGCCTTTTCCACGCGATGGCCTTCATCTTGGTTTTCTGGCTCAGCTCATGGGAGCCCAGGGATTGGATGCCTGCTGGGAACACACAGTCTTCAAAGAGGCACTTCTGAGCCAGGCACCGTTGTCTGAGAACAACAAAATCCTGCCCCTCATACTTGATGGGCTGTGTGGCAGTGCCCTCTCCGTTTCTCCTGTCCCTCTCACGGATCACACGGTCACAGAAGAATCCTGGCAGCAGGTAGGGCATGGCGACCGCTCAGGGAGTGGAGCTGGGCCTTTGCTGTGGCCTCTTTCCTGCTGCGCCCTTGGTCCAGGCCTAATCCTCCCGTGAATGGGCCGGAGCCTATATAGCTCCTCCACCCTCAGCAGCGCAATGCAAATGAACACAGCCCAGAGAAAGGCCGTGGTCAGAGTCAGCAGCTTTGGCTGGAGGCCCCTGAGCCCACGGTCAAGGGGCAACACCATGCCAGTCAGACAGGGAGCAAGAGAGCCAGGGACAGCCCCAGGACAGGCCACAAGGCCTACAGACCTTCAGGCCACCTCCATCAGCCTTGCTGGGATTCTTTCTTTAAAAAGAGAAAATATAGTTACAGAGAGGCTTACTCTGCCTCAGCAAAAGGCATTCAGGCCTTTAACACTGGCGGCCAATGGGATATAGCATGGGGCCTTCGAAACATGCTGTATACACTAATCCTATACAGGCTGCTGAATGCATAGGAGGAATCTGCTCCGGGCCATTGTCTGAGGTTAATGAAGCCTTCATTCTCCTGATGTCCCTGCCCCATCCCCCCAAAGACCTTGACTGACCATTTCAGGACTCTAATCTATGAGAGGAACCTAGAAGGTAGGTAGCTTGACCTCGAATGAAAGTCCCTCTGAAAGTGGGTTCCAGTGGCTGTGAACCGACACACACTGTTCTGAGTTCAAGACCTTTGAGGCAGAGAATGTGGTGGACCCGGAAGGAGGATTAACGTGTATCAGAATTATATTCACAAGAAATCTCAGCTTTTTCCAAATTTCATCATGCTCAAATGGGCAGTTCGATTGTGAGTACAAGGAGCTGGCCCGGGTAGAAACTCCATTCTAGCAGCCCGCCCATCAGGAGGATGCATCTCCCTGTCCATTTGTGCAGGCTCATCATCTTCGTCTACTACGTGTTTCTCAGTGTGTGGTCTTTGGACTACCTACATCAGAATCACCTGGGATGCCAGTTAAAAATGCAGATTCCCAGGGCTTACCCCAGACCTAAGGATTCAGATCCTCTTGGAAGGGGTCACGGAGATTCTATGTTCACTAGTGTTTGAAACTATGGCACTAGTTTTACAGGATACTATAATAGCTCAAAATAATTTTTAAAATTTATTATTTTTTTAAGTTTATTGTTATTACTTTTTATTTTTGCCCATGCTCAGCAGCATGTGGGAATCTTAATTCCCTGACCACGGATCAAAACTGTGCCTCCTGCAGTGTGGAAGCCTGAAGACCTAACCCTGAACTGCCTGGGAATTTCCTCAAAATACTTTTTGAGGTCAGTATTTTTTTTAAGAAATAATTTTATTTTTATTTGTTTTATACATGAGTAAAGTTTTTTAAATTTAAATTTATTTATTTTAATTGGAGGCTAATTACTTTACAATATTGTATTGATTTTGCCATACATTAACATGAATCCGCCACGAGTGTACACGTGTTCTCAATCCTGAACCCCTCTCCCACCTCCCTCCCTGTACCATGCCTCTGGGTCATCCCAGTGCACCCCCAAGCATCCTGTATCCTGCATCAAACCTAGACTGGTGATTCATTTCTTATATATTATACATGTTTCAATGCCATTCTCCCAAATTATCCCACCCTCTCCCTCTCCCACAGAATCCAAAAGACTGTTCTATACATCTGTGTCTCTTTTGCTCTCTCGCATACAGGGTTATCGTTACCATCTTTCTAAATTCCATATATATGCATTAGTATACTGTATTGGTGTTTTTCTTTCTGGCTTACTTCACTCTGTATAATCGGCTCCAGTTTCATCCACCTCATTAGAACTGATTCAAATGTATTCTTTTTATTGGCTGAGTAATACTCCATTGTGTATATGTACCACAGCTTTCTTATCCTTTCATCTGCTGATGGACATCTAGGTTGCTTCCATGTCCTGGCTATTATAAACAGTGCTGTGTTGAACATTGGGGTATATGTGCAAATGAATAAAGTTTTTAAAAAATCAAACAAAAGTTATCTAGAGGAAGAGCAGTCTCTTGCCCCGCAAATCCCTCACCTCAGAGGCAGCCAGTTTTAATTCTTTTAACTACTTTTTCTGGTATTTACCTCTATGTTTTTAAATAATATGCTTGTACTATTACTTTTTATTTACTATCTTTAGAAAGTATCAATAGAGTTCCTACTTGGGGGAATGAAGTTTAAGTTTCTCACATTATGCTCTGTGCATTGTCTTCCCAAAATAACGTTATAAATTTTAGAGAAATTAAAAATCAGGATTTACTTTAGTAAAATTGGGTAAATATTGTCCATTTAGGTAATTTCAAAATTCAGATTTAAATTGAAGAAAGTAGGGAAAACAACTAGACCATTCAGGTATGATATAAATCAAATCCCTTAGGATTATATAGTGGAAGTGACAAATAGACGCACAGGATTAGCTCTGATAGACAGAGTGCCTGAAGAACTATGAACGCAGGTTCCTAACATTGTACAGAAGGTGGTGATCAAAACCATCCCAAAGGAAAAGAAATGCAAAAGGCAAAATGGTCTTCTAAGAAGAGAGAACAAATAGCTGAGAAGAAAAGAGAAGTGAAAGGCAAAAGAGAACAGGAGAGATATAACCATCTGAATGCAAAGTTTCAAAGAATAGCAGGGAGAGAGAAAAAAAGCCTTCTTCAGTAAACAATACAAAGAAATAGAGGGAAACGATAGGATGGGAAAGACTAGAGATCTCTTCAAGAAAATTAGAGATACCAAGGGAACATTTCATGCAAAGATAGGCACAATAAAGGACAGAAATGGCATGGACCTAACAGAAGCAGAAGATATTAAGAACAGGTGGAAAGAATACACAGAAGAACTATACAAAAAAGATCTTCATGACCCAGATAACCACGGTGGTGTGATCACTCGCCTAGAGCCAGACATCCTGGAATGCAAAGTCATGTGGGCCTTAGAAGCATCACTACAGACAAAGGTGTCCATAGTGGATGCAACCTCAAATTAAAAGATGCTTGCTCCTTGGAAGAAAAGCTATGACCAACCTAGACAGCATATTAAAAAGCAGACACTACTTTGCTAACAAAGATTTGTCTATTCAAAGCTATGGTTTTTCCAGTAGTCATGTGTGGATGTGAGACTTGGACCATAAAGAAAGCTGAGTACCAAAGAACTGATGCTTCTGAAATGTAGTGTTGGAGAAGACTCTTGAGAGTCCCTTGGACTGCAAGGAGGTCAAACCAGTCAGTCCTAAAGGAAATCAGCCCTGAATAGTCATTGGAAGGACTGATGCTGAAGTTGAAGCTCCAATACTTGGGTTACCTGATGTGAAGAACTGACTCCTTAGAAAAGACCCTGATGCTGGGTAAGATTGAAGGCAGGAGGAGAAGGGGACGACAAAGGATCAGATGGTTGGATGGCATCACTGACTCAATGGACATGAGTTTGAGCAAGCTCCAGGAATTGGTGCTGGACAGGGAAACCTGGTGTGCTGCAGTCCATGTTGTCCCCCAAAATTGGGCATGACTGAGCAACTAAACAAAAACAATAAAGATAACAAATGCTCAAGAGCTACATGAGTTATGAACGATTCTCTTCCTTGTTCATATCAACAAAAGGTATCTTCTCATACATTTCTTGGCTATTTCTGTCTCTGTCCCTCCCATTTGCAGCATAATACTGCTGAGTTATTTCAGCTTATTCCTCCTATGATGTCTAGAGTCCTGTTGGCGTTATGACTTCTGGGGAAAGCTGCTGTCTTATGGGATATGATGGGAAGCAGTCCTAAAAGTTATTTGTAGGATTGTCACTTTCACTGAAACTCATGGCCCCCATCTGCACTCCAGGATGGCACTGTGATGATTGATTTTCTGCTTAGAGAGAGGGCTGACTCTCAATTGGGTACCTCATTTTGACTTTCAATTACCATCATCAGTACTTCTTGGTTCATTATGCTAAGCAAGTCATATACAGTATCTCATTTAATCCTTACCACAACTCTAAGAAAGTAGGAACTGTGATTTTCTTTTCACAGGTGAGGAAATCAAGCCCTGGGAAAGGTTAGTAACTTACTTGCCTGAGGTCACACTGGTAAGAGGTGGAGCTGGGATATGAATGCAGTTTCTTTGACTTGAAAGCATGTGCACTCCCTTTGCTGCCTATTCCGATAGTAATTGCTGGCTTACCTTGAGCACCTACTTGGACTTTTATGGATACTGGCTCAGAACAGCCATCTGATTAGAGTATCACTATCTGCACTATAGAAACGAAACTAAAAGCTTGGAAACTTTATGTAACTTTCTAGGGGCAGAGTCAGGGTTCAGACCAGGTCTGTTTGCTTTGAAATCCGTCTGACTTAACCGCTCTGCAGCATGTCCCCAATTCTTCCTCTTTGTGGCTAGTCCAGTGATGCAGCTTCTAAACTGTCTGACAGGTGATGACACTAAAACAGATTACAAGAAGACCTCCTCCCAGCCAGGTTCACTGGAAAGATGCTAATCCTGAGAGCAGCAGCTGCACAGTGACTGGGTCCTAGACCCAGGGACAGAGTGCTCACTGCACACAGCCTCAGTGTCCCTATGACTCTGCATCTTCCTTCTCTTCTCACACTGGAATGGAGTAAATTTATTTTGTGCCAAACTAGGATTTCTTCCTTTCAGAATTGAGTAACTCAGGTCATGTGACCCTTCCGGCAGGGACGTCACAAAGGGTAGAGTGTTAATTTTAGCAGTGATGGGCAGTGGCAGCAGTCATTAGAGCAAGAAATGCCCAGTGTCCCCACAGGTTGTCAGAAAGCTTCCAAATCCAGGGTGCTGATGTAAAGGGCAAGCCCTGGGTCCTAGGAAGTCAACGGTCAGCTGTGTTCTACATTTCACTCCTTTTCTTCAACTCCAGTTTAGACTAAAAGGAACCAGGCTCCTTAAAGAAATGATTCATTCCAGGTTCTAGAGCAAGAAATGTACAAGACAAGCCTGGGAATTTTTGTTGTGGCCAGAAAACAAGGAAGCAGTTGAAGATGAATGGTGTCATGTCAAGAGATAACAGGCAACACTGTCTGAAGATGGGACAATTTTAACATCAAAAAGAGTAATGACTGCAATGGATTAAAATGTGTTGCAGTGTTTCCTATTGATCACACTGTTCATAGGGTATTATTTCAAGCTGTGACCCTCAGGAATAGGGAGAACATAGGAAGAGAGTTGATTCTCATTATTATTCATGGTAGTTACGTTCTATAAATTCACTGTGAATGTTCAGTTAGTGAATATTGAGCCATCACACCTGGTGGAAATACAGTATGAGATTCCCGGGAGGCTCTGATCACAAGATTTTCATCAACCCATCAATATACAACCTTATTTTATGTGTATTTCTGTTTAAAGACACCTTATTTAATGTGTGTTATTAATTCATTAACATTGAACTGACAGCACCATAGCTCATGCCTGAATGAAGCTTATCTAATACATGTATTTTCTCCTTAAGGCACATCACAGCCTTCTTGCACTTTAGAACACTAAATAGTACTTCAGCACAGCACGTTGAGGGGCATTTTAAAAGAGAAATCATCAATAAAAAGTACAGAAATGTGACAAAATGTAACAGCAAACAGACTTTGAGAAGGACTCTTGTTTACAGTCTGAGAGCTGAAACTAGCAGGCAGAGGGTCACCTTGTCTGACTTCAGCTAGGAACATGTATGGAGGGAGACAAATTTTTTACTGCCCTACACATGTCAGCAAATGACTGAAGGAGCCCTATGGATATTGACTTAGGGGTTACAAATAAATTTCAGTGAGTAGGTGAATTCACAAATAAAGAAGTTTTAACGTGAACGTGAAGTCGCTCAGTCGTGTCCGGCTCTTTGCGACCCTATGGACTGTAGCCTACCAGGCTCCTCTGTCCATGGGATTTTCCAGGCAATAGTACTGGAGTGGATTGCCATTTCCTTCTCCAAGGAATCTTCCCAACCCAGGGATCAAACCTGCGTCTCCCACATTGTAGACAGACGCTTTACCGTCTGCGATCTCAGCCAAAAGGCAAAGAAGTTCTAAGGGTCAACTAATCATGGATCACAGCATTGACATCTCCAGGGAGGGAAAAACCACATTCCTTTAGAGTCAGAGGAATTTTATGGCTATTTGACCTGAAGCAACTAAAGGGAGGATGGCATTATTCACAAATAGGGAGAATCACAATGTAGAGGAAATCAGATGACTCTGTTTCACTGTCTGCTGGGTCAGAGGCGTATATAATGTGCTAAAATTGTGGCCAGAAAAGTTCTGGCTAGAAACAAGGATGAACTTTCAGACTGAAAGGTTAATGCAGGAAAGGAGATGGGGACTTCGTTTTGCCTTCAAAACCTTAACATCAGGAAAGGAGCCCCTCTACCTGGAGTGGTGGAAAGCAGTAGTTTCCAAACATTTTCAATTCTATGATTTATAATGAGTTTTTTATAGCAGTTTTTATACTCCTGTATAATATATACTATATATTCCTGGTGCTCTGGGTGTATACAGTACACTTCTAAAAGTTTTATCGTGATTTTTTAAATCTGAAGTTTGGATGAAAATGGTAAAGAAGTGTCAGCTTTTTAAAAAAAGTAGAATGCTTCCCAGGTGTGAGCTGAGGCTTCATGGTTCCTTGGAGATCTTGAACCCCCTTTCACAGCCTCTGAGAGGTCAGGCCCTCCTTGCCCCCACTTGCTTCTTTATGCTTCTCTCGTTTCCCCATTCCTGTGCTTTCCACATTCTGATTTGTGGGTGTGCTAGCCCAATTCAGCTTGTGAAAATCTAAACACTAACTTCCGTCCTTTACTGAGAAAAGTCACATACTTGCCTCCAGCATTTCACAAGCTTATCAATAAAGGGATCTTTGAGGTTCAGGTCAAGGGGGGGCTGACCCTGGCAGGTGAAGCCTCCTACCTTGTTGCTTCTCACACCCCACCTTGGTTTCTGTTCTAGCTCTCCTTTCTCTTGTAACTAAATCAGCATATTTTTTTCTTTTTTCTCCCCCAGAAAACAACCATTTCCAGCCCCCTTCCTATGATTACTAGAATCTTCCTACATTTTCCTTGGGCGTTTTCCTCTTGAAGAGAGAAGCTGAAGATTCGACCATGCTGAGGATTCACATATAAAAGCACATTTGGATAAACATGTATAAAATATCAAAGATAATTTTGTGGTGGTAACAAGACCTAACCTGAAGAATGTAATGATTTATTTTAGTTTAGTTTTTGACTGTGCCATGCAGCATGTGGGATTTTAGTTCCCCAACCAGGGATTGAACCCGTGCCCCCTGCATTGGAAGCATGGATCCCTAACTACTGGACCACATTTCATGGAATTCTCCAGGCCAGAATACTAGAGTGGGTAGCCTTTCCCTTCTCCAGGGTATCTTCCCAGCCCAGGGATCAAACCCAGGTCTCCTGCATTGCAGTAGATTCTTTACCAGCTAAACTACCAGGGAAGCCCATTAGACCACCTGGGAAGTCCTATTTTATTTTAAAATTTTGTCTGGTGTAACAGCTTGGGACAGGGAGAAGTTAGTTCTGCCTGAGGACTTGGGAAGGGGCAGGAGACCAGGTCAGATAGACAGCAGCAAAGTCCAGCTTCAGGAGTTGGATTCAGGCTGATAGGAGCCCAGGAGAAAGAAATGGTTTGGGAAAAAGGAGTATGAAGGGGTTGGCAGAACTCTGAGTTTAGGAGAAAAGGGGTCTTATTTGTCTTATTTCTCCATCCTAAAGGCACTTTTTAACCCCTCATATTTTAATATTCCTGAAATTGTCACTCATCTTACATTAGAAACTTCCTTCAATTGCATTCAGCTGGGTGGTGGTTGTGACCTTCCAGGGATACCCTCTGATAAGATCAAGAAAGTACCAGCATCAGAATCTTCTAGACTTGGTGAAAGACAGTTCATGATAAATTACAGCTTGGAAAACTTATCTAAACTCTATCCTTAAAAAGAGTGTAACTCAAGAAATTTCCAAGTTTGGAACTATAAGGAAATGAAGTTGTCTGTTCAGAGTACAAAGGGACTTCTGTCTGTCTGGGAAAGAGGTTTCCTCAGGTCTAGGCAGAGGGAACTAGCTGACCCAAGGAAGCAGAAGAGCAAGGCTGAGAGCCAGGTTAGAATAACAGGGCAAAGCACAACTGGATATGGGGCTGTAATAATAACAACAGGTTTTTAGAGAGAAGGCATACACTAGAGACAGGTGGGTGAAGCTGAGACCCAGCTCTGAACTGGCAAAGGGTCGGGCCCTGAATAGATGGCACGGGAACAGGACTTGAGAGGAAAAGGTAATTGGGCAGCCTATGGCTAGAGGCCCAGCTACTGCCAGCAAATTACAGAGCACTAGATCTGGAGATCAGGGAAAGATGGTTAATTTCCCCAACTCCCAAGAGCCAGTGAAAACAAAGAAAGCTGAGCAGAAAGTGGCTCAGGGAAAATGCAGAGTCCCAGCTGTCAACCCTAGGAGCTTAGAGGGCAGAGGAGGAAGGGAAAACAGATTTCCTAGGGGAAGAGCTGAAGGGATAAATTAGACGTGGCTGTATATCAATGAGGGGTTCCCTGGTGGCTCAGACGGTAAAGAATCTGCCTGCCAAGCAGGAGACATAGATTTGATCTCTGGGTTGGGGAGATGCCCTGGAAAAGGAAATGGCAACCCACTCCAATATTCTTGCCTGAGAAATCCCATGGATAGAGGAGCCTGGTGGGCTTCAGTCCATGGGGTCTCAGTCAGACTTGACGAGCAACTGAAGAGCAATAGCAGTATGTCAATGATGCCGTTTTGACCTCAGCTGTGAATGGGAGGCCCAAATAGGCTATAACCTCTCCTGGCAGAGCCAAGAGACACTGAGGCTGAATCCATCAAGTGCAGTTTAACCTGAAGTCTGACTTAACCTGGCTACCAAATAGAGTTGACCCCTCCTTCTCTGGGATCCAGGTTAGGGTGGGGCTGGAATGAGATGGAATTTACTGAAAGGAAACTCTGTCTAGGGTCAGAGACAAGGGAGGCTCAGGAACATGTTGCCAGTCCCTGTTGCTGGAGGCCTTAGTGAGCTGAGCTGACTTGGAGGGTCTGCACCACACAGAACCCTGGTGCCACAAGAGGATGTGAGTCAACTTGCCTACGGAGGGAAGGGCAGAGGCACCAGGAAGGGAGATGCTGCTTCCCAAGGGAGAATTCCCTCATGGGCCTCTGGGTCACTGTGGAGTGACTTGGGGATCCCACATTCCCAAGGGTAAGGAGGGCACCAGATGCACAAGGTCTTACAGCTGGCCCCTCATGCCTCTCCCCTCCAAAAGCAAAAGGGGCTAAGTTGTCCCTGATTTTAACAGTGATTGCAGGAGAGTATGGAGAAATAACCTGGAATGCACGAGGCAAAAGCAGATGGGGAAATGGGAGCATTTGCTCGCCTCCTTAGTCCCAAGGTTGTTCGAGCCAGTCGCTGAGTGAGCACCCATGTTCCCCAGGGCATTGTGATCCCCCATTATGTGGTCACCTTCACACTCCCATGATGCACTCACATTTCACAATCAAACACAATTTTGTATTTGATGGGGGGTGATTGGAATTGCCCAAAAGGACAAGCAGTTGCCTGCCCACAGGGGATGGTTCACACATAAATCCTCACAGTCGGTAGACCGCTTCATTTAGATCAGGCACAAAGTACTCAAATACAGTACTGTGACTAGTATCTTGGTCTAGACACAAATGAAACTGGAAAGATATTTCTGACATTGCCCTTTTTAGAGGCTGCACATCTAGTCATATTGGGAGCATTTTAAATTCATGGGCACTCCCCCACGTTCCAGGCAGCTGTAAGTCTTTGGTGTGGATTAACTCAACCTTCACAAGAATGTTGTGAGATGGGTCTTTTTATTAGGATTATTCCTCATTTTTCTGGTGGGGAAATTTGTGACAGGCAAAGAGAAGAGTAAGTGATCAAGATTACTCAAGTGTTATGTATCAGGGTCAGAATTTGACCTCGGGTCAGGACTGGGCTATTAGCCACTCTGCCATTCTACCTCTAAGCTCACAGGGGCCGCTGCTTCCAGGGCCCCAAACCCCTAAGACACTGCCCAGTTCCTTTTGTGGCTTATGGAGAACCCAGTAAATGACACCCCACTTCTGTGCCTGAGTTTTGAACCAATGGATAAATGAGACAAATGTGTAAGGCAGGTGGGAGTCAAAAATGCTACATATATTGTTCATAAGTCTGATCTTGGCTTTTAAAGCCCACAATTAGATAGATTTTGTTGCTAAGAGTTAAGTTTCTATAGCCAGAATGCCTGGGGACAATAATAGCACTCACCTCTCAGGGTTGTTGTGAAGATGAAATGAGTTAACATGTGGAAGCACTTAGAATAGTTATCGTTGTGTTGAGTTCTTAGGGTCAATTGTGATCATACTATTCGCCAGCATGAGTCTCAGGGAGTCTAAGGACTCCCCTCAGGGACCTGCCTTTGGGAAACTTGCCACAAGGAACAGCAGGTAGCTTGTTCCCAGGAGGAAAAAGAAAGGAAAGTGTTGGGCTTCACAGGTCGTGTTCTCTTTACGAACCCACCCTCCCCGCTCGCCCCACCCTCAGGGGAGGAGAGAGGCCAGGAATGTTGTGTGACCGCAGCCCCCACCGCATGGAATGGAACACGGGTGTCACCCCACACCTGTCCCCAGTGATACTGGGCAAGAGTCATCAGTCCCCCAGAAGCCCTTCCTAGAGCCAATCTTCTCTGTCCGGGGGTTTGTCATCAAGAAAATTTGGCTTAACCATTGGGAAGTGGTGTAAGGTTTGGTTGCTTTCTGATCCTAGAAATAGATGCTGTAAGTAAAGCTTAGAGGAATCAGATTGTTTGGTTTGGAGACTCAATGTGTGATGCTCTCTATTAGAGGGGGAAAGACAGTGAGGTTGTGCCCGGTGCGAGGGTGAGGAGAGATTGCAGGAGGGTGCGGGGGCCTATGTCTCTCTTCTTTTAAGAGGAAAAGGTTGACGTCCAGCCGTTTATCTTAACTAGAATCATAGTTCGTCATGAGGAATTCTCCCTTTATCATCATTTTCACCACCTGATTGTAATAAGCAATACTTGATTGTGAATAAAAATTCTGATTGGTGTTGACTGCACTTTTGATAGTAAAAGCAGGAAGGGCCTCTCATAGGATATAGTCCCCTTTTCAGATTGTCTGAGCCTGACAAAGGTCACTACATCTTATGAAAACTTATGTCTCCAAGAAGTGCTTTACATTTCAGAAAGTTCTAGTCAACGCAGTAGTTCAGTCTCAAACTCATTGCTGTGTGACTGTAGATAAGTCACATGCCCTTTCTGGATCTTAATCACATCACCTGTAGGTGAAGGAGCTGGACCGCATCTCCAAGATAATCCAAGGCTGACCATCTCTAATTCTGTATTCTAGCTTATACCAATGAACCCAAGAGGCAGTGTTCCCCAAAACTTAACCTCAGAAGAAATAGGGACATTTTAACAGAGATTGGGCTTTGCTATCTGGACCTTTAGAGACAGTACAAAGTTCCGGACTTGGGGGGGTGGTGGTGGTGGGAGCACAATTTAAGACAAGGCTTCTCATGGCCTTCCTTTCACACTGACAATGGCAGTTTGTTTCAGGACCCATCTAGGGCCTAGAGCATAACAGACCCATTTAAAGCATGTTTATTAATGTGTAGGTCTAAGTTTTAAGGCTAAAATCCACCCACAATTTCACTAAAAGCAGTATTTGTAAGTTTTTTGGGTTTTTGTCTCTGCAAAACTGTTAGAAAAGGCTTTCAGGAACTATCAGGTTGGAGCACAGGACTGTCCCCTCTCAGAGGTCAATACTCTGCGATGTGGGCTTTCATTTACCACCAGCAGCTGAGTGCCTCCTGCGGGCTAGGTGCTTTGCTGAGTGAGGGGCTCCCAAGAGGAATGAGAATGCTCCCCCTCTCTCAGCTGATGGGAATGGCCATGAGAAAGCTGGAAGGAAGTGATACCTGAGCAGGGTTTCACAGCGAGGGTAAGGCAGAACAAAGCAGATAAAAACAAGGGCATGGCAGGCAGACAGCAGGAGCAAAGGCTGAGAGATATAAGACTTGGGACAACAGAGCAGCTGCGTGTGACAGGGTCCAGGGGAGAGGGTGAAGGAGAGATGGACAGGGAGGCCGGGCTGGCTGGAGGAGAGGCAATCCCCCAGGTAGGGAGTTTGATCTCAAGGCCTGCGGGCGGGGGTAGGGAGAGCGGTGTGGTTGAAGGTATTTCAGCAGGGATGTGATGTGTCCCAGTGCCCTGGCAGCAAGGCAGTGACTGGGTTGGGGAATGAAGTTCTTTCCAATCCTCTCTTCTAAACCGAGGGCCCTCAGGACAGTCATGGACCTGACCACAGAACCGGCAGGTGGGGGGTGGGGCCCTTGTGGAACACACAGCGTGAAGACAGGGTTGCTGGCTATTCCATCTCAGGTTAAAAACAAACACATGGCTCATGAATAGCACCGGGCCCCAGTGCTTCTTTTTACTTTGCCAGTGGCCATGTGGTTCTGAAATACAGAGCCCTGGAAACAGGAGAGTGGCAGCAAAGACTACTTTTTCAAGCACAAAATGTTAGGGTTAGAAGGAGAAGCCCCAGCCGTCATTTGTCCTCACCTCCTGAATGAGGAAATAAAGACACACTACAGCGAGGCTTATCCAGTTTAACCCCATGAAGCTAAAAAACAGCACTCAGATAACATGGGTTCCTCAGGAGGGGCTCTCTCTCTCTGGCGGAGGTTAACTCTCCTTGCCTTCTGATCCCATAGCACCCTGAGCGTTGTCTCCTGCAATTTATCCACCTTATTCAAAGCATGTCTTGCCCTCAGGACTCTTGGCTGAAGGTGGGCAGGAATTTTTGTTTTTCTTATTTACGCTGACTCTTCAGTTGCTTGCCTGGTTTCTGGCTTAGAAGACGTTCAAAAATATTTATTGAATTAAAGAAAGGGTCATGTCAGAGGTGTGATCAGAGAAGGAAGCCTGGAAAATGTAACTTGCCTTCCAGTAGATTACTGTACATGGAAGCCAAAGGCTGGAAGAGCCATTAAGAGAGAAGGGGTTTTCATCCAGGCTGTCATGCGTGTCTTGAATAGGCTTTGCTGTGGTGTGTCTTTATTTCCTCATTCAGGAGATGAGGACAAATGATGGCTGGGGCTTCTCCTTCTAATCCTAACATTTTGTGCTTGAAAAAGTAATCTTCGCTGCCACTCTCCTCTTTTTAGGACTCTGTATTTCAGAACAACATGGCCACTGGCAAACTAAAACGAACATCACAATTTTCACCCTCCAGTGAGAGAGTGAAAACAATCCTAATAAGATGCAGGACACCCAACAGAGAGTAGATCTGGACTCCTCTCCAGGTCAGAATTTTGGAAGTTGTTTGGCTATTCCAGTTTGGAATTTGTTCTGGGAAAGGAATATTTCCTTTTTATAGGGTGAATTAAATTGAGTTCCAATTGCTTTCATAAAATAACAAGATTTTTTTCAGAAAGAGAGCAAGGAGTGAGAATGAGCCCTCCTCCCTTGAGGACAGAGCCCCATGGAGCTGTTCCAGGATCCTCCACCCAGTGCCCTGTGCCCCCATGAGCTGTGCTGTGGAGAAGTGCTGAGTAGGAGGTTTTCCCTGAGGAAAAAAACCCAAGCAGCGAGCAGTCAGCTACTCACCGGAGGTCTCTTCCAGATGAACTGGATGGGGAACTTCTGGCTGTAAAACAGGGAGGTCTCGTCCGGTGGGAACTCAGGATCCACAAAAAGAACATTCTTTTCCAGACATTTCCTGTGGAGCTGCTCGAATGTCTTCTCTTTCACCCCAATAATGGGAAAATTGCGGCTGATGATGGCTGAGTAGATGCCACTTGGGTTTCCACCCCCTGCCTCGGTGCCCTTGCCCTGGGCTGCCTGAGCGATGGGCCCTGGGGACCTGGGCTCAGCCCCTGTCCGTGGGGCCACAGAGGCGCTAATGACAGTCGGCATGGCAGGCGAATTTGGAAAGAAAAGGTTTTTAAAGACAGCAAGATTCAGCTACCTTTAAGGAAAGGAAGCAACTGCAAAGGGGAAGTTCCAGTGATTCTGTCATCGGAAAGAAAAATGTCCACATCCAATTCGAAGTTTAAAACCCATCAGAAGGTCATCCAGCTTAAAAACTGAGCTGTGGTCCGGAAGCCATCAGTTTTCCTGAGGAAGGAGCACTAAAGGATTTCTGCAGCAGTTTCTACCTGGGGGGCTCCAACCAGCAGCATACATACCAGAGGGAGAGAAAGAGAGTGAGGGTTGTGTTTCCGTGGCCCAAAGAAGCTTGAGCCAGGAAGACCAAAAATAGACATGAAGAAAGATCATGAGTATGAGAGCAAGAGAGAGGGTAGTGGTGCAGCTAGACTGCGTGGTAGAGAGAGAAGGACCTGGTCAGTGGTGTCCCTGTGTTGCCGTGAAGTGCTGACGTTATCAGGAAATGAAAGGGGAATATGTGAGAAAGTTGAAACTGAAAATTAGCAAAGAATGGCAGATGCAGTATTGAATCAGCAGACTACCAAATTATCGACCACCAGATTAATGGAGAACAACATTGAGAAAAGCTAGCAAGTGTGGATGTGAGATACTGAATTCTAGGAGAATATTCTAGGCATTTTTGAGAACATGGGTTTTTACTTTTAAAAATTCTAGGATATCAGAACCTTATTCGACTTGATTTGGCATCTCTTCTAGAATGTTCTGATGTCAGCGTTCAGTGAAAGCATCTGGGTGGAAAATGCCACTCAGCAAAGTTCTCAGCTGAGAAAATCCCTGTCTCTTCTTGACCTAGGCATCGCTTGTCTCTCCCCACCTCCCCAAATCAACACTGGGACCAGATCCTCTACAAAAGTGTACCTGAACACAGCATATGCAGGCGTGCCACATTAGGTATCTGAGTCAGAAGTTGGAATTGGATACTGAGCCAGGTTGGCTGTCAAGTCCTGGCATGTGATACCTAAAAAGGTGGCTTTGG
Source organism: Capra hircus (assembly GCF_001704415.2). NCBI lineage: Eukaryota > Metazoa > Chordata > Mammalia > Artiodactyla > Bovidae > Capra > Capra hircus. Next base: position 65,341,449 of record NC_030817.1, read on the forward strand.
GCACAAGTGGCTCTGGGGAATTGCCTGCCTGGCCTCCACCTTGTCTTCTGCTCATGGTAGCTGCTACCCAGGCTGTAAGGAGATTTCCAAGTGTGGCTGAGTGGAAATTAGTCCCAGACTGCAGTCCCGCCTGTCCCCATGTGACCACCTCATCAGCCCAAGGCTAGAGGCTATGAGAGAAGTGGGGAAGTGACAGATGGAATAGGGAGAATTACAGGGTCATGATCCACCAGGGTTGCAGTTTTGAAGAGCCCTAGGTCTGGAGTTGCAGCTTGTAGGAACCATAAGCTTATTCTCCCATCCCTCCAAGGAAAAGCCCAAGGGTCTTTACTGCTGCTCTTGCAGAGCAGAACAGAGGAGGGAGCATCTGAAGCTGATGTCTAGGTTCACAGTCTAGGCTTGCGGCTCCCTTGCTGTGCCTGTGCAGCTGTAGGGGGAGTGTGTGTGTTACTCGCTCAGTCGTGTCCGACTCTGTGACCCTATGGACTGTAGCCCGCCAGGCTCCTCTGTCCATGGGATTTTCCAGGGAAGAATACTGGGGTTGGTTGTCATTCCCGTCTCCATGATTAAGTAGGTTACTTCCTCCTTTCATCTGATGTCTCAGTCTTCTTGCCTATAATATGGGTATAATGGTAGTCATTCTGTTATTGAGTTGTAAAAATTAAGCAAATTGTATAAAACATTTAAAATAGTGCCAGGATTGTCTTAAGCACATAATAAATGTTGTTATTGTGTCAACTTGAAAAAAAAGCACAACGTGAGAGTTGCAAGTTAAGTTTTTATTTGGGCAAAATGAGGACTGCAGCTGGGGAGACAGCACCTCAGATTGCTCTGAGACACTGCTCCAAAGGGGCAGGGAGGGTCAGTATATATGTGATTTTTGAAGGGGGAATACATGCAATCAAGCACATATTTTTCTAGAAGGTTTATGCTAGTCTCATAAAGCTTTTGCTAGTCATGAGGAACAGTCGTTACCATGAAAGATTTTAGTGCTTTTCTAGATATGAAGAGATATGAGAATTGGGCTCATAAAATTGGCTCCTGAAAATATCTAACTATCTGAAGACCTGCTCTGCTAGTTTCCCTCCTCCCCCACTGGAGCACAGAGCTTTATTTCTGCTCTCCACCCTGAACTCCTTTCATGGCGCGTTGAACGTCAGCAGCTGCAACAGCACATGGTTTAATCCTTGTAGATGGCAAGTGTCCGTGGCAAGTGCCAGTTTGTAGTTGACAATTGTTAGAGATGAACCAAAGTTAATACTATTTTGGGGTTAAACCAGGTGGAATGACATTGGTACAAATCAGCTTTCACTTTATGAGCATCTACTGAACATCTTCCATGTGTACAGTGAGTGCATGTGCCCAGGACCGTGTGGTCACAGTCTCCAATCAGACGTGTGGTGTGCCTACCTGCCTGCACTAAAAGAGCCTCCAAAAAGACTGACTGCACCCTCAGGGTTAAGCCTATAGGAGGCTCTTAATAAACATATGTTGCATATCTGTTGGATGAAACTTCTCTGTGTGAGAAGAAATTTCTTCTGCTTCTTATTGCTTTGCCAATGCAATTAAAGTATCTTGGCTGATTTGCCCCTGGGGGAGGAGCTGTCTCCAGGCCACACACAGCTGATCTTTCTTTCCTCAACTGTCTAAGCCAGCTCCATCTGTGGGTAATGAAGACAGGTCTGTGATGGAGACCAGCCTCCTGTCATAGCAGGATGGGAATATCAAACGCACAGAGTGCAAGGTGGTGTTCAGTTTGCTTTACCAATAGTTGTGGATAAAACTATCAGATGAGCAGGTCCAGACTCAAGGTTTATTTATCTACACAGCTGTAGAAACTCATGCTCTCAGTAAGAAATCCAATCTGAGCCCACAAACAAAGGCAGATAATGAGCATGTAAACAGCTGCACATCTCAATTCCTGGAAGCCTCTTCAAGAATGAAGAAAAAAAAAAGAATGAAGGACTAATTTTTATAACACGTTTCAGCCTAAGTTATGCAGTATCTGTGGCTAGAATGACTCCTGTTACACCAACAAGGCGGTTAATGATTGTGTATCACTGTCTCCCACCAACATTTAACTCAACACTGTTGGAATTAACGAATTTGTTTATAATTGGAACACCTGCCACTCATTACATGCCTACTGTGAGCTAGCTACTTCACATAGTTTTTAAAACTTTTAAATTAATTTTAGACATACAAAAGGATTGCAAAGACAGCACAGAGTTCCCAAATACCCTTCAATAGCCTCCCTTAATGTTTATACCTTATATAACCATGGTACAATGATCAAAACTCAGAAATGAATGTTGGTAAGATACTATTAATTGAACTACAAGATATGTTTAGATTTTTTTCAGTGTTCCCACTATGTAGTTTTTTTTCCTCTTCTTTTGCAGAATCTGATCTGCATTGCATTTAATTGTCTCATCTCCTTGGTGTTCTCCAATCCTTGACAGTTCCAATCTCTCCTGAACTTGGCACTTTTGAAGTGTACTTATCAGGTATGTTGCAGAATGTCCCTAACTTGAGTTTGTCTGATTTTCATGTGATTAGACTGAGGTTATGGTTTTGGGGGAAGAATATCACAGAGGTTATATGCCCTTCTCATCAAATCAGACGTGGGGGTACTTAATATTGATGTGTTTTATTACTGGTGATATCAACTTTGATTACTTGGCAAAGGTGTTATCTACTAGGTTTCTCCAAAGTTACTATTTTTTTCCTTTCATACACATGGAATACTTTGAGTCGGTACACAACCCTGCAGGTTTGATTAACCCCATTTTAGAGGTGAGAAAACTTGTGCTATCTACTGTATTTTTATTAAGTTATGGGAAAGTCACAGAATTTTAGAGATTATCTCTCTTCTTGAAAAAAGAGAAAACCCAGGCTTAGAGAGATTAAATGACATGGCCAAGATCACCCTGCCAGTTCGCTACAGAACCAAGCTAGATCCTGGGTCTCCTGATAATCAGTGAAAGAGTAAATGCAAAACTAAGACTCCAGTAACCGCATTAGGCATAAGATCTCTGGATTCCTGTATATAAATAGTCAGGGCTTCCCTTCTCCTAGCTCTGATGGGAGTGGAATCTAACACCATCAGCCGTGCTGAAAACAACTGTCGAGAAGCAGCTGTCTAACTCTGTCTGGCCTTGCTGTGACACTGCAGTCTTTAGCAAGACTGGTCATAAGACAGGCAGATCTGATATCAGATGCCAATATCTCCTTTATTTCTGCTAGAATGCCAGTAACGGCCTCCATTGTCTATGGTTAAGACTGTAATGTTTCCAGGAGAGTTGCTGACGGCTTTCTATCCCCTAGGCTGAGAAGTTATTTTAGTCTAGAGTGCCACCTCCCTCCCACCCCTGGAATTATGCTGGGCATTCAGAGGATTTGATAGATGGAAATCTTAAAAGCAGAGTGGAATGCTTGATATTGCCATAGGAGTTCCATTACTGAGAAGGCTTTTAGGTGCGATGGTCAATTATGAGCTAAAAGCCATTAAACTCCACATGTTTAAGTGTTTTGACTGTGTTTCTGCTGTCTATCATTATGATACATTGATACTAAAAGGGATGCGAAAAAGTGAAGGAATTCTGCACACAGACCAAACTCCAGAATTCCCTGTGGCTATTCCCTATATATCTGATAGGCCGATCTCAGTTAACCAGATGTAAGGCTCCTTGGTCAGCCCTCTGTGGGGAGACACATATAAAAGCACCGAGAGTGCTGCCGCAGCATTGGCAGGGGGGTGGGGGTGGGGGTCAGGGTCTCCTGGCCTGGTGCTCTGAGTGTGGTATTTGTGTTCCCTAAAGTAGAGGACTTGGCTTGGCTGGCATTTCTCAAGTGAGGAACAGCTCATCTGATGATCTGAAGAGGTCTGCTGCATCAGAAATAAACATATTTTCTTGTACTAGAGTTCATTCTTTTCAATTTTTTAAATTGAAGTAAATAGTTGATTACAATGTTGTGTTAGTTTTGGGTATACACAAGGTGATTCAGACAAATATATATATACACGTACATACATACATATGTGTGTGTGTGTGTGTATATATATATATATTCTTTTTCAGATTCTTTCCTATTATAGGTTTTTAACAAGATATGGAATATGGTTCTCTGTGCTATACAGTAGGTGCTTGTTGTTTATTTTATATATAATAATGGGCATTTGTTAATTTCAAACTCCTAATTTACCCCTCATCCCCCTTTTCCCTTTGGTAACTATCAGTTTGTTTTCTAAGTCTATGGGCCTACTTCTGTTTTGTAAATAAACTAATTTGTTTCATATTTTAAAATTCCACATATAAATGATATCATATGATACTTGTCTTTCTGAGTTACTTCCCTTAGAGTCTGATAATCTCTAGGTCTGTCCATGTTGTTGCAAATGGCATTATTTACTTCTTTTTTATGGCTGAGTAATGTTCCACTGTATAACTGTAGCACATCTTCTTTATCCATTCCTCTGCTGATGGACACTCAGGTTGCTTCCATGTCTCGGCTATTGTAAACAGTGCTGCTATGAGCACTGGGGTGCATGTATGTTTTCTAATTATGTTTTCATCCTTTATGGATACATGCTTAGAAGCTGGATTACTGGATCGGATGGTGATTCCATTTTTCGTGTTTTAAGGAACCTCCATACTGTTCTCCATAGTGGTCTGCAGTTCCTTCTTCTTTGTTTATTTTTGGCTGTGCTGGGTCTTCGTTGCTGTGCACAGGCTTTCTCCAGCTGCAGTGAGCAGGGGTTACTCTCTAGTGGCAGCACAAGGGCGTCTCATTGTGCTGGCTTCTCTCGCTGAGGAGCACAAGCTCTAGGCTCAGTGGATGTGGTGCATGAGCTTAGTTGTCCTGTGGCATGTGGAATCTTCCCAGACCAAGGATAGAACCTGTGTCCCCCACATTGGCTGGCAGATTCTTCACCACTGGACCACCAGGGAAATCCTTGGAGTTCATTCTTAACCTCATATTTCATCCTATTTTACATTCCACACCTTATAACCCTTTACAATAATAGAAACCAAACTTTTTACAGCTACTGGATACTATGGAGATATGGCTCAGCATGTTTTTAAAATTTTGCTTTGAAAGTTTAAAACTTACAGGCATGTTGAAAATATAGTATAAGAAGTTCCTGTACATGGTTCATCCAGATTCTTCAACTGTAACATTTTTAACACATTTTGCTGATTTTCTCTGTCTCTGTTTTTCTCATACATACATAAATTATATTCTGAGCCATTTTAGAGTAAGTTAGAGCTATGTGTTTCCTAAAACAAGGAAATTTTTTCATATAATCATAGTGCAATTCTCAAAATTAGGAAAATTACCATGTAATCAAAATATCCCATTCAAATTTTTCCAACTGTCCTAGTAATGTCCCTTATAGCTCCAGGAGAGAACACATTTGGTGTCATGTCTCTTTATTCCCTCCTTCAATCTGAAACAGTTCTGAGAGACCTGTTTTTTATGTCCTTCTCATTGCGCACAGTATAGGATGGTACCTCAAATGTTGGTTTATTATTTACTTAAATGAAGTCACTCAGTAGACATTTTATCCAAAACATACTTCTATGTTGATATATATAGGTTGTTATTTTAATGGTTGCATAACACTCCACTGTATGAAAGGGTTATATTTAACCAATCTCCTGTTAAAGGACATTCAGTTTATTTCTGGTTTGCAACAGTATAAACCACATTGCAATCAGTAGCTCTGAGCAATTTATCTGATTTATCTGAAGTGGAATTGTTGGGTTAAAGTATGTAAATTAAAATTTTTGATGCTATTGCCAGATTGCCATCCTGAAAGATTATACTTATTCTAATTCTTCCAATGATGCATGAGAATGCCTAGCTCATATGCCAATATCAGTACTAGACATTTTCATCTTAATCTTGGCCAATCAGGCACCCCTTATCGAATTTCTTTAAATATTAATAGGGCTGAGCATATTTCATACTTATTTTGCCTGTTTCAATTTCTTCTGTGAATTACCTTTGCCCATATTGCTTTTGAGCAGTTTCTGTTTTTAAGCTAATTTGCCAGCTCATTTCAGGGCATTTAAGTCTTAAAGGGAAGACATATTACACACACATTTCAGAGTTTTGTTTGAATCACTCCTGAAATGATTCTACTTTATCACATTAAATCCAGTTTCCTGAGACAGCATATCCAGAATTAGCCACAACAAGGTAACTGAACACTGTGGATCAACTTGGCCCCAAGTTGGTCAAAGCTCTCTGGACCTTAGCATCAGAAAAGGAGATGGGGAAAGCGTGACAAACGATTAAGAGCACAGAACATTCGAGAACACCCAGGCTGTATTTTTCTCCATTCAATGTGTCTAGTTAAACCTTTCAGTATAGTTCTGGGTCAAGACAGAGAAGTTCCTCACTAACTTACTCTACAGTTCTTGTTACATTCCTTGTTTCCAAAATATTTTAAATGAACAGACATGCAATATATATTGATCTGAAGATAGGTCTTAATTATTCAGCTTTCAGTTCAGTTCAGTCGCTCAGTCATGTCCGATTCTTTGTGACCCCATGAACTGCAGCACACCAGGCCTCCCTGTCCATCACCAACTCCCAGAGTTCACCTAAACTCACGTCCATTGAGTCGGTGATGCCATCCAGCCATCTCATCCTCTGTCGTCCCCTTCTCCTCCTGCCTCCAATCCCTCCCAGCGTCAAAGTCTTTTCCAATGAGTCAACTCGTTGCGTGAGGTGGCCAAAGTATTGGAGTTTCAGCTTTAGCATCAGTCCTTCCAATGAACACCCAGGACTGATCTCCTTTAGGATGGACTGGTTGGATCTCCTTGCAGTCCAAGGGGCTCTCAAGAGCCTTTTCCAACACCACAGTTCAAAAGCATCAATTCTTCGGCACTCAGCTTTCTTCATAGTCCAACTTTCACATCCCTACATGACCACTGGAAAAACCATAGCCTTGACCAGACGGACCTTTGTTGGCAAAGAAATGTCTCTGCTTTTGAATATGCTGTCTAGGTTGGTCACAACTTTCCTTCCAAGGAGTAAGCGTGTTTTAATTTCACGGCTGCAGTCACCATTTGCAGTGATTTTGGAGCCTAAAAAAATAAAGTCTGACACTGTTTCCACTGTTTCCCCATCTATTTCCCGTTAAATGCTATTAAAAACCATCATTTATATTAGATAAGAATATTCAGCTTTCAGGTTCAGCTCAGTTCAGTCGCTCAGTCGTGTCTAACTCTTTACGATCCCATGGACTGCAGCACACTAGGCTTCCCTGTCCATCACCAACTCCTGGAACTTGCTCAAATTCATGTCCATAGAGTCAGTGATGCCATCCAACCATCTCATCCTCTGTCGTCTCCTTCTCCTTCTGCCTTCAATTTTGCCCAGAATCAGGGCCTTTTCCAATTAGGTTGGCAGGGAAATCTGAAGTTGGGAAATAAAACTTCAGCCAATGGAGATTTCTTCCTTTCTCTTTAATTGTAAAACTTGCAGAAATACAAACAAAGAATCTGCATATGTCTATATGTACTTACATATAGTGCAAAGCTCAACTGATACAATGAAATGTGTCCACTGGAAAATGTACAACATTTACTATATCTGGAGGGAAGAGTTCTATGTCATAAAAGTCAAGCAGAAACAAGTATAGTCAATTCTCAATTTTTAATCAATCCATCAGTCAGCCAATCATTACTAAAAGTCAAGTATAATGGTGCTCTGGCAGATATAAGAGAAATATAACATGATCTTGGAGAACACGCCATCTAATAGGGGAACAAGACAGACGAACTTGAAACACTGAGGGGCCATCCAAGAGAATGTTCATCCGACTGCATGTTATGTAGAAGCGGGGCTGCCTGTCAGAGAAGGGTAAAATCGCTGCTGTGGTAAAGGGGAGTTGTGGGCGGTAGGGAGTTAGAAAGGCTCCATGGGGAAGTGGGATTTCAGTTGTGCCTGGACAGATGGTAGGATCTGCATACATAGAGGGCAGGCAGTAGATATTGGTTCCAGGGAACAGAAGGCACTGGGGTGGCGGTTGGCAAGTTACTAAGTGGAGGATGCCTGATAAGCAAGTGTGTATGTTGAGGAGGGCTGAGGATACGAGGCTGCCCTAGCAGATGCTGTGGCCGCAGTGAGTCCTTGGGGACCTCCCAAGGGGCTGTTGTGGTGTAGTGCTCCAGCCCATGCCAAGCTGTGCTGGGATCTGAGTCAAACGTAAAATGTGGTATATTGATCCTACCCTTATTTAAAACTGTGATATTTGTTCATCATGGATCTTTTTCTTTTAGTGTTGATTTTTAAAATATTACATTAAAGTATTATTTATTTTGACTACTGTGAATTTGGGCATCCCCATATATTTTCTGTCCCAGGCAAGTGTCTCACTTACCTCACCCTCAGTCTAGTCCTATGTTCTTGTTCTGAAGTTTGATGGTGGGTATTTATGTTATTAATTTAAATTATAGTTTACTCATGTTACAAATAATCTTTGGGTAGTAGACAGAATTTAATAAAACCAATATTAACAGATTAGAATTTTAAGCAATTAATTTGGAACTTTGGAGACCCCAAAAACATGCCAAGTAAAAGGATCCCTTTGTGTTCTTGATTCAGTCTCTCACTTTAGTTCAGTCACTCAGTCATGTCTGACTCTTTGCGACCCCATGGACTGCAGCACGCCAGGCTTCCCTGTCCATCGCCAATTCCTGGAGCTTGTTCAAACTCATGTCCATCAAGTCGGTGATACCATCCAACCATCTCATCCTCTGATGTCCCCTTCTCCTCCTGCCTTCAATCTTTCCCAGCATCAGGGTCTTTTTCAGTGAATCAGTTCTTGGCATTAGGTGGCCAAAGTATTGGAGCTTCAGCATCAGTGCTTCCAATGGATATTCAGGACTGATTTCCTTTAGGATTGACTGGTTTGATCTTCTTGCAGTCCAAGGGACTCTCAAGAGTTGTCTTCAACAGCATAGTTCAGAAGCATCAATTCTTCAGTGCTCAGCTTTCTCTGTGGTCCAACTCTCCCCATTTGTGATCCAAGTCATCCATACATGACTACTGGAAAAACCGTAGCTTTGATTAGACAGACCTTTGTCGGCAAAGTAATGTCTCTACTTTTTAATATGCTGTCTAGGTTGGTCATAACTTTTCTTTCAAGAAACAAGCATCTTTTAACTGCATGGCTGCAGTCACCATCTGCAGTGATTTTGGAGCCCAAGAAAATAAAGTCTATGACTGTTTCCATTGTTTTCCCATCTATTTGCCATGAAATGATGGGACCAGATGCCATGATCTTAGTTTTCTGAACATTGAGTTTTAAGCCAGCTTTTCAGTCTGTAAGGCAGAGTAACTCCTTGTTGCTGCAGTACATATAGAAAGTAGAAAAGTAGAAAAGGGTTGCCTTGCCCACGTCTAAGTGGGTAAAAGAGGTCTGTGGTGGGGGGCGGTTACCAGAGGCCACTGTCCACTTCGAGAGAGACCTTGAGCAGCTCAGCTGCTGGAGCTGGAGTGGCTTGGCCACATGGACTGAGACAAGCTTCCACAAATGGGCCACACAAACACTTTGTCACTTGAAACAAACTCACCCAGCTGTGCTCAAAGAGAAGCTCCCCACTGGGCCACAGCACAAACCCCAGGCCATGGCCCAAGGAGCAACGTGAGGGCTGTGAATGCTATAAATGTCTCTGGGCCACTTGCATCTAGAAGTGGTGTGTGATACCAAGAGTATGATTCCCAGCACATCTCAGAATGTAACATCTGAAAAATCTGAAATCTACTGTTCACTAATAAACTGTGACTAATGAAAGGTGACTTTAAGCCAGAGAAGTCAATTAGCACGAGGCACGAATTGCGTAAGAGGCCCCCGGGAGGGCAGAGAGGCACAGCTGCTCCTGGCTCTTGCCACCAGGCGCACTGCTCTGTCACTGGATGTGCACCTTCCAGTCAGCACCAACGTTCAGTGAGAGCGTCTCCAGGTTCAGGGTGGATGTTGTGGCATGGTATGTAAAAGCCACAGGCTGAGCGGTGCCATCTAGAGATCCAAACAGTAAAAGGGAAAGTCCGTTGACTATCCAGAAAAGAAATGTCTTTTCTTTGAATTTAAAAAGTTTCTGTCTCTATCATAAAATCTTATATTCCATATAGGAGAATCCAAATTAATACCACTTATACTCCTGGACTTCCATGAATTTTTAAAACATGAAGCACTCCAGTGTTTTGAGTAAAAAACTGAATGAAAAGAAACTGTAAGGAGTAAAGTGATTTGTCCAGCAAATTCAGTAGGTTAAAAAAAGATATATCCTGTCCCAGGTCCTTTAAGAAACTCAACAAATATCAGTAGGATTCCCTACCACTTTAGATACCTACAGTTTAAAACAAATATTCTGAGAAGCTACAGTATTATTTCAAGCCCCCAAATGATTTCCCTCAGGAAAATATTAACAGCTTACAATGAGCAGAAAGACAGTTGATGAAGAGAGAAGCAGGATGGCCTCATCTCTTCTAGATACTAGTATATTTGACTCTTGCCAGAAAAAGCAGAGTCCACTTGGCTAAGCACATTACATCTGCTTTAGACTAACCATCTCTTCATGGCAAATACTTCTATGCTTATAGAACCAAGTGGCCTGTTTCCTCACCAGCTAAGTGGGCAGTCACAGAAGATGGCTGCTTCTTGAGGCCTAGGACCAAGATCTGCTCCACCACACACTTGCTGGAATAATGACCGGTCTTGTCAGCACAACTGGAATAGATACAACAAATGACATTAGGAAAAGGAGAGGAACAGGGGTTTGGACTGGCTACCGGATCACCATCCCCTCCCATCTTTCATGCCTATGGAGGCATGAAACATATAGCTGTCACATTTACTAGGATGAAGAGATGGAAAAAGATGACTCTATATGCAAAGATAAGCCAATCAGTGCACACGTGCTCAGCCATGTCCAACTCTTTGCAACTCCATGAACCGTAGCTCACCAGGCTCCTATGTGCATGGAATTTTCCAGGCAAGAATACAGAAACAGGTTGCCATTTCCTACTTCAGGAGATTTTCCTGACCCAGGGATCAAACCCGCATCTCCTGTGTCTCCTGTTATGGCAGGCGGATTGTTTAGCACTGAGTCATCTGGGAAGCCCAAGCTAACCAGTAGTCTTCCTCTAACAAGCCACTTGGAGGGACATCACTTAAGGACACTGAAGTCCCAAATGTGACTTGGATGCTGCAATCAAATTGTAAGAAATCAGATCCTTAATGAATGTTTGAATAGATGAATAAATGGGACTAATAGGAATTTATACTGAATTCTTTTTCACTTTTCAGAGAAGGAAGGAAAGGAAGATGAAGACAATAAGGAAGGGATGTTCATCAGTTCAGTTCAGTTCAGTTCAGTCGCTCAGTCGTGTCCGACTCTTTGCGACCCCATGAATCGCAGCATGCCAGGCCTCCCTGTCCATCACCAACTCCCGGAATTCACTCAGACTCACGTCCATCGAGTCGGTGATGCCACCCAGCCATCTCATCCTCTGTTGTCCCCTTCTCCTACTGCCCCCAATCCCTCCCACCATCAGTCTTTTCCAATGAGTCAGCTCATCACATGAGGTGGCCAAAGTACTGTAGTTTCAGCTTTAGCATCAGTCTTTCCAATGAACACCCAGGACTGATCTCCTTTAGGATGGACTGGTTGGATCTCCTTGCAGTCCAAGGGACTCTCAAGAGTCTTCTCCAACACCATAGTTCAAAAGCATCAGTTCTTCGGCACTCAGCTTTCTTCATAGTCCAACTCTCACATCCATACATGACTACTGGAAAAACCATAGCCTTGACTAGATGGACCTTTGTTGGCAAAGTAATGTCTCTGCTTTTGAATGTGCCATCTAGGTTGGTCATAACTTTTCTTCCAAGGAGTAAGCGTCTTTTAATTTCACAGCTGCAGTCACCATTTGCAGTGATTTTGGAGCACCCCAAAATAAAGTCTGACACTGTTTCCACTGTTTCCTCATCTATTTCCCATGAAGTGATGGGACCAGATGCCATCATCTTCATTTTCTGAATGTTGAGCTTAAGCCAACTTTTTCACTCTCCTCTTTCACTTTCATCAAGAGGCTTTTGAGTTCCTCTTCACTTTCTGCCATAAGGGTGGTGTCATCTGCATATCTGAGGTTATTGATATTTCTCCTGGCAATCTTGATTCCAGCTTGTGCTTCTTCCAGCCCAGCGTTTCTCATGATGTACACTGCATAGAAGTTAAATAAGCAGGGTGACAATATACAGTCTTGATGTACTCCTTTTCCTATTTGGAACCAGTCTGTTGTTCCATGTCCAGTTCTAACTGTTGCTTCCTGACCTGCATATAGGTTTCTCAAGAGGCAGGTCAGGTGGTCTGGTATTCCCATCTCTTTCAGAATTTTCCACAGTTTATTGTGATCCACACAGTCAAAGGCTTTGGCTTAGTCAATATAGGAGAAATAGTTGTTTTGCTGGAACTCTCTTGCTTTTTCGATGATCCAGCGGATGTTGGCAATTTGATCTCTGGCTCCTCTGCCTTTTCTAAAACCAGCTTGAACATCTGGAAGTTCATGGTTCACTGACTGCTGAAGCCTGGCTTGGAGAATTTTGAGCATTACTTTACTAGTGTGTGAGATGAGTGCAATTGTGCAGTAGTTTGAGCATTCTTTGGCATTGCCTTTCTTTGGGATTGGAATGAAAACTGACCTTTTCCAGTCCTGTGGCCACTGCTGAGTTTTCCAAATTTGCTGGCATATTGAGTGCAGCACTTTCGCAGCATCATCTTTCAGGATTTGAAATAGCTCAACTGGAATTCCATCACCTCCACTAGCTTTGTTCGTAGTGATGCTTTCTAAGGCCCACTTGACTTCACATTCCTGGATGTCTGGCTGTAGGTGAGTGATCACACCATTGTGATTATCTGGGTCATGAAGATCGTTTTTGTACAGTTCTTCTGTGTATTCTTGCCATCTCTTCTTAATATATTCTGCTTCTGTTAGGTCCATACCATTTCTGTCCTTTATTGTGCCCATCTTTGCATGAAATGTTCCCTTGGTATCTCTAATGTTCTTGAAGAGATCTCTAGTCTTTCCCATTCTGTTGTTTTCCTCTTATTTCTTTGCATTGATCGCCAAGGAAGGCTTTCTTATCTCTTCTTGCTATTCTTTGGAACTCTGCATTCCAGATGCTCATATCTTTCCTTTTCTCCTTTGCTTTTTGCCTCTCTTCTTTCACAGCTATTTGTAAGGCCTCCCCAGACAGCCATTTTGCTTTTTTGCATTTCTTTTTCTTGAGGATGGTCTTGATCCCTGTCTCCTGTACAATGTCATGAACCTCAGTCCATAGTTCATCAGGCATTCTATCTATCAGATCTAGTCCCTTAAATCTATTTCTCAATTCCACTGTATAATCATAAGGGATTTGATTTAGGTCATACCTGAATGGTCTAGTGGTTTTCCCTACTTTTTCAGTTTAAGTCTGAATTTGGCAATAAGGAGTTCATGATCTGAGCCACAGTCAGCTCCTGGTCTTGTTTTTGCTGACTGTATAGAGCTTCTCCATCTTTGGCTGCAAAGAATATAATCAATCTGATTTCAGTGTTGACCATCTGGTGATGTCCATGTGTAGAGTCTTCTCTTGTGTTGTTGGAAGAGGGTATTTGTTATGACCAGTGCGTTCTCTTGGCAAAACTCTATTAGTCTTTGCCCTGCTTCATTCCATATGCCAAGGCAAAATTTGCCTATTACTCTAGGTGTTTCTTGACTTCCTACTTTTGCATTCCAGTCCCCTATAATGAAAAGGACATCTTTTTTGGGTGTTAGTTCTAAAAGGTCTGGTAGGTCTTCATAGAACCGTTCAACTTCAGCTTCTTCAGCGTTACTGGTTGGGGCATAGACTGGGATGTTCACAGAGTGATTGAAAAATACTCCCAGGGTGCTCCAGACCAAAGTGGCAATGTAAGAGGCTCCTGAATTTTCCTTTTCCTACAGATGCACTGAATATAAAGCTATACATGGAACAATTCTCTTTGAGAGAAACCAGAAAACTAGCTGAGTGACTCCTGCACACTGGGTGATTGAGAAAATACCCACATCAAAACAAGTAGGAAAGGCTGAAACACACTTTCCATTTAACTCCCACCCCTGGCATGTTTGTGTGCTAAGTCACTTCAGTTGTATCTGACTCTTTGTGACCCTATGGACTGTAGTCTCCAGGCTCCTCTGTCCATGGGGATTCTCCAGGCAAGAAAACTGGAGTGAGTTGCCATGCCCTCCTCCAGGGAATCTTTTCAACCCAGGGAATGAATCTGCGTCTGCTGTGACTCCTGCATTGCAGGTGGATTCTTTACCACTGAGCTACCAGGGAAGCCCCACCTCTGGCATAGTCCCATAAAGTTGGGAGGGAATTTGCAACTCCTAGCTTCTCCAGAGAAGGAAATGGCAACCCACTCCAGTGTTCTTGCCTGGAGAATCCCAGGGATGGCGGAGCCTAGTGGGCTGCCTCTATGGGGTTGCACAGAGTCGGACACGACTGAAGCAACTTAGCAGCAGCAGCTTCTCCAGAAAAAGTAAAAGGTTTGGATCACACTTCCAGTGTCCATCCTTTCAAGGTTCCCACCTGGGGAGATAGGCCTTCAAATCACCTTGCTCTGAGAGGCAACAGAGTTAATTACAGCAAATAAAGAAGCAGTTGTTAATAGGCAGCGTGGCTATCCCCCCAGGGCTCAGTGCAGAGGGAACAGGCAAAAATATCCATCTCCCAGGTTCTTCCTGGAAAGGATCTAACTGCATACTTTCCCAGGTACTGCCTGAAGGTTCTAATCAGCCTGTATCTAGGTGATGACTAAAATATGCCCCTTTGGAATACAGATGGGTCTCAGCATATCCTTAACTACTGGCAGTCACTAAGAACGAACATGGCAGTGTGGATAATCACAAAGGTCTGGAAGCTATAAGGAGCTCAGGACAGGCTGATCAATGAGGATCATCTCCTACATGAGGCCAGTCTGTAAAGACTGGAAGACATGGCTGTCTTATCTAATGTGAGAAACAACACCAGGAGTCAAGGGAGATGAAACAGGAGAATATGTTCCTAACAAAAGAACATGATTAATCTACAGAAACTGACCTTAATGAAATAAATTGTTTACCTGATAGATAGTTCAAACCAATGGTCATAGGATGCTCACCAAGTTCAAAGAGCAATGCATGAACAAAATGAGAATTTCAATACACATGGAAAATATTAAAAAGTACCTAACCAAACACAGACCTGAACAGTAGAAGAAGTGGACTGAAATATTCAACAAAGTGATGAATGGCATCACTTATATGTGGAATGCCAAAAAAAAAAAAGGAAAAAAGAGTTGAACTCATAGAAACAGAGTAAAATGGTGGTTGCTTGGGGAGGGGTGGGAGAAGTAGGGAGAGGCTGGTAGAAGAATACAGACTTCCAGTTATAAGATGAAGAAGGTTTGAGAATCAAATATCTAACATGGCAAATACAGTTGATAATCCTGTATTGCATAATTGAAATTTGCTAAGAGAGTAGTAGAACTTGTGTTCTCATCAAAAGGCAGAAAAAAAGGTTAAACATGTGAGGTGATGGACGTGTTAATTAACTTGTTGAGGGGAATACTTCCACAATGTATACTATATCAAGTCATTACACAGTATAATTTAAATATACTACAATTGTATTTGTATACTATACTTGTATATTTGTATTAAAATTTTATTTCTAAATTATACATTAATGAATCTGGAAGAAAAGAAGAAAAATACAAATGGCCTTCATCATTACTTTTTAAAAACAGTACCTTAAAACATCAGCTGTGCATTTAAGGATAGCAAATGGATAGCATAATTTATTTATGAAAGCACATGGCTCTTTTAGCTGCCATTACCTGTTGGTCAAAACACCTGAGGAAAATGAAAACTTCCTGTGCAAGAATTGCTTCCGGTGGAGGTATTGGAAAGAATGCCCATCATCGAGATAGAATTCACCCATGGCAGAACCCTGGAGAGTGGAATCACAGAGAGTATGCTCATGTAATAGTTTTCTTGGAAAAGACTGTCCGTCCCTAAAGGAAATAACTGATTATAAAATCAGTGAAAAATTATGTTGAACACCTGCTTAATATTAAAGCTGTACAAAGTCATCATAAAATATATAAACACTCAATACCCATTTGTGAAATAATATGAATAAGGAAGTCACACAACAGGAGGCACAGAGAGTTAGGCTTTGTTCAAAGAGATTTAAACTGTGAAGTATGGTCAGCGGCATAGGTGACTTCAAAAATACTACCCTAAAATGGGACAACAGGTCAAGAAACATTCACCCAGTGAAACTGAAGTTAAAAGGAAAAAGTATATAATGGATGAGATCAGCTATCTTTAGAAGACCCTCCATTTGGAGAATGGTGCCTAGTTCCCACTGTCTTTTGGTAGGAGGATCCCTTTTGCATGTCAGACAATGTCACAGCACTCCATATGGCAGTTCCCTGTTACTGACAAAGCTTCATGAGCTATGGACTTCAAGTCTCTTGTAATTTATTCCATGGCCTCCCATGGGCCCAAAGCCCATAGTTTGACCCAAGAAGACATGCTTAAAAGAAATGGATGGAAAAGAAAGATGTAAGAAAAAGAAAGTGAATTATAACATTTGCTTAAGAGTGAGGATTTGTGTTTGGCACTATATTTTGGCAAACAGTTAGGAGAGGAATCTGCTATAGGTCTCATTCAGCTCAAAAGAACTCCTCAAAAGAACAGATCAATTCTGGATCCTTCTAGACCTTACCCTAGGAGATTGTAGTTGTTTGAGCCATCCAATGAGAATGAAAGTTGTTGTGTGTGGGGCTGCGTCCCTGGAATGTTGCCTAGACACAGGACCCTTTTACCGGAGACTGACAGGGCTAATCCATACTGGCAGGCTGCCTATGGCCCAGTGAGCTTTCAGTCCAGTGGTAATCAATGCCAAGCTGCAGAGCACCAAGGGTCACAGTACCCTAGAGGAAATTTCTATCATTTCTAGTTCTCAGAGTTCCCTGAAGAGCAATTCCAGGAAAGTTAGATAAGTTGGACAATGATGCAGAAATGACTCAAAATTTTGATTTCTAGACAAACATCAGGAGCACCTATCCCATAGATGGGCTTCACCACTCTTATACACTCAGAGCTACCACTGTAAAGAGACAGAGTCATAACAAACAAGAGGTGCAAAAGTAATATTTTCCAAGTACCTTAGTGCTTAGAGCCACTCGGAGTCCATATGGGGAATCAGTCATGAAGCCTGTGGATCTCCCTATAGTGGTCTTTATTGGTACCACACTTCCACCACGTTGAAACACTGGTATCTATAATAGAAGAATACTCTCAGAGGAGGATTCATATAAGGCAATTTCAAAGAAGGCTTTTAAAATATTTCATTATACATTCTTTAAAAAATTTTTTATTTAGTTAGTTTTGGCTGTGCTGGGTCTTTGTTGCTGCGCTTGGGCTCTCTCTAGTTGCACTGAACACAGACCACTCTCTAGCTGTGGTGCGCACACTTCTCATTGCGGTGGCTTCTCCTGTTGTGGAGCATGGGCTCCAGAGTGCACGGGTTCAGTAGCTGTGGTGCATAGGCTTAGTCACGCTGTGACATGTGGAATCTTCCCAGAGCAGGGATGGAACCCATGTCTCCTGAACTGGCAGGTGGATTCTTAACCACTGGACTGCCAGGAAAGTCCCATTATACATTCTTTATAAATGTAGACTCAAAAGCAAAATACATTTGTGAACACAAATTCATTAGTATACGGGAAAATATCTTTATATAGGGTTCTGTACTCTCCTCGGGTTCAGGCATCCATTTGGGGTCTTGGAACATATCCCTCATGGGGAAGGGGGTCTACTGTATTCTTACTTTTCTCCCAGCTTGTAGCTTACCACAGGCCCTGGCATTAAAAGGAAAAGAGTTCAAATATTAAAAATGGTTCATTTAAAAAATTATTAGGGAAAACTTCTCACCCTCCATCAAATTTTATCTATTCTGAATATCCTATAGGTAGCCTTTCCTGCTTTGTATTTTTAATTTTCCTGTCAATATAACAAACAAGTTTATTTTTAGGACCCTGCTAAAGAGGGGATTTTTATGTCTATGCAAGCAGGCCCAGATATACCTGTGTATATGTTTATAAAAGATGGTGGTGGTTTTGTGGTTTGGGATAGACGACTGTTGTCCCTACTTTAGCCTATACACTTCTTGGTCCCTGCTTCCCTGCATCACGAGGATGACTGGCTCAATTCTGATGGTGAATCTGTGAAATCTCTGTTATAGAAGCTGCCAAGGGCACTTGATGTGACTCTGACAACAGAGCTGTAGGCATGGGTCTTCTGGAATAGCACTCACGGCAAGGACAGCCCAGTAGGTTCCATGCCTCCCAGTGTAGTCCTCTCTTAGGAAGCTCCCTGGATCACGTGAAGTCTTGTGCATTGCTCTGAGTAAGCTGCAAGTGGGGAGAAGAGCTAGAATACAGTAGGCACCCCCTTCCTTCCCGGTGGATACGTTCCCAGACCCCCAGTGGATGCCTGAGACCGAGGAGAGTACTGAACCCTATATAATGATACCTTCCCCTATACTAATGGGTGGGTAGCATACACAGCTTGGATCTGCTGGACCGAGGGATGATTCATGTCCTGGGCAGGATGAAGCAGGATGACACAAGATTTCATCATGCTCCTCAGGGTAGCATGCAGTTTAAAACTTATGAATTATTTCTGGAATTTTCCATTTAGTGTTTCTGGACCACAGTTAGTACTTTGGGGCCGCAGTTGACCGAAGGTAACTGAAACTGAGGAACATGAAGCCTCGGATAAGGGGCACTGCTGTATACATGAAGTCGGCAGTGAGGGTGGAGTAGGCAAGATGTCCACCGTCTGCTTGACTCGCAGCAAGAAGTAAAAGCACATTTACTTCCTCACCCGCATCAGTCAATTTCTTCTTCTTTTATTTTCCTTCAAAGAATGAGGCAGTAAGTTAATATGGATGGGCCCTGGAGTGGAAGTCCAATTGACCTGGGGTCTTATCTCAGTTCTGCCACAATTTAGCTGAAACCCTGGACAAGTAATTTAACTTCTCTGAACCTCCCTGTCTTCACCTGTAAGCATGAGGGATTCAAGTAGATGAATGTTAAGGTCTATTCCAGATCTGAAAATTGGCATCTGAAATCATTTTCTCTATGTGAATGTGAACATGTTAGTCGCTCAGTCACATCTGACTCTTTTGACCCCACGGACTATAGCCTGCCAGGCCGCTTTGTTCATGGGATTTTCCAGGCAAGAATACTGGAGTGGGTTGCCATTCCCTTCTCCAAGGGACATTCCTGACCCAGGAATTGAACCCAGGTCTCCTGGATGGATTCTTTACCATGTGAGCTACCAGGGAAGCTCCATTTTCTCTATAATGGAGTTCATATCGCTGCTGAGAATTTTAAAAAATAACATACATCTATTTAAAAATTTTCACACTACTTCAGGTCTCTGGTAGTGGCTGTGATTCAGTTGCAGGAGCAAACTTCCCTTCAGAAATGCAGCCTGGAGGACTTCCTTGGTGGTCCAGTGGGTAAAAATCCACCTTGCAATACAGGGGACTCAGGTTCCATCCCTGGTCAGGGAACTAAGATCCCACATCATGCAGGACAAGTAAGTCTGCACACTACAACTAGAAAGTCCATGCACCGCAACTAAAGATCCCGCTTGACACAAGGAAGACCCCGAGTGCTGCAACTAAGACCTGCTGCACCCAAATAAATAACAAATGAATTAATTTTAACAAAAGGAAATGCAGCCTGGATGGGCTGGTCTGGGTCTAACATCATAACTCGTAGCCTCCCCTTGGGCCTAGAGGTCCAACAAGAAACTCACGTCTCCTGATTTGGTGCTGTAGAAGGCCATTCTGTATGGTGTCTGTGCTATCACTGTGTTTACTCCCTGTTGTCAGTGTGATTATTTTTCTTAGACATACAAAGGTAAATAAATGAGGAAGAACTGTGTCTTCAGTGTTCCAAACTGTGAAAATTCACGTGTCATACAATTCATCCATTTACAGTGTACAATTAAGTAGTATTTAGTATATTCAGTCATACAACCATCAGCATAATCAATTAAAAATCACCCCCCAAAAGAAACCCTGTACCCATTAATGGTCACTCGCCATTGCTCCCCAAACCCTCTCCCTGCCTTCAGTTCTGTGTTATATGCTATGCTTAGTTGCTCAGTTGTGTCCAACTTTTTGTGACCCTATGGACTGTAGCCCACCAGGCTCCTCTGTCCTTGGGGATTCTCCAGGCAAGAACACTGGAGTGGGTTGCCATGCTCTCCTCCAGGGGATCTTCCCAACCCAGGAATTGACCCAGGTCTCCCAATTTGCAGGCAGATTCTTTACTGTCTGAACCACCAGGGAGCTCCTCTACTAATCTACATTCAGTCTCCACGTGTATATGTTACTATACACTGACGTCCTTGGTTCTTTCTATGAAGGCACGTGTTATGAACTGAATGTGTCCCCACAAAATTCACATAGTGAAGTCCCAAGCCCCTGTGTGACTGTATTTGGAGACCTTTACAGAGGTAATTAGGATTAAATGAAGTCATAGGAGTGGGGCCCTGATCCAAACGATTGGTGTCATAAGAGACACAAGAAGAGCACACACTCCCTCTACCATAAGAGGATGCATCAGGAAGGTGTCTGTCTCCATGACAGGAAGAAATCCCTCACCAGGACCCGAACTGGTTGGCCCCTTGATCTGGGGCTTCCAGCCTCCAGAACCGTGAGAAATTAACTTTCTATTGTTGAAGCCAGTCAGTCTATGGTGTTTTGTCATGGCAGCTTGAGTAAACTAACCAGCACAACAGGTAAAAATAACAGTCTGAAAATAGCTTACAGCGTCCAGGGTTACTGGGATTTTTACTGTACACGCTCCTTTCCAGTGAGCAAATGTCTTAGAGTCATACCAAATCTGAAAAGAAATAGACCCTCGTGAAAAAATGTGTATAAGCACATTTTGCGCATGATTTCATTATTTAATAAAACATCCATTTATTTGGATATCAAATAACCAGAAAGCCAAAATAAGTATGATTTAAAAAATTTTAAGTGTAATTTAAAAAATCTTGAATAGAAGTTAGAGAGAACATATGCTTTTAAGAAAATCCCAAAGGACTAACTAACCTAGTACTGTGATGGATTAAGCTGAGTAAAAGGCCATTCATTTTTCCATCCATCCATCCAAAAGTTATTTACTGAACAACCTACCATGTGCCCAGCATTGCTGGGTACACAGAAGTGAACAGAAAGACATAGAACCTGCCCTCATGGACTTTATAGTTCAATTGGCTTATAAAAACATAATGATCTTATAGTGAAAAAGATGACAGAAGAGAGAAAACAACAAAACAGAAAAGCACACAGCAAGCAAATAAATTACAAATGAGGCAGGAGAAAAGGAAGTGTCTGACAGGGAAACAGACTTTAGAGAAAAACAAATGGAAATTTGGATTACTAATACAGTGTCATTTTTTAAAAACAGAGTACAATTCAGGGATGAGGTTCACACTCTTATCTGAGATGCCCATCAAGGGGGTTTACTTGCTAAAGTGCCAAAAAGCTTCTGCCAAAGTAATTTGATGGGATAAATCCTTAAGATAATATCTTAACGATGAAAAGAAAACCTTTTCTCTCTTCTAGTCCAATATAATTTCTGGAAGCCACAGTTCACCTCCTGGAATTACCAGAGGCTGTATAAAGCTGGGATGTTGAATCTGTCACTGTCCTCCCATGACTGTGAGAGGGCTGTGCCCTGACAATTGTCAGCTGCAGTGAACTCTCAATTCAATTGGATTAGTCCTACCTTGTCATGAAGTATTATCTTTGGCTGGATTCAGTTTCCTAATGTATTGTCAAGGATTTTTGTGTCTGTGTTTATAAGGGATAATCCCTTAGCTATCTTTCCTTGCAATGTCTTTCTTTGGTGAATTCTAGTAGCTCAAGATAAAAAGTTGGTGGGAATGATAGGTTAAAAAAAAAAAAAGGATTCAAACAAGATTTGGGATTACCCATCAACCATTTCCAGTCTGATTGAAATGAGAGGCATAGGGTGTATGGTACCATAATCAAAGATTCCCAGCCTAAGAAGGGTACAACTGGTACAAAACACCATGTAGATTAGATCCAGAGCTTAGTTACTGAGCTCCTCACCCAGCAAGTACTTACAGATGGCCTACTATGTGCCACATGACTGTCTAGATGCGAGGGATACATTAACAGATAGGCCATTAACGCGAGGCCATTAATAGATAAAAATCATGGCCTTCAAAAAGCTAACATTCTAATGGGAGAGATAAATAATAAAACATAAAAGTAAATATTTTACCATTTCCTTCTCCAGGGAAAAGTAAATATTGGGATGTTTAAGACGTCATGTTCTACAGAGACAAATAAAGGATGCAGGAGATGAGGACAGAACCAGGGGCAGTGGGAGTGGTCTGTGATCTTAAAGAGGGCATCAGAGAAGGCCTCCCCAAGAAAGAGGCTTGCAGGAGAGGGAATGTGCTGTACAGAAACACGGGAAGGTGACAGCCAGGCTGTTAGACAGCTCTCTGCCCATTGTGGTACTTTACTAGCTAATCAGCAAGAAGCAGCTTGGCTCTCCTACCCAGGCTTTGGGAAGATGTAGCAAGAGAAACAATCACAGAACACTCCTGGAAACAGGAGTGTTGAAAGAATAGGCTACATAGTCATAACAGTGTGCTTGAAATGATAATAGGTCATTAATAGAAACTGTGGCAAAGTCAGACAGGGAGCTGGTTCCTCTTAATGGGAGCCTGCACTTAGAATTAATTTAAGAAACTCTTAGCAGAAATGCTTGGCAAGCCATTTCATTTAGCTGTTATAATATTTAACCCTTTTCTCAGGTTTCTGCTTCGCAGGGGAACCTTTGTAAAGAGCCCCCACCTGCAGAACTACAAATTCCTAGAGAAACCAAGCAGAAAGAACATCATTCATGGGCTTTCTGTAGAAAAGCCTGGTTATCGTCATATCAGTGATGACAGGTATAGTGGGCTGAATGGTGGCCCTTCAAAAAGATGTATTTGCTTCCTAATCCCTGGAAGGAGTGAATATTAAGGGAACAGATTTGACTAAATTGAGGATCTTAAGGTAAGGAGATTATCTGGAATTATTTAGATAGGCCCTAAATATCATCACAAGTGTCTTATAAGAGACAGATGGGAGAGGAGACACAGACACACACAGTGAAGATGGAGGCATAGGCTGAAGTGAGGTGGGTACAAGCCAAGGAATGCCAAGAGTGCAGGCAACCTCGGGAAGCGGGGAGTGTAGAGGGTGGCGTGGCACAGACTCTCCCTCAGAACCTCCAGGAAGAAGCAACTCTGCCCATGCTGCGATTTTGGACTTCAAGCCTCCAGTACTGTGAGAGCATAAGTTTTTGTCGTTTTAAGCCACCAAGTTCGAAAGGAAGACATACACACGTAAGGTATGCGGACATTTGTTGTTTACTGTTACCTCACTTGACCCTGGCAGAAACACATCAACCACAGAAGCTTTTGGTTCTGTGACTGGGTGAACCAATAAAGCACTTCCTGAAATGTGGAGAAGAAATAAAGTTGAATATCATTAAGAGAGGTCTGAAAACATCCCTTCTCTTTAAAAAAATTTTTTTTAATTTAAATTTATTTATTTGTAATTGGAGGATAATTGCTTTACGTTATGATGTTGGTCTCTGCCACATATCAACATGCATCAGCCTTAGGTAAACATATGTCCCGTCCTTTTTGAACCTCTCTCCCACCTCCTACCTTCCACCCCATCCCATCCCTCTAGGTTGTCACAGAGCACCGGATTTGAGCTTCCTGTGTCATACAGCAAATTTCCACTGGCTATGTAATTTTACATATGGTAATGTATATGTTTCAATGCTGCTCTCTTAATTGGGTGCTTTTGTGGTTTCAAAGACCACACAGCTGAACTTCTTAAAGGCAGAGATCCTGGTGAGTTGAACCAATGATTCCTCAGGGAGATCTATTGTTAGTTAGAAAGAGGACAGGTGAGTTAGAAAGAGGACAGGTGATCGGAGGTGACTGTATCATTGGGTATCATTAATCCACTTATGGTGTATTAGGATTAAAGGGAGGGACCCTGACATAGTCCAGCATAGTCTCACTTTGTGCACAACTGCAGTATGAAAGCACCATTTCACTTCTCCAAGTGCTTCATTGTTTGCTATATGTGACTTTAAATGTAGTGAGTCTACAACTGTGACCCAGAAGTGTGGTCTGCATAGATATTCAGGCCCTATTTCTTGGGCAGGTATCATCAGGGAAATTATAATTCTCTTAAAGGAAATCTAGACTATTAATTTTGTTTTGATCTTGGTACTAGCATATGTAAAATTCATCCAATTACAAATTCACTATTTAATTCAACAAATATTCATTGAATTCTGCTGAGGACTGTGCTGGGCTTGAGGAATGTAGCTTCAAATTAGACAGACATGGTCCCTGCCCTCATCAAGTTTACAGTCAAAAACAGATGTTAAACAAGTAATAACAAATTAATTAGAGCTAAGACAAATAGCAAACCGGTAAAAGTACAAAATGGAGTGAAAATTATGTATTAAGAGGAACTGACTTTGACTAAGGCAGGTGGAATTAGATATTAGGAAGCAATTTTGGTCAGGAAAATTTTCTCTATGGAA
The DNA here is from genome assembly GCF_001704415.2 of Capra hircus. Taxonomy (NCBI): domain Eukaryota; kingdom Metazoa; phylum Chordata; class Mammalia; order Artiodactyla; family Bovidae; genus Capra; species Capra hircus. Next base: position 65,366,222 of record NC_030817.1, read on the forward strand.
GTAGTAGCTTTTTAACTTGAGATCTAAGGATGAGTGGAGATCTAAAGAGATAGGTTTTTTACATTTTGGGGGTTCTACTCTTTAGAAACAGAATTCACCTTTTGGGCAACTCTCTGCCAAGCCTGGCCTCTTGAACACATTACCCAAATGATAAACTTCCCTGTTCCAAATTTGATTGCTGCTGCTACTGCTAAGTCGCTTCAGTTGTGTCCGACTCTGTGCGACCCCATAGACGGCAGCCCACTAGGCTCCCCCGTCCCTGGGATTCTCCAGGCAAGAACACTGGAGTGGGTTGCCATTTCCTTCTCCAATGCATGAAAGTGAAAAGTGAAAGTGAAGTCACTCAGTCGTGTCCAACTCTCAGCGACCCCATGGACTGCAGCCTACCAGGCTCCTCCGTCCATGGGATTTTCCAGGCAAGAGTACTGGAGTGGGGTGCCATTGCCTTCTCCAGATTTGATTAACCCCTATTAAAGAGGCCAACCAAAAACAAGCAAACAACCCCAGTGCTGTTTTGCATATGAAATAAGCTCTTCTGGGTCTTTACAAAGGTAACTATCTGGTTTACTGTTTTCTACTTCCCTTCCCTGTGGTGGTGTCCTAAGGCTTAGAGGTAGACCCTGAACAAGAATTCCAAATGGCATTCACAAATGGGATGGGTTTATATGACGTTAACATGTTATGAGAAGCACTACATGACAAAAGAATAGAGTTGGGATCCCACCAACACACAAAAAATCCTGGTGATGAAATTTCTTTTCTTTTTGGCTTTCTTGAGACTAGGGATTTTTTAGTGTTCCTATACTAGAAAATATAATAAGAAAAACATAATTATAGTATTTCTCATAAGTAAAATTAATCCAGAAATGCTCACCCAGCATGTATTCATCTTCCACACTAAAAGTCTCTAATTCATTAGGGAACTCTACCCACAGAGGCCTGGGGAAAAGAAAAAAGAAATTTCTTACTTCCACATCATCAGGGTTTTTTTTATAATTCAATCACAGATATTTTCAGTTTTATAACTATACAAAGGAAACTGGAAAAAGTCAAGACTTTCTTCATACGAGTCAAGATTTTATGAGCACTGGTTATGATTGTTGTTGTTGTTTTTAGCTGCTAAGTCTTGTTCAACTCTTTGCAGCTCCATGGGCTATAGCCCATCAGGCTTCTCTGTCTATGGGATTTCTCAGGCAAGAATACTGGATGGGTGGCATTCCCTTCTTCAGGGGATCTTCTAGACCCAGGGATCAAACCCAGTCTCTTACATCTCCTGCATTGGCAGGTGGGTTCTTTATCACTAGCACCAACTGGGATCCCCTTGTTATGATTACTATATATTTTTCTTGTGTGAAAGAGCTGTCTGTTAGCTTAAATGGCCCAATTAAAGCTTGAGAATTCTAGTACCCGAAACTTCTTGTTCTCATTGTTGAGCACTGAATTACTCTGACAGGCATAATCAGAAATTTGCTCAAGTCCAAATGTTTTTGGTGTAAAACAAACTAAATGTTTTTTTTAATTAATTTATTTTTAATTGAAGGATAATTGCTTAACTGTATTATGTTCAGGTCAGTTCAGTCGCTCAGTCGCGTCCGAGTCTTCACAACCCTATGGACCACAGCCCACTTGGCCTCGCTGTCCATCATCAACTCCCGGAGTTTACTTAAACTCATCTCCATTGAGTCGGTGATGCCATCCAATCATCTCATCCTCTGTCGCCCCTTCTCTTCCTGCCTTCAATCTTTCCCAGCATCAGGGTCTTTTCAGATGAGTCAGCTCTGCACATCAGGTGGCCAAAGTATCGGAGTTTCAACATCAGTCCTTCCAATGAACACTCAGGATTGATTTCCTTTAGGATGGACTGGTTGGATATCCTTGCAGTCCAAGGGACTCTCAAGAGTCTTCTCCAACACCACGGTTCAAAAGCATCAGTTCTTTGGCGCTCAGCTTTCTTTATAGTTCAACTCTCACATCCATACATGACCGCTGGAAAAACCACAGCCTTGACTAGATGGACCTTTGTTGGCAAAGTAATGTCTCTGCTTTGTAATATGCTGTCTAAGTTGGTCATAACTTTCCTTCCAAGGAGTAAGCGTCTTTTAATTTCATGGCTGCAATCACCATCTGCAGTGACTTTGGAGCCTAAAAAAATAAAGTCAGCCACTGTTTCCACTGTTTCTCCATCTATTTCCCATGAAGTGATGGGACTGGATGCCATGATCTTCGTTTTCTGAATGGTGAGCTTTAAGCCAAATTTTTCACTCTCCTCTTTCACTTTCATCAAGAGGCTCTTTAGTTCTTCTTCACTTTCTGTATTGTGTTGGTTTCTACCAAACTTAAATGTCAGTAAAACTGAATTTTATAATGTAGAATCTGTGCCATTTTTAAATTGTCACTGCTTTTCATGTATCCTTAATCATTAGCTAAGTGAAAGGAATTGGTTTTTCTTGTTTTCAAGTTGGCAACATTTTTGGAGGTTTCAGAAACTTGTGTGGTGTTTGAGTTTTGTTTTATTGTTACTTGTACACAACTAAGTAGGAGGCACTTGGGCTTATTAAAGTCACAAAACTTTCAATATCTCTGGATATTAACTTCATGGTTCTAATGTTGCTTTCAATTTCATGAGGGAAAGATACTTTTTAATAAGAGAAACATTTTCATTATATTCACAAGCCTTTGTAATAATCTATTCCTTTGTCAACACCGAAATCAGACTGATTATATTCTATGCAGCCAAAGATGGAGAAGCTCTATACAGTCAACAAAAAGACCAGGAGTTGACTATGGCGCAGATCATGAACTCCTTATTACCAAATTCAGACTTAAATTGAAGAAAGTAGGGAAAACCGCTAGACCATTCAGGTATGACCTGAATCAAATCCCTTATGATTATACAGTGGAAGTGAGAAATAGATTTAAGGGACTAGATCTGATAGACAGAATGCCTGATGAACTATGGACTGAGGTTCCTGACATTGTACAGGAGACAGGGATCAAGACCATCCCCATGGAAAAGAAATGCAAAAAAGCAAAATGGCTGTCTGGGGAGGCCTTACAAATAGCTGTGAAGAGAAGAGAGGCGAAAAACAAAGGAGAAAAGGAAAGATATAGGCATCTAAATGCAGAGTTCCAAAGAATAGCAAGAAGAGATAAGAAAGCCTTCTTCAGCGATCAATGCAAAGAAATAGAGGAAAACAACAGAATGGGAAAGACTAGAGACTTCTTCAAGAAAATTAGAGATACCAAGGGAACATTTCATGCAAAGATGGGCTCGATAAAGGACAGAAATGGTATGGACCTAACAGAAGCAGAAGACATTAAGAAGAGGTGGCAAGAATACACAGAAGAACTGTACAAAAAAGATCTTCATGACCCAGATAGTCATGATGATGTGATCACTAATCTAGAACCAGACATCTTGGAATGTGAAGTCAAGTGGGCCTTAGAAAGCATCACTACGAACAAAGCTAGTGGAGGTGATGGAATTCCAATTGAGCTGTTTCAAATCCTGAAAGATGATGCTGTGAAAGTGCTGCACTCAATATGCCAGCAAATTTGGAAAACTCAGCAGTGGCCACAGGACTGGAAAAGGTCAGTTTTCATTCCAATCCCAAAGAAACGCAATGCCAAAGAATGCTCAAACTACCGCACAATTGTACTCATCTCACATGCTAGTAAAGTAATGCTCAAAATTCTCCAAGCCAGGCTTTAGCAATACGTGAACCGTGAACTCCCTGACGTTCAAGCTGGTTTTAGAAAAGGCAGAGGAACCAGAGATCAAATTGCCAACATCCGCTGGATCATCAAAAAAGCAAGAGAGTTCTAGAAAAACATCTATTTCTCCTATATTGACTATGCCAAAGCCTTTGACTGTGTGGATCACAATCAACTGTGGAAAATTCTGAAAGAGATGGGAATACCAGACCACCTGACCTGCCTCTTGAGAAATCTGTATGCAGGTCAGGAAGCAACAGTTAGAACTGGACATGGAACAACAGACTGGTTCCAAATAGGAAAAGGAGTATGTCAAGGCTGTATATTGTCACCCTGCTTATTTAACTTCTATGCAGAGTACATCATGAGAAATGCTGGGGTGGAAGAAGCACAAGCTGGAATCAAGATTTCCGGGAGAAATATAAATAACCTCAGATATGCAGATGACACCACCCTTATGGCAGAAAGTGAAGAGGAACTCAAAAGCCTCTTGATGAAAGTGAAAGAAGAGAATGAAAAAGTTGGCTTAAAGCTCAACATTCAGAAAATGAAGATGATGGCATCTGGTCCCATCACTTCATGGGAAATAGATGAGGAAACAGTGGAAACAGTATCAGACTTTATTTTTTTGGGCTCCAGAATCACTGCAGATGGTGACTGCAGCCATGAAATTATAAGACACTTACTCCTTGGAAGAAAAGTTATGACCAACCTAGATGGCATATTCAAAAGCAGAGACATTCCTTTGCCAACTAAGGTCTGTCTAGTCAAGGCTATGGCTTTTCCTGTGGTCATGTATGGATGTGAGAGTTGGACTGTGAAGAAGGCTGAATGCCGAAGAATTGATGCTTTTGACTCTTGGACTGCAAGGAGATCCAACCAGTCCATTCTGAAGGAGATTAACCCTGGGATTTCTTTGGAAGGAATGATGCTAAAGCTGAAACTACAGTACTTTGGCCACCTCATGAGAAGAGTTAACTCATTGGAAAAAACTCTGATGCTGGGAGGGAGTGGGGGCGGGAGGAGAAGGGGACGACAGAGGATGAGATGGCTGGATGGCATCACGAACTCGATGGATGTGAGTCTGAGTGAACTCCGGTAGATGGTGATGAACAGGGAGGCCTGGTGTGCTGCAATTCATGGGGTCGCAAAGAGTCGGACATGACTGAGCGACTGAACTGAACTGAACTGATTCTTTTGTTATTAAATAGTAACAAAGCATCTAAACTTGGCTGATGTCTAAAATCACCAGGAAAACTTCCAACAAACATAGATCTCTGGAACTTAACCAACGGACTCATAATAGGTTTGGAGGTCTGGCCTGGGAATCTGTATTTTAAAAAAGCTCCCCAGGTGATTCTGATCTGAGTCAGGCTGAGGAACTGCTGATCTAGAGGTCTTGATGTACTATGTGTTCTCTGTGTGTACTGTTCTCTAACCCATTCATATCTTGCCTTCAAAATAGACTCGGAATATAATTTATACACCAGGAAAAGCCCTAAGGGTAAGAGAGAGCTAAGACTGGCAGAATAAGTTGTTCTTCATGAGAGAAGGCTAATGGGTGTGGGGGATGAAAAACCTACTTTCCTCTATCCTTCTAGGTTTTTCTGACTGGTCTAAGAATAAAGTTGACAAGACAGAGTTTAACAGTAGAAAATCAAATTTAATGATGTATAAACAGTAGCTCCATAAAAATATACTGCCTAAAGACAAGATAGGCAATTGAGGCTGATGTAACACCTGAGAGAAGGAGAAGTGAGTGAGGTTTGGGACTTCAAAGGGGAGGAAGGAAACTTCCCCTGGCAGTCCAGTGGTTAAGATTCTGTGTGTCCCCTGCAGGGGGCATGGGTTCTATCCCTGATCTGGGAACTAAGATCCCACATGCCTCATGGTGCAGCCAAAAAAAAAAAAAAAAGATAAAAAACCAAAAGTGAGGCAAGATATTCACTTGGAGATGGAAAAACAAATGTTTGATAAACAAACATTTGCTGGGCCATGCAAAGACAACGGGACACAGAGAGGACTTTAGTTCCCAGCTTCTCCCTATTATGCTTAGTGCATATTCCTTGTAGGTATCTCTGGCGATAATGTACTTCCTGGACCAAGCTCTTTAACTAAATTCTTGTAGGCATTTAAGGAGGAGGTTAAAAAGAAAGACTTCTGAGCCTTTTGTATGTTTAAAAACAATCAGCTCCTAAGAATCCTCAAGCCAAAAAGACACATTTTGGGGTGGCATGTTTTGTTTGCCTACATAGGTTAAATACTAGATGAACTGAAGTACAAAGTCACTTTATCTTTTCTTTCTCTTCCTTCCTTCCTTCTGTTTCTATCCCCTAGTAAATATTATGGGCTTCCCTGGTGGCTTGGATGGTAAAGAATCTGCCTGCAGTGCAGGAGACCCAGGTTCAATCCCTGGGTCGGGAAGATCCCCTGGAGAACAGAATGGCTACCCCACTCCAGTATTCTTGCCTGGGAAACTCCATGGACAGAGGCTACTATTCAAAGGTTACAAAGAGTTGGACACGACTGAGCGACTAACGCTAACCAAATATTAATGCTTGAATCACCAAATAGCAGGACATCTAGTTTTTATCTTCTGTGACCTCCACTGCCTGACCCTGCTCACAGTTGGTGCTCAATAACCTGACTGACACTTGGTTAAACTCCTGGCTTTTCTTTTGCAATCACTGTGATTACTCCATTGCCAGTGGCTGAGGGGATCTTCTGGTAGAGACTGATTACTGGGGTGGTGGTGAAGCCTGTTTACCTCATGACAGGTTGAGAAGCCACGTGTGCAGAGTAGAACAGAGAATACCAGTAGGGCAGGAGGGTGTAGCGCTCTCTGATGGCTTCTCGGATGAGCCGGGTGTGCTCCTCCCCAAAGAGCCAGGGTTCCCGTCGCTTGGTGTTCCTGGTGGCATGGCCACGGAAGAAGGGCTGGTAGGCTCCTGCCTGGTACCACCGCACTAGCAGCTCTGCCTCTGGATCCCCGATGAAGCCACCTACATCCGCTGATTAGTCAGTAAAGAAGAGCTGAGTAAGATATCCGGGCGCCTAACAGATGATGCCCACAGGTAAGAAAAGGCCTTGCAGACCAATAGGGCAAAGGTATGTGTGTGCACTCAAAATGGCAGCATCAAACGGTGGCCTCAAATTAGGAAGCACATACTGAAAACCTTAGGCTGTCTGGGGATCTGACAATATGCTCTTTGAATATGTTCTTTTCCTGTCAAAAGGCTTTATTGCAAGATCAGCATTTCTGTTTGTCCTGAACCCTGGTAACTCAGACACTGCATAATATCTGCCTGATTCAGTAAGCCTGTATTTAGTGATGGGGGGTGGTGGTGGTTGGCAATTGATTTTGTTTGAAGCAAGATAAAAACTATAGAAAGAACCAGAGAGAGACATAATCAGAATTAGAGGTGTAGGGAGAAAATTTCAGGCATAGCCCTTAAGCAGGATACAAATTCTTTGTGTTCAATGTGAACTAGCACTATTAAAAAACACATCTATCAAAATGTGATATTAAGTGCTTCCAGTCCCACAGAAAACAAGGAGCAGCTGGACCTGTAGCCAGGTTGAGCATCTCTATACTGAGATCTCTCATCTGCAGGGAATTACTAGGATTAGGGGAAGGCAATCCATCAGAGAATCTTATTTTAACTAAATTTTATCTTTTCCAAGTGTGTGTGTATATATATAAAATGGCGCAGGATTTCTATATAGCTGATTTCTGATTTGCTAAATCCTTTGTAGTTCTCTCCATTTTTCTCGCTCTCAGATAGAAAAGGAGCATTTCAAGAAGAGAACCTCAGTTATCAAGAGTGTCTAAGGAGGGAACAGAGCAGTAAGAGAATGAGGAAAAGAACACTGCGGCTCGCTTTCTGATCACTTTACTTCATGTCCTCAGTTCAGACGAGACGCTCGCAGTGCTGAAGCATCCCCTTCATTCTCCTCTCTAGTCTGTACTCCATTCTCCTCATTTTCTCTTTCCCACATTTATTCTGTTGAAAACAACTCACAAGAAGGGATTTCTGACCAGCTTTAATGAAAACACCCCCCACCCCCCGCACTTCCCACCGCTTTGATTTTTCTCTCACTTCAGCCCTGAGGGCTATCCTTACCTCCACAAAAAGAGATCCCAGTCACGCTGAGGGTAAGTAACATAGGGATAGAAATTTTCAGGTAACTCCACTCTGCTGTGTTATCACCTGTCCACACAGCACCTTTGGTCATCAGTAAGAAGGTATTAAAAGAAAAAAAAAAATCCATGTGTACTCAATTTCATATTTAGATTCCATATTTGTAATAGACAAACTAATATAAAGGAAAACATTTCTTTCTTATAATTATTTAATTATGAAAGTTCTTTATATAGTCTGGATACAAGTTCTTTGATAAATATATATGTATATTGCAAATGTCTTCTCTCAGTCTGTGACTTGACTTTCATTTTCTTAACAATAGGCTTCCCTGGTGGCTCAGCTGGTAAAGAATCCACCTGCAATGCAGGAGACCTGGGTTTGATCCCTGGGTTGGGAAGTTCCCCTGGAGAAGGGAAAGGCTACCCCCTCCAGTATTCTGGCCTGGAGAATTCCATGGACTGTATAGTCCATGGGGTCACAAAGAATCGGATGTGACTGAGTGACTTTCACTTTCATTTTCTTAACAATATCATTTTAAAATTTTTATGAAATCCAATTTATCATTTTTTATGTTTTGTGCTTTTTGTGTTCTAAGAAATTTTGCCATCTCAAAGTCACGAAGGTTTTCTACATTTTTTCTCTAGAAGCCTTTTGTTTGTTTTAACTTTAATAGTATAAGTCTATATTCCATTTTGAGTTATTTTGTGTATATGGTGTGAGGTAAGGGTTAAGATTCTTTCCCCCTCCCCCATATGGATACCCCATGTTTCAATACTATTTATTGAAAAACTCCTTTCTCCATTAAATTGTCTTGGCAACTTTGCTGCTAAATATTTGATCATATATGTGTTGGACTCTTTCTGGATTCTCTATTCTGTTTCATTGATCTATATGCCTATGTGCCACCCTGCTTTCTGCAAAATCCTCTGTAAGAGGTTTTAAGACCACATGAGGAAAAAAAAAAAAAAAAACCACATGAGGGAGACAAAATAAAGTAGTAATATCAATGGTTAACATTTATAGAGCCCTCACTGAGCCAGGAGGTATGCTTCTTTGCTTGTATCATTCCATTCAATCATCACAGCAACTCTATCAGGTAAACACTAACTTTATTTTACAGCAGATGGAAATATGGCAAAAGTGGATCTGGTAGGATTTGAGCTCAGGCAGTCTGACTCTAAAGCCAGTGCTCTTGAGCACTGAATAGTTGGTAAGAACTTGTAAAGATATATAACACTCAAGATATTCATAAAAGAAAATAACCTTATTTTATTAAGTCTATATTACTCCTGAAACATTTTGTCTTTTACTAAAATCGTTTTGGTGGCTATTTTTGTTTTAATATTTTGTAGACATTTTAGGCTGTCCTATGGCCTGCAAAGGAAAATATTTTCAAGGGATTTTTCTTTTAAAACAGTACCTTCATAATTCCTCCTGGACTTCAAATGAGGTATGTATATATCTACATAATGACTTTGAAACCCATAACATTCTTATAAAGTAACAAAGTTGATGTAAATATGCAGATGTTTTCAGGTCTCAAATGGCTGTTTAGTTGGAAGTTCTCTCTGGCTGTTGGTTTCAGCACAGGACTTGATACAACAGTGTTCTTTGTAATGCCTCACTTGGTATGCTTTGGGGGTAAGTCAACAGCTTCACACAGAGTATTAAAGACTAGGCAATGGGCCAATATATTTAAGAGATAGAAAATTACTTATATGCATATCTTCTGTTATTTTTTAAAGTATTTAAATTATACAAGACTGATTTACAATTATACAAGACTGGAAAAGGTCAGTTTTCATTCCAATCCCAAAGAAACGCAATGCCAACAAATGCTCAAACTACCGCACAATTACACTCATCTCACATGCTAGTAAAGTAATGCTCAAAATTCTCCAAGCCAGGCTTCAGCAATACGTGAACCGTGAACTTCCAGATGTTCAAGCTGGTTTTAGAAAAGGCAGAGGAACCAGAGATCAAATTGCCAACATCCGCTGGATCATCAAAAAAGCAAGAGAGTTCTAGAAAAACATCTATTTCTGCTTTATTGACTATACCAAAGCCTTTGACTGTGTGGATCACAATAAACTGTGGAAAATTCTGAAAGAGATGGGAATACCAGACCACCTGACCTGCCTCTTGAGAAACTTATATGCAGGTCAGAAAGCAACAGTTAGAACTGGACATGGAACAACAGACTGGTTCCAAATAGGAAAAGGAGTATGTCAAGGCTGTATATTGTCACCCTGCTTATTTAACTTCTATGCAGAGTACATCATGAGAAATGCTGGGCTGGAAGAAACACAAGCTGGAATCAAGATTTCCGGGAGAAATATAAATAACCTCAGATATGCAGATGACACCACCCTTATGGCAGAAAGTGAAGAGGAACTAAAAAGCCTCTTGATGAAAATGAAAGAGGAGAGTGAAAAAGTTGGCTTAAAGCTCAACATTCAGAAAATGAAGATGATGGCATCTGGTCCCATCACTTCATGGGAAATAGATGGGGAAAAAGTGGAAACAGTGTCAGACTATTTTGGGGGGCTTCAAAATCACTGCAGAGGGTGACTGCAGCCATGAAATTAAAAGATGCTTACTCCTTGGAAGGAAAGTTATGACCAACCTAGATAGCATATTCAAAAGCAGAGACATTAGTTTGCCAACAAAGGTCCGTCTAGTCAAGGCTATGGTTTTTCCTGTAGTCATGTATGGATATGAGAATTGGACTGTGAAGAAAGCTGAACACCGAAGAATTGATGCTTTTGAACTGTGGTGTTGGAGAAGACTCTTGAGAGTCCCTTGGACTGCAAGGAGATCCAACCAGTCCATCCTAAAGGAGATCAGTCCTGGGTGTTCATTGGAAGGAATGATGCTGAAGCTGAAACTCCAGTACTTTGGCCACCTCATGTGAAGAGTTGACTCATTGGAAAAGACTCTGATGCTGGGAGGAATTGGGGGCAGGAGGAGAAGGGGATGATAGAGGATGAGATGGCTGGATGGCATCACAGACTCGATGGATGTGAGTCTGAGTGAACTCTGGGAGTTGGTGATGGACAGGGAGGCCTGGGATGCTGCAATTCATGGGGTCGCAAAGAGTCGGATATGACTAAGTGACTGAACAGAACTGATTTACAATTTTGTGCTAATTTCTGCTGCACAGCAGTGATCCAGTTATACATATATACATTTTTCATATTCTTTTCATTATGGTTTGTCTCATGATATTGAACATAGTTCCCCGTGCTACACAGCAGGATCATGTTGTTTATCCATTCTATAGGTAATAGTTGCATCTGCTAACCCGAAACCCCCAGCCCACTCCTCCACTACCTCTGGTTATATCTTTTTTAAACTTCTCCTTAGAAATGTTTTCATTCAAAGACCTTACTTGTTTTAGTGATTAAAAAGGATACTTATAGAGAATTTGGAAAATAGAGATAAAAAAGAAGAAAATTAAAATAACTCATAATCACCATGGTATTATATTCATTTAGATTACTGCGTGTGTGCTTGCTAAGTCACCTCTTTCGTGTCAGACTCTTTGCAACCCCATGGACTTGAGCTGACCAGGCTTTTCTGTCCATGGGATTCTCCAGGCAAGAATACTGGAGTGGGTTGCCATGCCCTCCTCCAGGCGATCTTCCCAACTCAGGGATTGAACCCAAGTCTCCTAGGTCTCCTGAACTGAGAGGTGGGTTCTTTACCACTAGCGCCATCTGGGAAGCCCCATTTAGATTACTACCTACATATACCTATACATATATATATATTTTTTTTTTAACAAAATCAGGATAATATATAAACATTTAGGTATCCTGGTTTTCCTCCCCTCATCTACCATGCAATTAAGGCATATATTAAATATCCTTATAATAGTCTATCATACGAATACACCATTACTTAATAACTATTCCCTTACTGTTAGATATCTGGATTTTCTTTATTTCTTTTTATTTAAGGACTAATGCTGTTGATGAGCATCTCTGTATATCTTTGCCTGCTGATAATATTTTGGCCCTTTCCAGAGTACCATTGGGGCTGGTTTTCAGGGGTGGAGTAGGAGGCCTAATAATGTCTCTGGTAAAATAAAGGCTGGATTTCTCAAACTGGGACTTAAGCTTCAGGTTATTTATGCAAGGCCAGGGGACGTAAAATAGCCTTCCTGCCATGGGGTGATTAGGTTGAACTACATCTGCATTAGCTAGTACACTGGATCCAGCTATAGATGACACTGAAAAAGCTAGGTCTATTTTAAACCACACTGCTTAGTGGAACAGGTGGTTGAAGGAATGTTAGAAGTATATTTTCTCTGGTCTTGATAAATCAAAGAGACAGGCCATCCCAGGAAATAGATTCTCTAAAGACATTCTCCCAACTAAGTGGCCAGTTCTTCCATGAAAAGTGAAAGTGAAAGTTGCTCAGTCATGTCTGACTTTGTGACCCCATGGACTATACAGTCCATGGAATTCTCCAGGCCAGAATACTAGAGTGGGTAGTCTTTCCCTTCTCCAGAGGATCTTCCCAACCCAGGGATCAAACCCAGGTCTCCCTGATTGCAGGCAGATTCTTTACCAGCTGAGCCACGAGGGAAGTTCTTCCATGGGAAACAAGTAACTAAACTTTATTAAAATTGGTTTATTCTGTCTCAGGAGAAAATAAATATTTCAGGGTGCATCACTCTCTACAATCTAAGGGGTGATCTACTGAAAAGGAAAGTATCAACAGAGTTGCACCATATACCATATATGGTCAAAAGAGACAGGCTGCTAGCTTGTGTTTTTAAGTATGATCATATGAGCCAGTCCTTACCATATTTTTGTGATCCAGCAAAGAATGAACGTGTAAGAACAAAGGGTCTCTCCTTTCCTTTAGATCGCTGGATCAGTCCTTCTGTAGTGGCCATATGCTATGATGTCAAAGAAGAAAAATTTCAAATAGACGACTGAATTATGGCATTGTGCAGACATCCCCAATAAGCTATTTCATGTGCAAAGAGTAAATAATAGGTGGGAACATGAAATGGAAAATATTAAAAAATCTTCCAAATAATTTTCATAATATAATGAAACTGCTCTAAATTTCCCTATTAAAAGAGTAAAACAATTTCTTTGATTAAAATAGCAATGAAACAGGGGCTTCCCTGGTGGCTCAGAGGTAACGACTCTACCTGCCAATGCAGGAGACACAAGTTCAACCTCTGGTCTGGGAAGATCCCACATGCTGCGGAGCAACTAAGCCTGCACACCACAACTACTGAGCCTATACTCTAGAGCCTGGGAGCCACAGCCACTGAGCTCACGTGCCCTAGTGCCCGTGTTCCACAACAAGAGAAGCAACTTCAGCGAGAAGCCTGCACACTGTAACTAGAGAGTAGCTCCTGCATGCCGCAACTAGAGAAAAGCCTGAGCAGCAACTAAGACTCAGCACAGTCAAAAAAGTAAATAAATAAAAACTTAAAAATAGCAATGAAATAATGGTAAATAATAAAAGAGAATTTATTTGGTGCTTATTATTGTAGGCACTTTTTAAGATTTTTTTCTTATAACTTACACAACAACCTCTGAGATAGTTTTTGTTAATGGAAAAAACTGAGCTTCAGAGAGGTTAAGTGCCTGGCTCTGGCCTACATAAGAAAATTCTCCAACCATAAAGTAGTTTACAGATATAGCAAGAGCCTGCATAGAGAAGTAAACTGATACTTTCTGGAAACCATGCCATATGTAGCCAGCAGCTCCCACTGGAAAACAGCAATTGGTGGGAGGGTCACAGGAACCCTGTTACATTCTGAAGATAACAAAGAACCAACCACAAATAAAAATTAGGGCAAGTGACTGCAAAGATTTTTGAATGTGACTGGCAAATGGAAGACAATTCTACCACCTTCCATTGAGAAGGCTAAGTATTTAAGGAAGGCCTTCTACATTTAGAAAGTATACATACTGAAATTGTGCCTCTGTGTTCTAAATCTTACTTCCCTGGTATGAACATAAGACTTGCTGTATTTAGATATTTGTGAAATTTTTAAAAATTTGTTTTGTCTTTGATATATTTATGCACAGCCTACTTCAGTAAAAGGTTTGAGGGATTATCTAATGCTCCTTACTAATGGCTCCTGTCAAGGAAGATGTTTCCATGTTATCATTAATCCCACAATATCTATAAGTTAATCAATTGATCAGGTTCATTATAGAAGGAAAAGACACAAAGGGAGAAATAATGTTTTATATTGGCTACAACCTGATAAGACCTATTACAGTTGACAGAAAAGACACACAAGGAGAAATGAACAGTATAGTGTGGTTGTTACAAAGCAAATGACTTTCAGCCCCAAACGTAGGGCCTGTGGATCCAGGCGGCTGCTTTTTAGATGTCTTACCTGATAAAAGCCATAGATGTTGTGAAGTTCCCGGTGCTCCCAGTTGCCGTGATGAATGGCATTCTTCTGCATGGTTTGCTCTGGGCCTTTAAAGACAGAGGGCTCATTCATGTCGTTCCATACGTAGAGGATGTCAGTAGATCCCTAGGAAGTCAATCTTGATCATGACAAAACTCCTACAGTGATAAGGTTAATATGACAGCCAACCCTAATCCTCTTTCCTACTCCGTTTACCTTATTATTTATTCTATTTATTATCTATGCTCTGTCATCTGCTAGAATAAAAGTTCCACAGGGCAAGGAATTTTGTCTGTTTTATTCACTGGTAAATCCCAAACACCTAGAACAACCTGAATGGCAGAGGGTTCTCAATAAGTTCTTGCTGACGAATGAAAGAGCTCTGTGCTGTAGTCCCATGTCACCCATAAGTCCATTCTGAGACCTCCTGGAGAACCCCTACAGGACAGGTTGTGAACGTTCACAATCAGGTTCTCCATCATCCCTTACCTGCTCCAACTGTTACTAGGGGCAGTTAGAACTGTCCGTGAAGAGATTCTGCCTTCCCGCTAGTACTGTGAAGGGTTTGACAGCTAAGACACCATTTGTCAGCAGGATCTACAGTGTGTATCCTACAGAGAATTGTTTGACTTAGAGTGGGAAGGGGCTGTTGAGTCATCCAGTTAACACGGTGCTGCTGCTGCTGCTAAGTTGCTTCAGTTGTGTCCAACTCTGTGCGACCCCATAGTCCCTGGGATTCTCCAGGCAAGAATACTGGAGTGGGTTGCCATTTCCTTCTCCAATGCATGAAAGTGAAAAGTGAAAGTGAAGTTGCTCAGTCGTGCCCGACTCTTAGCAACCCCATGGACTGGACCAGGCTGCAGTCCCTCTATAAAAATTCCTGGTCTCTCAGCATTTGATTCAATAGTTACAATGACCAGGAGTCTCTCAGGCAGCTCATTCCAAGTTTTCTGAAAGTCTTGTTCCATGTAACATTCTCTCACAGGGACCAGGCTGTCTTCTGGGATACCAGAAAATACATCTGCTGCCATTCCCACACAGTAGTCTTTCAAATGCCTGGAGGAGGCTTACATGTTTTTTTCTGACTCTTTACTTCAAATTCTTTCCAATCATGTATACTTCAATGAACAAGGCTGTATAGGTTCCAAGTATTTAGCTGCTTTGACTGTTGTTGTTTAACACTCTCTAAGGCAGCAGCTGGCAAACTTTTTCTGGAAGGGCCAGATAGTAAATATTTTCAACTTTGCAGGCCATAAGGCCTCTTTTTTCAATAACCCAGTCCAGGTATAGTTATATGCCAGCAGCCATAGACAACAGGGGAACAAGTGTGTATGACTGGATTGGCCTGATTATTATTTAACCCTGCTCTAAGTTCTCTTCTTTTTTTAAAAAAACAAACATTTACTTATTTAGTTTGCTGCATCAGGTTGGTTGTGGCACACAGGATCTGCACTGCCTCATGTGAGATCTTTTGCTGTGGTGTAACAGTTTACAATATGTGGGTCTTAGTTTCCCAACCAGGGACAGAACCCACATCTCCTGCATTGCAAGGCAGATTCTTAACCTCAGGGAAGCTCCTATTTCTATATCCTAATACAGGATGCTCAGAAACTAGAGTTTAGTGGTTAAGAGCCAGGCTTGGGAGACAGTCGACCTAAGTTAAAATCCTGGATTTACCACTTATTAGATGGGTGAATTTAGCGGATTTTATACTTGTCCATGCCTTGATTTTCTTGTCTGTGGGATTAGAGTTAATTACAATTCCAACTTCAAAGAGTTATTGTGAAGATGAAATGGTATAATGCACACAAAGTGATTAGCATAGTGCTGTGGAACATAGCATGTACTCAATTTATATTAGTTATCATTCTTATCACTACCACCATCTAGTTGTCTAGATGTGGCCTCTCCAGTTTTCTCTGATTTTTATAAGATTTTAAGAATTATTATTATACCTTACTTTTAATGTCATGTTATATTCTGCAAGCTACTTTCACATATATCATTATCATTTTTAATAATACCGTATGAAGTAAAAATTTCTATAATTTGAAAATATAATAAATATCTACTATTAAGTAATTTGATATACCATACAGTCTATCATAATGAAAGTCAAAATCACCGCTTTTGTGCATGTGGTAATTCATATGGTGCCTCTCTTCATACACCATTCATATGGCACCACCAAAATCTGATATGTGGTTGGCATCCCTGCCTCTTCATATAAGTATTATTTATCAGGAACTACTCAGTGAAGCAGAGTACTTCTATTTAGTCACTTCTTTTCCTTACTTCATCCTTCCAGGTAACTAGGAAAGAGCAAAGGAATAAAAACAAACCTGATAAACAGAGAAAGCGAAGAGACTAGAATACCACTCTCTGACTTTGGGGTTGGTGAAGTCCAGGTAAGAGGAGAGACCTGCAGAGGCAGAAGAGTAGACAGCCTGTTAGGAACAGTGGTCCTCATGGTAAGATGCAAGATGTAAAAGCTGGGTAATGAATGAGTGCCTTGCATCAAACGTAAAAGATAGCCGATACAGAGGCATAGTCTGGTGAGAAGCTGATGAAGAAGGCAATGCTGGACTCCAGTGACAATCACTAGTCCTCTCAGCCCCAGAGGGCAGGGGAATGCCAATGAACAAGCACCAGGATGGACCCTATTGTTCACCGATGGCCTCAGACAGCCCCAGTAAGGATTATGGCAGATATCCTGGAGTGAACCCTTTGTTCTGAAGGAGGGCAGAGACGTGTTTGTAAGTGGTACAGGGAGAAGAGGAATGCATGGGCTTTCTCCATTGTGTGTGAATTTATGATAGAGTGCCATCAGATGATAGACTGGTACTTCCCTTTTGTCTGTGAGGAGTTTCTACCAAGGCTTTAAATTACTGATTTCTGAAATGAAGGCTTCAGAGTTGTCAGGGGCAGCTGAGATCACTCACGAAAGGCTGGAAAGTCAAACCTATGGGCTGTTGAGGCAAAAAAAAAAAAAAAAAAAAAGCGCAGGGAGAGACATGCAGGACTCTTCTTGCTTCCTCTTCTTCTGTTCCAGTTCTCTGGCTTTTAATTTTTATTTGCTAAGGGAAACAGCATGTTACTGAGGTTTGCTTATTTATTTTTCAACCATTCACTGACTTTTAAATGTATACAAAGAACACCATACCAGGTGTTAGATGAAAGATATAAAAGATGATAATACCTTTAAGGAAAGGCACCTAAAATATAGCATGTGACATCTATAAGAAATTAACGCAGCCTTCATTAATCGGGGCTAAACAGTGGATATCAGGTGAAAAAAATGACATCTTACCAGGCCAGCATACACCTTCAAAGTCTCCTCCATCATGATTCCTCACAAAAAAGCCCTGCTCTTTGGCCTTAGCATACACTGAGTAGTTGGGATCAACCTTGATGTGGGGGTCACTAATGACCACAAGCTGTCAGGACATAAAAGTTTAAAGATCTCATCAGTTTCACATAAGTCATATGTTCATTTATATGTTTTCATCATAGTTTTGGAGTTCACATTTTACTCAAAACAATTGTGTTGTGCTTAGTCACTCAGTCATATCTGACTCTTTGCAACCGATTAGACTGTAGCCCACCAGGCTCCTCTGTCCATGCGAATTTTCAGGCAAGAATACTGGAGTGGTTGCTGTTCCCTTCTCCAGGGGATCTTCCTGACCTGGGGATTGAACCTGTGTCTCCTGCATTCAGGCGGATTCTTTATCTGCTGAGCCATCGGGGAAGCCCATAACAACTACTATTACTGAGATGTTTCAGACACCAGTAAAACCCTATCACCTTTCATGTGCTCATGGGAATATAAATTGATATCAAAACCAGGTCTATTATTTTTCACAGTGATTGCTGTCCCTCCAATACATGTTCTAATGATCATATTTATTAAGATTCTATCTCTTTGTGGTGCTGAGTGCTTTATATAAGGATTAAGTAGGCAGGCCTCTGCTCCCTGGATACCTAAGAGGTTAAGATAACACAAAAGCAAACATTAAAGAAAAGAGAATTATTAAAAATAAACAAAAAAAACCCCAAATCCAATGGTACAGCCGTATTTAGGAAGGAGTGAAGTGTTAATTGCTCAGTCATGTTCAACTCTTTGCGACCCCATGGTCTGTAGCCCACCAGGCTCCTCTGTCCATGGGATATTTCAGACAAGAATACCAGAATGGTTGTCATTCCCTTCTCCAGGGCATCTTCCTGGCCCAGGGATCAAATCCAGGTTTCCTGCATTGCAGGCAGATTCTTTACCATCTGAGCCACCAGGGAAGCATTTAGAAAGGAGGTTTGAAAAAAGCTATGATCAGAGCCCCATGTCTTTAGCATCTTTAGCATCTCTCCTTGCCCTTCTAATACCATCACTTTCACCTACTTGAGGGCGTCAAGACCATCTATTTGGCTAGAATAAGCTTCTAATAATCATCCTTCATGTCTGTTAAAATCTACTCTACACACTGAAGTTTAATCCTCCATTGCTAAAAAACTTTAAAAATATTAAAATGTGGTAAGATATACATAACATAAAATTCACTATCTTAACCAGTTTTAAGTGTGCAGATAAGGAATCCACCTGCAATGCAGGAGACGTAGGAGACCTTGCAGTTCAACAGTGCTTTCACAATGTTGTACAGTCAATGTCTACAACTCTTTCCATCTTGTAAAACTGAAACTCTATACCCATTAAAAACAACTTCCCATTGCCTCCTCCTCTCTAGCCCTTGGCAGCCACCCTTCCCCTTTCTGTCTCTAGGATTTTGACTGCTTTAGATATTACAGATTAGTGAAATCATATAGTATTTGTCTTTTTGTGATGGGCTTATTTCACTCAGCATAACGTCCTCAAGGTTCTTTCACGTTGTAGTAGCATGTATCCAAATGGCCTCCCTTTTAAAGACTGGGTAATTTTGTATCATATGTATATACCACATTTCCTTTATCCATTCATCTGTCAGTTAGCTTTTGGGCTGCTGCTGCTGCTGCTGCTGCTAAGTCGCTTCAGTCGTGTCTGACTCTATGTGACCCCATACACGGCAGCCCACCAGGCTCCCCAGTCCCTGGGATTCTCCAGGCAAGAACACTGGAGTGGGTTGCCATTTCCTTCTCCAATGCATGAAAGTGAAAAGTGAAAGTGAAGTCACTCAGTCATGTCCGACTCTTAGCGACCCCATGGACTGCAGCCTACCAGGCTCCTCTGTCCATGGGATTTTCCAGGGAAGAGTACTGGAGTGGGGTGCTTATTGCCTTCTCCAAGCTTTTGGGCTGCTTCAATAATAAACACCAAAAAATGTTTATTAATTGGAATATTAAGAGTTAACAGCAGTGCCTCAGAACATTGTAAAAGGCCGGGGGATCAACAGAATGGGTTGAAAAGGCAACTTGAATCTCACGGATAGGGACTGAGGGATCCGTTCATGAGATACATACGGGATTCTTCCCCCCCCCCCTTTTTTTTTTCTCCTTCACTCTTTTCATTATTGCCATGACCACCACCACCACCACACCTGCATTATATACTTTCCAGTGCCGTCTCCCTGTCCTCGTTTTCTATTTTAGTTCCTTCCTTGGCCATATGAACAGGTTGAGTCCATCAGGGAAGCATGCAGGAAAAATAGTGTACTAAAGAATCTGACTTCATTTCTGACCAACTGTTAAGAGCTTCAAGCCCCACCATATCTTCAGGCCCTTTACCCTTCTGCCCTCACCTGTGCATACTGACAAAGCCCTGATGCTTCCTTCTTTGGGGCCAACAAGAAGTTCAAACCACACAAGCCCTAGTGCACGCACAGGAACCCTCAACCCCAGTTCAACACTTACTTTAAGGTAACCACCTTAAAACCTGAGCCTGTCTCCTTTCCCAGCTCTCTTAGGCCATTTTCAGAGGAGCTTGGGAGCAGCTCTGCACCCCTAAAATGCCTCACTATGGGACTAATTAACCTGTTCATACCCTTTTGGTGCCAGTGTGATATCATCAATCTTGACATCAAATCAAATTTTGCATGAGGTGCACCCATCACATTAGTACACGCTGGTCACGATGAATGGAACCGAATGGTAGGCCCCTTCATCTTTATGGGGACCTAGACCCACTAAGGTAGTGGTAGATAGTGTTATCACTTTTTCACCAGAGCTTTTCTATGATCACAATTACAGTTACACTTGAAAGTACTATTTTCCGGCCATTTTTTTTACAAGATGGTTCTTGTTCACTAATGTGCCAAGGCAACTTGAACATTTTTAAATGCTCTGCAATGAAAAGGTTCAGAATGCTGTCTTGTGCATACATGCATGCTAAGTCACATCAGTTGTGTGCAGTTTTTTGCGACCCCATGGACTGTCGCCTGCTAGGCTCCTCTGTCCATGGGATTCTCCAGGCAAGAATACTGAAGTGGATTGCCATGCCTTCCTCCAGGGGATCTTCCTAACCCAGGGATCAAACCTGCATCTCTTACATCCCCTACATTGGCAGGCAGGTTCTTTACCACTTGTGCCACCTAGGAAGCCCACTGGCTTGTTTTACCTTACGTTTTTTGCTCCTGAGCAGATCTTGCATCCTTTTGGGGTTTGGGAATCTTTTCTTGTCCCAGGTGAAGTACCTCTTGCCCTCTGTGTGCTCTATGTCCAGCCACATGACATCATAAGGAATGTTATGTTCATCAAATCCTGCATCCACTGCCTTTACATCCTGCTCATCTTCATAGTTCCAGCGGCATTGATGGTACCCCAGAGCAAAGAGAGGGGGCATGGCTTGTGTGCCTAAAAGGGGGAGATGACAACTGAGCCAGGTACCACCACAATGTTAATTGTACATTTGATAAGTGTTTCCTGAATATCTACAAGGTCTAAGCACTGAGTCTCACACTTAGGGCATCAACAAGAAAGCATTTTGTTTATGCATTCATCCTTTTTAACAATTATTTAGCTTATTTTTGACTGTGCTGGGTCTTCGTTGCTGCACCAGGACTTTCTCTAGTTGTGGTGAGTGGAGGCTTCTCTTCGTTGCAGTGCACGGGCTTCTCGTTGCAGTGGCTTCCCTTGTTGCCGAGCACAGACTCTAGATGCATAGGTTTCAGTTGCTGTGGCATGCAGGCTTTAGTTGCTCTGCAGCATGTGGCGTCTTCCTGGACCAGAGACTGAATCCGTGTCTGTTGCATTGGGAGGTGAATTCTTATCCACTGTACTACCGGGGAAGACCATGTTTATCCATTCATTTCTGATGAGCACTTGGCATGTTTCCACTTTGGGGCTCTGGTAAACAATGCTGTAGTGATTGTTGGCATACAAGCATCTGTTCAGTTTCCATTCAGTTCAAGTATATATCTAGGAGTAGAACTGCTGGATGAGTGAGTTAGGGTTCTGTAGAGAAACAGAATCAAAAGGATATGTGTATATGCGTATATGTATTTATACATATACAGAGAAAGAAAATGACTGACTGATCTTAAGGAACTGGTTCATGTGATTGTAGGGGCTCGTCGTTTTGGATTCTGCAGGTAGGCCAGCCTGGAGACCCAGGGACAGGTTGACGTTGCAGCTTGAGAAAAAAGTCTCGAGACAGATTCCTTTTACTTTAGGGGATGTGTGTGCTCTGTCGCTGGGTTGCGTCCACATCTTTGTGACCCCATGGACTGTAGCCTGCAAGGCTCCTCTGTCCATGGGACTCGCCAGGCAAGAATATTGGAGTGCGTTGCTATTTTCTCCTACAGGGTAGCTTCCCAACTCAGGAATCGAACCTGTGTCTCCTGTGTTTCTTGCATTGCAGACAAATTCTTCCACTGCTGAGTCACCGGAGAAGCCCCTCTTTAGGGGGACACCAGAGTCCTTTTTTCTCAAGGTTTTCAACTGATTGGATGAAACCCACTCACATCACAGAGTAAGAGTCTGCTTTACTCATAGTTTACTGATTTAATTATTAATCTCATCTAAAAAAATAACTTCATAGTGACATCTACACTAGTGTTTAACCAAATATCTGGGCACCATGACACACAAAATTAATCATCGTGCTGGCTCATATGGTAATTCTATGTTTAGCTTTTTGAGGAACTGCCAAACTGTTTCCACAGCAGCTGAACCATATTATGTTCCAACCACTAATGTATGAGTTTCTAATTTCTCCACATCCTCACCAACACTTACTATTCTCTCTCTCTCTCTCTCTCACTTTTCTTTATGATTTAGCCATCCCAGTGGTTTTGAAGCAGTATTTCATTGTGGTTTTAATTTACCTAATGCTGTTGCGCTTCTTTTCAGGTACTCGTTAATCCATCTGCACATCTTCTTTTGAGAAATGTCTATTTAAGCCCTTGGTTCATCTTAGAATTAGACTGTTTCTTTTTGCTGTTGAGTTGTAAGAGTTCTTTATATATTCAGGATACTAGACCCTTATCATATATATGATTTGCAAATATTTTCTCCCATTCTATAGGTTGGCTTTTCACTTTCTTGATAATGTTCTTTGACTCACAAAAGTTTTTAGTTTTAAAGAAGTGCAACCTGCAACTTCCCTGGTGGTCTGGTAGTTGAGACTCCCTACTTTCACTGCAGAGGGTGTGGGTTAGATCCCTGGTTGAGGAACGAAGACCCCACATGTCAAGTGGCACAGCTGGAAAAAAAAAAAAAAGGTCCAATTTATCTGTTTTTTTTCTTCTGTTGCTCATGATTTTGGTGTCATAGCTAAGAATCTGTTGCCAAATCCAAGGTCATGATTGACCTGTTTTCTTATAAGAGTTCTATGACTTTAGTTCTTATATTTATTCCATCAATCGATTTTGAGTTAATTTTTTGTATATGGTATGAGATAAGGGTCCACCTTCATTCTTTCGCATGTGGATATCCAGTTGTCCCAGTACCATGTGGTTAAGACATAATTATTTCTCCATTGAAAGGTTTTGAACATTTATTGAAAATCAATAGGCCAAAGATCTATGGGTTTATTTTTAGACTCTCAATTTTATTCCATTGGCTTATACGTCTATCCTTATGCCAGTACTACACTGTTTGGATTACTTTAACATTGTAATAAGTTTTGAAATTAGAAAGTGTGAGTCTTTCAACATTTTATTTCAGGATTTTTGGGCTACTCAGGCTCTTTGAAATTCCATATGAATTTGAAGATCATCTTTTCTATTACTTAAAAATGACACTGGATTTTGACAGAGATTGTAGTAAAAATAGATTGCTTTTAGTAGG
This sequence comes from Capra hircus, assembly GCF_001704415.2. Classification (NCBI taxonomy): domain Eukaryota; kingdom Metazoa; phylum Chordata; class Mammalia; order Artiodactyla; family Bovidae; genus Capra; species Capra hircus. The sequence goes on from NC_030817.1 coordinate 65,389,688, forward strand.
ATTGCCATCTTAATAATATTAAATCTTCCCATCCACGAACATGGAATTTCTTCTTATGTATCTTGGCCTTCTTTAGTTCAGGGTTTTTTTTTTTTTTTTTTTGTAGTTTTTGGCATACAAGTCTTTTACCTCCTTGGTTAAGTTTATTCCTGGGTATTTTATTCTATTGGATGTTACTGTAAATGGAATCATCTTCTCAATTTCATTTTTAGATTGTTCATTCCTGGTGTGTAGAAACACAACCAATTTTGTGTGTTGATCATGTGCTGTACAATGTAGGTTAATTGTGTGTGTGTGTGTATGTGTATTCTTTGGGATTTTATATCATATAGTATCACATTGTCTGTGAATAGAGATAATCTTATATTTTCCTTTCAAGGTTGGATGGTTTTTATTTCTTTTTCTTGCCTAATTTCTCTGGCTGGAACTTCAACTACAATGTTCAGTAGCAGTGGTGAAAGTGGGAAACCTCATCTTGTTTCTGATCTTAGGGGAAACCTTGCAGTCTTTCAGAATTGAGTATGAGGATAGCTGTGAATCTTCCATAAATGCCTTTTATTATGTGGAGGACGCTTCTTGTTATTCCTAGTCTTCTGAATGTTTTTATCATGAAATAGTGTTAGATTTTGTCAAATGCTTTTCTGCATTAATCAAAATGATCTCACATATCTTTTAAAGATAAAAATGCTTTAGTGCTAATCCCAGTGGTATATTTTAATGGAGAAGACAACATATAAAAGTTCACATTGGGATACTGGTTACCTGAGATAAAGGTAGAGAAAGCCCAGGGATTAAAGGGGTTAAAGGTAAAGAAAGTCCAGGAGCCTTTAAGGCTCCAAGAAAGGCAGATGGGTGAACATTAGTGACTAGAGAATGGAGACTACCAGCCCCAGTGGAATGTTTAACCATTCCACTGGTCAAAGGGAATGGGATGAGATGCTGAATGGGATGAGAGTAGAAGGATAAATGCTTGCTTCTTAAAAAGCTTGGGTAAGTTGTTTATAAATGCTATATCATGTGCAACAAATGTTCATTTACAGTGATTCTACATGGTTTAGAGGAAATACAATGGAACAAGAAACTGGCATTTCCACATGCAAGTACCTGTAAGGTATGAATACTGCTTGAAGACGTCAGAAGGAGTAGGTCCTGTCAACAGAAAAACATCAATGATTCCACTCTCTGACATCCAGTGCACATCAGTTCGAGACCCGACCTTTTGTTTAGCAGCAACTGGGCCCATCTGGGTCAGTGTGTACTGAAAAGGAATGGAATGAAAGTCTGAAAAATGTCCCTCTAACCCACAAGACCCACCCTTATGTGTGTAATAGTCTGTTCCTTTGTACACACCAATAGCCTTCCCTAGTTATACCGTAGACTCTAGTGGCAGAAGACTGCCACTAGAAATCCCTGAACTATGATTACATTTCACTAGTTTTGTCTCTTCTATAAGTATGGTATGCAGTCATGATCCATAGCTCACCTTTACAGCAGGTTCTGTTTTGATCTCCACTAGTGTTTCTGAGGCATTTAGCCAAAAAATGCCTAGAGTTCTGCCCAGTTTGTGGGCCAGGAGATAAGGCACTGAACCATAAATGCCCATTTTGTCATGTATTTTATATCCATAGACATCTAGGTTATAAAGACGGTAAGCATCACCATCACTGAAACATACAAAGAAGGATTACAAATGACCATAATGTATATATTATTAGTGAATATTATAGCTCCATTCTCCCCTGCAAAGCTTCCCTTATAGCTCAGTTGGTAAAGAACCTGCCTGCAGTGCAGCAGACCCAGCTTTGATCCCTGGGTTGGGAAGATCCCCTAGAGAAGGAAATGGTGACCCACTCCAGTATCCTTGCCTGGAAAATCTCATGGACAGAGGAGCCTGCTGGGCTGCAGTTCATGGGGTTGCAAAGAATTGGGCACGACTGAGTGACTAACACTTACTTCCCCTGCAAAGACTTGGGTCCTATACATCTTTCAAAGCGCAACTCTTGACCATTTTTCTAAAGGTTTCCTGACTCAATCTGGCTGAATATGATCCTCCTCCTTTGATTCCTTTGGCATTTCTTCATGCTACTATTGGCATGCGTATCTCATATCTCAGATATCTTTTCTGAGTATCTCTTATGAGGCGAGGACTGTTTCCTATGAATCTTCCACAGTAGCATGTAAAAACTAAATTGACAGATTTGGTGAGTATTTCTCTGTCACTAAAACAAAACGATAGTGTCCTAACATGCCTCCACAGTGCTGAGTAAGGAAAGATTAGGAACTGAATTGAGGTAGGAAGCACGGAGCTCAGGTTGGTGTGAGAGCAACACAGTTTCTGATTCACTTGTCACCATGTCTACCTATCATCTAAACAGCATCTGAACCAGGCAAATTTGACCAGACTCCTTCAGTTCTGCTTCTTCTTCGTCTGATACCTCTGGCATTTTTTGGTCAATGGTGTTAGTTGGAAATAATCTCCCCAAGGGAATCCAAGGTGATATGAGATGCCACACTTTTCCACTCTGGCTCACTGTCCTTTTTTAGTAAAAGCCTTTTTCTAGGTCACTGTATATTTCCCAGGGTTCCCCAGAAAGGACTTGAGAGACAAAAGCAAAACCCAGGAAGGTGATGTAACGAAGGTCTTCCTGCTGCTTCAACCATGAGTGTGTGCATGCTCAGTTGCTCAGTTCCATGTTTTTATGTCTTCTATACTTTTAAGTTCAGCATTACAGTTTTTATAATTGTCTAATTTTTGCTGCAAAACAAAATAAAAATTGAAAACCATCGCTCTGAGTGATCATTAAAGGGAAATTCTTAAAGCTCTACAAGCAGTATCAAAGAGGGAAAGGCCAGGCACATATTAGCACTGACTCAGGTATCTTACATGTTTTATTTTCAAACTTTTCCAGTCCAGAAACCAGAGCCTCCTGTAAGAATTCTTTTCACTTTACCTTGTGTTTTTAAGTTGGTGTGATTCAGCATGTTGCGGGATTCCGTAGAGATGCTCAAAACCATGCAAAGAGAAATCCAAACCAATGGAGGCAGGACCTACAGGTACCAGGAGAGTGACTGACTTTTGCTTCTCAATGGGACAATCAATTAATGAGATTCAGTTAACTACAGGACTAGCAAGATGACTAGACTATGGATCAAGAGACCTGAGCTCGCCCTGATCAATCACATATGCTGACTCTCTGTACTTTGTTGTATTCAGGTGTTGTGGGGATACAAAAAATGCACAAGGCAAAGTTCTGGTCACTTATTAGTTATGTTTTCTTAGCTGTGTGCTACAGTTCTCTGTGTTCCCACATTTACAGTATATTTCTTTTCTATCTGTAAAATATGATTACAAAGTTTTAGATTTTTTCCCTACATTTTCCTGAACTATATTGCATAGTTGCTTGCTTTAGGAAGAAGAGGGTAGTGAGTACTTTTAAAGTTTGCCAGCTGAAAGGCTGCATGTCTTCTGCCTGATCGTTCATTCTTACTGCATACAAGAACTGTGAGGTCAAGGGCACCAGGAGTACCTCTCCTAGCTCCTCATATACACCCCCTTCCCTGTGACTGTAGATACAAAAATTTCCCTTAACCAAAGAAAAAGTCCTTTATTTAACAATTATTTTAGAGATATGGGAAAAATGAAAGTAACTAAGAGAGAGAACACTGATTTAAATTTACTCTTGGGTAAAAGTATTTGACATCAAACGGTCCTTATTTGGAGGAGTTTATGGAAAGGGGTTGCTATAGATAAGATACAGAAAGGATTATAATGTTACATAAAGGAGAGCCTTAGGGCTCCCCTATTTATAACTTTGGGCTACACTGTCAGTCCTGATCATTATACTAGGCTATAGAAATAGATGCCAGATCAGAGATTCTCAAGGAGTTAAGAGAAGGTCTGTTATTCTACAGGGTAGGGAGGAAGAAGGAGAAAAGTGAGTATTTTTTCCAACTAAACAAGCTCCAAGTATTTGAAAAGTTATCTCCTAAAGAGACAAATTCCCTCCCTGCCACCTACATTCCCTAAGTCTCCCCTCATCACTAAGTGTAGTGAGAAATGTCATAGAGGGTCACTCGACACTCACATGAATAGTGGGGAGGCCTGGAAAAGGTTGAGAACCACTGGCTTGAAATGTTGGACCTAATGAGCTGGGTTTCTCATCATTTGACTCTCATAAAAACAGAATGGAGAATTTGCAATTGATTCACTGAAGAGTGCAAGCAATATGCTGACCTAGGTCCCTCTATGAGACCAGAAGCTTCATGAGGCCTATACTTCTTCTTACACTCCCCACAAGTCATACACTCACTATTTCTCTATTGCAATGCATTACTGAAGAATAGTGGTCCCAAATATGAGATTTCTGTTCACCTTACAAAAGTCATGTGTTTAGGTGTCAAAGCTCAAGGGACTTTTAGATACAAATTTTTGGCTATTTTGCAAAGAACTGTTTTGGAAAGAACTGTTTGGGAAGAACACTACACCAATTTTAATTGTACCATTAACTTTGACATCCACAAAATTTTCAAATTTCTCCTCCCACAGGCCCAGTTCCTCTTGATTTTCCTGTTGGTACAAAAAAGAAAAAAGGTAGCAAACTAAGGCTATATATTGCAACACATGTGGTTACCACAATAGCACATTTATCTGATTAGGAAATGAGTTCACCTTTTAAAAGACCACTTTGTGATATCAATATATTAAATTAGATCTGTGTTCTATATAAATGCCATTAATAATCCTTATAATCTACTGCTAACATGAATATATTTTTTATTGTGGTAAAATATATATAACTTAAAACTTACCATTTTAACCATTTTTAAGTGGCGTTAAGTACATTCACATTATTGTGCAACCAACATCACAATCTGTCTCCAGAACTTTTACATCCTTCCAAACTGAAGCACTGCAACCATTAACAGTAACACCCCACCTCCCCTCCCCTCAGCTCTTGACAACCACTTTTCTAGCTCCTGTCTTTATGAATTTGACAATTCTAGATAACTCGTATAAATAGAATCATACTGTATTTGTCCTTTTGTGACTGGCTTATTTCACTTAGTATAATGTCTTCAAGATTCATCCATTTTGTAGCATGTGTCAGAATTGCCTTCCTTTTTAAGGCTGGATAATATTCCACTGTGTGTACATACCTCATTTTGTGTGTACATACCTCATTTTGTGTGTGCGTTCATCAGTCAATGACTCTTGGGTTGCTGGATTGTTTCTACCTTTGGGCTACTATGAATACTATTCTGCTATGAACATAGGTATACAAATATTTGTTTGAGTGCCATTTTTACTTTTGGATATATATCCATAAATGTAATTGCTGGATCATGTTGTAATTCTATGTTTAATTGTTTAGGAACTGCCACACCATTTGACATGAATATCTTTACAAGAGCCAAAATAATGGGAAAGTACTTTGAAAAATGTAGTTTTTATATAGGTAAAGCAAAATATTTAGAGTCAAATAACCTGGGTCTCTTTTGAGAGACTCTAAGCAAAGATTTTGGCTGAGATGAGCACTTTCTCTCACCAGCTCCAATTAGCCAGACTACTGATTGTGTTCCTATGCTGGGTGGAGAGGTCAACTGGGATGGTGATTGCTCAGGTTTGCAATCTTCTGACCTAGAGTGATGAATGTCCTAGCTTTACAGAAGTCTCTTTTTCTCTGGTAAAATGAAAAGTTTTAAAAGAATTGTGTGTGTATATAAAAAGCACATTTCTTTTTAAAAAATGAGCTATTTTCCTGTTTCTAGGTTATTTCTTTATAATGAAAGCCTCTGTAAAGTGAGTCTGTGTGTTGTGTGTTTGGTTCTTTAAAATTACGCCTGAATTCTTGATGCAGGGATTATCATCCTGAGGTCTAGACAGGTTTTAAAGTTTATGAACTCCCTGAAACAGTATGACAAAAAATTTTTTTTCTACAGAGATGGTTCATAGCTTTCATCAGATTCTTGTAAGGGGGTGTTTGACTCAAAACCACTGCCTAAGCTGTCTGATTAGAGGTCTCCCCAAAGCTGGTCTAATGTATTAGTGCAAAGATGTGAAGGCACAATAACCATGTTAGTTTTTCTTAAGGGTCAGTTTCAGTCAGTTCTCAACAGGAAGAAGCATTTGTATTATTAAACTGGAAATGTTTTTCACCTTCCTGATGACCATAGCTACTGTCAGAGACCCTTTGAAGATGCATGTGGCTTTGGAGTAAGAGGTTTCCGGAACATCCAATCTCCAGAATTAAGACAAAATAATCTTTTAGACACAGATATCAGACCATGCATCTCTGCTGAAGACCTTTCCACAGTTTTTCTTTGTTCTTAAAGTCCAAAAAGGTTAATGTGGGTAGAAGAATATAAGCTCCATGATAATGAGGGAATTAGATTAGTTTGATGATATACCACCAACTCCTTGAACAGTGCCTGGCCTACAGGAGGTCCCATTTATGTATAGTAGAGCATTGACCAACTACCCATCTGTACAAGGGGAGAACAGACCCATTATACTTGTATAATGATGATAATAGCGGAAAAGGTTTTAAAAAGATAAATTGCTCTCTGTAGATTACCTGAGTGGTGTCAACGGATGCATCCTCCTCATTTTTCTTGGTAGCTCTGCTGTAATGTAAAAAAGTTGTTTCACTCATGGCACGACCGACAATTTGCTCAATGATAAAAGATTTTCATTTCGAACTTTTGAGACCCCCATACGTTATATCCTTTAACTTACTAAAAATAACATCATTATAAAAATAAGTTTACAAAATTAAACATTAATGGTGAACATTACCAAGAGCTTGATATCTTATAAAAATGTAGACAGATTTGAATTTTCTTGTTAACTCTTAAAAATACATTAATCAGTTTTTTATTGTAATACATGCTCATAATACTAACATAAGCAAGACAAAACACAGTTCCTCTTATGCAGTATTACCCTAGTATGGAGCAAGATGATGCACCATCTTCCTAGATGATTGTGACGACTTATTCTAACTTCTATTAGTTGTATTTGAGGGCTCATTTCTTCCACTCTTAACAATACTGGATTTTATGAATTTTTTAAAACTCTTTGCCAATCTAAAATTTTAGAAAAGATAATGCATTTCAAATTGAATTTATACCATAAGTGATGCAGACTACCTTTTTATACATTAAATGGTTATTTATAGTTCTGTAAATTATCTATTTATACTCATTATACAATAATCTTTTCTTTAGTGTAAAATACAGCATGCATATAGAAGGTATGTAATGTATGTGCAGAGTTTAAAGACTAACACTAAAGTGAATAACTGTGAAACCACTAGTGAGCATAAACAACAGGAAATACTTGTTCCTTTGGAGTTCCTCGGTGCCTCTCTTCAAACGCATCTGTCTCTCTAATATTTGCATTCAATGCTACAGATTTCACTTTAAGTACCGTTTTTGCTGCATCCCACAAATTTTGATAAGTTATATTTTAATTTTCATTTAGTTTGAAATATTCTTCTTTCTTTTTAGATTTCTTCTTTGTGTTACTAAGAAGCATGTTGTTTAATCTTCAAGTATTTTGGAATTTTCCAGCTTTCTGTTGTTGAATTCTAGTTTAATTGCATTAAATTAATGCAAATCATGCTGACACAGTATGATTTCTATTTGTTTAAATTTCTTAAGGTATGTTTTATGACACAAAATATGGTCTTAGTGAATGTTCCATGTGAGTTTAAGAAGAATGTGTATTCTACTGTTGTTGTATGAAGGAGACTATAGATGTCAATTATATCCAGTTGATTGATGGTGCTTTTGAATTAGAATATGTCCTTATTGCGGAGAAGGTAATGGCACCCCACTCCAGTACTCTTGCCTGGAAAATCCCATGGACAGAGCAACCTGGTGGGCTGCAGTCCATGGGGTTGCGAAGAGTCAGACATGACTGAGCGACTTCACTTTCACTTTTCACTTTCATGCACTGGAGAAGGAAATGGCAACCCACTCCAGTGTTCTTGCCTGGGTCCCAGGGATGGGGTAGCCTGGTGGGCTGCCGTCTATGGGGTCGCACAGAGTCGGACACGACTGAAGCGACTTAGCACCAGCATGTCCTTGTTGATTTTCTCTCTGATGGCTCTGTCCATTCCTGATAGAAGAGTGTTAAGGTCTCTAATTATAATAGTGAGTGAAAGTCACTCAATCATGTCTGACTCTTTGCGACCCCATGGACTATACAGTCCACGGAATTCTCCAGGCCAGAATACTGGAGTGGGTAGCCATTCACTTCTCCAGGAGATCTTCCGAACCCAGGGATCGAACCCAGGTCTCCCTCATTGCAGGCGGATTCTTTACCAGCTGAGCCACCAGGAAAGCCCAAGTATAATAGTGGATTCATCTATTTCTCTTTGCAGTTCTATATTCTTGCCTTAAGTATTTGATACTCTGTTGTTAGGCACATACACATTAAGGACTGTTGTTTTCTCAGGGAACTGACCCCTTTATCATTCTTTATCCCTAATAACTTCCCCTGTTTTGAAGTAAGCTCTTTCTGAAATTAATAAAACTACTATTTTTTTTCTTTTTTAAAAGCTCGTAATGCTCTCATTTATTGGAGGAAAAAAGAATTGTTTTGTGATATTTAGGAGAAAAACAGCTTACTTACAAGTAAAATTCTTTCTCTTTGAAATGAGTTAGTAAAAAAGAAAATCTTTATTATATGAAAGAGCATCTTAATGTGGCATACAAGAATATATTTTTGGATTTAAAAACATAGTAATGCCATCAGCAGCGTTCAAAATTAGCTAAGTATCTATACAATTACAAAAATTGATTCTTGTTCTAAGAAAAGTGTTTTAAAAGCTCATCATATTAGAATAGGCACAATATTCTGAAGACATATAAATTTCCCATGGGCTTTTGAACATCCTTACCCTCAATTTCACAATCGGAATGTACAAAAGCAATGGAAGATCAGAGTTCAGAGGTTGTTTATTTTTCCTTTCCTTGTTCAAAGTGTCTAAGACAGGCAAATACATTGACAAAGGCAAATTAAACACGTTTCACAGCAGAAGATCACCAGACTGCATGTAAACTACGCTTCCCCTTTAGGATATTACCCAAGGACAAAGTTTGTCTGCACTTGGAATAAGGCTTTTACCTCTTCTTGCAGCATGAAAGTTCAATAGACAGGGGACAACATTCTGCCAGAGAACAATCTCAATCTGGTCTCCAAAAATGACTCCCAAGGATGCACAAGGATATTAAGTCTAGGCTACCATTTATATCAAGGAACTTTTGTCCACCTATGTCTATTTTTAGGTGCTGTTCATTAAATGTTGTGACATTATTTTGTTGTGAATATATAGATCAGTAGTAATTATTATGATGCTGCAGATTAATTTTTTACTTCAAATAGCCATGTTTCTCCTGCCTAGTAAACTCACTGTTCCCTGGTTTCAGCTCATCCTGTCTATAGGAAAAAAAACTGTTTTTTTTTAACATATCCAAGCCCAGTATCAGTTTATCAGCTCCTGCCTATGAAGGACATAATTTTATTTGGTCAATTGACATTAACAATATAGTATAGTGTTAATCACTCAGTTGTGTCCGACTCTTTGCAACCCCATGGACTGTAGCCTTGCCAGGCTCCTCTGTCCAGGGGATTCTCCAGGCAAGAATACTGGAGTGGATTGCCATTTCCTTGTCCAGGGGAACTTCCCAACCCTGGGACTGAACCCGGGTCTCCTGCATTACAGGCAGGTTCCTTACCATCTGAGCCACCGGGGAGAAGCAATATAAATAATTAAACGGCAGGAATTCCCTTCTGCAGGGTTCCGCTAAATCACAGAGTACCAAATAAATACCTCTGCTCAAGAGTCAATGTCTATCAAAGCCTCTCGCCCTCCAGTCGTGTTTCTAACAATATGGTTGTCCTGTTAAACTTTAGCCATTTTAATAGATGTGTGGTAGTATGTCCCTGTTGTTTAATTTGCAATTCTCTAAAAACTAATGGCATTGGACATATTTTTCAAGTGCTTATCTGTCACTTGTACATCTTTGGTGAAATATCTGTTTAAATCTATTATTTTCATGTTAAATTTTGAGAGTTCTTTCTATATTATACATACAACTTCTTGATCATATATATGTTTACAAATATTTTTTCTTAGTCTATGACTTATCTTTGCATATCTCTTCATATGGTCTTTGAATGTGCAGGCAGTTTCACTTTTGCTTATGTTCATTGTACCATATTTCTTCTTTTGTGGATCATGCTTTTGGTGTAATATCTAAGACCTCTGCCTAATCCAAGGTCATCAAGATTTTCTGATGTTGTTGTCTAGAAGTTTTATGGTCTTAGATTTTACATTTAAGACTATATTATATTTTGAGTAATTTTATTTTTTGATTTTTCATTCTTGTTTGTGGCAACTTCTGAGCTCCTCACATGCCAAACTGGAAATTACAGATTCTTGCCTTTTCATTTTGTTCAAGTTTTTTTTCTTGCTGTTGTTTGTATTTTGTTTTTGTGGCTATAATAAAGTTTAAAATTTCTAAGTAATCAAATCCATCTTTTTCCTTACAGCTCTTCAGTTTCTATCACACTAATACAATTAAAAATATTCTATACTTTCTCTTATTTTTATTTTTTTTGTGTGTGTGTTCAATTTTTATTTACCTGGAATTAATTTTTTTAATCATTTATTTTTAATTTTTGGCTGCAATTGATCTTCATTGCTGTGCCTGGGCTTTCTCTAGCTGCAGCAAGCCGCGGCTCCTCTTTGCTGTGGTGTGTGAGCTTCTCACTGTGGTGGCTTCTCCTCTTGTGGAGCACAGGCTCTAGGGGCATAGGTTTCTGTTGTTATGGCTCACCGGCTTAGTAGCTGTGGCTCATGGGTTCTAGAGCATGGGTTCAGTAGTTGCAGTGTATGGGCTTAGTTGCTCTACGGCATGTGGAATCCTCCTGGACCAGGGATCAAACCTGTGTCCCCGGTATTGGCAGGTGGACTCTTATTCATTGTACCACCAGGAAAGTCCTGGAATTCATTTTTGCTAAATGGTTTGAGGTTAAGCCCTAACTTATATTTTTTCCCCTAGGTAGATAATCTAATTTTCCTAACACAAATATAAATTAAAATGATAGAAATATAAACTAGTACGCAACCTCTATGGAAGGCAATTTGGAAACATCTATCAACAGACGTATAAACCATTTGATCAGAAATTATACTTCTATGACTGGTCTATGGATATATTTGCATGTATGCAAAATAACACACTTACAAGGTTATTCATGAAGTAGTTGTAAAACAACATCAGAAATGGTTTTAAAGTCCACCAGTAGGGATTTACTAAATGAATCATAGTGTAACCATATAATAGAAATGGTGTAGCAGCTTTAAAGAAGTTAGAAACTGCCACATTGCTAAAGAAAAAAAGGGAGGTACAGAATAATGTGTATCATTTGTGTCAGGAAAGGAAAAAACAAAGAATACATTAGCTTTACTGAATAGGCATAAATTAGAAAGATACATAGAAAACTGGAAACATTGATTACTTTCAAACATGGAACTAGGTAGCTCAAAGGACAAATGGTGAGGCAGACTTTACTGGGCTTTATTAAAAAGCCCAACTTAGAAATCACCCTTAAAACAAAATAATAGGAGTTTATTAAAAGGAAAAATGCTTTTAAAATTAATATTTTTAATATAAATAAATAACAAAATATAAATAACAGGCACACAGGGATTTGTTATGCTGATGGTATTTTCAGTCAAAAAAAAGTAAACTGAATTAAATTCATAAGGTACTAACAGTAGGGGTGGCAGGATTATGGGTATTTTAATTTTTTCTTCTTTTCAATATTTTCTATTTACCCTATAATGAACACATTTCTGTGATAAAATAAAAACTTTAACAATAAACTTTAAAAATAGAAATTAGCTGAGAGTCAGGAAAAAAATCACTGTGTTAAATGCTTTCTGAAATTCATGTAAGATGTTCATTATTTGAATAAAAATAGAACTACAGACTGGAGGATTTAAAAACAATATTGGTAAAAATGGATGAAAAATCTCCTTCTACAACTATCTTCCAACTCACGTGACCCACACACAAACAGCTTTGATCAAGTGGTTGGTTCCAGAAAATTCCTAGACAACTATTCAAGTCTAAGGTAACTCATGTTATTGTAAGGGGGATAAAGTGAAATTCTGTTAGTTCACATTAACATCTATCAAGTTAACAGGATCCTTTTTTAGAAGGGGTAGGGTAGAGAATGTCATCAGTCAAAAATATAGGATGTGTTAAGAGTATCACCTTTGCAAATGTCTGGGAATAACTTTTGTCATCAAGCCTGCATTAGTCTGTCCAGGTGACAAGATGAAATTTCTCAGAATATTCCAACAAATAAAGCAAACCAATTTTCTATGGAGATATAGTCACAATTAGATTTTAAGTTCTGTATGTATTAAGTAATGTGCAAAAATACCTTTGCTTGGGAGGAATCTGCAGCTGCTCAAAGTACAATTGGCCCAGGGAGTTTATGCTCATTACAACCTCTTCTTCAGATACCAAGTCGACCTTGAATGGGTTTGCCGTGACATGACACTTCAGATCTCCTTTCCCACTTGCCAGCACCAGACTGCCTGTATCCCCTGGGCAAGAAGTCAGCCTGGAAAACAAGGCAGGGAGAGAAAAATAAATTGTTCTAAGTTTATGTGGCTCAGTGAAAATCTCAGTTCAAATTAGTAAATCAATATTCATGTGACATAGCATGCCAAGGCAGTGGAAAGCTATAATTCAGAGTGTGAGCTTTGGTGTCAGAAAGGCTGGATTGAACATGGCTCTAACATACACTAGGTGTGTAACTTTGGACAGGTTAATCTTTTCCAGTTCGTGGTTTCCTCATCTGTGAAGTGGAAATGATAAAAGCGAGAAGAAACATAGCTTTTTGAGGATTCAATGAGACCACACATGTAAATGAGATCACACAGTGCCTGGCATATAGTAAGTGCTCAGTAAATGTTGGCTATCATCACCATTATTATTACCTTGGTCTGGACAGTCTAGGAAAACCGTTTGATGCATAGACTAAACATTTTTCTTTTCCTTCTCTCATTCTAACCATACATACAGAAACTGAGGAAATAACACAGATTGGGTTATTATCCACTCAGTCCACAGTGAGATGGAAAGGTCAAACTTTTATCTATTTATCACCTACTTCCATCAGCCCCCAATTGACAGGTAGACTTTTGGGATGCTTTAGATCCCCCAGGAGTTATGTAAGCTCAGAGGCGGCACTTAAAACCCTAGGTCTAGATATTTCTTTTTCTAGTGCATAGTTACCCTGGTAAATGGTCACAGGCTTCTTTAGGGAGGATTAGAAGGGACAGGTTATAATCTTATTATATCCTTGCAAAATCTTCCTCCATGGATTCTAGGCCTTCTCCTCAAGAAAGATGCTTGGGTTCTAGAAACTAATTCCATTGATTGAGAGAGTGTGTCTCACTGTTTATCAAATCTAAATAGAATTCTTATGATTAGTCTATCAAGTAGGACTTTAGCCCATCTACTTCAGTTTAATGGACTCTCTGACATACTGTTCACTGCCCTGAGGGTTGAGCCATTCTGAGTACCACACAGACCCTGCTGCACGTTAAGGAAACATGTTCTCCTTGTCTCCAACAACTAAATGCTGCTACTTTGACTTTGCTACTTAGAGTCTCATCATCTCCACGGAAACCAGGGAGCCTGTTTTAATGGTACTGTTTCCACCATCGTCTGTAGCTCAGAAAAGACATTCACTCACTATGTTTTCCAAGTGTTCCCTCACCAATATATTTCTCAGTGAAGGCAGTTTTTTTTGGGTTCTTTGGAGAACAGAGTTAGGGGCTAGATGAGGTAGCTGTATGTGACATACCCACTTCAACATTTCTATTTCCCTAAGTCTATGAATCATTTCTTCTACACCGTGCCAAGGAATTTCTGGTATCTCAGCTTCATTCAGCAGAGTCCATAGCTGACTCTACAGATTATACTTAGCCAATCAAGCAAATAATTAGAAGCTCTTTCAACTGTTGTAGATAGCATATCAAATCTGAATTCTCTAATTTATGTCAGTAAATTTAGCATGATCCTAAAATTATGTTGCTTCTTTCCAGTCTAGGAGTCCTTTAGAAACCATTGCCATGCCTATTTCAGAGGTTTTTGCCAATATAACATCTTCTAATTCTTTAGGTACCTCCTGGGTTTGACTGTAATTGGCTCCCTGGGAATGTTGGGGTCTGACTCTGACAGTGGATCTGGAGGCAGTGAAAGGGGGTAGGAAAGAAGCACAGGGAGCACTGGAATCCCCTGGCATAGTATATTTCAGGTGAGGTCAACATGGAGTGTCTCAGCAAGGTGACGCCAGCCTCATCAGAGGAGAGGGTGAGTCTTTAGCTGAACTGGGAGGCTCGGTGGAATTCTGAGGTTTAGGTACTCAAAGTTATCCAAATCTTCCCAGATGTTGCTATTCAATTTTGAGGAGTCCTATCTTTTCACAGTCGATGCCCTAAATTCATAGAGCTGATAAAGCTCTGAATTCAACTTACACTTCACTTCAGCAAACCATAGAATCTAACCTGGTATCTAACTTTCAGCTACAAGGACTCTATAGTTACAAGGACTCTATAAGAGATGTGTAAGATGGTCATAGAAACCTATTAGGTTTCTGACAATATCTTGAGCTAAGAATTTAAAAGCCTGAAACTACTGTTTTCTTTAAGTTCTTCAGTGAAATTAGTAACAACCGGGCCACCTCAGCATTTTGAATTTCGTATGATAATCGGCCTATGCCGATTGGTCTGCCAGAGCCACACTTTCAATAGGCACTTGACTTCAGGTGACCACAAGTAGTAATTTAAGTGACTTTGCCAGAGAATGCTGTGGTTTATTGCTAGTTATACTAGTTTGCTAGAGCTGCTACCGCAGACTAGGTGGCTTACACACAAGAAATTTATTTTCTCACAATTCTGGAGGCTGGAAGTCCTAGATCAAAGTGTCAGCAGGTTTGGTTTCTTCTGAGGCCTTTCTTCTTGGCTTGCAGAGGGCTATCCTCTTGCTGTGTCTTCACAAGGCCATCCTTCTGTGTTATCTGTATCCTAATCATCTCCTCTTATAGAACATCAATCACATTGGATCAGAGCCCACCCTAATGACCCTACTGTTACTTAATTACCTGTTCAAAGGCCCTATCTCTGAACAGTCACATTGTGAGGTATAAAGACTTAGGGTTTCAACATATCAACATATGGGGGGAGAGGGTAGCATTCAGCCCCAAACACTAATGTTGCATTGTCTAATGAAAATCTCACTACCTTCAGAAAACCTCACTACCTTCAGAAAACCTCACTACCTTCAGATCCAACTAGATCAGCTAATTAAGCTCATGTTTCAATCCTTGAGGATCTGTTACTTATATTCATTTCTGATACCAACAATTATGTCAATTAAGATTCAACTGTAGATAATGGAAACAATTCTGGCCATTTTAAGCAAAAAGGAAATGACTTAATATGGGGGAATTATGAGTTTACAATATCATGGAAGTTTTGAAGTAGCTGGTTCCTGGCTGAGTGCCCAGTATGACCCCTAGGACAATACCACATAACTGTAGACCAACAGAACTCTCTCAGCTAGAAGCAGGAAGTTGGGTAAACAGAAGTCAGTGTGGCAATGGCTGGACTCCAGGATCATGCCATCTTAGATGCAATCCAGAGATTAAGAAACCACTGCCCTAACTAGTGGCTCTAGAGTCATTCTATAGCTGCCAATGTATACCAGGAAAATGGGAAACTCGGTTCTGAAATCCAGATAACTCGATGGAACCTAAACTACACCAGAAACTAGCTACATGTGAGTCTGGGAAATGGAGAAATGCAGTTTTTAGCTTTCTGGTTACTACAGTAGCCAAAAGCCCTCTAGAAAGAGGTTGAAATAGAAGCAAAACTAAAATTAATATAACATATTTACTACGCAAAGCTAATATCACCCTGACTCCAAAACCTGGACAAAGATACCACAGGAAAAAAATAAAAAAACTACAGACCAATTTTACTTATGAACACAGATGTAAAAATGTTAAAGATCTACTAGTAAAATGAACCGTCCAGGAGAGTAAAAACTAATGTGACTAAGAAGAAACACACACATACACACACACTCTCATTTGCTAAACTGCAAAGCCTTGAGAATAGTCTCTTTTTTAAAAATTTACTTATTCTAATTGGAGGATAATTACTTTACAATATTGTGGTGCTTTTTGCCATTCATCTACATGAATCAGCCATGGGTGCTCATGTGTCTCCTAAGTTCTTGGCATATAGCAGTGGCTCAGTGATATATTTTAAGTTTATGATAGTTTACCATAGCTGGATTAATTTACCCTTATAATTTATTAACTATTTATTAGATTTTCATGGAAAAATAATCCACATAAAACTATGATAATGATGTAGTGAAAATTAAAGCATCTGGCATAATGTCATACTCCCTTAGTATAATGATACAGAGAAAATAACAAACCCACAGACAGAACCAAGCTAAAATATCACAGGAAAATGTGCTAAGAACTGAGGCAGATTCTGCAGGTACATGAAAAATCCTTTAATCCCCAAAGACTTTTTTTCCACCTAGAAACTTATTATTAATTTATCTCTGACTCTAAGTGAAGTTACATGTTAGACTTCTGAGACTGCTGTTAATTAAAAGTGAGCCAGTCTAACTGTATAAATGACTGTAAGCATTGGGAGTTCAGCTAGTACCTTCAATCCCTGGAGCCCTGCTGCTCATCTGAGTGAGTCAATTAAATAGCTTTCCTGCTTGTTCCCAGAGTCTGGTTGACAATTTTTTTACTTTGTGAGGAGGAGAGAAGAGATCAGAAGCTCTGCTTCTCTTCATTAATAAGTACTGATGAGTCAAATGGCAGAGGAAGAGAATACAGAATGGATAACGTTAAAATGGATAAATTTATTCCCAAATAACTGAAAACTAACTTTGCAAATGGTCGTATCTTTGAAACACAAAATATGAGACTCATACAAAAGCTGCTACTCAAGGTATGATAGAAGAACATATTGAGGGTATATTCCAGGTAGCATGTTTCTTGGCTTACCTTACAGTGGTTAGCTTGCTTGTGAGGACATCAGTAACTTCATACCTGGGTTTCAAGGGTATTTCTTCATTGATTTTAAGTCTGAAAATATCTCCCTCTATGCCAAAAACTTCAGCCAGGAGTGGAACCTGGAAACACATACATGAGATTAGTTCCAACAGCTTACCTAGGTCAGTTCTACAAATTACAATAATTAGAAAACTATGTTTACATTATTACAGGGCAAGCTAATTGGTGAACAATGGCAATCATGAAGGAAAAGGCTTTCTAGTCTATAAATGTTCTTGCCTGGCTCTACCTATAGTAGAAGCAAACACCTCCTACGTGTTCTAGGGCTGTGCGCGTGCATGCCTGTTCAGTCACGTCCAGCTATTTGCCACCCCATGGACTGTAGTCCGCCAGACTCTTCTGTCCATGGGATTTCCCAGGTAAGAATACTGGGATGGGTTGCCATGCCCTCCTGACCCAGGGATCCAACTCTCATCTCCTGCATTGGCAGGTGGATCCTTCACCACTGAGCCACCTGGGAAGCCCCATGTATTGTTACTATAATGTCTGTTAAATGAAAAGCTAAGAAGGGTAGGCGGTGTGAGGTAATGCAGAATAGGTATGATGTGGTGCGAGTAAGATATAGGAAGCTGGGAGAATATTAAATCAGCATCAAAAACCAAAAACAAAGCAAAATAAAATCCCTCAAATGATGTTACTGGACCCTTGATTCTTGAGAGTATAGGAAATAGTCAGGGAACTTAAGCAGTGATAGGACACTGATGAGTGATTAGGTATAAGTGGTAAATAGGCTGTGAGTCCTTTTACAGACATTCTTATTATAAAATAGGGTTATGATGCAGTAGCTATCAGTAATTATTTTCCCCAGCTTTATTAAGAAACAATTGACATGTATAAGTTTGTTGTTCAACTCCTTGATTTGTTACTTATAAATTGCAAAACTGATCACCACCATAGTATTAGCTAACATCTGCATCAAGTCACATAATTACCATTTACTTTTTGTGGTGAAAACATTTAAGATCCACTCTCTTAGCAACTTTCAAGTATATAATAGAGTACTATTAGCTACAATCAATAGGCTGTACATTAAATCTCCAGAAGTTATTCATCATATTATAGTCAGAAGTTTGTACGCTTTGACCAATACCTCCCCCTTTCTTCCACCCCCCAATCATACGTAAACTGCTTATATGCTTAATGTTCTTTTGTATATCTGATTTACTTGAAGTATGCCATCAGGATTCTAAGATTTGAAAATGTGTCCAAATGTAAGACTGAAATCCTATTAGAGTATGTATTCTTTCCCAAATTAGACATATATTTCCACTAGTCTCTCAAATTTAATTCAGCTAACATTTATTTGGAATCTAATATTGCAATGTGCTGATTGCTGTGAAAAGGATGGCTAAATTCTTAGGGAGAGTGCAATTTAGAGGAGATGGAAGACATATGTAGTAACTATAAAATATTTTATGATAAGTTCAGTGGTCATGTATGGATGTGAGAGTTGGACTGTGAAGAAAGCTGAGCGCTGAAGAATTGATGCTTTTGAACGCTGGTGTTGGAGAAGACGCTTGAGAGTCCCTTGGACTGCAAGGAGATCCAACCAGTCCATTCTAAAGGAGATCAGTCCTGGGTGTTCTTTGGAAGGAATGATGCTAAAGCTGAAACTCCAGTACTTTGGCCACCTCATGCAAAGAGTTGACTCATTGTAAAAGACCCTGATGCTGGGAGGGATTGGAGCAGGAGGAGAAGGGGACGACAGAGGATGAGATGGCTGGATGGCATCACCGACTCAATGCACTTGAGTTTGGGTGAACTCTGGGAGTTGGTGATGGACAGGGAGGCCTGGCGGGCTGCGATTCATGGGGTCGCAAAGAGTCGGACACGACTGAGCGACTCAACTGAACTGAGACAGGACAAGGACAGTGCTGTGCCAGGACAAGGAAGGGGAATATTGATGACTGTAAGGAGAGGGGTCTCGGGCATCTCTCTGGAGGAAGAAGGACTTGACCAGGCCTTCAGGAATTAGCAGGACTCTGGATAGGCAAAAATGGGGCAAGAACAACCTAAGCAGAGGGCACACAGGTTGTCTGCCTATGTGTGATTAACAAATATTGAATCCAGTTCATGCACTCAGAGATCCTCCAATTTTTAGTAAAATAACTTTCTTTTAAAATTTATGTTTTAAACCAGAGACTTTTCCGGAATTCTGTTCTTGAGGCTACAACCTAGGAAAGAATCCTAATTATATGAGAAAAAGTAGCAATAACTCTGCTTTTCCCATATGATCTTATGCAAGCAAACACATATATCAGTGTCAAAGCCCCATTTTGTTTTCATTTTAACTTAAGCAAACCAATTTTGCCAATAGGTAACTCTTTTCAAAGTTAATATCCAGGTTCATTCTTATCTCTTATTATCAACATATTCCTTATTATCATCAACATAGCTTCATTTCCTTAGACCTTAAATCTGTGTTTACTGGCTTAAAAAAAATTAACAGTAATGGACTCTCAGAAGTCCAATAAGTAAAGCTACTTGGGTTGAAGACAGCAGAAAGAAGCTCAGAGCCTCTACCTTTGAGCCCCCTCTCCTCCCTGCACTGAGTCCTGAGACACCTCCACGGCAACCTCAGGGCTCTGTGGATGACAGTTCACAAACCACTTTCTTGGGCTTCTTAACTGCCAGTTATTGCCCAATTCTTCCACCAAAACTTGGCCATCAAAAAGTCTGGACATGAGTGTTATATCCTTCTATCTAAAACACTGAGAATTTCTAAATATTCCTGCTCTCTAGAGACTTGTTTGGACATTTATTTTAAAATAATATCCAAAAAAAATAATATCAAAATAAATTATTGAATCTCTATTAATGATTTAAAATGATGAAAAATACATTGTTACAGAAGTTAGATTCTAGTCAAGGCTATGGTTTTTCCTGTGGTCATGTATGGATGTGAGAGTTGGACTGTGAAGAAGGCTGAGCGCTGAAGAATTGATGCTTTTGAACTGTGGTGTTGGAGAAGACTCTTGAGAGTCCCTTGGACTGCAAGGAGATCCAACCAGTCCATTCTGAAGGAGATCAGCCTTGGGATTTCTTAGGAAGGAATGATGCTAAAACTGAAGCTCTAGTGCTTTGGCCACCTCATACGAAGAGTTGACTCATTGGAAAAGACTCTGATGCTGGGAGGGATTGGGGGCAGGAGGAGAAGGGGACGACAGAGGATGAGATGGCTGGATGGCATTACGTACTCGATGGACGTGAGTCTGAGTGAGCTCCGGGAGATGGTGATGGACAGGGAGGCCTGGCGTGCTGTGATTCATGGGGTCGCAGAGTCGGACACGACTGAGCGACTGAACTGAACTGAACATAGATAAGAGCAATAAAAATTGCAGCAAGATGGATTTATGGAAAATAAGAAACATAAAACTTTTAAACATTTTAAATAAGGTGAGACAGCATGGGTTTTGCTCCCTTAGAAACATTTAAGATATGTAAATCTCTCCTACCAGAGAAAGTGAAATAAATTATCAGAGAAAGGAATACATTTTGGAAGTTCATTTTAGTACTACAAGTCTCTACTTGGTTTTTCACTGAGGCTCACCTCTGTAGTCTGGAGAGTATAAATTCCCATTTCCTATCTTATTTCTCCCATACTCAATAAAAATAAAACCTGGTAGTTTACAATCCATAAGTCTAGTTTTTATTTCTTTGGTTAGAAGGGAAAAAAATAGACAAATTATTAAAAAATCACTGGTAAAAACACCCTTGTTTGTATATTCAAGCAGCAGATTTATCACAATTATATTAAATTAAAAAAATAAAATTTCACCCAGTACTAGTAGAGACTGTGACTGAGTTAACAGAAGAGCCCTAGAACACATATTTAAATGGTGGTGGGTATTAACAAGGGAAATTATGACCTCATCAACTTCTCCTTGATGGGTAGATCTTGCTTTTCCTCTAGCACTAGGTCTCTCTACTACACTGTAAGGAAAGCTAACGTAAAGGCCTAGAAGAGTGAGCAAGGACCTTTCCCAGCTATTGGTCAAGACCTCCCAGGATTCAGAGAATGGTTTAAGAGTTCATTAAAATAGCTGTAGGGGACTTATTGCTCCTTCCTCAGTGGCACCTGGTTGGTTTATTGTAAGCACTGATCTTCTATGGAGAACACTGGCAAGTTAAACTGGATATTAGCCTGTCTCCAAGGACAATTAGCCTGTCCAGGTATGTTTCTGATTGCTTAGATAGATTCCAAACTATTTTGCCTGTTCCTGGCCATTTCTGCAGAAATAATCCTGGATAACAAGTGGCAGTTGTTCCTCATCAGCTGAGGAGGTGGCTGGTTGGGCAAAGTCTCATTTTCATGAGGCTTAGATGAAGATGCAAGGGGTAATTTCATGGAGGTGCTCAGAGATTTCCTTGCATTCTTGAAAAAGATGCTAGAAGTGTTGTCTCTGGTGAAAATTTGCAAATAGACTGCAAAGCAAACATTTTGCCAAATGGTCATTTATGTCATAAAAGAGCAAAAATTAGCAACATAAAGTAGGTAAAAGACATAGGTCGGTTCCAAATAGCCTCACTAGCAGTGCTTTTACAGAGAAGGCAATGGCAACCCACTCCAGTACTCTTGCCTGGAAAATCCCAAGGATGGAGGAGCCTGGTAGGTGGCAGGCCATGAGGTTGCTAAGAGTTGGACACGACTGAGCAACTTCACTTTCACTTTTCACTTTCATGCATTGGAGAAGGAAATGGCAACCCACTCCAGTGTTCTTGCCTGGAGAATCCCAGGGATGGGGCAGCCTAGTGGGCTGCTGTCTATGGGGTTGCACAGAGTCGAACACGACTGAAGCGACTTAGCAGTAGCAGCAGCAGCAGCAGCAGTGCTTTTTAGGTATACTCAGAAGACAACCCACTCCAGTACTCTTGCCTGAAAAATCCCATGGATGGAGGAGCCTGGTAGGCTATAGTCCACGGGGTCACAGAGTCAGACACAACTGAGTGACTTCACTTTCACTTTCAGAAGACAACATAAATTTCCCTTCTCTGATGTCACAAGAGTATATATTCTCTGTTTCTCAATCCAGGTCAAATTTTGACTGAAAGTAAAAAATCAATAATAGTAGGGAAAAAGGAGTTCTAAAAAAGCAGTCAACACTTTACTGATAACACCTTTAATGTTTTCTTCTGGAAGCTTCTTTGTCAAATATCTGATTATTATATCATAAGAAATGAGATCCTATGTGAAAACTTAGGCATTTGAACCTGCAACCAGCTTTTCTTAAAGACCCAGGTGTCTTGACTTAGAAGCAACACACAGGCGACACTTCAGTTCGCTTTGTAATATTATGGTGTCCCAGGAACTTAATGTTTGCCAAGGACTGAACTGTGTCATCTTCTCCCTTCTCCCAACCCACCCCTGCCTCATCCAGCCCTCCAATTCATATAAGGTGAAGTTGCTCAGTCATGTCTGACTCTTTGCAACCTCGTGGACTGTAACCTACTAGGCTTCTCCATCCATGGGATTCTCCAGGCAAGAATACTGGAGTGGGTTGCCATTTCCTTCTCCAGGGAATCTTCCCAACCCAGGGATTGAACCCGGGTCTCCCGCATTGGAGGCAGACACTTTAACCTCCGAGCCAACTTTAATCCTCAATGTGATGGCATTTGGAGATGAAGCCTTGGGAGGTGACGGTTTTGATGAGGTCATGAGGGTGAAATCATGATGGGATTACTGCCTTTATAGGAAGAGACCAGAGAATAAGCTCTCTTTCCACCAGCCATGGAATTAAAAGATGCTTGCTCCTTAGAAGAAAAGCTTTGACAAACCTAGACAGCATATGAAAAAGCAGAGACATCACTTTTCCGACAAAGGTCTGTTTAGTCAAAGCTAGGCTTTTCCAGTAGTCATGTATGGATGTGAGAGTTGGACCATAAAGAAGGCTGAGAGCCGAAGAATTGATGCTTTCTAACTGTGGTGCTGAAGTGAGAATCCCTTGGATGGCAAGGAGATCAAACCAGTCAATCCTAAAGGAAATCATCCCTGAATATTCACTGGAAGGACTGATGTTGAAGCTGAAACTCCAATACTTTGGCCACCTAATGGGAAGAGCTGACTCATTGGAAAAGATCCTGATTCTGGGAAAGATTGAGGGCAGGAGGAGAAGGAGGTGACAGAGGACGAGATGGTTGGATGGCATCACTGACTCAATGGACATGAGTTTGAACAAACTCTGGGAGATAGAGAAGGACAGGGAAGCTCGGTGTGCTGCAGTTCGTGGAGGTGCAAAGAGTCGGACATGATTAAGCAACTGAATGACAACCACCACCACCATGTGAATATACAGTTGACCCTGCAACAGAGATTTGAACTGTGTGAGTCTGCATATACATGGATTTTTTTTTCAATAATAAATACTATAGGGACTTCCCTGGCAGTCCAGTGGTTAAAACTTCATGCTACCACTGCAGGGGGTGCAGGTTCAATCCCTGGTCAGGTAACTAAGACCCCAGAGCCCACATGCTGAGTGGGGCAGCCAACAACAACAAAACTATAGTACCACATGGTCGTTGGTTGGTTGAACCTGCAGATGCAAAATTATGTGTACTAAGGGCCAACTGTGAAATTATACTTGGATTTTCCACTGCATGGGGATGTCAGCACCACCAAGCCCTATATGTTCAAGGGTCAACTGTACAGAAAGGAGGCAGCACCCAGGAGTGGAACCTTGATCTTGGGCTTCCCAGACTCCAGAACTGTGAGAAAGAAATGTCTGTTGAGACACCCAGTGTTATGACAGTATGAGCTGAAAAAAGTTAAATGAACCTTGGTTCTGTCTCCTGGTTGCTTATAAAAGGGCAGGTTGGAGGAAGGGAATTGGGAAGAAAAATTAACAACAGACATTGACAACAAAGCTGTTGCTTTAAGAGTTTTAACGGGGTGGGGTAGGCAGGCACTAAGAGGGCTGGGTTTGCCTCATCAGTGGAATCTGAGAACTGCAGCTGTGAGCTGAATATGATCCTCCTAGACTTGGGGCTCTGTCTCTCTGAACCTGAAATAAAAAGTTATCATTTTGAACAAGTGGATGTATGCAGCTTTTTAAAAAACCTCCAGACTATACCCATACCATATCCTTATTGAAATCTCCCATGAAACACCCATCTCATCCCAGAAACAACCACTAGTGGTGGCTCCCTGACTATGCAGTGAGCAGGATACAAGGTTCAGGCAACTTTAGGAATTACTATATGAATCTCTGTTGTCTCTAACAAACAGAGAGGGTACAAAACCTTAAGTTCCTATTAGTCATCTCAATTCTAAGTGACAAGGAGGACATTAAAAATACATTAAAATGAAGTTCAGCTCAGAATTTGAGGGTGATCTCCCCAAAAATTCACGTGCATGCATTTGCCTGAGATCAGAGTATGTGGATTTCCTGCACAGCCCTGTTAATTCCAATAACTGAACGTGGAGTTTGTTCCACAAGGTCCTCAAAGTTCTTGGTCTTGGGAGCCGTGCTGCTGACATCCCAGATCACTTGCCCTTGCTTGTCTGACTCCTCAGCTCCCTTCTGCGTCACGTGCTGTCTTGTGCTAAGCTCCCATGGGTCTCCCTGGACTACGGCTTCTTTTTCTTTGAAGGCATACAGATCTGGTGGGCGCTGGTTCTAGCACCTGACCTGAACGGCACTGTCCCTTATGTTCAGGATCCAAAGAGAGGTGTGTACAAAAAAACTCACCAATAGTCTTCTAAGAAGCCATGTGAGAGGGTCCACCACTCACTTCATTGGTATGGAGCTGCATTGAGAAGCCGCACTTTGGCCCATACTGGTATTCTGAGTGCCTTAATATACTCTGCCTCAGCATGTGTCATCTAGACAGTGGATTGTTAAGGTGCTCAGCAGACTGAGAATCTTCCTTGGTGGCTGAGATGGTAAAAGTGTTTGCCTACAATGCAGGAGACCTGGGTTCAATCCCTGGGTCGGGAAGATCTCCTGGAGAAGGAAATGGCAACCCATTCCAGTACCCTTGCCTGGAAAATCCAATGGATGGAGAAGCCTGGTAGGCTACAGTCCATGGGGTCGCAAAGAGTCGGACACGACTGAGTGACTTCACTCACTCACTCAGCAGACTGAACCTCCCCAAGAATGGAAAGGCATTCCTGCCTTGACCACAGGACAGCTGCAGCTCTCTGGGGCCAGACGTATTGGAGACAAGTAGGAAAAAGGGCAAGTGACAGGAAAAATGCTAAAGGAAGCGACCTGGCTGCTGATATTAGGGCTACTGACTCCTGGAGGGTCTCTTGTCAACTCCTTGGATTTCCTGGATCCACCTGCTTCTGCTGATGCTGAATACAGGATCCTGGCTGGGTACTGGCTGTTAAACCACATGCAAATAGTGGTTGGTTCTCTAGGAAATAAATTAATGCTATCCCATATTTTCCCATGAAAAGCTTTCAAACTTGGCTACAAAAGGATGCCAAGTTTGGGAGACTTGGATCAGTAGTCAAGGAACTATGACTTTGAGGGTACCGTGAGCTATGAACTCTAAGGTCTCACAGATGCCAAGTTGGGTGGGAGGAAAATTCCTCTAGAAGGAGATGAGTGGTATAAGAAGCAGCACTAGGTTTTGAAGAAAGGCTAACCATCCCATCAGCGTAGTTAGGAGAAACGAACAAAGCGTGCTGCTGCCACAAACGCATCCTTACATAACCGGAAGTTGGGAACGGGGGGGTGGTGACAGAGAACCCAGAACTGCTCATGTGACTCTAGCCCCTGTTTTGCATTCAGGCAAGAAAGTTATGTCAGAAGATTCTACATCTTTGAAATGACTAAAGTCTCTATAACTTCTTATGGAAAGTAGTCTTCCTCACTGTGCCACTGCTCCTCCTGCCCCTGGCGGCTCAGACAGCAAAGAATCCGCCTGCAATGCAGGAGACCTGGGTTCAATTCCTGGGTCAGGAAAATCCCCTGGAGAAGGGAATGGCAACCCACTCCAGTATTCTTGCCTGAAGAATCCCACACACAGAGGAGTCTGGCAGGCTATAGTCCATGGGGTCACAAAGAGTTGGGCACGACTGAGTGACTAACACTTCCACTTCACTTCACTGGCTAAGTTAAGTGTAAGTAAGTAAGTGTTAGTTGCTCATTCGTGCCCGACTCTTTGCGACCCCATGGACTGCAGCCCACCAGGTTCCTGTGTCCATGAGATTTTCCAGGCAAGGATACTGGCGCGGGTTGCTATTTCCTTCTCCAGGGGATCTTCCCAATCCAGGGATCGAACCCAGATCTCCTGTACTGAAGGCAGATTATTTACCAACTGAGCCACAAGGGAAGGGTAAGTTAAAGGCCTTACAAATGTTACAGAGAATGTTCTAATGTTGTGGGACAGTTTTGGTTCTGTCTTCTCTGAGGGGATTCCTTGGTGTAATGCTATACAGCACGTGACACAGCACTACAGGGAGCTTGCTCACAATGCTGCAGTGAAAGTGGGGATGTCTTCTCAGTATGCTCCACAGATCTGGGATTTGTTAGTGAGCTGATGGAGTTACTATCTAAGCTGTCATGGCACCGAGACTACACGTCTTTACCTACGTTCTTCAGTGAATTACCAATTAAACCAGATTGGTCTGGGAGGCTTAGAAGCTTCAGACACCTTTAGAAGATGGGAAAAGATCTGAAGTGAGGGTCAAGTTGGACGCATCAGCTATTTGTGAGCTCAGCCACACTTCTGAGCTCAGCCCACAGCACTTCCTCTGTGACTGGCCCACGGGAAGTAGTGTGAAAACCCGACAGATGAGAAAAAGCACTTAGGACACTGTTCTAATGTTTCAGTATGTAAGAACTGTGGTGATCTGTGAGTGAAGCAGCTTCGGGAGGGGAACATTTAAGACTTATTCAACAGCAGAGACCATCGTTCCTCTTGTTCACTCACATGAGGTTTGGACGTTCACTGAACCTGGACCTTGCTTAAGTATAAACTGTGTTAACAGTGATAGAAAGAGCACAGGTACTTGACAGAGTCTACAGTCACAGGTGAAAATTCTGGTTACTAGCTATGACTCTGGGAAGGTGGTCTTTTAGACTTCAATTTCCTTATCTAAAAATTGGGGACAATGCAATGTACCTCTTAGATACTTTCTAAAGATTAATTAAAAGGAAATAATATTTGTAAAACATCTAAGAAGGCATCTGATACAAGGCAATCTATATGTTGACAGCCATATTACTTTTAAAGTAACATTGTGTAGATAGTAAAGAGATAGCATGACTTCTCTCACAAAGTTTATTTTTGAAGCAAACATAGTTTAACTAGGCTTTGTAGAAATTCACTTCATTCAACCCAAATAAATATAGAAACAAAAAATTCTCTGTAGAAAATATTTTTTCTTACCTTTGCTGGTTCATTGATGATTTGAAACCTGGCACTGTCTTCGCCTGTTGTGACTGAGTCCAATAACGCCCGATAGGTAGACTTCTTGGAGAGCAGCTGTTTCTGACGCCTGCAGATAGGAAGTATACAGATGCCTGAGAATGATTTGTGACTCAGCCTCCAAAAGACTATATTACCATGTGGAAGTTATTAAGATTTCAGTTCAATAATGAGTGAACTGGGCACAGGCAGTATATTAGTACTTCAATAAAGCACTAACAGAAGTACTTTAGAGAGCTAATAAAATTAATGAGTGCTAATACAATTAACTCTGGAGAAGGCAATGGCACCCCACTCCAGTACTCTTGCCTGGAAAATCCCATGGACGGAGGAGCCTGGTAGGCTGCAGTCCATGGGGTCGCTAGGCATCGGACACGACTGAGCGACTTCACTTTCACTTTTCACTTTCATGCATTGGAGAAGGAAATGGCAACCCACTCCAGTGTTCTTGCCTGGAGAATCCCAGGGACTGGGGAGCCTGGTGGGCTGCCGTCTATGGGGTTGCACAGAGTCGGAGACAACTGAAGCGACTTAGCAGCAGAAGCAGCAATACAATTAACAAAATAAGAGTACTAGTAAAATTGTTCACCGTAACACTGCTCAAGGATGGTATTTTGTCCCCTTTATTGAGAAGGTGGGGCAGGTTTTTTTTGGGGGGGGATCTTAGTTCCCCAACCAGGGATTGAACCAGTGTCCCTTGCTTTGGGAACATGAAGTATTAACCATTGGCCTACCAGGGAAATCCCAAGGGGCAGTTGTCATAGGTGACATTTGTTAGCTTGTTGATTTCTCTCCCTCTTTCCATGAAATGTACACTTTAATAGAAACTTGGGAAATCCAACATAATCTAGTGGTTTGACAAGGTGACCAGGAGTTCACTATAGAATTCCTTCTAAGGTACTTGTTCAGAACTAAAATGATATGATCTTTCTACCTCTAGAGTAGTGTGAATAAATTGGAAAGTTGTATGATATAATGTTTGGTGACTTCAGTTTTAGGACCACATGGGGTAGACACTCAAAAAAAAAAAAGAACAGATTTTAAAGAAATATTTGTTGAGGCTCTGGGGAAACAGGCAATCATATATTGGTGATGGAAGTACAAACTGACACAATCTCTATGGAGGGATACCTAGTAATAGTTAAAATTTCAAATACATTTATTCTTTGACCTAGTAATCCCACTTCTGGAAATTCATCCTATAAATAGACCTGCATG
The DNA here is from genome assembly GCF_001704415.2 of Capra hircus. NCBI lineage: Eukaryota > Metazoa > Chordata > Mammalia > Artiodactyla > Bovidae > Capra > Capra hircus. Next base: position 65,418,486 of record NC_030817.1, read on the forward strand.
TGTAGGAAATGACATACGCATAGCTTTCTTTTTTCTTTTGGTCACACCATACCATGTGGCATGTGAGATCACCTGAGCAGGGATTGAATCCATGCCCCCTGCGTTGGGAGCATAGAGTCTTAACCGTTGGACCACCAGGGAAGTCCTGATATATGTATAGCTTTTCACTGTGGCAGTGACATTATAGCAAAAGACTGAAAACAACCCAAAGTCTAGCAAGAGGAAAGAGACTGAATAAATTATAATATAATTTACCCAATGGAATACTATACATCTGTGAAAATACAACCTCCATGTCTTCTTGCAGAACCCTTCAGAATAAATTATTAAGCAGGGGAAAAAAAGAGGTAGGAGACATAGGTTCGATCCCTGGGTCAGGAAGATCCCCTGGAGTATGAAATGGCAACCCATTCTAGTATTCTTGCCTGGAAAATTCCACAGACAGAAAAGCCTGGTAATACTAAACAATATTACTGTTTATGGGGTACAGTACAGTTTATGGGGTACAGTACAGTTCATGGGGTCTCAAAGAGTCAGACACAACTGAGTGACTGATCATACATGCATAGATAGAAAGCTATATGGTGTAAGAACAGTTGTAATATAAGAACATATGCATTCACTAAAACAAATACTGGAAAGAGAAATAAGAAATGAATAAACCTGGTTACTCACAGGGAAGGTGTGGAGTACTGTGAAAGGGGACAGGAATGAAAGTAACTCTTCAATGTGTTTCTTTTCATAGTATTTGATTTTTGAACCACGTAAAAGTATTAGTTCTTCAAAGATTCAAAAATTTAATATTAGTTTAAAAACACTGATTTTAAAAATAAAATAGTGGATTTATTAACATAGTAATATCAATTATAATATATAGCTATACAATATAATTAATTATAATTAATAGTAACATATTAATTATAAAATAATACAATGGTAAGTTAAAGTAGTAAAAATGTCTCCTGTCAATAAACTCTTGGATCACTGAATTTCCTAATTGACTCTTTCCTCAGAAAGTCTATCAGTTCTCAAAAATTTAATAAACATAAATTTTGAAATATTTTCAGAACTGTTTTGCCTAGGTCATATACTTCCTCTCCTTACCTGTAGAAAGCAATCTTGCTGCAGTCTTTGAAAATGTTTTTATCCACAGCTTCATCTTCAACACTAAATAAAAAGACATTTTAAGAAATTTGTTTTACACTGGGTGTGTGAATCCAATTTTTGTACCTTCTCTAACAATAATATAAACATGGGATATAAATCACTGTGATACCAAATTGCGTCAAGGCCATAACATAATACGATAATGTATTTGTAATACTGTTTAGTAAACCACCCAAGGTAGACAACAAAACATGAAGTTCTGGGATTTCTCTGAAAACAAAAGAAAAAGAGCACTGTCACTTATGAGAAAGGGTTCTTTGAAAATAATGACTGAAGGCTTGGTGAAAACAATAAAATTTGAAGAAGTAAAAACAAAAAAACTTCAAACCAATAAAAACAACCCACCCACCTGTTTATTCAACAAAGTACTTTCAGAATATTCTTTCTTAGTGTTGGGCTGTGAGGAACATATGAAAGACGGTCTTCAAGCTTTCTCTGAGATCCTAACCAACATCATATGTCAATCTGACAAACACTATAACAGAGGCATGCGTAAGGTGCTAGAATAAGCATATAAATAGGTGAAGAAGGAAAATCCTTTGCTTTTTAAGATGATGCTGACAATTTAGGGGCAATGTTTTTTAAAACTGAGTTTCCAAAAAAGCTGTTTCTGGAAGAGAACATGATCAAGATGTATATATACTTCAGGATATGTATTTAACATATACCAATTAAAACAACTACCAGCTCTAAGTAAAGAAATCAAACCACATTGATTTTCATGGAGACACATAATGAACACATCTGTAATAAGCATGTCCATGACTGTGTAGAAAGCTATGACTGAACACCAATTTCAAAATATGAAAATGAGCCCAGACAATACCCTTGGCCATGGTTTATCACAGAAGTAATCAAACCCTTCATTGACTCAATCTTTGTCGCCGTTTCTTTTAATCAAGTGTGTAAAGATTAGAGAAATTTGCAATCCTTTTTCAGTTTTGAAGAATGAACTCTGCAATGATATAGGAAGAGGTGTATTTAGCTGAACTTGGAAAGCAGCATGTTTGAAATTCATGTATTGAGTTCCGATCACAGTTTTGTTAACCATCTGGCAAATATTTCATAAGGGGCTATTTATATCAATTAATTCCCTGGGGAATTGAGGATAGAAATTACATACACAAACATAAAACACGCAAATAAGATGTGCAATTAATCACTCAATAAAGTCTTCAAATCCAGAATGCTGTTTTCAGCTACTATCTATCCCCTGCCTCCGCAGACCCTGGAGTCAGTTCCTGCTGGACCACTGGACCTTTACCTGATTTCCTCTTTCTCAGCTGATTCCATGGCTTCCCAGTCACTTCACAGGGTCTCAGGTTTCAGGCGGTCTTTTAGACTGTCAGTCTTTCTAAATAACCAGCGCCTCACCACCAAGTTTCTGGGACTTGCAGCTCCTTAAGGTGTGACAAATCGTCACTTTCTCCTGGGATTTCTAGACTCCAGCTAGCGTTTCTACAGAGATTTATTTGGCAATTTTCTTCTTGGTTTTGAGACGTTGATGACGAGCTCCCTTCCTTAGGAACCGAAAAAGGTTTTTGCAGCGGAGGAGGCGTGTACTCAAAGAGCCCTAGAGGACGAAAATCAGGAGCGTGAGAACCGGGAAATGGAGATGGCCTGCGGGATTGTAGCGAGGCTTCTGCACGTCCACCTCGGAGAGGGCCACGACGCAAACACTGAAAACGGACCTGCCCTCTCCTGGCTTTCAGTTTTGAGTAGGAAGTGCCGGCCGGTTGGTGTTGGAGGTTGATGTTTTCCTGCCAAACGCTACATCACATTCTTCTGGACTAGAAGGGGCTTTTAAAAGGGGTTATCGACTACACCATCTATTTTAGGAATCGATTATACCCCACTACTGCCAAACTCCAGTGTTTGCTTAAATACTTCTGGAAAACTAAGAACTCACTGCTGCTAAGTCGCTTCAGTTGTGTCCGACTCTGTGCGACCCCAGAGACGGCAGCCCACCAGGCTCCCCAGTCCCTGGGATTCTCCAGGCAAGAACACGGGAGTGGGTTGCCATTTCCTTCTCCAATGCATCAAAGTGAAAAGTGAAAGTGAAGTCGCTCAGTCGTGTCCGACTCCTAGCGACCCCATGGACTGCAGCCTACCAGGCTCCTCCGTCCATGGGATTTGCCAGGCAAGAGTACTGCTACACGCTAAATAAGCAGCCAGACTTACGGCTTTCCCAGACTTCTGGCCCCAGCGTCTAATTTCGACTCAGAAGGGACGAGGACTGGGGCGAAAGGAAGGAGGAGAAAGCCAAACGCCGCACTGGGTTCTTCCCTGGTTCCCAAACCCTTTAAGGGCTAGGAGAGAGAAGGGCCGACAGACTCAGTGGTAGCTTTTGGCGATCATTCTAACAATCCAAGGTGACTAGGGTATGACAGGACGACACATGCGCAGTAGGGCTAAAGCGGCACACTAAGCCTCGACGACCGCCTGAGGGCGGGGCCGCTGAGTCGCAAAACAAACAAGCCCCCAGAGGTTGTGAGGACCCGGATGATCCCGCCCCCAGAGCGGAGCCGGAAGAGGGCGGGACGAACCGGAAGAAGGTGAAATGCTTTCGGTAGGCACTCCACGGGTGTGAAGATGGCGGTGGCTGCGTGGCTGCAGGTGGCGCCTGTCATTCTTCTTCTCCTAGGCGCTCGAACGGCCCCATTGTCGCTTTTCAGTGTAGGGCCGGCACCTGTCGCTGCTGCCGAGAGGTCCAAGTGGCACATTCCGATACCGTCGGTGAGTGTTCACTTCAGGAGCAACTGAGACTGGAGGAACGAGGGGTGGGGCTACGGCGGCCTAAGGGGTCCATGAAGGTTCCACAAAAGTCCGCTTCCAAAGGGGTGGGATTGCCGGTAGCGTCGGTGTAGCTGCCTAACGGGGACTCACCTCCCTGGAGCGGGAAGCCGTGCGCTTCTGTGGGTAGATTAGCAGGAATGTAAGGGTCATTTCTGGAGCTGAGAGTGGCTGTGGATCGGTTTCTTATTAGCAGAGTCAGAGAACTTTTAATTGACAGACTGGAGACGTGTAAACTTGATGTATAGGTGGAGAATGGTTTCTCTTTCAGCTGAAGTTTTGCAGAATCTTGTGACCTCGGGTTGGATGAGAGGTATATGTAAATAGACATCTTTCTGTTTTTTTCCTCTGCAGTCTTTTGTTAATGGATAGTTCTACTTAGGAAGTTGGTTGATTTCGTTTGGACTTTGAAATGGTTAGTCTAAGCTCTGCCATGTAATTGGGTAGCCCAGGCATTTAAAATGATGTATTCTAACATGAGAATGTTCAAAACGGAATAAACAGTATGCTGAAATTTCTTATGGTAAGTTAGTCTTTCTTAAGGACAATTGGCTAGATTGGTTGATCCTTTCTGCCTTTTATCACCCTTTGGAAACCCCATTTGAGTTAGAACTGTAGTCCTGTGAGCCGACAGATCAGGTACTGGTTGGAAATGCCAAAAAACATTAGTCTTATTAAAACCACAGTGGCCTTTTTGTTCTGCTCTGCTCACTGGTCATAATACCTAAATCTTTTTTGAGCGTTTGATATGGCAAGAATTACAGCTTTTGGTCATTTTGTGAAGATCTTCAGGCTCTCAGTTTTAGGTATTTACATGTTATTTGTAAAATGGTTGATAGTTAAATCTGGCTGTCTGCTCATAGAATAGTTTATTTGAAGCACTGAAGGGTTATTCTGGATGGTGATTAGTGAGTAAAGGGAATTAACTGATTAAGAAATACCTTCCAGAAAGATTGAAATTAGATTAGGATTTCTAGCAGCCTTCCTTCTAGAGTCCTTGCTTCATGGCCTATGGGGAAAAAAATCATGTCTCTGCACCAAGCAGCAAAATCCTGCAGTTTTGTTACGACTGGATTTTACTACACGGAAGGATATTGATGCCTTGTGTGTGTGTGTGTGTGTGTGTGTGTGTGAAGAAAACTAACTTCAACATTTTATAAATTTATGTTTTTGTATCAGTTATATTCTGCCTTCGGAATTAAAGTGATTCTTATGCTAATTATCTCTCCTTTATCTTTGCAGGCAAAAAATTATTTTAGTTTTGGAAAGATCCTCTTCAAAAATACCACTATCTTCCTGAAATGTGAGTTTTTGCATTTCATGAAGTTTTTATTCGAATTTTTGAAAGATCTTTTAAACTTTTTAATTACCTATTTTCTACCTCTGATAATTGACACTCAACATAAATTCTGAAATTTAATAGTTCAGCACTATCTAGGTATAAACTTATATAGTGTGACTAAGGTCCTTCACTGAATAATCTTCAGAATATTTAACTTCTGTGAACTTTATTTTCCTTTCTTGTTTTTCTGGTGTTTGCAGTATATAGTAGATAAGTTGTTTTGGTCAACTGCATGGGTTTTAATCTGTTCTGAGTCATAGAGGTAACTGCTGATTTTGCTTTTGTGTGCTTGTTAGAAGTTTATTGGACACATGACCTAGGTTTGTCAGACCGTTGGGTCTGCACAAATATTTTCAGTAAAGCTTTTGTTTGCAGAAGGAGTATTTTACCACTTGGATCTTTGGAAGAGGAAGCTCAACGATAATTACCAGGAAATAGGGATTATGTAGAACAAAACCAGTCTGTCCAGTGGGAAAGCCACTGTATCTGAATCCAGAATACCCCATTGTTTATTATAGAAAAGCTTCCTTTTATTCCTGAAACTGGCTTTATTTGTAGAGAATGCATGATCATGGGCAGCTCCATTTCAAGATCAGGACTAAAAATCCAGATCGTCCGTGTGTGTTCCTATGCATATTTCTCCTTGTGAAAGTGCAAAGTTATGTCATAGTTGGATGATTTTATTCTTTTAATCATTTAGTAAGTAGTTATTGAACACATACTATGTGCCAGGCACTGTTTTAGAAAGGAAGTGATAGAAAAGACTTTTTCTTTTAGTGAGCTTATAGTCTAGTGGGATGGGGGAGTCAGGTAGAATTTCTGTGAAGAATATACTGTTTTCATGAAAATATGATCTCTTGGCTAATGACTTAAGTTTGATTTAAATCAAATCTACTGTGACACGCTGGTCTTTCTTGTGAGGTTTTCTTACTAGAAAAGAAGAGCTTTTAAGGATAGCAGTATTTTGTCTTTTGGAATAGCCTGACAGCCTGTATGCTAGTCTGTCCTTTTATTATGTACGGTTTCTTTTTACCTGTGTTCTGTTCTAGTGGTTTTTGTAGTGGTTTTTAGCCAAGCTGCATATTTTGAAATGTTGATGTTTCTTTGTTTTTAGAGGAGTTGAGGCTTAAAATTGTCTTTCGCTTTGTTACTTCTGTGTTTTCTTATACTTAATCTTGTCTCTGATTTTATGCTTTTGTGGTTATGGTATACTATAGATTTCCTTGAAATTGGAAGGACCATTTTCATTGTCTCTTAAAGCCATTCATTTAAAGTTCTATGTCTTGGGAATTCCCTGGTGGTCTAGTGTTTAGGAGTCTGAGCTTTCATTGCCGAGGGCCAGGGTTGAATCCCTGGTTGGGAAACTAAGATCCCACAAGCCTTGTGGCATGGTCCCTCTAAAATTCTGTGTCTTCTAACATAACTAGTAGTATTTCTGCAGGCACATTTCCCTGCAAATCTCCTTCTTAGGGGATTTTTCTTACTGGTTTTTATTAAATTAATTCCTTCTCTTGATTCTTCTGTGTAGTTCATAACAAGATTGCAGTATCCTTTTTAGCATTTCCATAAATTCTATTCAACACATCAAATTTTTTGTGTATTTTAGTTGAGCCTTATAAAACTGTGCCACTTGAAAATTAGTTTGAGAAAACCACTTCAAACAGAGAAAAGGAAAAGTTTGTTATTTTAGGTGTGCTTCTTAAGAACAAAAGTAGGTTCCTAGATGTAGTTGTGTTTACCTTTGTCACGTTTGCACAAACTAGGTATGGTTAGTATGTTTCTTCATTTTCTGCTGGAACAAAGATAAAAGGGAATACTGACTTCTCCCAGGTTGACTGTCTAATAGACTCCCAAGTCTTCACGCTTTGGTTCATTAGGATATTGTTCTCCAAATTATGTTTAATAAGTTACGTGAGACTTATGTGATTTCATGAGGTTCCTTGAGGCGTCTCTTAAGGTGGATTTTAAAAAGGGTCTAATATTCTTTTATCTTTGCTTTTGCTATTCTTGCCTTCCTCAGCCAGGTTTGCTTTTTGTTGATAGTTCTTTTTATCCATTTAAGGTCTCTCTAGGTTTACACTTTGAGGTTTTCCCTCAGTGAAATTATTTCAGTTATTGTCTTATGACATTTCCAGTGTTGTTATTCCTTGAGTCTTCAGGTGGAATCTTTTTTAAGACTTTTCTTAAGATTCTTCAGTAATTTGTTCCCTTCTGTTCCCCTCTTTGGCCTAACACAGTGCCATGTATCTTTGTGTACTTAAGTGCTTTGCTTAGTAAATATTTATATGATAATAGACAACTGAAATTTATTACTTCATTACCTTCTGTTTGGAGAAAGGATGGTCATTAAGTATCCTGGTTTAGCAGGAAATGGGATATGGGGTAATAATTTAGGAAACATACTTTGTTTGGCAATCAAATCATCTTTTATTCATAGAGATTTCTTCTTTTATAGTTGATGGAGAACCCTGTGATGCATCTTTGAATATAACGTGGTATCTGAAAAGTGCTGACTGTTACAATGAAATCTACAACTTCAAGGTATGGAACATAAAATTACAGACTTTTCTTTGAGTTTATTTAGAGATCATTGGGTCCCCACCTGGTCGTGGAGAAAGTGTCATGTAGCTATGGAGGAGAAGAACTGGAATTATACTTTCCAATTTGCAGGCGTACTTGTACTATCAGTTCTCAAACTTTTGGTCTCAGAACTTTGCTGCGTTCATAAAAATTGCTGTAGATACTCAAAAAGCCTTTATTCATGTGGGTTACTATATTAGAAATTAAAACAAAAATGCATAAATATATATTAGTTTATTTTAAAATAGCAATGATAGACTCATTGCATGTTAATATAAAAAGCACATTTTTTAATGAAAAATAATTAATTTTCAAAAAACTGGGTACAGTGGTGTTATTTTGTATTTTTGCAGATCTCTTTATTTAATGTCTGAACTTCCCTGGTGGCTTAGATGGTATAGTGTCTGCCTACAGTGCGGGAGACCTGGGTTCAATTCCTGGGTTGGGAGGATCTCTTGGAGAGGGAAATGGCAACCCACTCCAGTATTCTTGCCTGGAAAATCCTATCGATGGAGGAACGTGGTAGGCTATAGTCCATGGGATCGCAGAGTCGGACACGACTGAGCGACTTCACTTTTTCACTTCTTATTTAATGTCTAGTGTAATAGAAGATAGCTAGATTCTTATCTTTTCTCCACTCAGTCTGTTGTGATGTGTTATTTTGGTTGTGGTGTATGCACAAAATGTGGCCTCGCACAGATATGTAGTTGGAAAAGGAATGGTGTTTTAATAGAATTTTCAGGTAATTGGATGATTACTTTTGCACTATCAGCACAAGGCAAATATCAAATGACAACAGTGAAAATAGTTTTGCCCTCTTAGATGCATGGAAGTGTCCATGGACCACACTTTCAGAATTGCTATAGTACAGTGTACATGATCATTGAAGATATACAGCTCCTGGATAGATTTTTCACTCTGTTTTCATCCAGCTATTTGTATCATTTCATTTTTTACATTTCCCGTACATTCTTGAGGTTTCTTTTGAAAAATAAAGTACTAGTCTTTAAAAAATATCTACCATCCAGTTGGTTTTTTAAACCTTAAGCATTTTGAATTTCTACCCAGTATTAGGGTTTTGTTGGTGACTGTTTTGTTTTTGTTATAGAACATTGGGTAAGGTTGCTATGATGAGCACTGTGTGTGTTAGTCGTTTAGTCATGTCTGACTCTTTGTGACCCCGTGAATTTAGCCAGCCACATTGCTCTGTCCTTGGAATTCCCCAGGCAGGAATATTGGAGTGGTTTGCCATTCCCTTCTCCAGGGGATCTTCCCACCCAGGGATCAAACCTGGGTCTTCTGCATCTCCTGCATTGGCAGGCACGTTCTTTACCACTAGCACCGCCTGGGAATCCCCATAATGAGGACCAAAAGGATTGAAAAATTTAGAGAGAAGTATTTCTAGAGTATGGTTTGAAATATCATTGATCCTTTTCTCCTAATCAGTTGATCACTAGTTAAATTTATAGTTAAAAACTTCATACCGTTGTAGCTTGTGATAAAAGCTGGTCAAGAGCTTAGCAGATTCAGTCCTCATGGGTAGTAGAGTTAAGAATGTAAAAATTATTTTGAATTGCCACAAGACAGAATTATGGAAATAGTAAGCAGAATAGTTGGAAGTGTGAAATTGCAGCTTAGGAAAAAAGAGGGTGAGGTTAGAGATCTTGGTATGGGAGAAGAATCACAGAACTGATGACGCCACAGAAATGAACTTTTTCAGAGTATTAATAGTGGGCTGTGAATGGCTGTAGCAGTTTTATACTCTGGCTTATCTAGCTTATAAGCACAAGTTTTGTTGTTGGTGGTGTTGTTAATTGAGTCAAGGAACTCTTGTAAATATATTTTCTTATAACAAAACCCTCTGGACTGTGACAGTTTCCCAAATCTTCCTGGAATTTTCAGAGGACCTACCCTTCTTGAGTCATAGACTGGAATTCTGTACATGAGTATTGTTAGATTCTTGAATACTAATATATAGTCTTTATCTGATATTAATTTTAAAAATAGCAAATCCAAAACTATATTTGTACCGAAGACAATCTATTTGTTATCTTTTAAATATTTCGTGTAAAAACTAAGTTAAATACTTGGTATTTTATCTATTTTCCAGTTGGAAGAAGTGGATACATACTTAGAAAACCTTAAGGAAAAAAAAGGCTTGTCTGGGAAATATGAAACATCATCAAAATTGTTCCAGAACTGCAGTGAACTCTTTAAAGCACAGGTAATATTTGATAGTTGTTCAAGGAAAATAGAAGAGGTGCAAAATATGATACTGGTATTTTTGGTGATGTCCATTTCTCCTCAGTTCTTTCTTCTGACAGGAATAGGTTAGAAGTATGTTCCGATTGGTACATAGTCAGCTACTTAAATATTCTCATCAAAGAGAGGATGTGCTTTTCTTTGTGTGTGAAAAGCAATGCCCCACTTTCTTTAAAATGCAGTAAAATATACATAATATAAAATTTACCAGTTTAACCATTTGTAAGTGTGCCTTTCAGTTACATAAATACATTCACATTATTGTACAACTGTCACCACTAGCCAATTCCAGAACTTTTTTTAATCATCTTAAGTGGTTACTTTGTAACAGTTAATAATAACACCAGCCCCTACTCTCACTTCCCTGGTAATAGCTATTCGGCTTTCTTTTTCCATGAATCTGACTGTTCTAGATATCTCAGAGAAGTAAAATCATACACTGTTTTTTGGCTTTTTTAACTTAAAATGTTTTCAGGGTTCATCCATATAGCAATTACCACAATTTCATTTCTTTTTAAAGGCTGAATAATATTGCATTGTACATTGATACTACATTATCCAGTCATCCATTGATGGACTTTTGAAACTTTCTTTTTTTTTAATTCTCTTGTTATCTCATCTAGTTGATATATCCTCAGAAAAATCAGCATTTTTAGATTTTACTACTATAGACCTGAAATCAAAGGATTGAATTTTACACCTTTTTCATATAAAGGGGAAGAGGTGAATTATACTGTATATTTTATTCTATTTATTATTTTATGTTTTCACCTTACCTTGTGATTGTGGGATCTTAATTCCTTGAGCAGGGATTGAACCTGACTGCTGCTTTTGAAACCACTTAGTCCTAATCATTGGAGCACCAGGGAATTGCCAGTGTCGCATATTTTAATGCTTACATGTATGTGATCATATAAATGGAGTTTATTATAAAATTCTCTTTTCTTAGAAGTAGGATCTGACCCCAGTTTTTTGATAGATAAAATTATACATTTTATAGGTTTGAAAATAGTTATTTTAGCTATAGCCTTTGCTTTGTTCTTACTGCATTTAAATACTGCTTCAAATTATTTAGCAGCTTGCCTTGAAGAAGAAAGGAGTTATGGAAAGTTAGGCTTTCTCTCTAGCTACTGCAAATAAAGATTATTGATAAGAACTCTTTTACTTAATAATTGATGAGCAAATGAAGTAATTGATAATTTGAACTGTCAATACCTGGGTTGCATTCTTGCCATAGTATAGATTTTACAGACTTGAAGGAAAAAGAAAATAGCTTTAGAATAGTGGGAGAAGGCAATGGGAACCCGCTCCAGTACTCTTGCCTGGAAAATCTCATGGATGGAGGAGCCTGGTAGGCTGCAGTCCATTGAGTCCCTAAGAGTTGGACACGACTGAGTGACTTCACTTTCACTTTCCACTTTCATGCATTGGAGAAGGAAGTGGCAACCCACTCCAGTGTTCTTGCCTGGAGAATCCCAGGGACGGGGGAGCCTGGTGGGCTGCCGTCTATGGGGCTGCACAGAGTCGGACACGACTGAAGCGACTTAGCAGCAGCAGCAGTGGAAGTAAGGTAGAAAAAGAAAGCCAGTCACAATATGATGTTGAGTAGGGGGTTTTCTTTTGGTTTTCCAAATTTATCCTTTAGGCTAGGAGGATTGGTTGGCCTTTCTTGGATTTGATTGTGAAAAGTTACCTATTATATGCTGTTTCCCAAGGTTCACTACTTTATATCTTCTATAAGCTTTCCAGGATTTTGGCATAAATCCCTGTTCATAAGGTTTCTTCCTCCAGTCTAATGTAACATGACCTAATTACTCAGGAAAGATAATGCTTCCTCTGCTGATAACTGGAAAGAAAGGTAATTAGTGGAGGTTTTAAACAGGCGTGACGTGTGTTGTGATGGAACGAGCAATGGATCCTAGAGTTGAGAGTCTTAGGTTCAGATCCCATTTCTGTATCTAAAGCTTTATAGCTTTGAGTCACAGTTTCCCCACCCTTGGAAACAGAGGGGAACTATGACATCCATTTATCCTATTTATATATCTTCCATCTAAGGTTTTATCAAGAATGACAGTATCTATAATCTTATAGAAAAACTGAGTGGCCAGTTTGGTTTGCTGTTATTTTTTAGTTCCCAGCAAAGTTTTATTCACTTGTTTGTGGTTAATTGGAAATATTTTGTCTGTTAATGTCATACTATTTTGTTTACTTTTATACTATGTTTTGCTTTAACTGTTTCTGTGGGTTTTTGAGCTGTGCTTTTGTTTTGCTATTATACTTGTTTAATTTTAGTTTTATTTATCTTTCATAGAGCTTTTCTGGAGATTTTGTGCATCGATTGCCTCTTTTAGGAGAAAGACAGGAGGTAATTGTTTTTCTTGTTATGTATTTCTGGAAGTAAAGTAGAAATTCTGAATTAATTTACTAATTTTCTTTTTTCCTGTTTCAGGCTAAGGAGAATGGAACAAATCTTACCTTTACTGGAGACAAAACTGTAAGTGTGGTAGGGAATTTAGGGCATCGAACACATTTTAGTGTTCTTATGTTTCTTTACTTTATTTATGTATTTATTTTTTATATAAATTTATTTATTTTAATTGGAGGCTAATTACTTTACAATATTATATTGGTTTTGCCATACATCAACATGAATCCACCACTGGCATACACGTGTTTCCCATTCTGAAGCCCCTTCCCACCTCCCTCCCCATAACATCCCTCTGGGCCATCTCAGTGCACCAGCCCTGAGCACCCTGTATCATGCATCGAACCTGGACTGGCAATTTGTTTCACATATGATATTATACATGTTTGAATGCCATTCTCCCAAATCATCCTACCCTCACCCTCTCCCACAGAGTCCAAAAGACTGTTCTATACATATGTGTCTCTTTTGCTGTCTTGCATACAGGATTATCGTTACCATCTTTCTAAATTGTTTGTTTACTTTAAATTCTTATCTTATGCTTACATTTAAAAAGAAACTTAAGAATGGAAGCTATATATCAAAATGTTAATAATGGTTATCTCTGGATGATATTGTGAGTGATTTTTATTTTCTTTGTGTTTTCTATATTTTCCATATTTGCTACAATCAGTCTATATTGCTTTATAATTACCACCCTATAAATATTATTTGTGAATAGTAAGAAACTTTTAAGAAAGAACCTTGAACTCCAGAACTCCATCTAAAATTATCTTGTGATAGAATGTAATTGGAAGAGTATATCTCAAAATGTACCCTTTAAAAATGCACAGTTAAGAAGTTTTTAGTTATGTGACCACCAATCACTATTTAATTCTTAACATCAACACCCCAAAAAGTAACCATGTAGTCATTAGCGGTTACTCATTCCTCTTTTCCCCCAGCTCTAGGCAACCACTGTTCTCTCTCTCGCAATTTGTGACCTATGTCTGGCTTCTTTCACAATTTAAAACTCTGTCTTAACTTTTACTTTCTTCTTGTATAGAGGCTTGAGATCAGCAGGGGTGAGTAATTAGGGCCTACTCAGGTCTTGATTGGGTACGTGTGCACCGTCTGGCACATATGTGCCCAGCCCTGAGTGTACTTGGAGCCTTCTAGATTTCCAAGAATATCTTGAAGATTTCCAAAACCCCTATGGACATCTTCCCTGGTCGCTCAGAGGTTAAAGTGTCTGCCTCCAATGCAGGAGACCTGAGTTGGGAAGATCCCCTGGGGAAGGAAATGGCAACTCACTCCAGTATTCTTACCTGGAGAATCCCATGGATGGAGGAGCCTGGTAGGCCACAGTCCACGGGGTCGCAAAGAGTCGGACATGACTGAGCAACTTCATTTTCACTTTCATGGACATCTTATTTCTAAATTTTTCTTTTAAGTTTTTAGTCAGCCTCTTGATAGCCTTACCTGGTAATGTCACTTCAGGTAGCTGTGATCTTTCACAGTTGCTGCTGAGTATTTTGAAAACTCCCTGAGTACAGGGTCCTTCCCACTGAATGAGCTCTGAAATCAGATCATGTAAAAGATACACCCAGAGATTGGAGCTTTTCATCACCTACCAGACAGCTCTGGTGAATGGGCTTTAGGGGACCACCAGACTCTTCCACTGGCTGCCAAACTGCTGTTTTTCACAGCTGTTAAAATTGTGAGAACTTTGGTTTTGAGGAGCTTAGAAAAAAGGTCAAGAAGTTACGGTGAACAGAAACGCTACCGGCTTGCTTTTCTTGCTGAAATTCAGGTGCTTTTCTTGAGGAAACAGATCTCAGATAAGTTGTAAGTCTTCAGTTGATTTTGATAATTTTTGCCCATATTCTTATTGCTTTTACTGGTGAGTGTATTTTCAGGGGTCTTTATTCTACCATTCTGGAATTGTCCCCACTCTCCCTACCCTGATTATAGTTGTATAGAATTTTAACCTAAAAATAAGTTTGGCATGGCAAGCTTCATTAAATTGTTTTTGTTTTTTTTTCAAACAGCATCCATTGGGCTTTTTCTTGTTCACTGTCAGATATTTAGAAAATATACATCAGTGAAAAGAAGAAAATAATTTTCTATAATACTGCCACACACTGATAGATTATAAACATTTATCTTCTAGTATTTTGTCTGCTTGCATATTTATATTTAATTAAAAATGAGAACCTTATGTACTATATTGCAGCTTTTTAAAAATTTTAGCAATATAAGATGGACAGCTTTCCAGTTCAGTAAATATTGTATGGCATTGTTATTTTATTGACTGCATAGAGTTTTATTATAAGAATATATTACAATTTGTTAGATTATCTGTTTTATGTTTCATTATCCTGCAGTTGGAAACAGTGCTGTAGTGAATATTCTTGTAGATGTATTTGTTTTTAGGTCTTTTTTTCTGGTTTCAGAATAATTCTGTGTTGGTGAACATTTTCTTCAATAACTTAATAGTAAAAATCTTAATTTTCCTTTTAAGACCAGAAAATAATAAATTGCAAGTCTAAGTAGTTGTGCCTCCTTTCAGACATGAGGAAGAAGCAGCCAAGCATTTTCTTTGTTTATCTTGTCTTTTTGTTATAGTCTTGCTCTTCTGAAGGTCCATAGTCTCTCTGGTATATAAAGCAGCAAATCCTTTGGTGGCTTTTTGCTAAGGCTGTGCACAGACTAACTGGCCTTGGAACAGATAACCAGTTCCACAAGCATGGTGGCCATTAATTCTACTTCCTTGACTTTGGGGGACAGTGACTCTTAGCTTTTCATGTAGCCTAGCTAAAATCAAATATTTTATATAAATGTAAGACCTTGTTAGCAGAAACTGTGGTGGTCCTGAAAAGGGCATTGAATGAAGGGAATTAGATTCAGGAATTGGTGTTTATAAGTTACTGATGTCACCATTGGTGGTTTTTTCCAGGTGATTTAAACTAAATTTCTTTAGTTTGTTTGGGATATCTCTGTAAAATACCTGGCATCCTCTCATGACTTGGTTAAAAGTGAAGTGAAGTGAAAGTTGCTCAGTCGTGTCCGACTCTTTGTGGCCTCAAGGACTACACAGTCCATGGAATTCTCCAGGCCAGAATACTGGTCTGGGTAGCCTTTACCTTCCCCAAGGCATCTTCCCAACCCAGGATTCGAACCCAGGTCTCCCACATTGCAGGCAGATTCTTTACCAGCTGAGCTATAACAAAGACTCAACTTCGTGATATAAGCTGAGGTTTCCCTCATTAGAAAAAGTTATATGTGAGTAATTTATTATCTAATCTACTTTATTATATGCACTGTAAGCCTGTTTGTTTTGCCTACTGTGTTAATGAGTAAAAGTGAAGGAATCAACCATGTTTCTAGGCACACTCTGGAATGAAATTTTATGTTTTGTAATTAACCTGTGTCCCCAGCTCTTAAGACTGGAAGATTTGATGTCTTCTTTCCACTGTAGGTAATGCATGATCCATTGAAAACTTGGCAAGATGCACCATACATTTTTATTGTACATGTTGGCATATCATCCTCCAAGGAATCATCAAAAGAAAATTCACGAAGTAATCTTTTTACCAGTAAGTACATTTTTTTTTTTTAATCATTGGTATTACTACTGTCTGGTTGTGTTGTATGGTGGGTAGTGTCAATTTGCTTTAAAGAGGGAATAAATGAAGAATGTTGTCAAGTAGAAAAATTGAGGGAGAGAAATTTAACATTTTTCTGCATCCAGTGTGAACAAGATACAGTCTTAGGTACTCCACTTATATTTTATTACTATGTATTATAGATATTAGATTTCATTTCCCTTCATTTGATACTCCTGCTTTAAACTTTTTCAGTTAGTATCATGTTCTCAATAGACTAGTTAAAATTTAGTTACTAAGTCAAGACTTGGACATTTTAAAATTAATTGACTTGTATTATTTTTTAATGTCTCAGTTTTTCTTACTATTCTCCTTTCTACTTTTGCCACCCAGTTCAGGGAATCATCACCTGGAATTTTACAATAACTTATTAATTAGTCTTGTTTTCTATAGTTTCTTTTTTTTGTTGTTTCTTCCTTCTTTGCAGTTTTCTTCCCTCCCTGCCTTTTAAAGTAGAATATTGAATAGAAGCAATGATGGTGGACATCTTTATCTTGCCCCTGACTTTATTGGCAGTACTGGCGCATTTCACCATTGAGTATGATATTTACTATAGATTTTTCAAAATATTCTCTGTTTCAAGATTGTTTTTTTTAAGAATGAATACTCAGTTTTATGGAATGTTTTAATTGAGATTATTAAATTGATCATATAGATTGCTCATTTAATCTGTTATTGTGATGCATTATATTAACTGATTTTTTAGTGTTAAACTGTTATTGAATTTCTGAGATGCCATTTTTGGCCTTGATATACACACACACACACACACACACACACACACACACACACACACATATTTTTGGCCTTGATACACACCCACACACACACACACCCACACACACACCTGTATTCTATTTTCCAGATACACACACACACACACACACACACACACACACACACACACACACACACACACACACACACACACACACACACCTGTATTCTATTTTCCAGAATTTTATTTAGAGTTTTTTGTCTATGTTCAAAGTAAAATTGGCCTAATATTTTCATTTCTTGTGTGTCTTCTATGGGTTTTGATGTTCAGGTTATTGCTAATCTCATGCAATGAATCAAAGAATGTCCCCTGTTTTTATATTCTACTGAACAGTTTTGGTAAGGATAGAATTATCCATTCCTTAAATGTTTGATAGAACTCACTTATGATAGTGTTTTGGCCTGATGTTCTTTTTTTCCCCCATGAAGATTTTAAATAAGTGATTTTTTTTTCTTTAATAGAAATAAATATTTTAGTCTTCCTATTTTTCCTTGAATTGGGGTTTTTCTTTTTTTCTTCCCCCTGAGAAATTTTCCATTTCATTCAACGTTTTAAATTTGTTGGCATAAAGTTAGTAATGATATTTCTTTTACCAAAAAAAAGTTTTTTTAATTCTTAGTATTGCTTTTATGCCTTCTCTTTTTAACTTGCAAAATCTTTCTAGAATTTTGTTTTACTATATTTTTATCCCAATTAACCAGCTTTTCACTTTGTTAATTTTCCTATTTCATTGTCTTTTTCATTAATTTTTATTCTTATTTTTATTTCATTTGACTTAATTTTAAACTTTTGTTTTATGGATTCTTGTATTGAATGTTTAATTCCCAAGACCAGAGATGGGTCTTATTCTCCATAATAATATGGAATATAACAGATCTAGGCAAACCAGAGGTGACCTGGTAGTTTTTGGACCCAAGGCATGTGTGTATCCTCCAGACCCATGGCTTTCTAATGGGCAGTAGCCTCATTGAACAGTTGCTAGTGTTTACTTTGAACCTTCTTTCTTTGAAAAGGATGGAGAAGAAACCCTACTCCCTCCAGTTCAGCCTCTTCATTCATCAAATAGCTCTGTTCCCCCTTTATCTTGAACACCTGCTATTTTCAGTGATCTAGTAGAAGCTGCATGCTCAATTACTGCAGCTTTGGGACCCAGAGTCCACCTTGACCATGGGTTCAGTCTCAGGCACTGTTCTGCGTTTTTATTCTGTTTTGATATGTGGAGCTGTTTATCTTTTCAAGCTCATGTCCTTTTTGTTTCCTCTCTCTTTTTTTGCTTTTGCTTTATCCATCTGTCATTTGAAACTAAGAAGGTGATACTCAAAACTTAACTACACCTTGTGGAAGCCCTAAAATTCTCTTAAGATAGTTTTATCTTCTTTCTTCCCTTCATTAAAATCTTTGGTATCTTCTGTTACCAAATGTCCAATTCTGCAGCAAGACTTAGAAAACTTCACAGATTATTCCAGTTTACCTTCTTCTGCCTTGTATCAAAATGCTACTATATAGTACCATGTGCAGTCTCAGAACTACGTGTCCTTTAAATGTATCCTGCATTTTCACAACCATGATCATTTTCTTTGATCATGTAATGTCCTCTGCCTGGATGGCTTTTTACTTTGTCATAGAAAATATACATCCTTCTGGGGCTGGTTCAGGGGGGACAGTTCTCTGTTGCTTTCCAACTCGCTCTCACCTGGGGATGGTAATCCACTTGGTGGCAGAAAACATGCATCTTTCCATCTCCTATATTTTCCAAAATGTGTGTCACATGGTAAGTGCTCAGAAAATGTATGTTATATTTTAGCATAGGGCAGGGATTAGCTTTAGAGTGCCAGATAGTAAATGTTCTCTCTGCTACAACTACCCAGCTCTGCCCTGTGGTGTAAATATAGCCATTGACAGTATGTAAGTAAGTGGATGTGACTGTTTTCCAATAAAACTTTGGAATGGTTGGCCAAATTTGGCCCATGCGCTGTATTTTGCTGATTTCTGCTCTAGAGTAAACAGAGAATGTGATAGATATTTATAAAGTATTTATATTTATTCTTTCATTAAATTAAGAAGGTTTAGATTACTAAACAATTTGGCTATGAAATTTTTGTGATTGCTAATATGGGATGTTCCTTTTCTTCATAAAAGTATTGGGTCTTACTTTTAATAGTGGTATGTCCTTCTTGCTTGATAAAAATTAGTAAGAAGTATTTGTTGCATAGTCTGTATGTGGAGATAGATGTCACTTCTCAGATAAAGCAGTTTATTTATTAATCACACCTAAAATTTATCCAAGTAGTTTTTATCAGTTACAATTTAAAAATAGTCATGGGTTTACTTCAGTAAGGCAGATCTGTCTTTCACATTCTTGTTACTGTCATTTGTTTTGCTTCATTAAACACTTTGTTACTATTAAGCACTTTCTGAAAATGTTATGTTAATGGTAGAAAAGTTAAGTAAAATTGAAGTAGGTAAAAAAGAAATAAAGCAATAGGAAAATAACAGGTCAGGAGAGAGAAGAGGGTGACAGAATGAAGAAATGAAGCCCTGTTTGCAAAGCATGTTAGTGATGTAAGAAAAAGCATATGTGAAGGATGTTTGGAGTTTAGAGCAGATGAGGAATAGCTCCAGTTGGGCAGCTCACCAGGCTTTATGGATGAAATACATTCAGCTTGGTCTTTAAAGGACGTGAGTATGGAAACAGAGGACTTCTCTACCAAAAATGGTGATGGAGCCAGAGACCTGTGCAGGACAGAGCATGATCCATCAGAACACTTCATGATTGAAATGGTTAAAACTAAATTACCCAATGGAATTTTCTTAATTCCATCAAACAAATATCAGATGATGTTTCTGTTTAATTTTTTCATCCTTTGCATTAATTCTGAGGACTGTGTTTTGGCAGTGACTGTTGAAGTGAAAGGTCCCTATGAATACCTCACGCTTGAAGAATACCCACTGATGATTGTAAGTGAACTTAAATTCTTTAACCTCAACATTAAATGTGTTTAACTTGTTTTGAGGCAGTGTTGAAGACTTGTTCCTGAACAGTTCAGAAAATACTGCGTGTAGTTCTGTACTTACTTCTTACTAGACTGTGATCTTGAGAGTGTCAGTGAACCCCTCCATACCTCATTTTCTCATTTATAAAAGGAAGAAGTCAGTGGCTTGTAGAATTTTAGAGTTGGAGAATTCACTGATTCACTTTTGACATCTCTTGAATCCGAAATGGAGTCCTAAAACTCTGTAGTTTCTGATCCCACTTAGTACGACTAAATGATGATGCTTTCTCCTTTTCAGTCTGTGTCTGTCGGAAAGCATCCTTAATCTATTTTCAGGTTTCTTTTTGTTCATGATTGTTGTTTTTTCCTTGTACTTTTATAGTTTTCCCACTCTGTGGTGTTTCATAGCCTTCAGCTATATCCTAACCCTGCCTTGCCTTTTTTCCTCTCCATGTTGTCTTCATTTAAATAATTTTTGATTGTGAGCTGAAAAAAACCTTTTAATACAGAAGAGTGGTCACTCTTGATGACAGGTCCTTAAGCAGTCTCCCTCTGTCCAAAAGGAGACAATTTTTTCATCTCAGTATTGAACTTCACAGAAATAAAGAATAATTTTTTAAATAGAAGGTGTAATATGTATATTTTTTATAATATGTTAGGACTGTGTGTAGATTCTGAATTGGCTCTTGGCCCTGACCCTCCTGTTTCTCTTTTACCCACTTGGATGACAGTTTTTCATGGTGATGTGTATTGTATATGTCCTGTTTGGTGTTCTGTGGCTGGCATGGTCTGCTTGCTATTGGAGAGATCTCCTGAGAATTCAGTTTTGGATTGGTGCTGTCATCTTTCTGGGAATGCTTGAGAAAGCTGTCTTCTATGCAGAATTTCAAAACATCCGATACAAAGGAGAATCTGGTATGTACCAAAAAATGTTTGCCAATTTGTGAGTGATTGGTAGGTGAGGCTTAAGAATAATTTTCCCATGGTCAGCAGTCATTAAGTAGATGTGGCTTTTTAGTTACTTGATTATGGTAACTTAAGCAGAATCACTGTGATTGTGACATTGTTTTTAATCTCTTAACTTGTGGTGTCAGTGATTTAAGAGTAAGGTATGGTACTGAAGTCGCTCAGTCGTATCCAACTCTTTGCGACCCCATGGACTATAGCCTAACAGTCTCCTCCGTCTGTGGGATTTTCCAGGCAAGAGTACTGGAGTAGGTTGCCATTTCCTTCTCCAGAGGATCTTCCTGACCTAGGTCTCCCGTATTGTAGGCAGACGCTTCACCATCTGAGCCACCAGGGAAGATTTAAGAATAATTTTTTTGAAATATACTCACAAAAGTTGCAGCAGTAGTGGCCATTTTGGGAATATTTTCACCATCATTGAATCTTAGTTGCTGTTGATTTTTAAGGTACCATTATTACATGCATCTAAGAAATAAGAAAGAAAGTACTACTAATTTAATTGTAAGATGCCATTGATCGTAAGACACACCTTGATTTCAAAGCTACCTTAGAGCTGACTTCCCTGGTGGCTCAGATGGTAAAGCGTCGGTCTACAGCGCGGGAGACCCGGGTTCGAGCCCTGGGTTGGGAAGATCCCCTGGAGAAGGAAATGGCAATACACTCCAGTACTATTGCCTGGAAAATCCCATGGACAGGGGAGCCTGGTAGGCTACAGTCTATGGGATCACAAAGAGTCGGACACGGCTGAGCGACTTCACTTTCACTTTTACTTTAGAGGTGTGGGGCATGTATCTATTTGGTAAGTAAAGTAAAGTAAAGTCACTCAGTCGTGTTCGACTCTTTGTGACCCCATGGACTGTAACTTATCAGGCTCCTCTGTCCATGGGATTTTCCAGGCAATAGCACTGGAGTGGATTGCCATTTCCTTCTCCAGCGAATCTTCCTGACCCAGGGATCGAACCCAGGTCTCCCGCATTGTAGACAGACGCTTTACCATCTGAGCCACCAGGGAAGTCTATTTGGTAAAATATAGTAATATCATGAAAATAGAAGAGTATTTGTGGTTTAGTAAGGTGAATAGATAATGATAGAAATTATTTTGTACTGAAGTGTTTTTTGATAGCTTCAGTTCTCTCATCTGACCATACATATAATTATTTTTTCATTTAATTATTAGTAACTGTTATTGTAAGGTATACTAATTAGATCTTTCCCTAGTCTTTGAAATGGCTTGAAAATAATAGATGTAAAAAAGAGTTGAAAATTCTGTGTTTGTGTTTTGTGCTTTTCTGTGCTATATTTCACAGTTTTTTTAAAATAGGAGAAATTCTCCTTAGATGCTGTAAATTATTCAAATAAGGTAAGGTATTCTGAGGTTTTAGTGAAGTGAGAGGTGGAGGGGGAAAGTAAATTGACACACCCAGATTACTATCCACATGAGGAAGATCCTAAATAATATCAGCTACTACTTGTAAACATTGGCAGAATCGGTATTCTTTTCAAGTAGGACTGATATCAGGGTTTGTTTTGAAGAATGTTAGAAATCTCCATTTTGGGTCTGCAATTGCACCTTTTCCCAACCTTGGATTACACGCTGCACTATTTTTCCGTTTTTTTCTTTCTCACAGTCCAGGGTGCCCTAATCCTTGCAGAGCTGCTTTCTGCAGTTAAACGCTCACTGGCTCGAACCCTGGTCATCATAGTCAGTCTGGGATATGGCATAGTCAAGTAAGTATTGCCTTTAAGTATTGCCTTCCTATATGGAAGAGCAAATTAAAATGCTAATTAAATTGAAGCAGTGTTCCAGGTTCCCAAGGTGGTTCTGAAAGAGTTTATATAAGAGATAGTTATGAAATCAAAAACATCTGAAATTTTGGAGATTTGCAGAAGTTGGAAAAACGTTAGGGTTTGATTTCACTGGTTAGAATTCAAGGAGCATCTACAGGAAACCTGCAATGTAGCAAATGACAGTGAAACATCAAACTTTTAGAGTAAACTTGATATCTTTAATCTTCTAAAATATTCTTGCAAATCAGATTTTTAAAATAAGAAGAGCGTTCTTGTGTGCCTTCTATATATTAGATGTGGTTCTAGGTCCTAGGGATACAGCAAAAAAACAAAAGACTTGAAGTTTACATTTATGGGGGGGCTGGTGCACAGACAAAGATACGTGAGTGAAAAATCTAATGTGTCAGTGAGCAGATAAAGCAGGGAAAGGGTATAGAGAGTTCTAACCAGGAGGGGGAGCTTGAAATTATAATTATGGTGGTCAAGGAAGGCTTCACTTAGTGACATTTAAGAAAAAATCCAAGTTAGTGAAAGAACTATATACACACCCAGGGGAAGAGATGCTGAGATGTGGTCACATTCTTTTATATTTTGAAGATGGAGACAATGGATTTTGCTGATAGAGCAAATATATGATATGAAAGAAAGAAACGAATCAGGGATGATGCCAATGGTTAATGTTTTGACCTAAGCAAGTAGAAGGATGGAAGTGACATTAACTGAGTTCAGGAAGATTTTAGGTGTAATAATTTGAAGTAGAGCCAGGATTAAGAGTTCAGATATCTGAATGAGGAAAGTAGGAGGAAGAAATTAGGGCAGAGATATAAACTTGGCAGTCATCAGGGCGTCAGTTCAGTTCACTTCAGTAGCTCAGTCATGTCCAACTCTTTGCAACCCCATGAATCACAGCACGCCATGCCTCCCTGTCCATCACCAATTCCCAGAGTTCACTCAAACTCATGTCCATCGAGTCGGCGATGCCATCCAGCCATCTCATCCTCTGTCGTCCCCTTCTCCTCCTGCCCCTAATCCTTCCCAGCATTAGGGTCTTTTCCAATGAATCAACTCTTCTCATGAGGTGGCCAAAGTACTGGAGTTTCAGCTTCAACATCAGTGCTTCCGATGAACACCCAGGACTGATTTTCTTTAGGATTAATTGGTTTGATCTTCTTGCATTCCAAGGGACTCTCAAGAGTCTCCTCGAACACCACAGTTCAAAAGCATCAATTCTTCGGCACTCAGCTTGCTTTATAGTCCAACTCTCACATCCATACATGACCACTGGAAAAACCATAGCCTTGACAGACCTTTGTTGGCCAAGTAATGTCTCTGCTTTTAAATATGCTATCTAGGTCGGTCATAACTTTCCTTCCAAGGAGTAAGCGTCTTTTGATTTCATGGCTGCAATCACCATCGGCAGTGATTTTGGAGCCCCAAAATACTAAGTCTGACACTGTTTCCACTGTTTCCCCATCTATTTCCCATGAAGTGATGGGACCAGATGCCATGATCTTCGTTTTCTGAATGTTGAGCTTTAAGCCAACTTTTTCACTCTCCTCCTTCATTATCATCAAGAGGCTTTTTAGTTCCTCTTCACTTTCTGCCATAAGGGTGGTGTCATCTGCATATCTGAGGTTATTGATATTTCTCCCAGCAATCTTGATTCCAGCTTGTGCTTCTTCCAGCCCAGCATTTCTCATGATATACTCTACATAGAAGTTAAATAAGCAGGGTGACAATATACAGCCTTGACATACTCCTTTTCCTATTTGGAACCAATCTGTTGTTCCATTTCCAGTTCTAACTGTTGCTTCCTGACCTGCATACAGGTTTCTCAAGAGACAGGTCAGATGATGTTATTTAAAGCCTTGAGATAGGATGTGACCATCAAGGAAGTGAGTGTATATAAAGAAGAGGTCAAAGGATTGATCCCTTGAACTATTATTATTTAGAAGTCAACGAAGTGAAGTAGAGTTGTTGTAGTTCAGTTGCTCAGTCATGTTCAACTTTTTGCAACTGCATGGACTGCAGCACAGCAGGCTTCTTTGTCCTTCACCATCTCCCAGAGTTTGCTCAGACTCACGTCCATTGAGTCAATGGTGCCATCCAACCATCTCATCCTCTTTTGTCTTCTCCTCCTCCTGCTTTCAATCTTCCCCAGCTTCAGGGTCTTTTTAGGGCAGAGGAAATTGAGAAGTGACCAGTGAAGTGGGAGACAAAGCTGAAGACTGTTTCAAGAAGGGAGTAAATTGTGTCAAGTAAGAGGATTGAGATGTGAACATGGGCTTTAGCTACATGAATGATATTAGTGACCTTAAATAAGAATGGTTTTGGTGAGGGGCAGAACAAAAAGCTTGATTGGAGTGAGTTTAAGAGAAAATAGGAGGAATTCTGTTAAATAGGGGAGAGGAATTAGGAATTAGGTATCGGTTCGGTTCGGTTCAGTTCAGTCGCCTAGTCGTGTCCGACTCTTTGCGACCCCATGAATCGCAGCATGCCAGGCCTCCCTGTCCATCACCAACTCCCAGAGTTCACCCAAACTCATGTCCATCGAGTCAGTGATGCCATCCAGCCATCTCATCCTCTGTCGTCCCCTTCTCCTCCTACCCCAATCCCTCCCAGCATCAGAGACTCTTCCAATGAGTCAACTCTTCGCATGAAGTGGCCAAAGTATTGGAGTTTCAGCTTTAGCATCAGTCCTTCCAAAGAACACCCAGGACAGATCTCCTTAAGAATGGACTGGTTGGATCTTCTTGTAGTCCAAGGGACTCTCAAGAGTCTTCTCCAACACCACAGTTCAAAAGCATCAATTCTTCGGCTCTCAGCTTTCTTCACAGTCCAACTTTCACATCCGTACATGACCACTGGAAAAACCATAGCCTTGACCAGACGGACCTTTGTTGGCCAAGTAATGTCTCTGCTTTTTAATATGCTATCTAGGTTGGTCATAACGTTCCTTCATAGGCAGTTATTTTCAAGGAGTTTTGCTTTAAGTGGAATTAAAGAAATAGGGGACCTTAATTTATTCATTTATTTAAGAGAGTTTTGCTTTAAATGGGATTGGGGTTCTCACTTTTGCAATTTATTTATTCATTTAATGTGTGTGGTTGCTTCCTGTAGGCCAGGAAACATTCTGGGTTTCTAAGATAATAACAGTGGGGAGATAAATTCCTGTCCATTTGCAGTTTTTCTATCATGTAACAAAATGTAAGAATAGGCATTGGTAAGGCTTAGGTAGACATGATTTAAGGTAATGCATCTCACACTATAATGCTGTAATGAATCATCTTGGGGTCTTCTTAAAATGTATATTTTGATTAAAAGGTATTTTGTATTTCAAGGGTCTAAGATTTTTCCTCGGATAACACTGAAGCTACTCGCACTTTTCATATTTTGTTGAATTTTGAGCATAATAACAGGCTATTTAATGAGTTTTAATAAGATTTTGACTTTATTAAAGAACTGTTAAAATTTTTAGATTTGATAATGATATTGTGGTTATGTTTTCTCAAAGTCCATATCTGTTTAAAGTATATGCAAATACATATATATAAAAGGTAAGATTTCTAGGATTTGTATCAGGATAATATGGGGGATGGAAAGTGGATGAGATGTGCATGAGGCAGGATTAGTTGTAGGTTGATGGCTTTTGGGACTGAATAATGGGTTTATAGGGGTTCATTATACTATTGAATATATTTTGGGATTCTCTGTAATAAAAAGGTTTTGAAAAATTTAGTAATAAGGGACTGGATCTCAAGTTCTAGTGTTTACTGTCTTGGTTTAAAACCATACATCTATTTTATGTTTTTCTCAGGTAGATCAAGTATGTCTGGCTTATCTCTGTTAAGTTGTTAGCCTGTGTTAATCAACATGAGTTTCTGTTACTTAGCTTGTCTTAGGGTTTGTTGCATTTGTACTCAGCTATCTCTTTTCTTCCTCTTTAGGCCTCGCCTTGGAGTCACTCTTCACAAGGTTGTGGTAGCAGGGGCCCTTTATCTTTTGTTCTCTGGCATGGAAGGGGTCCTCAGAGTTACTGGGGTCAGTACTGCTCAATCTGAGTTTTTGTGGTCATTCTCCATTTTGTGATCATTTTGTTTTTGTCTTGAAGTTAATTAGAATTGTCTGTGGGCTTCTTTACTGTTTTCCTCTAAGTCACCTTTGGGCTCTGGTTTCCAAATGTATGTATAATTTATTTTTCTTTTTAATCTCTTAGAGCTTTATAAATTTAATGTGTGATGAGGAGTGAATGCTTTCCCACCTGTCCCCAAATTTACTGCTTATTTACTAGTTCCTTAATGGGAAGCAGCAATGGAGCACTGGGCTCCATTCTTGCATAAGTGACAAGCATTGTAATCACGCATTTTCTGGTTAATCTAATTTTTGTTTTAAAGTGACAGTGCTCTTTGCTTAACCAGGACTTGAATTTCAGAGGTTTCTTAAAATTGAACTGATTATGTTTTATATAATTATTGAGAATTACATAATTATGCCTTTATCAGGGATGAAAACCAAAACACTGAGATATATGATACAGAAATTTATGTTAGAGCTGGCTTAATTTGAAGAAGTGGGCCTCCCTAGCTCATTACTCTCTGTTATAAATTATCAGATTAAAGATGGTAAATGCTGTAAACTTTTCTCTCAGTTAAACTGAGCTCAGTAAGTTTTGCAACAAATTGCCCCTTAAATGAAACACTTTATGGATGCACATTTGGTTTTCAAGTTGCGCTGTCCTCTGTATGTAATTTTCTTAGACTTTCAGCAACTTTAACCCTCTGTCAATTTCATTTTCTTTCTCCTGCTACTGTAGTATTTTTCTTATCCCTTGACTTTGATAGTAAACCTGGCCCTCTCAGCAATTGATGCCTGTATTATTTTATGGATATCCTTTCAATAATGCCCTGGTGATTGAGTAATTAGGATTGAATAAATAAATAGTATCTTAAACTTAGGAAAACAAGCAGCATAATTTTGGGGACAGATACTTACTTGCCTTACATCTTATTTTGAGATGATCTTTTTTAATAAAATACATTGTATACAATTCTTGGAATCAGTAATTCTTAGTATATAAATGATGCAGAAAATTTTGAATGTGAAAAGGGTCTTTGACTTAGAGCCAAAATCAAAATGATGGGAAATGATAGGTTGGGATGGGAGCGTATACTGTCATAACGTTTTTGGTATAGTCACTTCTTAATGTGGATCTTAATGTGCTAAGACCTCTATAGTGATTGTCCCTTATTAGTTAGCAGCATATTTCACTGTGTTGAGATTGTAGTCAACAAGTTGTGTGAAATGCTAGCAGCTGTATATTCTGCATGATGGTTTATCAGAAGGGAAGAATGGCGTAGGTGCCACATGTTAGTTACTCCACTTTGTTTTCTTTCAGTTCAAATGCAAAAATCACTCCAGCTGATTATATAAATGCAGAATCACATGCTGATTTCTTCTCTATGCCTCTCTGGACATCTCTTTTTTCACCATCTCTTTTTCTTTGTCTGCAGGCCCAGACTGATCTTGCTTCCTTGGCCTTTATCCCCTTGGCTTTCCTAGACACTGCCCTTTGCTGGTGGATATCCTTCTCATTGGCTAGTTTGATGGCCATCCATTTTCTCCTTTTGGAGAAAATGATCTTTCTGTAAAGGATTTTTTTTAAAAAACCAGTTTTGTTGATTACTCCTTAGTCTGGGATTAGGGAATTTTCAGTCTAACAACCTGAGGCCTGAGGTAAGCAGTTTTCTTGTTTGTTTTTAATTTTTCAAATTGCATCAGAAATTAGTGACTGTGTCTGAGCACAAAATACAAACTCCTGGCTTTCCTTTTATTTATTTACTTTTTACACCTACCTCTCCTCTTTTTTAAAAAATGAACTTTGATTTTGGACTTATTTGTGCATCCCACTTAGTGTTAGAGTAACTGGCTGCTCTGCCATTTCTTTCAGCCTCTAGGAATTATTAAATGCTTTGAAAACTAAATTTTGTTTCTTAAAATATGGTTTTGAGACTCCATAAGGTTATTTGACTCTTAAAATTCTGTATGAGTGTAGCAGATTTAAGTCCTTAACAGGTCAAATGTTTTGAACCCCTGTTCAGAAGGTGACTTGGAATTGTCTGAAGGCTTTTACTCTTTGAAGTAAATATTGATTCATTTACAGGTGAAGTCAACCAGCGCACAACAGACAAATTTCTTTTTCTCCTGCTTCTTAAAATCAAATACTATTTATTAGAGATTTGGCCTGTTGAATGAAGGATTTGAGTTTTGGGATTTCTGTCCTTTTTATTTTTTTGGTTTTTATGTATATGCTTCTAGGTATAATTGTGCAATATTATTGTCTTGATAAACTAATGGTATAAAAGGCTGAATGTAAACAAAATAATAAGTTTATGAATTTGAGTAGAGTGTCATTTATCAAAGATCTTTGAAATTAAAATGTTTTTGGTTCAAATGATTAAGCTTTCCTACATCAGTATCTTTCAAGTGTGCTTTGTGAACCTCTATAAATATTGGGAGGAATGAAGAGGACAGTGGGACAAGACCAAACAGTGAGATAGTGCAGTGTTTAGGTTCCAGCTAGATATTTGTCAAAGCACAGACCAAGCTCCAGCTCACTCATTTTTGTGTCTGCTCATTCTGAAAGTTGGACGTGAGGGCAGCTATCCTCTTTAGTAGTCATCAGTTCCCCTTCTGTCTTCTGTGGCAACTTCTCCTTGGGGATAGTGTTCTGAAAATGGAGAGTCATTACTTTCAGAGGCTAACTGCCTGGAATACTCAGCCAATTGTAATTGTACCATCCTTTTAATTCAGGATCAATCTAGCAGCGGATGGTAGTTTTCTTACTATTACACAAGGGATCTAAGTGTAGAACTGCAGAAGGTTGTAGGCATAAGTATTTATGACCCTAGGCTGGATTAGCTGGGACAGTGAGAACAGAGATACTTAACCTTAGAGGAAGAGAGAAAATAATGGTGACTCCTGTTCCCTTGCCTGTTACTCATTTTCATTTTCTTCCATTTGTCTTCATTTTCTTTTTCGTTTTTGTTTCTCTAGAAAGCTGCTTCCTGTCTTAATTTCTCAATTTTTAATAATTTTTCTCTTCTTTCCATTCTCATTTTATCCTGGTTCTATCTTCTCTTCAGTATCTCATTGAAAATGAAGACTTTCTTATTAATCATGGTGAGGTCTGGGAGTATTTGTGAGATTGAGAATAAGCAAGCTGTAAGGCCTCTTATCATTAAGATAAGATCCTCAGAGAAACTTAAGAATTAATTTACTAGTTTATTGTTTTTTTCTGAATGTTGATTTCCTTGACCTTCAAACACATATTTATTAGCCTGACTCAAACAATGAAGCTACTAAAACTTAGGAGAAACATCGTAAAACTCTCTTTGTATCGACATTTCACCAACACACTTATCTTGGCAGTGGCAGGTAAGTCGTCCTGATGTTTAAATGTGATCCTTTTAGAGTAGAGATTCTTAACCCGAGAGGTCATAGGTGGGCTCTTTAAAATTACATAGAAAAGTTTTGTGCATTTTACTTGGGAAAGGGGTCTTTAGCTTTTGTTATTCTCCAAGGGGTCTGTGGTTCAGAAGAGACTGAGAATCACTTAGTTTAAGCATAATAGATGAAGAATAATTGCATTTACTTTCTTATATAGTTCTGTATATCTCTATCCTGTGTTCATTCTTTTTTCTTGAGGCAAGTTAGTTTCAGTGCCATATAGCATTCATATTTATTTTAGAAGACATTAATTAATACTTCCTTGTATAGAATTTTAGGCCAGGATATGTTGCCTTTATATTCCTTCCACGTCTGTTACTAAGCATGCGTAGAATATAGGCATTATTAGATAGACCATAGCCAAAGTAGGCTTATTTTTTGCCTTTTGGCTCTTGTAACCAGTATAATGAGGTCTGGCCTATGACTGGAACCAACAGTTGTGTTTGTTTTACAGTCATTTTATCAACCGTTTCCCTCCATTTGACTGGCTAACAAAAAAATTAACATTTACAATATGAAAGGGAAAAAACTATTAATGTTGCTGGGAAAAGCCATATTTTCAATACTGTCTTTTCCAGTTCTCAGGGTTACTGAAGTAGTCAGATACTAAACAAAACTACTCTTTTAAGTACAGAAATTTTTGACAAGAGTACGTATCGTGGGCCTTATATCAAGTAGTTAAGTAGTTTTGTATTGAATAAGTATGTTAAAATAACAAAGTGTGGTGATCATGTTTGGGGGTTAGGGATGTGTGAGATTCCACTTAACCAGAATTGAAGGATGTAATGGGGGATGTAAACCAGCATTCACATTGACCAGGTTTGTTTTTTCTCTTTCCTTTTAGCATCTATTGTGTTTATCATCTGGACAACCATGAAGTTCAGGATAGTAACTTGTCAGTCGGTGAGTTAACAAACAACATACATTCAGATATAGTGTACCGTTTGTTGTACACAGACAGTTATGTTGATGACAGTGGTAAGGTTTGCATTTTAAAAAAAATTAGGGTTAGGTCTTCATTCTGGGAGTTAGAATGCTTCTCTCCTCCTGAGTATTTTATATATACCATATATGCTATATACCAGTAGTTCAAGAGAATTTTATAAATGATAACCAGAGACTGTCATAACCCAATCTTGACTTAACTAAAGATTCTCAGACAAGAAATCCAGAGTCTTAAACATTAAGTTTGTGTGAATAATGCTGATCTGAGTAAAAACCATATCCTTAAGATCTGAGCACAAAGAATATGGCCAGTAACATTTCTTTCTTCTCTATTTACAAAAATTAAATAAATCGAAATAAAAATTATTAAAAAATAACAACCTGATATTATTTTCTCTGACCTTATATTAAAACCCTTCCCTAAAGATTCTCAGCTATAATGAAGCATTGACAGGTAGGTACTCTGTCTGCTTAGTGCCTTTTCTTTAGTAAACACTTCAAGGAAAGAAATTAGGTTCATTTACTTTGTATCCTAAGCACATAGCACAGTGCTTATTAGCACATAACCGGCCCTTAGTAAATATAAGTTGAATGAATAAATCAGTGGTTCTTGTTCTATGCAAAGGGTTTGCAAACAGCTGGTTAAGATGATATATTAATATATAAATTTTTTCTCCCCTTTCGGTAGGATTGGCGGGAGCTGTGGGTGGATGATGCCATCTGGCGGTTGTTATTCTCCATGATCCTCTTTGTCATCATGGTTCTCTGGCGACCATCCGCGAATAACCAAAGGTTTGGGGACACTTCTTATTCAAGCTGATAACCACTAGATGGATGTGTTGTCAATTAGGCGTAGTTCAGTGAGTGACACTGTTAGGGCTGTGTCATATAATGGGAATGATACTTTGTGGGTCCATATTTAGGAAATTAGGCTCATGTCTTAGCTCTCCTATTAGTTTGAGTTGTGATTTTCGACATGCTGCCTCTCTTCATCTCTCTGAGCCTTTAGTTTCCTCTTCGTATAATGAGGGAAGAAGTTGATACCTATTGATATGGTCCTTGTCAGTTCTGACATCTTCTGTTAATATTTGTACAGGTAAATAAAAGGAAAATAGATTGTGACAATTTTAATGGGAGTATCACCTATCTACTTTCCAGGAGAAAAGAACAATTTCTATAGTTGTTAGCTCAGCTTACTATAACAACAGAAAGGATAAAATGAGAACTTAAGTGACTGTGGAATAAAAATTGATATGTGAATTTGCTTTATTTAACTGTAGGCAAATCTCAATTATTTAGGAGTTAGCTGTCTTTATTTTGTTATTAGCCATATCTTTGTTTTCCTTGTTTTTCTCTTCTCTTCTTGTGCTTTAGACAGTTATGAGTTTATATTATACAACTGTACCACCAAAGAGGGAAAAGTTGAGATGGTATAACCAAGGGTCTCGTGACCCTGCTTTACATTAATTTTTTTTTAATAGCTAGACGTCTCATAGATTTATTTCTGTGTCATGCTATATATTGATATATGTATATATACTCTTTTTATTGTCAACATAGCAATTTATTTGAATTCAGAATAACGTGGTTATATTTGGATAATGAGGTCCTGGTGCCTGGATATCAGCCTTCAGCCTCTGGTTGTGCTGGAAGGCGAAGCATGTCTGCAAACAGGGCCTTCCAGATGCCACATGTTCTGCAGGATGCAGGCTGCCACAGTATTGCATATAGGATATACTTGCCTTTGGCAGCCAGGCTGATGATTGATAGGTGTCAAAACTTATCCTTCTGAGTCTCAGTGAGTAGGGGAAGATTCTGAGCTTCAGCTCAGTGGTCAGCATATGTCCTGCAAGGAAACGCCATCAGCAGCTGCAGTGTGGAAGCAAAGTTCCCCTTAACCAGCTCTCTAATGTTAGGCATACCCAGCAATTCCCCAAATATGTAGACATCAGCACCTGGTGGATCAGTGTGGCCAGTGCTGCCCTCTTGACTAACTTGGCCAGGAGCAGAAATTGCTTTTCGTCCTCCCTTGGCACGTTTATCTTAGCATCCGTGGCTGCACTGAGCTAAGGGACCTGTGCTCAGGAAGTGTTAAGCTTCCATGTGGCTCTGCCGCCTTTCTTAATGAGGCTGCCCAGAGACCAGGGCCTCCTGCCAACTGCCTCCTCGTACTCTGGGTCAGACTCTGCAGGCCACTACCTTAGAAGCTTTGTCTTCCAGTGCACTGCGCGGGGCCACTGCTCTATCATTTCTGGCAGCTTCTCAGCTTTTGCTGCCACCTCCCTCTACAAATCGATCTATTGATCTTCTGCTCATTTGCTGGCTATATCCATACACAAGAATTTTCCCTTTCTTCAGTCTTTTAAAAAAAATGTTTGCTTTACCTCTTTTCCTTTCTCCTTTTTTAAAAGTACATTGTGCACACTCCCTTTTACTGCAGTGTTAATGTGATGTAGTCTTCCAGATTATATTCCTTGTTCACATGTGGAATCTTGTTTTACTCACTCAGCAG
Organism: Capra hircus; assembly: GCF_001704415.2. Classification (NCBI taxonomy): domain Eukaryota; kingdom Metazoa; phylum Chordata; class Mammalia; order Artiodactyla; family Bovidae; genus Capra; species Capra hircus. Next base: position 65,452,190 of record NC_030817.1, read on the forward strand.
TGCACTGTGGAGTACACAAGACAACTGGTTTAAATTAAACCATCTATTTTCATGGATGGCATTATATATATTACATGGTACAGATGTACTACAATTAATTAACTTGTTTCATATTGATAGGCATTTGGACTATTTCCACTTTGGGTGTTTCAGGGTTCCCAAGGCCACATATGTTTAAAAGGACTCATGAGACTCAGTGTACAGTTGTACTTTTTTTAAAAAAATTGATTAATTGTTCTTTATTTTTGGCTGCACTGGGTCTTCACTGCTGCACAAGGACTTTCTCTAGTTGTGGTGCATGGACTTCTCATTGCGGTGGCTTCTTTTGTTGAAGAGCACAGGTTCTAGAGTGTGCAGGCTCAGTAGTTGCATCTCGTGGGCTCTAGAGTGTGAGTTCAGTAGTTGTGGAGCACAGGCTTAGTTGCCTTGCAGCTTGTGGAATCCTCCCAGAACAGTGTTTGGAACCCATGTTCCCTGCATTTGCAGGGGTATTCTTAACAACTGGACCACTAGGGAAGTCCCAGAGCAGAGTTTATTACAGCAAAATGGTGAGATCGGCAAGAGAAAAAGACACAGGTAGAGTATAGAAAAATCCTTGTTTGCTGATGTTCTTCTCCTCCTCTAAGGAAGTATTTATACATTGTGCATGCTTCTTTTCCCAACACAAAAAATACAGTAATGTTTCTGCCCATGGAATACCATTAGTGACTCAGCACTCAGGTTGTTATCGGGGCCTGGCCACATAAGCACCTTGTACCTTCCTGCCTGCCAAGTTTCTTCAGTCATATCCAACTCTGTGCAACCCTATGGACTGTAGCCTGTCAGGCTCCTCTGTCCATAAGATTCTCCAGGCAAGAATACTGGAGTGGGTTGTTATGCTCTCCTCCAGGGGATCTTTCCAACCCATGAGTCGAAACTGTGTCTTTTATGTCTCCTGCCTTGACAGGTGGTTTCTTTACCACTAGTGCCACCTGGGAAGCCCCACTCTGTACATAATATTTACCAAAATTCTGAAAGTCCAGAAGCAAAGCAAATTTTATTATAGATTGCATTGTACAGACAGCCTAGGTACAATGGTCCACCCTTAACCAGCTAGGGAACAGTTTGAGTACCAAGTTACTGGACATCAGCCATGGAGCATCATTGTAAGTAGGTCCTTCTAAAGGCCTGCTGTGGATGCAAACTGTTATAAAAAGAATGGATAAGCAAGGTCCTGTTGTATAGCACAAGGTACTGTATTCTATATTCTGTAATAAACTATAATGGAAAAGGATATAAAAAAGAATGTATATGTATGTATAACTGTATCACTTTTCTTTACAGAAGAAATTAACACAACATTGTAATCTATTCTTGATAAAAGAAAAATAAAAATTATGGATACTTTTTTAAAAACCCAGCTTCAGTCTAAATAATGGCCTGTAAATAAACAGTAAATATTACTGTATTACTGTAGTAGTAAATATTACTGTAAATAAATACCTTTTATGCACAGGAACATTAAATATAGGAATAAGCTATAAGAATGTTTTAAATACCCTTGTACATTTTACCAACCCAAACTTGGGCTTGCTTGCCTGTGCACAATAAGGCCCATCTGTTGACCCTGGGTTGTGTTGAAGCAAAGTACAGTGTTTATTGCAGAACACAAGCGAGTCCGGGCAGCCAGGCTTAAAAGACCCAAACTCCCCAGTGGTTTTTAGATAAAGGTTTTTTTTTGTTTTGTTTTGTTTTTGTTTTTTTTAGCTCACCAGGCACCTCTGTCTATGGGATTTTCTAGCTAAGAATACTAGAATGGGTTGCCATTTCCTACTCCAGGGCAGAGAAAGGTTTTTAAAGATAGGGAGTATGGGTATGGCTGCATGATCAGCTCATGAACATTCTTCTGATTGGTTAGAGGTGAGGTAATGGGGAGTTGGTACCCATCAACCTTCTGGTTCCAACCAGTCTGGGATCTATCGACTTTTGGCAGCACATAGTTCCACCTGGTGGGGGTTTCAGTATCTGAAAAACAGCTCAAAGGATATGGCTTAGACCCCATAAGGAGGAAGTTAAGTGTCTTTAACTTTGTTAAATGGCTAAAATATTATTGTTTTGTCTTGCTTGACTGTTTTCCTTTGCTTTTGCATTTTCTCATTTCACTGATTGAATTTTTTCTTTGGAACTCGGGGAAGGCCCAGGAAGCTAAAGTTTTTCTACAAATAAAAGGCCAGCAGAGGGTTTGGAGCCAGGGAGGAGGGGGCAGTGGGGGGAGGAATTATCCCAGGAAGATCGTAGAGGGTCCTGCTCAGTTACATACATTTATTTTTATATCCTCCAATACCCCTCTGCCCCATTTTTTCTTTCAGTGCACTTATTATCTTCCAAAATGTATATACTTTATTTATTGTGAACTATCTACCTTCTCTTTCCATCCCCCACCCCTCAAACCAGAAGTACATTCCACAAAGACCAAGAAATGTTCCTGGCTACATGGAGTTAGCCAAGCTGCAAAATCTGAGGGAATGGTCCCTATAAGACTGTCTTCACTTTTGACACAAGTTGCAAGTTCAGGGGTTTGCAGAACCAGTTCAGATTTGATAATTCACTAAAAGAACTCAGAACTCACTGAAAGCTGTTGCATTCATGGCTATAGTTTATTACAGCAAAGGGGTAAACATCAAAATCAGCTTGGAGGAGAGACTTACAATACAGAGTCCAGGAGGGGTCCAAATGCATCTCTCCCAATTGTCTGCTCCCCATGGAGTCACAGATGGTTTTCCTTCCTCCTGGTTGCATATGACAGTGACGGTACATACTGAGTATTGCCAGCTGAGGGAAACTCACCCGAGCCTGTGGGCCACTATTGGAGTTTGATTACCTGCTGCCTGTATGGGTAACCTTCAGTCTCCAAGGAGGGCCTGGAGGTCAGGCTTGTAATCTTTAGTTGCTAGTTCGTCTGGAGACTGGAAGTGATATTGTGTGCCCAGAGTATGTGCTGTGTTTAGTCGCTCAGTTGTGTCCGCCTCTTTGCAACCCCATGGACTATAGCCCACCAGGCTCCTCTGTTTGTGGGGATTCTCCAGACAAGAATACTGGAGTGGGTTGCCATGCCCTCCTCTAGGGTATCTTCCCAACCCAGGGATCGAACCCAGGTCTCCTGCATTGCAGGTGGATTCTTGACCATCAGAGAGCTTAACACAAATCACATTGTTAGACTTTCCTGTGGCCAGAGCCAGAGTGGGTAACCAGTGACACTCGTTATCAGGCAGGACATGCCAGGGACATAGAGATCACCTCCCATCAGTCAGGGGCAAAGACTAGATCTCTCTGTGGGTACAAGGTGAACTTTTAAGAACACACTGACACACAGCATATACTCAGTACTAGTGAGTGCTTTGGGGCTGCTGGGATTGTGAATTTTTGTTAGTTACCCTTGAACACCTATACTATTCCTAGCTTACAGGAATGTAAGGGAGACTTTAAAACAAGAAAATAAAAATAATAAACAACAGTAAAATGAAATGTGCAGAATGAATTCACAGCTGAGCATTCTGAGAATTACCTATCCAGTAGCAGCTTTGCTGAACCTCTTGCAAGTTGCAAAGGAGAGATAAATTACTTGGAACACAACACGATCAGACTTTGCAAATCATAACTACCAATTTGAAGGCTGAAATTTTGAATTACATGTTTACCCTTGTGTGGTACATATGCTTATAAATGAACATTTAATTGAGTGCTTACTGTGAAGTATTATTCTAAGCCCTTTATTTGAAATAACTTGCCTGCTTTATTACAGTAATGTTCTATTATTATCCCCATCTACAGATGAGGAACCTGGGGCACAGAGAAGAATAGGGAACTTGTCTAAGGTCACAAGTAGTCTGTGGCTGAGCCTGCACTCATGAATATGATACCATCCTGCTTCTCTCTTGTTCAGAGCAGCAGTTGAGAGCTTTCTAAAGGGAAGGAACTGTTGTGTTATTCATGAAACTGACATTATGAATGACTGTAATTGAGGTTTCCATAATTAGTCCTGTAAAATCCAGATAATGGAACAGTGTTTTTCCTTTTCTGATTTTTTCATTCTGTTCTACCTTTGTTCTGTCAGGTTTGCCTTTTCACCATTGTCTGAGGAAGAGGAGGAGGATGAACAAAAGGAACCTATGCTGAAAGAAAGCTTTGGTAGTGATAAAATTCACCTTTTATTTGTGCTTAATTCTTTTCTGGTTTTTAGGAATAGAGTAAATGAAGTGTAACATTGTGGGTATCAAAATCAAGAGACTTTGATATAAGTACATTTATTCTTTTACAGCATGCTGTTCTGTAGTTGGGTATGTGGTAAAGTCAGAGGAAAGCAAAAGTAAGGGTATCAGTCTTAAGATGAAACCATGTTCAGTGAATAATGGCACATTAAATGTCCAGTTTACTTGCTATCGATGAGCTGAAAATTTTACTTTGAACTTTCCAGCACAAATGTAAAGTTGAAGAAACTTACCTGTAGTATAATTTAGTGTCAGTAAGCTTAAAATGAAGGTCTTGATCTATTTTTGCTGTCAGTGTGGTCATTGACATAGTTAACCGTATCTAATCTTTTTTTTCCTTCTACAGAAGGGATGAAAATGAGAAGTACCAAACAAGAACCAAATGGAAATAGTAAAGTAAATAAAGCAGTAAGTATGATATCTTTTCTTTTTGCCCTGTCCTCTAGCTCTTGGTGGACCTCAGCAGTTATGTACAGGTCTTAGTGATTTTTCTTTTTAACCTATTGTATAATTAACATTTTTAAAAACAGAAAGCAAGGGATTCTGTCTGGGACCTAGTAATCTTTAACTAGATGGTTTGCTGCTATGTCCTAAAAAAGTTCCAGACCATACTGATGTTTCTGTGTAATGGTTTTTCATCAATGTAATCATAGCCTCATTAATAACCTAAGGCGGTCTTTTTTATAGTAAAGATGAAGATTTTTTTCAGAACTACAATGAAATATTACCTCATACCGGTCAGAATGGCCATCATAAAAAAGTGTGCAAATAACAAATGCTGGAAAGGGTGTGGAGAAAAGGGACCCCTCCTACACTGTTGTTGAAAATGTAAATTGGTACAGCCACTATGGAGAACAGTATGGAGGCTCCTGAAAGAGTTGCCTTATGATCCAGGGATCTTATCCTTGGGCATGTTTCCAGACAAAACATAATTCAAAAAGATACAGGCACTCCCCGCCCCCTCACCCCCATGTCCATAGCAGCACTATTCACAATAGCCAAGACATAGAAACAGCCTAAATACCATGAACAGATGAATGACTAAAGATGGTGTGGTACATACACACAACTGAATACTACTCAGCCATAAAAAAGAATGAAATAATGGCGTTTGTAGCAACATGGATGAACAGATTACCATACTAAGTCAGTCAGAAAGGGAAGGACAAATAACATATTATGTCACTTAAATGTGGAATCTAAAATACGATACAAGCGAACCTATCTATGCAACAGAAAAAGACTCATAGAGAACAGACTTATGGTTGGAAGGGGGGAGGGGTGGGGAAGGGAAGGATTGGGAGTTTGGGATTAGCAAATGCAAGCTATTATATATAGGATGGATAAACAGCAAGGACCTACTGTACAGCACAGGGAACTCGACTTACTAGTCGTCAATGGCCTATAAGGGAAAAGAATCTAAAAGCAAGTGGATATATGTATCACTGATTCACTTTGCTGTACATCTGAAACTAACACAACATTGAAATTCAACTATACTCCAATATAACTTTTTAAAAAAAATCCTCTGATAAACCATAATGGAGAGAATATGAAAAAGTATATATATATTTATATAACTGAACACTTTGCCATATAGCAGAAATTAACATAGCATTGTAAATCAACTATACTTTGATTTTTTTTTAATAGAAAAAAAGATCAAGATTTTTTCAGTCAGCTTTTTTTTCCTTCAGAACTGTGCATTCACTCTACATTTAAAAGGGCTTTAGAATTTATTTTATTTTTAAGGCTCAAAGCTTACATGAAGTAAGAACTTCTAGGTATTACACTATTGAAAAGAAAGCATTTAGGGATATTAAAAAGAATACATTTGAATCAGTTCTAATGAGATGGATGAAACTGGAGCCGATTATACAGAGTGAAGTAAGCCAGAAAGAAAAACACCAATACAGTATACTAACACATATATATGGAATTTAGAAAGATGGCAATGATGACCCTGTATGCAAGACAGCAAAAGAGACACAGATGTGTAGAGGGGACTTTTGGACTCAGAGGGAGAGGGAAAGGGTGGAATGATTTGGGAGAATGGCATTGAAACATGTATACTATCATGTAAGAATCGAATCGCCAGTCTATGTCCGACGCAGGATACAGCATGCTTGGGGCTGGTGCACGGGGATGACCCAGAGAGATGTTATGGGGAGGGAGGTGGGAGGGGGGTTCATGTTTGGGAAGGCATGTACACCCGTGGTGGAGTCATGTGGATGTATGTATGGCAAACCAATATAGTACTGTAAAGTAAAATAAAGATAAAAATTTTAAAAAAGATACCATTTTATATTTCTTATATATAGTTTACTTTTTCAAATTAAATTATTTGACTTCTATGTTTTCAGCCCTGTTATGTGAATATACTAATTCAGAGTGACAAAAGATTAAATTGAGACCTCTTTAAATCCTTACTTGAGATGTATATTTTGGTGCATTTTAGTAACATCTGGCATTTATGCGTTCTCAGCAGGAAGATGATTTAAAGTGGGTAGAAGAAAATGTTCCTTCTTCTGTGACAGATGTGTAAGTTTTTGAATCATTACCACAAGAATACTTTTTCAAAGTAGTATTTTATTATTTTAAATGAATTGAGCTGAAGAACATAGTAATGAGAATGCTTGTAGTTAACTCTAAAAGTAAAAGATTAAATTATTGGAAATAATTTAAAGTATTAAAAACATTAAAAGATGTTAGAAACTAAAAACTAGGAATGATGTATTAATACAAATGAAAGTAATCCAGATTGTTCATTCAGATGACATTTCTGCTCAGAAAGGTGTAGCTATAGGTCTTCCTAAAATCAGTGGGGTAATCCTTTTGGAATTTTCGAGTTCCTTTCGATGTCTATAATGTTAATTAAACATTGGTCCTATTAAAGTCCATACAATTTTAGTAACTGATTCTTGTGGGTTTTTTTGTCTTTTCCTGAAATGTCATTAAATTGTAGTCATTATTCCACTATCCTTTATGAACCATTTATGGCTTTATTTTACATTTATCAGTTTGTTTTTCTCTCTTTAGAGCACTTCCAGCCCTTCTGGATTCAGATGAGGTTAGTAATCAAATAATATACACATAAACTTTGTGTCTGGTGGCTTAATAGGCAGTCATCAGTCTTTTGTTCAAGAACACTGATTTATTTGACTCAGTAATGGCCTGATTTTTTTACCTACTATCAGTACTATCTGTGTCACTATCTTACAGATAATAAGGATAATTAGTATACTTCTGATGTTTATGTTGTTGCAGTCCATGGGGTCACAAAGAGTTGGACACAACTCCAAGACTGAACAACACCAAAATGTTTATGTTGATTTTTATTCTTTTAATATGGTTCCATACCCTTCACCTAGAAGGTTTCTCATGAAGTCGTATATAAGACTTGCAGTCTGAGTTCATGGAAACCTCTTCTAGACATGTTCTGAATGTTTAGGTTATCTTGATTTCAGAAAGTCTTTTAAAAGCCTTTGCCCAGTTGTGACTTACTATATTGGATTGACTGTTAAAAAAATGGTTTCTTCACTTCCCACTCACTGGCTGTGTAGTACAGCACAGTGTCAGATTCCTTAGCTGTTCTATGCATTGAATTAACTGAGTGAGAACTCTACCATTCAGACAAGCCTGCTTACAGAACACTTAGCTTTTTGTGGTGTTTTCTCAGTTCTTTCTCTTGGGCGCCACCTTCTGCTTATAATGGGTTGGCCTTCAGGATTTCCCTTTTGGCTTCAGCTTTCCAACACCCATATTTCAACGAGAGAGGGCTGAGGATGTGAAACCCAGCTGTGCTGTTCAGGGAATATGTGTTTATTGTAGTACTTTTGGTGGCAGACTCCATGGTTTTACATTTTCCTGTATGAAAAAATGGTTCAAGAGCTTAAATGAATTACAAGAGAAACAGATAAAGGACTAGAGTTGAAGAGTCTGACTCTTCAACAACATCAGACTCTTCAACAACATTGGAAGCTAGAGGATATTAGAACAATGTATTTGAATTCTGAGAAAAATTATTTTCAAACTAGAATTCTATACTCAATTATCAACTGGGGGTAAAAAAAGATGTTTTCAGTCATGCAAAAAATAACATAATTGACATCCTATGTGTGCTTTCTCAGGAAATGTATTCTAAAATAAAATTAGAAAGTATTCTAAAGTAAAATTACTATGTAGATGTTTATTCATTAAATATATGAATATGAGGGAGCTATGAAGAGAAAGACTTTGGATCCAGGAAATCAAGGATTTGACACAGAGGCAGGGATAAATTCCTAGGATGATGATGTAAGAAATTCTCAGTGACAGCTGAGCAACAGGTTTGGAGAGCAGTTAGTCCAGAATGGAACAGGAGAACAGAGAGCTTCAGGGAGGGGTATTTCTAAGAAAAAAATGTGAAAAGGATAGATTTTCTGATGTAATTGATCATATTGCAAAGGGATTTACAGTTCTGTCAGAGTTTGGGAAAAATGAAGAATATTCTAAAGTAAAATTCCTGTATAGTTACTATGAAATTTAATAGTATTACATTAATTTTTTCAATTGAAACAGCATATTATAAATACTGTTTTATAATCAAATGTAATTCTTTACATGATTTTAAAAAATTATAATGGAAAACACATAAAATCTACCATTCTAACCTTTCTCAAGTGCAAAGTGTTAATTTATATGTGCACTCTTGTGCAACAGATGTCTAGAACTTCTTCATCAAATGTAATTTTAATCAGGATATACCATAGTTTGTCTATACAGTCTTATATTTTTAGACACAATTCTTTCTTGTATTGTTACAGTAGTAGAGATGGTAGAAGCTAAATCTTTGCCCATATCCTTGACTCTTTCATTAAGTTAAATTCCTGAATCACAGGAGGTACACATTTTTGTTAAAGCTTAAGTGACTCTAAAATACACAGTTCCTTTTGATTTATGGCTTGTTGATTTATGGTGTCCAGAACCCTAGAGATTTTGCTTCAGTTAATCTTTGGACCTGGACATCTGTATGTTTCAAAATCTTCATAGATGCTTAGGAAGCATTGCTTTAAATAGCCAGTGAACATAAGCAAGTACTTAAGAAAACCTGTGATCATTTTTATAAAAGATATTTGGAATGTAGACCATTTAAAATTAATATACCTAAAATAACTTTTTCCTCCCTAGGAACGAATGATCACGCACTTCGAAAGGTCCAAAATGGAGTAAAGAATGGGAAGATTTGCAACTGAGGATGGCTAGGACCTGGAAAGAGATCAGCTTCTATGTTAGTCACTGCACTGCTCCATGGGATTAAAGGAGGCAATGACATCTTGATCTGTTCCTTGATCTTTGTGCATTGGAGCTGGCGAGAGGTGTTGGAACAAGGAGAACATTCTCTTGAAAACAAGTTCATAGGATGAAAAGAATCTACAAGTTTTTTATTTGCAGCATTGGTGCCCCTTTCCCTCCCACACCCTGACATGGATGTTTATGCAACTTGTGTATGTTGTTCCTAAACCTTCTATAATGTTTAAATTGTTTAATCTGTCAAACTAAAAAATTTAACATCCTCTGAAGAACTGTGACATCACGCCATAATATGTAATATCCAGGAGCAACTGCCTGTAATTTTTATTTATTTAGGGAATTACATAGGTGATGGGTGAAATTGTTAATTATCGTTGCATTTCCTGGGAAGACAAGGTTAAATCTTGCAGAGGTAGTTTAGAGGAAAAAAAAAAAGTCCTGCGTTAAGGAGCCATAGTTCTATCAGTGATTAAAAGAGCAACAGCAAACAACAGAGGGAGAGAGAGACTGTTACAGTGTGATTTTAGATCATTTGAAGAAGCAAAATCAAGTGCAATTTTGTTTACAAATGGTGTATATTAAAGATTTTTCTATTTCAGATGTACTTTAGAGAGAAATATTAGCCTAACTCTTTTGACATCTGCTACGGTGACACATCCCATTGCTGGCAATGTGGTGCACACTCCAGAACTTTTAACTACTGTTTTGTAAGCCTTCAAGGGCAGCAGTGTGGAGTCCTGGGCAGTGCTTTGTTTGCCTCCATGCCTTTCACTGGGTGTTGCACTAGATGCAGAAAGGCACTCCATCATAAGTGCATGTGAGTGAGCACCCTGCTAAAGGGATTATAGTGCTTCAGAAGCAGGAGCTAATATAAAGGAAACAGGTCCTTCTTTGGTAAACAGTTTTTTCTGCATGAAGTAATGTGGAGGCCCTGGACTGCTGCTCATTTTTTAGGATTGTACTTGTATCTGGTGTTGGCTTAGGGATGGTTTATAAGAAACATCACAAGGTGATGGGATTCATTTGAAGCACTATTATTTGTTTGAATGAGTTTGTCCAATTTTGCCTTCCCAAGATTTTTGTTCTACATAGAAAGTTCATGCCACTTTTTAATATTAAAAAGTTTTAACAAAATTCGTTTTTGTCACTTTTTTTCCAAGACTTTCTCTGAAGACCCTTTCTCCACACTCTCATTGAATTTTCCTTCCATGGTTTTTATTCTATATTGTCTTATTTTCTGTTAAAATCAGTGACCACATGACTACAGTCTTCACTAAAGTATTTATATAACATTTCTCTAGCTGTTTGGTGTGGTGATTAACAACGACAACAACAAAAATCACCTAGATAGTATTTCTTAAGAAACAGTACGAACTGCCTATTCTCAGGTTAACCCATTTGCAAAGGGCTGGTATTAAGTTTGTGTGCTTCTGTTCTTCCACACCAAAACTCAGCAAGTGAATAGAGGTCATAATGTAGCAGGATAATTGGTCATGTTTTTGAGACTGGTTAGATATTAATTTGAAAGTAGGCAAAAACCACTATTTGTTTTGAAACACCACATGGCTTGCAGGATCTTAGTTCCCCCACCAACAGTGAAAGTGCCAAGTCCTAAGCACCAGACTGCTTGGAAATTCCCAGAAACCTACTGTTACAAGCAGGGGTGTATAGCACAAATTCTATAGCCTGTTAATTCTGTTTTCTCAGGATGTGTTAATGTGATTGGCTGTAGTGTAGCAGTTCTTAGACTAGGTTCGGAAGGAATTTATATTATCACATTGACCTGTAACCAACTTAAGAGTCTACATTGTTTATTTTGGTCTTGAACTGGAACTACAAGGTAGCAGGCCTTCTAGCAGAAGAGCTGGTAATTCTAAATTTTCAAGGTGTTCAGTTTCTATGGGGAAAATTAGCCCCAAGATTTCTTCAGCAATTTTTGTGTTTCTTACTACTTGAAAATACTTCATTTGATTATCAGAAACAGTATTTGATAAAGATGGGACAGTATTCCTCATTTACAGATGAAGAAACTAAAAGTGACCAGGGCTGTAGGTTTTTTGTTTTTGTTTTTTAATATGGTTATATCACAGACTCGCTCCTTTTTTCTTTTACATTTTGCTTTAAACCAAATGTTCACTTCATGGTATACTAGCTGTTTTCTTGGAGGTAAACTGCCAGATACAGATCATTCTTGCATTCGTTCTCAAACTTTAAATAAAAGTTCATGGACTCACCTCGGGGGCTTAGTAAAACACAGTTGGACCACCACCCACCCCTCCCCGCCTTCAGTGTTTGAATCAGTAGGGCTGGATGAAGTCTGGGACTGCCTTTCTTACAAGTTCCCAGGTGATGCTGACCTAGGGACGATACTTTGAGAAGCACTGGCCTCGATAAGCCCCTAAAATAAAAGGGAAAGTTACTGCGAATTAGTTGGGTTTATAATGGTAATACTAAAACTACCATTGATTGAGTGCTTAGAATGTCAGCTGTTGCTAACAGCTCACAAGGTTAGGTACACAACACTACCATCACTTTGCAGATACGGAACTAAGGCTTCTAGAGATTGTTTCTTAAACGCCACAGCTCCTGAGCTCATTTACTAAATGACAGGTCTCCATCCCAAGTCTAACGCCAAAGCCCGAATTCTTCATGCTCTGATACCCAAAACAGTTCAAAGATTAAGATCCCTTTTCCACCTTGTTAAATCCATGTCCACTCGGGCTCCGCGATGGTTCAGCGAAAAACGCGAACCCAGGTACCAGATCACTCCTGGAGATTGCGCTAGGAACCGGGGCGGAAGGGGCGGAACTTCAGCTGCGGAAGGGGCGGGCTTAACTCTGCAGGAAGTCCGGTGTTGTTGATGGCTCTATTACCCAAGGGCCAGTAGCCGAGGTCCCCACTCTTCCCTGGTCCTGATTCCGGCCCCACACCCGACCCGGCACAATCCGGTTGAGGCTGTGGCGGCGACTGCGCCTGCCGCCATGCACGACGCCTTCGAGCCGGTGCCGATCCTAGAAAAGCTGCCTCTGCAGATCGACTGTCTGGCTGCCTGGGGTGAGACGAGGGGCCAGGTGGGGTCAGCGCGGGAGCGGCTGAGACCTTTCACGAGGCTAGGGAAGTGGACGGCCTCTGGCGGTGTGGACTCTGGTCCGGCGTCCTCCAAGAGGGGCCTAGGATGAGGGGAGCCAGAGCTCTGTTGACAGCGAGGGCGATGGAGCTGTTTGGGCGATCTCCGGGGATCCAGGCATTTTAGGGATGTTCACCTGCCCTTGCTCTCGGTAGGGAGTTGGGGGTGGAACTTTCCTTATTAACTACTCTGTTTTGGCTCATTTCTGTTCCCAATAAGTCTTTAGTTTGGGTAGCAAAGTTCCACAGAAGTTCTCAGACGGCTATGGGCTTGAACATGTCCAGACTGTGTTGTTTTCCAGGTGAAAGACAACACTGTTTTGCTTTTTGTTTGCTTGTTTTGCATTGAACAAGTTAGCAGCTATGTCTTTTCCCCCTTAATCGTCACTCATCACCTACTTCTAATTACTGTAGCTAACTTGTTACTCTCCACTTTTAATCTAGCCAAGTGGTTGATTGTCTCATAGTCAAAATGCCCAAGTTACCTAACTCCTATAAGTAGAAGAGGGTCATTTCAGGCTTTCAGGAAACCTAACCCATAAAACGTTGCATGATCCACTTGGGATTGGCCAGTACAGAAAGCAAGATCAGGTGTCTCTGTTCTAGAATACAAATGATTTCTGAAATAAACCTTGACTCCTGTGAACATTATGCCCCTATCCACCAGTGTTTGTGTGTCTGATAACCAAAGACCAAACAGAAGTACTTTCAGTCTTTCCTGTTAATGTCCAGGTCCTAGAAATCAAGGTGGCTCAGAACCTTAATCAGATCTTATACTGAGCTGAGTATCATGATGGGCCTGGTGGAGTCTTGGTGGTGGCTGGCATTCTGTTCACTGTCGTGGACAGTGCCACTCAGTCAGAGCTCTTCACATCCTTTTCAGTAAGGTGCCTTCACTACATATCTCTCTAATGTGTGCACCCCCCACACTCCCCCAGCTGCCAAGGACCTCTTTTTTAAATTTTATTTAGTTGAAATATGGTTGATTTACACTGTTGTGTTAATTTCCACTGTATAGCAAATGATTCAGTTTTACATATATTATACATTATTTTTCATCTTCTTTTCCATTATAGTTGTCACAAGATACTGAATATAGGCCCCTGTGCTATAGAGTAACAGTGTGGTTGTTTAGCTCTGGGACTTTTTAAAGTCACACCTCCACAGCAGTCTGTCTTAGGGTTAAGGAGAGAATCCTACTTCCTCCAGGTATCTCAAGAAAACTTCCACTTTTCTGTCATTAAATGCTCTCAGTAAAAATTTAAAATAAATAGAGGAGAAAAAAAAAAAAGAAATTGAAAAAATGAAAGACCTGACACTCAGCACAAAGGGGATCACTCCCCTGTTTCTTTGTCAAGTGTGTATTAAGTGGCTGCATGGGCCAGTCTCTGCTAGAAACAGGAACCCAAAGATGAGTAAGAAACAGTGCCTGTGCTCCTGGGACACACAGTGGCAGACAAAGAAATGTGAACAGATTACAATACAAGATAAATGATAACAGAGACTTATGCTGCCTAATATGTGATTATGGAGGGAAGGCTAATCCACTCAGCCTCGGACATATGTTTCTGAAAATGATGGATGCAGCCGCTTGCCACACCCCACTTAGCTTGTCAGAGTCCTTGACCCTGATACCCTGTGGGACTAGTAGTCCACATATTTCAGGTTCTTTCACCAACTGCAGTTTGTTACCATAAAGATTTTCTGTACCTGTGCTTTCCAGAAACAGCTTTTGAAATGGTAGGTAGCTTTTGGCCTGTCTAAACTCCAGCAAAACAGGAGTAACACCTGTTGCCTACGAGATTGCTGTGCTAGGTATTGGGCTATGAGAGGCCATTTACTGCCTTGTGCCTCAAAACTACTTTATTTTCAGGCTTTAGCAGCAGTAAATATTGCTGTTTCTAGTTTTTACCCCTTCTGTCTACATTGTGACCTTAGTTCATCCAGGAACCTCTAGGCTTCTGGAGGGCCAGACAGTATCTGAGCTGGATAATGTCATAGAGCCACCATAATCCCATCTTCTGGGACATGGAAGTGAGGAAGATACTGATGGTGATGAGGAGGAGGAGGACTTCTCCCCAAACTCCAGAGTTGTAGGCTCCAGCTGCCTCTTCAGCATCTTCATTTGGATATCTGGTTGTATGGCCAAAAGAGTTCCTGATTTCAAACGTGCCCATCCCCCTGTATCCCACTATCTCTGCAAACAGAAATGGCATTTCTGTTTACCCATTTGGCTAAACCCCAAAGCCTTGGAATTATCCTTGACATCTCTTATTCTCTTATACACCACATCCAATCCATCAGCAAATATCTGTTCCACCTCCTGAAAAATTCTACAACCCAGTCGCTTCCCTCCATCTCTGCTGTTCACTGCTGTTGATGAAGGCACCAGTCTCTGTCATCTGAATTACTGTAATAGTCTGACTCATCACCCTGGGTTTGCTATTATGCCATTTGCCATCTTTTATCCACATAGAGGTAGAGAGATCCTTTGAAAATGTCATCTATTTGCATCTCTCCTCTGCTCAAAACCCTCCATAGCTTCACATCACAACTGGAATAAGTTCCAAAGTCCTTAACATGACTGGCAACACCTGTCATGATCAGGCCTCTAGTTATGTTCCTTGTTTTTCCCTATGGTCTTAGCCCTTGCTCCTCTGCTGCTAGTTACATGGTCGTTCTTGTTCCATGAACACACAAAGCATGTAACTGTCTCAGGGCCTTTGCACTTGCTGTTTCCTCTGCTTGACAGTCTCTTGTCCTAGATATACAGCTCATTCCTCATTTTGTTTGCTCAAATATCACATAAATCAGCAAGGCCTTTACTGAGCTATTGTGTATAGAAGAAAATGCCACATCCACCAATGTGCTTCTCTTTTACTCAGCCTTATCTTCTTACCATAGAAGCCTCTTACTGCTATTTTATATGTTATTATTGTCTCTGTCATTCCATATTAGAGTATAGGTTCCTTCAGAGCAACAAGTTTGTTTTGTACATAGGTTTATTTACTGTGCCTAGAAGAGTTCCTGACTCATAATGGATACTTATTAAATATTTGTTTAATTGACTAATAGTAAGGGCTTTCATTGTTGAGTACTTAGATGTAGTAAGCATTTATGCAATAATAACAACTCCCTTTTCCAGAGGAAGAACCTGAAAATTTAAGTAGTTTTTTCAAGGTAAATCCAGTAAATCATATCTGATTCTAGAGCTTGGTTCTCAAACTTTAATGTATATTCAGAGCCTATAAAAAAATGTAGGGGTGTGTGTGTGTATCTGTATGTGTGTATACCAAATCATTTTTATTTGTTTTCCAAAGAAACAATGGAAAAATAAGAATGATTAAAATGGTTACTTACAGCAGAAGGAAGAGAACAAGGTGAAGTGGACAGGATGGACTGACTTCTCATAGTTTTAGCTTTGGAATTAGGTAAATTTCTCATATAATGAAAAAAATTTTTAATGCAAATTTCAGGGCACCTCTGCAGAATCACTGCATCAGAATCTCTGGGAGCTGGGCTCAGGACTGGGCATTTTTAATAAGTCCAAGTGATTCTGATGCAGCGAATCAGGGGCTGCTGCTTTGAGAAACACTGTTCTTTGCCCTGTGACTCAAAGAAGGGAAGTGAGCACTACCCTGTTCATCTCTGTACTCCCTGCCATGTTCAGCAGTGAGGGTTTATCACATGCATTTGGACTGAGCTGCACTGTTGAATGGAGCTTCACTAGGGTAACTGTGAGCTAGAGGGCTCCGCCTTCCTTCCCAGGAGGAATCGTGTCTGTGATCCTGTGGCTCAGGATAAGGCCATTGGGAGTTTTCTAGGGCTGACTCTGCTTTGTTTTTGCCTGTGTTGCCCGTTTGTGTAGCGTGTTCCACTTTCTGACATGAAGTGTTGAGTCCCAGAAGAGACTGTCCACCTACCCCATGCTCTGCCTGCCCTGCACGCCTTTCATGTTCAGTGTTTTGCACGCACAGCTATGTTGTCCGGTGACATAGAGCATGCATGGGTTGGTCCTCTGGTCACCTGAGCCTGGGTTGGTCCTCCAGCCATGGGCTGGTTCTCTGGCCACCTGAACTGCCGTTGACTTCGGTAACCAAATCAGGCCTCGTCAGAGCTCTGTGCCGTTGTTATGTCTGGATGATACACTCGTTTTCCTTGACTTTGAGTGTTAGAAATGAATATGTGTGTGGTGCTTTTACTAGTTAAAAGAAAGCTGTTTCAATACGTTGCATGTATGATAAATGCATTTTCATTAGCATCTCCAGAGGAATAATTGAGAAGGGTCAAATAAAATTTCAATTAAAGAATTTTTAAGAAGTTTTTTCTTTTAATATTTATTTATCTTATTTGGCTGCATTGGGTCTTAGTTGCCGCATATGGGATTCCTGATGCAGCTCTCAGGCCCCAAGGCATGTGGTGTCCTAGTTCCTCATCCAGGGATCAAACCCTTGTCCTCTGCCTTGCAAAGCAGATTCTTAACCACTGGACCACCAAGGAAGTCCCTCAATTAAAATTTTTTTTTAACTTTTCAGTAAATTTATTTGATTCCATTTTATCACCAGTAAAGTAGACATTTGATAGAAATGTCTATTGGCAAATAAACATTTCAATACAAATGGAAAGCACACCCTTGAAAATCATGCGTAGGGGTTTGGCTTCATATTTTGGTAGTCCAGCTTCATGAGGACTCCTTAAACCCCAGTCTGACAGCACTGGAGATGTGCTTTAAGGTAACAGATGGCAAACATGGAAGGACACATAGCGTGAGACCAGCCGAGGGGTCCCCGGGGACTCTGGGAGAGGGCCATTTCCAGGTACCTTGTAATGGTAAAGTTGATAGGCCTTGCAGACCTGGGTAGTTGATGAACCTGTTGAAAGAGGTAAAGAAAAACAGCAACTGGCAGGTGTTTGGGGGTCACAGTGGAGAGGATGGGGAAGATGGTGAACATTATGTTGGCCTTTTTGCTGTAGGTTTTTATGTGTAAGTGAATTTTTAAAAAATTTTGTTTTATTTGTATTTGAAGTATTAGTGGGTGTCTCCTGAAAATCAACTTTAATATTATCAATTGCTCAGTACAGTGATATCTATTAATATAAGTAGAGTTCTAAACATAATGTATTTTTCAAAGCAAGCCTTGTGAACGGCATTCTTTTTTCCCCATGTTCTGCTCTGACATAAATCACCAGTGTTCCACTGGAGCTAGTGTTATTTCTCGTTTCCACTTATGTCATTGAGAGCACACTGTCTTACTTTCTGTGTCCTGCCTTTACTTTAAAACCTAAAAGAGGACAGAGTCATTATCTTTTTCTGGAAGACTAAGGACCTGGAGTGGCTCCAGACCTGTTTTATAAACATAACCGTACCTTTCAGATAGCCTGTGGCTAACACCCATTGTTTTGAGATGAGATGCCTTAACACGTGCATCATAACATGTGCTTCATATCAGGGCTTCACTGATAGGTCAGTTGGTAAAAAATCCGCCTGCAATGCGGGAGACCCTGGTTTGATTCCTGGGTAGGGAAGATCCCTTGGAGAAGGGATAGGCTACCCACTCCAGTATTCTTGGACTTTCCTTGTGGCTCAGCTGGTAAAGAATCTGCCTGCAATGTAGGAGACCTGAGTTTGATCCCTGGGTTGGGAAGATCCCCTGGAGAAGGGAAAGGCTACCCACTCCAGTATTCTGGCCTGGAAAATTCCATGGACAGTCCATGGGGTCGCAAAGAGTTGGACGCAACTGAGCGACTTTCACTTTCAGCATGTTGCTAAGGGTAAGACAAACTGGGGTTGGGATCCTGTCTCTGCTACACATGTCTTACTAAATGTGTGACTCTGGACAAGTTACTTATTCCCGAGGCCTCAACTTCCTCATTTATAAAATAGAGATTTAAGTTAAGGACATACTGGAATTTCCCTGGCTGTCCAGTGGTTAAGACTCCGTGCTTCTACTGCAGGGGGCAGTAGGAACTAAGATCCCACATGTGGTAAGGCCAAACGTTCTTTTAAAAAAGAAAAAGGCATACTTCAAATGATAGTTGTTATAGCATGTGATAAGTGCTTAGCATTTCCAGGAATACAATGCATCCTCAGTAAAGTTTGTCTATGCCAGTATCCAATATTTTCTTTTACAAAGGACCTAGAAGTTTATGAAGGGAATGAGTGACCTTTATGTTACAACATCAAAAAGCAAAGGAAATATCTGTACATGCTTAATTTAGCTTAATTATTTAATATAAATCTATCAGGGTAATTATTTAAGTCCTTTCAGAACCTTTTGACTTTTAGCCAAGACCAGTGTCTCCCAAAATGCTCCCCCTAGACAAACATCATAAGCATTGCCTGGGAACTTATTAGAAATGCACATTCCCAGGCCCACTTCCAGACCTACTGAATCAGAAGCTGAGGGCAAGGCCTATCTATTTTAATAAATTCTCAAATAATTCTGATGCACATAAAAATTTAAGAACCAGTAACCATCTTTTTTTTTTAATAAGAACTTTATTGAGATATAATTCATATGCCATACAACTCACCCATTTAAAGTGTACAATTTGGTGGTTGTCAGTACATTCACAGAGTTGTAAAAATATCACCACAGTCAGTTTCAAAACATCTTCATAACCCTGAAAAGAAATCCCATTTCTTTTTCCCCAAGCCCACTAGCCCCATTCTCCTTAAGCCCACCAGCTCTAGGCACCACTAATCTTACTGTCTCTCGATTTGCCTATCCTGGACATTTCATGTAATATAATAGAAGCATGCAATATGTAGCCCTTTCTGTCTAGCTTCTTTCATTTAGTATAATATTGTCAGATCCATCCGCATTGTAGCCTATGTCACCACTTCGTTTCTTTTAATGACTGGAATATTCCATTCAATGGATATGGCACATTTTGTCTATCCACCCATCCATTGGTGGATGCTTAGGCTGTTTCCACCTTTTGGCTATTGTGAATAACACTGCTGTGAACATTTATGTACAAGTTTTTGTGGGAACATATGTTTTCATTTCTATTATGTGTATACCCATGGGTTTTGGAATTGCTGGGTCATACAGTAACTCTGTGTTTAGTCTCTTATGAAACTGTGAGATTCTTTTTCATAGGCCTGCAATTTTATTTTCCTGCGAACAATGTATGAGCATTCTAGTTTCTTCACATCTTTGTCACACTTGATACTATCTGTTAGACCATCTTTTGAGATAGTTAGTCCTGTAAGCTTCATGTGCTATGGCACATGGAAAAATACCTAGTCTTATGTTTATGCTACCATTTTATGGTTTTATAAACTTCTATCATATTTTTAGTTGGTTTCATTTTGAAACAATGAAGCTGGGGGCATTTTTCATGCTCTGGTATGTCTCACCTAGTTCAATAAATATTGCTTTCAATTATTTGATTCTCAAAATTTCTTGACTATAAACATTTATTAGTTTTGCAAAACACATGTTATCAAAGCCAACTCATTTTCTCAACCCTTTGATTTCTGATTATAAGCCCCAACTAAAGAAACAGGGTCTTACTAAAGCTGATGGTCCTTTTCTTTTTCAGAGGAATGGCTGCTTGTTGGAACAAAACAAGGTCATCTTCTTCTCTACAGGATTCGGAAAGATGTTGGTAAGTGGCAACTTTTCAGAACCAAGTAAAAAGTGGCTTACTACTCAAGTTAAAAAAAAAATTGGTAGTCAACTGGTATACAGCTGTGAAATCAATGATTACTGGACCATTAAAAAGGTGAGTGGGGGTTGGTGGTAGCACAGTGGAAGAACGGGGAGTGGGGAGAAACTTGTGAGACTCTCAAGGGTTTTCTCTTTTTTTCAGACTATGTTCCCATATCACCTTCTGGGAGGTGGGGCTGGATGTGTTTTCCCTTCTTGCTTCTTGGAGACTCAGGGCAGAAATAAGAAATATTACAGGAATAAAATTCTTGTGTAAATGGTGTGATAGAACGGGAAGAAAAGTTAGGAGCTATTGATTTTAAAGATCCTGTTAAACTTCTGCAGGGTGGGCTAGGGCAGAGAGAACCTGGGTTTGAGTCAGGCTTTACTTCTCTGACATGTGACTCTGAGTAGGTCTTTTCCAGTGTCAGTTTCCTCTTCTATAACGTATGTCACAAGATTGTTGGGGTCAGATGCAAGGACTTGGAAAACTAAAACTTGAATCGAATATTTCTGTCAGTAAAATTGTAGAAAATGAAAGTCACTCAGTTGTGTCCAGCTCTTTGCGATCCCATGGACTATACATGTAGTCCATGGAATTTTCCAGGCCAGAATACTGGAATGGGTAGCCTT
Source organism: Capra hircus (assembly GCF_001704415.2). Taxonomy (NCBI): domain Eukaryota; kingdom Metazoa; phylum Chordata; class Mammalia; order Artiodactyla; family Bovidae; genus Capra; species Capra hircus. The sequence goes on from NC_030817.1 coordinate 65,473,146, forward strand.
TCCCTTCTCCAGGGGATCTTCTCAACCCAGGGATCGAACCCATGTCTCCCACATTCCAGGTAGATTCTTTACCAGCTGAGCCACAAGGGAAGGTGGAATCTTTTACCAACTGAGCTATCAGGGAAGCCTCTAAAAGTATTTGAAGTTTATTCTGTTAGAGTGCCCTCTAGTGGGGAAAATGTACCTCACTCCCTTTTCCTAATTCTATTTCTGTTCTCTTTGTAGAAAATTGATGTGTTTGTGTATTATACCCTGGAGATACATACTACAGGAATAAGCTGTTAATGCCAGAGTAGGTTGAACCATATAAAATTGTCATTATTTGACTATATTAGAAAAAACAGAATTTCATGGCTTTCAACCTGGTATATAACTTTCCATAGTAAATAACTTACTGTAAGAGTGGAAATAGAGCGTTCTCTTTGGAGCTTGTAACAAGGGTAACATATTGGGAAAAAAGAGCATCTTACCAGGTGTAAGGGAGGAAAGAATTCTTTTTTACTCTTAACCCATCTTAGGTTGACTAGATGAGCTGTAAATCAGAGAAACACCAAGGCAAAGCAGGAGGACTTTGAGTTTCTAGAGTGGCAGATTATGGGAAGGCAAATATATGGGGAAACTAGCTGGAGATAAATTTGTTATGTAGATTGCTCTGGTGTAGTCTCTGGGATGGTAAGGGTCTAGAGTTGTCTCTAAATTAATTAAATGTTGTCTTTGGTAGAGAGGGGAGAGAATGTACCTTTGTAAATTTATGTCTTGCTGTTTGGCAGATGGGGGAGGGTAGAGAGCTTTTCTTGTTATCTGCTGCGTCTCAGTTACCTTCAGCTCAAAATAATCTTTGTGTCAGAGAAGCATATGTGAGGGTGGTATATTCTGCTTCCCTTCACTGGTGTAATAGGGAAGGAGGATGGTACTTAGTCAAGTTCAGTGGTGGGGTAGGAAAGGAAACCAGAAGATCAGAATAGGCTTTACAGAAAGTCCCCTACACATGAACGAGTTCTCTTCCAAGAACACGTTCGTAAGTCCTGTTTGTTTGTAAGACCAACAAAGTTAGCCTGGGTACCCAACTAACACAATCGGAGGGCACAGGCTGCAGTTTCAACACAACCTGACGTTGATGGAACGCATGTTTGCATCTTTGAAAGTTCGCAACTTGAATGTTTGTATGTAGGAGACTTACTATATTTCAAAGTTTAACTTTAAATCAATAGTCTGCCAATTTGTTCCCCAAAAAGGACTAAATGTTACCCCAAAACAGGGTTCACCTCTTGGTGGGTGTTGAGCAAAAAGACACAAGCAAGAAGAGAGTGGAAGAAGGAGGGATTTGTTACTTGTTGCAACTAAGGAGAACACTGGAGATCTTTCCCAAAGCAGGGTGTCCCCAAGCAGCAAAATTGGGAGTTTTTAAATTAAGAGACTTGGGTAGTTGAGTGTTGAAGCTTTAGTTGAGTGAAGTCAGGAGGGTTTGAAAAGATCAACATCATTATCCCTTTGGAGGGGGGTGCAGGTGTTAAATTCTGCAAAGTCTCAAGAAAGTAGGCTAATCTTTACCATTGAAACAGAACTGGGAGTCTTGATACCTGCTTTGTTATCTTTGCTGTTGTGACTTCTCTTGCCTGATAAAGGTCTGTTCTTTTGTTCCCTTAAGATCATTATTGCTGAGACCTGGCAGGGACAAGCACTGTGGTCAGGTTTAGATTACAGAATGGCTTAGGGGAAGAAAAATGGCTTCTTTTATGTCAAGAAAACCATGACTGATTCTCTTTCTCTGGGGAGCCCCTATTTTATCTACTTATGGAAATAGTAAATATTTGGGGCTTTTCAGGTCATAAGATCTGTCATGATTATTCTGCTACTGTATCAAAAGAGCATGGATGTGGCTGTCAGCAAAGCTTTATTTATAGAAACATGGAGGACTGGGTTTGACCCCCAGACAGTACTTTGTTGGCCCTTGCTTTAAATTTTTCAAAGCCAGAATATTTGTATTCTGTGATATCAACCCAGTCTATAATTTAAAAATTAAACCTGCCTTTGATTTTATTCAACATTAAACAACTCTATTTTTACCCTTTACTGTGGGCTCAGATGATGTACAAGGCAGGGAGATAAGAGAATCTAATATTCTTATCCCAAAAGATAATCACTTCTTTGTGCCATCAAATACTGAATACTCTGATAAAGTAACTTGTTTAATATATCATTTCTATATAAGTGATGAGGAATTGAAAACTCTACTCTAAAAGTAAACTTTTCAACATAGTATAGGCTCAAACTGGTAATATTAATGTTAATCTGACTTGCAACCCTGGTGGTGATTGTTCCTTCCCCAGTTCATCATGTAACCCTTGACAGGTTAGTTACTTTTCCTCAGTTTCCCCACAGGTCACTGGGATAGCAATATTAACTTATCTTAGACAGTTAGGAAATCAAAGCTCTAATTAGAAGCCTCACTTCTCCATATACCTTTAGAGAACAGTTCAGTTCTAAGCCACTTCTGTTCTGTTTATCAGCCAGAAATAGACCTGGGCCTCTATGAATCAGCCATGGAACTAGCTGCATTTCTACATCTGAGATATTCCAAACTGAAACCACTAGTTGGCATGTTTTGGGAGTTCTGGTCCTTTATGTCTCAGCACAGAAAGAATTCAGCGAGAAGCATGGTGATAGATAGGAAGTGATTTATTAGAATAGGACGCCTGTGAGACTTACAAGCGGGTGGGCAAGAGGGTGCTATGCCTCGAGAACTTAGTGGACTGCAGTTTTCTAATCAAAGGAACAGTGGGGAGAGGGGAAAAAGCCGCCTTCTTCCTCATTGAGCAGATCTCACACTTCCGTCATCAGCTCTTCCTCCACGCCAGGTGGGGGCGTTTTCTTGCCTACGTGGTCAAACTGGGACTTTCATGGCGCAATAGAAGTGAACAAAATGGGCAATAACATATGCTAAAAATGGCAAATTATCTGAGGTTTCAATATAATGTCACTTTTTCCTCATATTTTTGTTTCTAGTGTGTGCAGAGAAGTGTGACCTGGGAATCATTAATTCATTGAGCTCACTGGGCGAGATGTGTGTCTTATGCACCGTTGTTTTATTGTTTGGAGGGATGTCTCATTGTTTCTCTTGAGTGATTTTATGGTTCCCAGGTGGTGCTAGTGGTAAAAAAAAAAACCTGCCTGCAGATGCAGAAGACATAAGAGACCACGGTTCGATCCCTGGGTCAGGAAGGTCCCCTTGAGGAGGCCATTGCAACTCACTCCAGTATTCTTGCCTGGGAAATCCGCTGGACGGAGGAGCCTGGCAGGCTACAGTCATGGGGTTGCAAAGAGTTGGACATGACTGAGGCGGCTTAACACACATGTGCTTAAACAAACCTGCTTTCTTGCATGGTCTCTAATTTACATGGGGGTCTCCTATACTTTTTTCTTTACTGATAATCCCCTACTGGGATTAACTATTGAATTACCTAGTTTGTTCCTTTACTCTCTCCCTATCAAAACCTTGGTACATTTTCAACTAGACTGTCTTTCTGAGGAAAGGGACAGAGTGGGTAGTAAGATTTCCTGGAAAGACTGGGATGAACGGGACCTGGACTCCAATCTGATCTGAGCCACCCCCCTCCTGTGAGTTCACAAACACCTCTCGGCTTCAGTCTACTCAGAAACTTCAGTCTACTGGTATCTTAAACAGAGGCTTTAGATTACTTCTCATCTAAGGTCTTAACAATTTTATGTTTACTTCAGTGATGCTTCACCCTAGAGCAGTGGTTTGCAAAGTTTGATCTTGTGGAGGAAAAATGTTACATGTCATATCAGTGAACAAAGGATGTGTGACCCTTAAGCCATCAGCCACTGCAGCCTCAAACTGTGCACCCTGGGGGGATTCTGAAGAGACAAAAACAGTATATGTGTTTGCGTGCTCAGTCACTTCAGTTGTGTCGTTTCTGACTCTTTGCAATCCCGTGGACTGTAGCCTGCCAGGCTCCCCTGTCCATGGGATTCTCCAGGCAAGAATACTGGAGTGGGTTGCCATGCCCTCTTCCAGGGGATCCTCCCAACCCAGGGATTGAACCCACGTCTCTTATGTCTCCTGCATCAGCAGGTGAGTTCTTACCACTAGCACCACTTGGGGAGCCTGAAAAACAGTATACTTGCCCTAAATGGTTAAGGTGTGTATCAGAGGAATGATTTCAGTGAGTCAAGACTCTTGTATCTTCCCATACATAGAAAAGCACTAAACTTGAGAAGTCTGGTTTTCTTAAATAGCAGTTATCTTTTGATGTTTGACCACCTGGTTTTGTTTTGCTTTTGGTCTGAACTCCTATATATCCTGGCTCTTCCTGAGGTCCTCAGAAGTCTATAGAATAAAATATAATTCTCAACTTTTAGATTATGCTTTTTTTTTTTCAGTTGACAGTTTCTAGACCCCAGGAGGTTTCTCACAGTCCTTTCAGAGGATCCACAATGTCAAAACTTAAGTTCACACTGTAACACTAAAACATTATCATTTTTTCATCAACATTTATGAACATTTGCACTGATGGTCTAAAAATAGTGGCAGGTAAAACTGCTGCCCCTTAAAACAAGTTCATGACAGTGTGTCAAAAAAACTTTGGCACCACACTGACCTAGCAGTTGTATTTTTTCCCCATGTATGCTCACAGTGGTTTTTTTCTTTTGCCAGTTTCACCCCTGGTGACTCAGACGGTTAAGAATCCTCCTGCAATGTGGGAGACCTGGGTTTGATCCCTCGGTTGGGAAGATCCCCCGCAGGAGGGCATGGCAACCCACTCCAGTATTCTTGCCTAGAGAATCCCCATGGACAGAGGAGCCTGGCAGGCTGCAGTCCATGGGGTTGCAAAGAGTTGAACATGACTGAGCAACTAAGCATACTTGTTCTTTGTGGGGCAGTAAAAAGTATTTGTTTTATTGTATCTTGACCCTTGAGAACACCTCTTCAGTAATCTCTGTGGTATAATGGGAAGTGCACGTAAGCACTTCTGCTGTGTGCAAGGTGTGCAGCCCAGGGACCATCTCAGGGAAATGTTCTCATGTGATTGTTGGGAGTAATGGGCTGAGCTGACCATTTATTTAATGGAGCATCATTTCTGCTTGAGAGAATGACTAACAGATAGGTTGTGGTTTTTCAGAGCATTTGGGTGTTCGGTAGATGTTTTCTCAAAAATGAACAGAGTCTCTCACTTCAAAGAAAACAACTGGCAGTAGTGTTACTGATGATAAAGTTAGGGCTTTCAAGAGAAAATCACAATTGTGGAAAAACTGTATCCAACCCCATGAACTTGACAGCTTCTCAGTACTGAAAGCTTTTTATGATGAGACTGCGGTGATAATGAGCATGATTTTTTTTTTCTCAATCTTGTAACAAAATGTGTCAACATTTGGGAAATCTGCATGACTATGTGAACCAATATTTTCTAAACAAAGCACGAATAAAAGAGCCATTCAAAATGTAAGATACACCAATGGACTGTAACAGAAAAGTTCGTTAATAGGTTTCAGATTCCAGATTGCAAGAATCTTCATTTGTCAAGTTTCGGTCTCGCATCAAAGATCCACAATTATCTGAAAAAGCTATTAAAAAGCTATTCCTTCCTTTTTCAACTACATGTCCACATGAGGACAGATGTTTGTCATATACCTCAACCATACAGTGTATCAAAACAGATAAAATGCAGAAACAAATGTGACAGCCAGCTGTCTTCTGTTAGTGGAGTGAAAGTCACTCAGTCGTGTCCAACTCTTTGCGACTCCATGGACTATACTCCATGGACTGTATAGTCCATGGAATTCTCCAGGCCAGAATACTGGAGTGGGTAGCCTTTCCCTTCTCCAGGGGGTCTTCCCAACCCAGGGATCGAACCCAGGTCTCCCACATTGCAGGTGGATTCTTTACCAGCTGAGCCACCAGGGAAGCCCAAGAATACTGGAGTGGGTAGCCTATCCCTTCTCCAGCAAATCTTTCCAACCCAGGAATTAAACCGGGGTCTCCTGCCAGACCTTAAAGAGATTTACAAAAGTGCAAAACAATGCTTTTCTTTTAAATTTGGAAAAATAGTTATTATTCATAAAAATATATTATTTATGCTAACATGTAGTGAGCTTATTACTGTGATAAGTCAGTTAATGCATATTTTTAAGGGGCTTCCCTCGGTGTTTCAGTGGTAAAGAATCCGCCTGTCAGTGCAGGAGACACAGATTCAATCCCTGATCTGGGAAGATCCCACATGCTGAGGAGCAACTAAGCCCTTGCAACACAACTAGTGAGCCTGTGCTCTAGAGCCTGGAAATTGCGAGTACTGAAGCCCACCTACCTAGAGCCTGTGCTCAGCAAGAGAAGCCACCACAATGAGAAGCCGGCACGCCGCAACTAGAGAATAGCCCCTACTCAACCGCAACTAGAGAAAAACCTGTGCAGCCACAAAGACGCAGGATAGCACCCCTCCCCACCAAAATACATGTTTTTAAAATTTCTCAGTTTTAATTTCTGATATGGTAAACATTGATAGCTGTAATCCATGTAGAAGTTTGATCCTCAGTAATTTTTAAGATGAATGGGTCCTGAGATCAAAAAGTGTGAGAATCTCTGTCCTAGATAATTCTGCCTAGAAAGAGAATTGTTAGAGGTAACAATGTCCTTTTCAAATACAGAACTCTCTATCAAGCAGTAATGGCTGATTTTTTTTTCCTTGTGAAATGTAATGACATATACAGAGTAGGTTTCTGAATCGCCCACAACTTCAGGGCCCCGTCTTCATCTCCTCTTCTTAGGGACATGTGGAGGAAGTAAGACCAGCTTTGGTGGCTTGGGCCTTTGTGGCTGCTCAGAGAATCTCCACCGACTTGACTTGCGTGGTCAGCAATGTACATAGTCTCTCCTCTAGCTGGGAGGCAGGTAGCAGGGTGCAGGCTTTACTCAGGCTCCACGGAAAGTCAGCCCTGAGTTTGCCTCTGGGCTGTCTCTCTCCGGCTGCTCTCTAACTGCTTGACCTGTCAGGTCTCTCTGAGATGAAATTGGAATAATAATACCTCCTTCTTGGGGTGGTCATGAGGTCACAGAGAATACACATAAATTTAAAAATCCAGAGCCTGGCACTTAGTTGTTGCTTAGTTAATCATAGCTGCTATTATTGCTGTGGTAGTTATTCTTTTTGACCCTTTGGTGGATTTTGATGCTAAATACTTTGGTCACCCCAGCAAGATGGGCTTCATGTGTTTTTAAGGCCTATAACTTTTCCCCCCCTTTTTTTTGCAACAGTGTCAGCAAGTGTAGCATCACCCGAGAGTGGCAGTAAGTGTAGATGCATTAAATTGCTTCAGCTCCGGGGATGGTGTTTGCTCTGTCTTATGATGCAGGACATATGGTAGCTGCTGGGAGTTAGTTAGATCTAAGAACGCTTTGGGCTGGGATTCATTGCTTGGGCTCCCATATTTGACTGTTACTTTTTACACTCTTTTGATGAAATACTTTGCCAAGGTACTATTATGTGGGATAAAATCCTCATAAGTACCTTGCAGCTTCAGTAAACTATGGTGTGGTCCTTTCTGCTAATGCCAGGAAGAGGTGCATGAAACCCTTTGTTCTAAAATTGAAGCTGAAAGCAACTTACTATCCTCAGTAAAGACAGCTGTCTCTTTTAGATCTCCAACTTCTGTTCTTTCAGGAAATTTTTTCTTTTTTTTTAATGATTCATGTAGGAGAGCAGTATGGAGCAGCATTTTTTTGTCATGGTTTTTTATAGGTATTCCTGTGTTTGGAAATATGTTTGTTTCTTTTCCATAGGTTGCAACAGGTTTGAAGTGACATTAGAGAAATCCAATAAGAACTTCTCCAAAAAGATTCAGCAGGTAAGCCATGATATTGACGTCTAAGAGACCTGATCAAAGCTAGAACTTTGGTAAAATTATTGACTCGTCTTTGAATCCTCTGCTGTCTGTCCTCCTGTTTCTGCAGGGATATCTGTCCATCCATCACATACCTGAAATCCTCTTTCATGAGCAGAAATTGTGGTTGCATATAAGTCAGATTCTTGCCATTGATGTTGGCTTTTTAGTCCCTTTTTAGTTTTAGTTAAAATGAACATTTGCTGAACCTTGTCAGAAATGTTTAACTGGATCTAATGATTTGCTCTTTTCCAGATCCATGTGGTCTCCCAGTTTAAGATTCTGGTCAGCTTGTTAGGTAAGAAAAGGGGTTGCATTTGTATTTCATGTATCAAGAAACAGAAACTGTGATCTGATTAACCTTTTCATGGTTAATTTGATAGTTGTTATTTAACAGTGAAACTGACACATTCCTCGCCAGATACAGCAGGGTACACAGGTAATAAAGGTACATCCTCCATATCTTGAACTCTGTTCTCCATGAAGTGTCATTTCATTCATTCAAGATATATTGTGCCTTACTGTAGACATTGGAGATACCAAGTTGAATGAGACATGGTTTCCATCTTTAAAACTTAGGTTCTGATTCTGAAGACCAAAATGACAAGAAAGTACTCATATTACAGTGTGATAAGTTACAATGGAGCTTCCCCAGTGGCTTAGTGGAAGGAATCTACCTGCAATGCAGAAGACCTAGGTTTGATCTCTGAGTTGGGAAGATCCCCTGGAGGAGGGCATGGCAACCCACTCCAGTATTCTTGCCTGGAGAATCCCATGGACAGAGGAGTCTGGCATGCTACAGTCCATAGGGTTGCAAAGAGTCGGACACGACTAAGCAACTGAGCATGCAGGCACACAAGTTCCAATGAAAATTTATAAAAAGTGCAGGGTCTTAATAACAGGAGGGACAGCAGTGTCTAGTGAGTGATTAGACTTTCAGCAGGAAGACAGAGGTTGGCAGAGCATTAAAGGCAGAGGAGACAGATTCCGCAAAGGCCCTGAGATATGGCCAAACTTCAGGTATATAGTGGAGAGTGGCTAGAAACAGGTGAGAGATCAGGGCCAGACTATTCAAGGCCTTGTTTGCAAAGCCACAGTTTGATGGGAGGTGGCCAGTAAGGCCTTTTCTTGACAAGCAGAAGAAACTTGCCTCATGCTCTGTTTGTTCAGCCCAGGGCCTGAATAGTAGAATCCTTTTAAACTTAGTTTCTAGTCAAGAGAGAAACATTTAAAGTACCTAAAACTAGCTAGAAGGCCCAAGTGAAATTATTGTGCTTGCTTTGCTAGGAAAAATAATTCTCGCTGTGTGTTTTTACAGAATCCATAGGGTGTTTCCTTTCTCTTATTGGAGCATCCTAACATGAGTAGTTTTAAAAGGAATTTCTTGTACAAATGTTACATCAGGAGTTTCCAGATGTGAGAAAGACCAAGTGTAAGAGTGCTGTTTGGAAATTAAAGAGTTCTTTTACTCAAGCTAGCCCAAAGTGAAAGAAACACAATATCCAAGTTTAGAAGACTAAGTGACCTCTTACCTGTTTTTTTTTGCCCTGGTTCATGGACCAGAATAAGTTATTGTTAGTGAAACTGAAGATAATGTCTTGAACCAACATTTGCCATTTAGTTCTTTTTTTTTTTGTCTTGAAGTTGGCTCTCCTAGGGAATGATGATAATTTATAGTGGTGTTTTTATCTCCTACCAAACAGAAAATAATATTTACGTCCATGACCTGTTGACATTTCAACAAATCACTACGGTTTCCAAGGCAAAGGGAGCATCATTGTTCACATGTGACCTCCAGGTAAGTGCAAGGAAGATAAAATTTGACTTTGTGCTTTGATCAATACAGCCTTTCCTCACCATCCCTCCCAGTAGATGGGAAGAATGTAATATTGATATCCAAACTCAGCAGAGGCTCCAAAGAGACTCCTTGATTTTGGATCGTATTAGAGAAACCTCCCCCTTAGTATGTGACCTGAAGCTAGAATATTTGCATTCCCTGGTTGTGTGCTAATTAGCAAGGGACTGCTGTATTTCAGGAGGCAGCTAGCCAAAAACGAAAACACTTGCCATGGGCAAACCATTAGTGAGGAATCAGGACTGTGATAGTACATGAACATAGCTCTGTGACATTAATTGACTCATGTTTTAAATGTATCATTGTAGTCTTTGTCATTAGGGAGTTTTCGCAGTTTAGAAAAGACATTTCTCCTGATTTTTGCCAGCTCTTCATTCTTAGCTTCTTCACAATCTGCCTCACCCCTCTAACTCAGCTTTGATCACTTATTAGCACTTATGGTCTACATTGACACTGCATTGTTTGTTTTATGCTTAGGCATTTTCTATCCCCCCCCACCGCCCACCCCATCTCCTTTAAAGGATTGAAAGCAGGCCTGCTGTCACTGACACAGGCTGATCCCTGCCCCTGCAGGTATTGAGAGCCATGAGCAAGAAACATTTAAGGAAAAAAGGAGGAAGCAGTTGTGTAGATTTTCTTCTCTAAACTACTTCTGTCTGTGAGGTTTCCTGGGGCCAGTGTCTCAGACTAGCAGCCCATGGGGAGGACACGCTCCTCAGCACATTGGGTGTGAGTCCATCCTGAGAGAATGGTGTGCGTTGTACTTAGCTTCTCTGGCAGTGTGACTTTGTGTGACAGGAATGTTCAGATGAGTAGCCATTTCAAGGTAGAAAATCTCTGACTGGAGTCATCAGTGTACACATCCTCATTTGCTCTGGGTGTCTCTTCCCAGCACAGAGAGACTGGGGAGGAGGTGTTGCGGATGTGTGTGGCCGTGAAAAAGAAGCTGCAGCTCTATTTCTGGAAAGACAGGGAGTTTCATGAGTTGCAGGTAAAGTCCATGGTTACCTGGTCTGCGGGTTGGGTTGGAGCTGCTGCTAAGTTGACCCACAGCTTGAAAGATTGGCTGTTCAGTTCCTCTGAAGCCCAGGAACCCAGTGTTCTCCCCAGATGAATGCTCCGCTCTGAATACCTAAGAGTTACTCGTGCACATTTGTCAGAGTCTCCTGGTCTTCAGAGGCAAGGGAAGCACAGCCCTGCATCTCTACAGATGGGTTTATATCAAAATGGGTTTTCACCTTTTTTAAATGCATCTTGTCCGTTTCATGGGTTTCATATTTTATTGTGGGTGCTTTCCTGGTCTTGTGCTAATAGAATTGTGTTCAGAGAAGGGTGAGGGTGATTTTTCAGAATGGGAGTAGAATAACAGGAAGGTCACCTATTTTTTTTCCCCCTTTAACATCTTTCCAGTTGAACATTTGCTCTTTTTCTCCAGGGGGACTTTAGTGTACCAGATGTGCCCAAGTCCATGGCATGGTGCGAAAATTCTATCTGTGTGGGCTTCAAGAGAGACTACTACCTAATAAGGGTAAACCTTACCATTTTGCAAATACCATCAGTTTACTTTGGGGAAGCTGACTGTGAATTTCCCTGGGGGAAATGATTAGATGCTTCTGAACTGCGGGTAGAGAGACTGCGTTAGGTAGAGTTTTGGCGTAACAGGATTTGTGTTTGTATGTTTGGTTCTTTTTCATGCTCTAAACATCTTTTGCAAATAAGATGTCTGTGTATCTTAAGCCAGACAGCATCAACTCTCAGTTCTCTACATAATGAATTATCCACATGCTGTATCTAGATAATTAGGACTGCTTGGCTCTGTCCAGTAGCATTATCATGGGCTGCTGTCTTGAGGCTTCAGTGTTAGGAATTACATACTAATTTTTTTTTTTTTTTTTGGCTGCATTTCCTGGTTTGCAGGATCTCAGTTCCCCAACCAGTGATTGAACCACAACCACGGCAGAGGAAGCACTGAATCCTAATAACTAGACCACCAGGAAATACCCTGATTTTAGTAGTAACTTAAGTATTTTTGAGACTTTGAGTTTCTTGCCTCCCCAAATCTTATAGTATATTTGTTGTAAAAATTGTTTTCATTTTTTAAAAATTTCGAAAGCCTTTTGTTTTTATTATAGAAAATAAGAAAATATAGATAAGGAGAGAAAGGAAGTGCAAGTCATCTATAATTCTCCCACTCACTGTTAACTTTTTAGTAATGGGCATCTTCCCTATTTACAAAAAAAATCATGTTATACACATTGTTTTGTAACCTGCTTTTTCTCTTAACCTAAGTGGTAAATATCCACAACATTGTTTTTTTCCCCTCCAGTGTGCATATGTATGTAGACCAGGTTGGTGTACCATTCATTTTATAGAATAGTATAAATTCCTTATCTTCGTACCCCTCTCGTAATCTAGACTTGGCATTCAATCCTAGATTCTCCCCACCTCCTGCCTCCCTACTTGCTGCTGTGTTTGCTCTTCATTGTTTATCTAGTGAATATATTCATCCCATACTTATGTTCTTGGGCTGGCCTCATTTTATCAGCATCAGAACTGCAAGCTCCTAGGTGGTTACTGGGCTTCTCTGGTGGCTCAGATGGTAAAGAATCTGCCTGCAATACAGGATATGTGGATTCCATCCCTGGGTTGGGAAGATCCCCTGGAGAGGGGAATGACCACCTACTCCAGTATTCTTGCCTGGGAAATCCCATGGACAGAGGAGCCTGTCAGGCTACAGTCCACGGGGCTGCAAGAGTCGGACAGGACTTAGCGACTAAACCGCCACCGCCAGGTGAGTTACTGCTTTGTAACTCACTATGTAGCCCCTGGCCAGACAGGCTCCTGAGAGGAGTCCGAGGGCTGGGGGAATGGAGCCGCGGTTGGAGCAGGGCTCTCATTCCTCTGACTGCCTTAGGTGTCCTGTCTCCTTCTTGAGAGTGGAGTGTTTTGAGGGTGAGGAGTCTTGCTTTAGGACCAGTTCATTCAAAACTACTTCCTTTATTTACATACAGTCACATTCTCTTGGATATGTGGTTCTGAGTTTTGGCAGATGCCTAGAGTTGTGTAACTACCACCACAATCAAGGTTCAGAACTGGGGACTTCCCTGGTGGCCCAGTGGTTAGGGCTTCATGCTTCCACTGCAGGGGGTTCAGGTTCAGTCCCTGATTGAGGGAGTGACCAAGATCCTGCATACCTTGAGGCCAAAAAAAGATTCAGAACAGTTCCATCACCCCAAGAAATTCCCTCATGCTCTCTCTCTGACGCCAGCTTTCCTCCCACACTCCCACCTCTAGTCACCACTGATCTATTCTTCTCTTACAGTTTGCCTCTTCCAGAATGTCTTATAAATAGCATCATACAGTATGTAGCCTTTTGAGCCTGGCTTCTTTCACTTAGCATAATGAAGTTGATATCCATCTGTGTTGTGTGTGGGTCAGTATATTCTTATGACTTCGATTGTATGGAAGGACAAAGTTGTTTACAATTTTTAGCCATTATAAAGAAAGCCACTATAAACATTTGCACACAGATTTTTATGTAAACACGGGTTTTTCATTTCTCCTGAGCAAATGCCTAGGAGTGGGATTGTCGGGTCCCATGGTAAGTGTATATTTAATTTTATAAGAAGCCAACAGCCAAAGCTACTATACCATTTTGTGTCCTCACCAGCATCGTATGAGAGTTCCAATTACTTTAGCACTTGACACTGTTAGCTGCTGAGCTAGATGCTTGTCTTCATGTTAGAGAAAAAAAGAATTGGTTTAAAAATTGTCATAACAGACTATAATATTTCTTTATGCCAAATAAGGACTATTATTGGTCTCTGTAGGTTTGGGGTTTTAACTTAATTTTTCTAGGCTGTCCCTCTGTTCATGCCTCTGGCTGGAGAATGCTGGGTGACTCACTTGTGTCTTCCTGTAGGTGGATGGAAAGGGGGCCAACAAAGAGCTCTTCCCAACAGGAAAACAGCTGGAGCCCTTAGTTGCACCTCTGGCGGATGGAAAAGTAGCTGTGGGTCAGGATGATCTCACCGTGGTGCTCAATGAGGAGGGGATCTGCACACAGAAGTGTGCCCTGAACTGGACAGACATCCCAGTGGCCATGGGTAAGACCTGCATAGCTGCTGTTTCCCACTTTGGGCTGAGGCCATGCCACTCTTGCAGACTGGGGCTCCACTCAGAGCTTTAGCAGACTGGTTTCCAGCGTCACTTGCTCTCAGTTCCCCTTCTTGTAAGTAGAAAAGTGTTTCTGAATTCTTTAAAATGGGATATTCTGGGGACTTCCATGCTTCTGCTGCAGGGGACACAGGTTTGATCTCTGATCGGAGAGCCAAGATCCCACATGCTACACGGTGCGGCGCCCCCGCAAAAAAGGGGAACTATTTTGGCTTTTGTAGGAAGTTGGGTTTTGCCAACTTCTGATTAAAGGGGGGAAAATGTAAACAGAATTGCACATTTTAGGAAGTGATTGTCTACTGCTATTTTTATTTTTTACTTACTTTTCTTTTACATTCATTAAAAATTTTTTTTAATTTATTTTTATTTTTGGCCGTGCTGGGGCTTCTCTGCTATTGCAGGTTTTTTTTTTTCTCTAGTTGCAGCAAGCAGGAGCTATTCTCTAGTTGTGCGTGGACTTCTCATTTCCATGGCTTCTCTTGTGGCAGAGCAGGGTCTCTAGGTACAGAGGCTTCAGTGGTTGTGGTTCCCAGGCTCTAGAACACAGGGTCAGTAGTTGTGACATACGGGTGTATTTGCTTCACAGCATGTCAGATCTTCCTGGACCAGGGATTAAACTCACATCTCCGGCATTGGCAAGCAAATTCTTTACCACTGAGCCCCCAGGGAACCCTGCCTTCTTTTTTAATGGTTTTATTTTGTCCCCTCCCAAATAGACTAAGCTTGTAAATTATTGGAAATTATTTAGTCCTATGGGTTGTATAACAGCATTAAAAGGTTTTTGATGTGGTGGTTATTGCTGCTTTTGTTTTTGTAGCTTAGAGGCTATAGATTGTATTCAAAGTATGTCTGCCCCACACGTTAGGTGTTTCTGCCCCTACGCCTGCCTCAGGCTCCCAGCTCTATGCAATGATATTGCCTAGAAGCCCATGACCGCCCTCGCAGCAATTTATTTTTAGTTGAGAGAGTGGATATTAAATATTTTAGTTACTGCTGTGGAGGGGCATACCAGCCTGCTGTCTTTAAGGGCCCTAGCTTGGGAGGCAAGAATTACATCTTGGGAAAAGAGACAAAATGAGACCCTGCTTCAGGTATTAAATCGGATGAATTGAGATTTGGTAGTTGAGAAAGGGGAAGTTCAGTGTTCAATTAGTCAGTAAGAAGTTTTGTTAAAATTGGACTAGACCGGGCAGGGAGTTTAAGATCTAGCTTGAAGGAAATTTTCTTTGATTTTAAGCAGAAAAAAATGAGCAGAAATGCAGAAGACATGCTAGTTTGTGAGCAGGCATCCAGAAACTGACCTGATTGAACAGGTGGTGTAGATTATGGAGGGATGAGGAGGGGGCAAGTTGTTGGGGTCCACGCGCAGGTCCAAGAGGCCAGTAGATTTCTAAATGGTAGAATTCATAAAAGTGTCAGCAGTTATTCTGGTGCTGACTAGAGATGAACAGACCAGAAGGAAGATAAAGCAAAAGGTCAGTATTGTATGGGACACACTGAAAGGACTGATGCTGAAGCTTCAACACTTTGGCCACCTGATGCAAAGAGCCAACTCATTTGAAAAGACCCTGATGCTAGTAAAGATCAAGGGCAAGAAGAGAAGGGGAAGACAGAGGATGAGATGGTTGGATAGCATCACTGACATGAGTTAGAGCAAACTCTGGGATAGGTGACGGACGGGGAAGCTTGGCATGCTATAGTTCATGGAGTCACAAAGAGTCAGACACGACTTAGTAACCGAACAACAAAAAGGTTATGTATATTCACAAGTTTAGGGGCTTAACATGAGCAGGGAGGGGACATTCTTCCTAGGTAGGGTGAGAGAATACCCTTCAACAGGAAGAAGACTTAGCTTCCTGAATAGAGTACATGTTTTTTTGTTTCTTTTTTAATTTTTGTATTGATTTGTGCCATACACAAGGCAAATCAGCCATAATTATACATATGTTCTCTCCCTCTCTTCCCCTCATCCCTTCCCTCCAGGTCATCACAGAGTGCCACACTGGGTTCCCTGTGCTACACAGCAGCTTCTCACCAGCTATCATCCATCTTACACCTGATAGTGTATACATGTTAATGTATATATTTCTCCATTCATCCTGAATGGGGTCCATTTTAAACTTGGATTATATTTCTGCTCTCCTCTTCACTACTGTACCCAGGCTCCAGTCATTCTTTTTTATTGTACTGTCTTATTAATTAATTTTAATTTTTATTGTCATTTAGTTGCAGTACAGTGTCGTGTTAGTTTCTGCTGCACAGTAAAGTGAATCAGCCGTGGTGGTGGTATAGTCGCCGACTCTTGCGACCCCCTGGACTGTAGCCTGCCAGGCTCCTCTGTTCATGAGATTCTCCAGGCAAGAAGCAAGAGTACTGGAGTGGGTTGCCATTTCCTTTTCCAGGGGACCTTCCCAACCCTGGAATTGAACCCAGGTCTCCTGCATTGTAGGCAGATTCTTTCCCAACTCAAATCACAGATGTATACATATATCCTCTGCTTTTTGGATTTCCTTCCCAGTTGTTCCAGTCATTTGGAAAAGACTCCCCATTCCTGTGCTTTCGTCTGGTTGTTGCCTTTTCCTTTCTTTGCCCAGCAGCATCCTGCTTGTATGACAAGTCCCCTGTTCAGTGGCACTTCCTCTCAGAGGTCTTCTCTGACCCGCAGGCAGAATTAGTCACTTCCCCCTGGGAACCCTTCGGGTTTCTCTGTCATGCGAGCTGCATGTCCCACTGGATGCAATGAGTTGTCTGTCTCCTCCGTTGATGTGGGAGTTCTGTGAGCTCTGCGCTCATGTCTTGGTTCCCTCTGAGCAGTGCCTGAAACATCCTAGCCTCTTAGTAGATGCTTGCTGTTAGAAGAATCACTGTTGTTGTCCACCCTTCATTACGTGGTCTCCCGTGTTTGACGACTCAGATTCAGACCGTCTCTGAATGAATGATAAAATGTGACAGCCAAAAGGTTTCCATGGTAGATTGCTTCTTTTGTTAAATTAGACCCTATTAAAGTAGGCCAGATTTTAAAAGGACAGAAGTTTTACATAGTCACATAAATTAACATGAAAAAAATTATAATAGCTTTTTAAAAATTTTTATTTATTTTGTATTTGAAGGATAATTGCTGAAAATTATAGACGCTTTTTAAAATGAGGCCAGCATTAAAAAAGGAAAATATGTTATTTAATTCTGTTTTTTTGGTGAGGTGAAAGATTTCAACAGTAACAACAGTAGCATTTCAACCATTCCAGTACTCTTGCATGGAAATTCCCATGGACGGAGGAGCCTGGTGGGCTGCAGTCCATGGGGTCGCAAACAGTCAGACATGACTGAGCGACTTCACTTTCACTTTTCACTTTCATGCATTGGAGAAGAAAATGGCAACCCACTCCAGTGTTCTTGCCTGGAGAATCCCAGGGACAGGGGAGCCTGGTGGGCTTCCATCTATGGGGTCGCACAGAGTCGAACATGACTGAAGCAACTTAGCAGCAGCAGCATTTCAACTGATGAAGGAATTACTAAGGCCTCAGTTTCTTCATTTCTGAGTTCCTTTCTGGTTTTGAACTTTTATTGTACCATTCATTTAGCGTATGAATAGCTTGTGTAATATGAAAAGCCTTTTATCTGAAAGTAAATGACAAGAAAATAAATTTATAGCAAGTTAATCACACCAAGAAACTATTCTTATAGATACATTCTTTGAAGTTAAATTTTTATATAATAGTTATGCCATCTAGAGGTTCATTTTTTTTTTACTAATTTAAAATTATTTTTAATTGTGGCTAAAAAAAGCACATAGCATAAAATCTATCACCGTAACCATTTTTAAGTGCACAGTTCAGTAGAATTATGTATATTTACATTGTCGTGCTGAGCTTCCCTGATGGCTCAGAGGGTAAACGTCTGCTTGCAGTGCGGAAGACCTGGGTTCAGTCCCTGGGGTGGGAAGATCCCCTGGAGAAGGAAATGGCAACCCACTCTGTACTCTTGCCTGGAAAATCCCATGGACAGAGAAGACTGGTGGGCTACAGTCCATGGGGTTGCAAAGAGCTGGACACGACCGAGCGACTTCACTTTACTTGACTTTACATTGTCATTCAGATTTCAAAACATTTTCCTCTTGTGAAAGTAAAACTCTGTACCTATTAAACAACAACCCATTTCCCCTCCCCCTGCCCTGGCACCATACTACTTTCTGTTCCTGTGAATTTGACACACTCATTACCTCCTGTAAGAAAATGGTTACACTGAGAATGCCATCCAGCTGCCTTCTCTGTGAACCATTGAGCATCACGTGGAGTTTTGCATCTTTTCAATGTGATGATCTCAAGCAGAGAGAGCATAGACCAAAAACGTGGATTTCTCTCTTTAGAATAATTTTCAGGAAAAAATAAAAAGGAGTTGCCCTCCTCTTGCCTTTCCTAAGAGGAAGAAAGAAATTATGTCACCTTGTTCTCCGACTGACTCGTCAGGGGAGCTGCCGCTGGCCTTGGTTTGGCCTGGCTTCGTGACTGATGAGAAAGGAGCCGCTGACTTTCACCCAGTCCTCTCAGGGAAACAGTAGGAATGGAGTCCGGTCACTCTGAGCAAAGCTAAGATGCATCCTTTTTGTGCAGGAGATTTCTCTTAGTGTCACTGAGACAAGCAATTTTTTTTTTTTTGTATATCACAGTATAGGATCCTGGCTTGGTTTTTGACTAGTGGACCATTTGGAGATCCAAGTGCAGCTTAGAAATGAGAAGCTGAAACGTCTATAAACCTAAAGCCTTAAAGAGAACCTCAACTCAACATGTTCTCTCTCGCGCAGAGCACCAGCCTCCCTACATCATTGCAGTGTTGCCTCGATATGTGGAAATCCGAACATTTGAGCCGAGGCTTCTGGTCCAGAGCATTGAACTGCAAAGACCCCGTTTCATTACCTCGGGCGGGTAAGGAGTTCCTTTCTTTACTGTAGCTGCCATCTTGTTCCAACCAAAATTTTAAAGTCATCTGGGTCATCATAAAGCTGGCCCTCTCTTGCTAATCCTCTTACCCCTGTCTCCAGATCAAACATTATCTATGTGGCCAGTAATCACTTTGTCTGGAGACTCATTCCAGTCCCCATGGCGACCCAAATCCAACAGCTTCTCCAGGACAAGCAGTTTGAATTGGCTTTGCAGCTCGCAGTAAGTCTTTGTTTCTGAGATTTGGGTGTGAGTTTGCCTTCCTCATCACTTCTTCAAGGCAGGTGATTTTGGTTTAGATGTTCATGTTTTGCTTGGACTGGCGGAATAAGCACAGAGCTGAAAGTCAAAGGGCTTGGATTCAGGATCAGACCCTGCCATAAAAGTATCTATGTAACTCTAAGTAATCTCACTGTCTCTATCAAAGGCAGAATGAGTGCCAGTTATACTAATAGTATTTCATAGAATTAATAGGACAGTAAAATAATTGAATAGATATGGTATGGCCTTGAAAAATTAAAGACGAACAGCAAAAATAACAATCGTAACTGTCAAGGTTACAGTTTGGTTGAATGCAACAGCTCCAAAGCCTCTCAGAGTCTCTTTCACAAGTAGGCTCCTGGGCTTGGATAAGCAGGCCTTCTTTAGGAACTTTGAACCCACCTCAGGTTGCTGCCTTCGGCAGGGCCCCAGTCTTCAGACTGTCACTCTGCTTGAATGTTCACATGGGACGCTGCTCATGCTCTTGGCTGAGTAGTGACCGTGCCCTTGTTTCAGTGATGCTCTTATTGCCAACATGCTTCTTGAAGATTGACTTTCAAGTCTTGCCTTATTCTTTTAAACATCCCTAGTGGTGGTTATTGTCATCTCAAAAGAGTGGATTTGAATTTATTTGAGACAACTGAAAGTCATCCTGAGCCTCACTTAGTCATTAAAACCAGACAGTGCTAATTTACTAAGAGAAGCAATTGTTATGAAGGTAATAGTAGGAAAACTCAGTTTTTAGAGTATCTTATAAATTATTTCTGAAAGGGAAACAGTGATCATAAATTTTGGAATACAAGTGATTATAATCATATGTGGTGGATACTTTTGAAGAGAAACTTTTATTTTGGATGTATAAGTTCTAGACTGAAAACAAAAATCCAGTCTTAATTAGTTAGACACATTTACTATCCCGTAGATTGTTTCTTTCTTGCACCATTTAATTTTAACATCTTACTGTTTTTTTCCTCACTCATTTATTGCCCTAAATTATTTTATTTTCATTTTTAAAATAATGAATACCCGTAAACCCACCACCTAACTCCCCCGCAAAATAACTTCTGTAACTGGTACATCCCTCCCCACCCCATCCCTCTGCCTAGGCTCCAGACACAGCCATTATCCTAATTTTTGTGTTTTGTTGATGTTCTATTGCTAAGTCATGTCCGACTCTTTGAGACCTCATGAATTGCAGCACGCCAGGCTTCCCTGTCCTTCACCATCTCCCTGAGCTGGCTCAAATTCATGTCCATTGAGTCAGTGATGCCATCCAACCATCTCATCCTGTCTGCCCCTTCTCCTCCTGCCCTCAGTCTTTCCCAGCATCAGGGTCTTTTCCAGTGAGTTGGCTCTTCACATCAGGTGGCCAGAGTATTGGAGCTTCAGCTTCAACACCAGTCCTTCCAGTGAATATTCAGGGTTGATTTCCTTTAGGATTGACTGATCTCCTTGCTGTCCAAGGAACCCTCAAGAATCTTCTCCAGCACCACAGTTCGAAAGCATCAGTTCTTGGGTGCTCAACCTTCTTTATGGTCCAACTCTCACATCCATACATGACTAATGGAGAAGGGAATGGCAGACTGCTTCATTATTCTTGCCTTGAAAACCCCATGAACAGTATGTAAAGGCAAAAAGGTTTGACACTGAAAGATGAACCCCCCAGGTCAGTAGATATCCAATATACTACTGAGGAAGAGCAGAGAAATTGCTCCAGAAAGAATGAAGAGACTGAGCCAAAGCGGAAATGATGCCCAGTTGTGGTTATATCTCTCGGTGAAAGTAAAGTCCAGTCCTGTAAAGAACAGTATTGCATAGGAACCTGGAGTGTTAGGTCCATGAATCAAAGTAAATTGGATGTGGTCAAACAGGAGATGGCAAGAGTTAGGAATCAGTGAACTATTAAATGTACAGGAATGTTAGTCGCTCAGTTGTGTCTGACAATGGGAATGGGTGAATTTAATTCAGATGACCATTATATCTACTACCGTGGGCAAGAATCCCTTAGAAGGAATGGAGTAGCCCTCATAGTCAACAAAAGAATCCAAAATACGGTACTCGATTGCAGTCCCAAAAATGACAGAATGATCTTGGTTCGTTTCCAAAGCAAACCATTCAACATCACAGTAATCCAAGTCTATGCCCCAACCACTAATGCCAAAGAAGATGAAACTGAACGGTTCTGTGAAGACCTGTAAGACCTGCTAGAACTAACATCAAAAAAGATGTCCTTATTATCACAGGGGACTGGAATGCAAAGGTAGGAAGTCAAGAGATACCTGGAGTAACAGACCAGTTTGGCCTTCGAGTATAAAGTGAAGCAGGGCAAAGGCTAACAGAGTTTTGCCAAGAGAATGCAAAATGGTCATATGAAACATCCTCTTTCAACAACACAAGCGACAACTCTACACATGGACATCACCAGATGGTCCATACCAAAATCAGATTGATTATATGCTTTGCAGCCAAAGATGGAGAAGCTCCATACAGTCAGCAAAAACAAGACCTGGGGCTGACTGTGGCTCAGATCATCAGCTCCTTATTGCAAAATTCAGGCTCAAATTGAAGAAAGTAGGGAAAACTACTAGGCCATTTAGGTATGACCTGAATCAAGTTCCTTATGATTATACAGTGGAGGTGATGAATAGATTTAAGGGACTAGATCTGATAGACAGAGTGCCTGAAGAACTATGGATGGGGCTTCGTAACATTGTACAGGAGGTGGTGACCAAAACCGTTCCCAAGAAAAAGAAATGCAAGAAGGCAAAGTGGTTGTCTCAGGAAGCCTCACGAGTAGCTGAGAAAAGAAGAGACGCAAAAGGCAAAGAGAAAGGGAAAGACATACCCAACAGAATGCAGAGTTCCAGAGAATAGCAAGGAGAGAGAAGAAAGTCTTCTCAAGTGAACCTTTGTGTTTATCATGCCCTTACATTTTTTTAATAGTATTTTACATATATTTGTGTGTTTGAGTATGTGTCTAGTTTTTGAGCTTTATGAAAAAGGTATTATGCAGCACATGGCTTTTTTAGCATCCGTTTTTCTTAACAGGAATGTCTTCTCAGTGTTCTTTCTGCTGCTGGTTGTCTGTTTCATCTTTGGATGAAACAGAGAAGATGTGGGTTTCCTTCTTTCCCTTCTCTTCTCTAGGCCTGTACTTACTAGGTGTTCTGCTCTATGACAAAAGAAGGTTGCTTGATATCATCTTGGCTCTTGAGGAACCTGTCTTTCATTTAAATTAATCAGAGGACATACATGAAACTTTCAGAGGGCAGTTACATGCTGAACTTTGCTATTTAGGCCAGAAAAAGAATCCTAAGGTTGGACTCTTTAAAGATAGGTCAGACCAGGAGCTTGAAACAGGGAGAGTAACAGAGCCTGGGGAAGTTAGAAGTGAAAACAAGTGTGGAAACGAGTATTTCCAGGACACTTGGAGCCCGTTCTGACTGGCATGGAGGGTGTGGCTTGAATGTGTGGGAATAACCTAGGTAAGGAGCCTGTGCCAGGCTTTGAGAGCCTTTAAAGCACCAACAGGAGAGCTTAGCCCAAGCGCAGCCACGTGCTGCTGATGGCCCGGATTAGGGTGACAGCAACAGAAGAGGAAAAGAAAGGAAGGGAAAATGTGAGAGGCATTTTGAAGGAAGAAGGTGAAGGTGGTAAAGATTGGCTAAGAAGGATAGAAGAGGCCAAGAAGGATATAGGAGGGGGAAGGCTAAAGGAAGAAACAGCTATGTGGCTTATACTGTGAACAGGACCTTTCCCGGTCATGCCAGCTATGTTAAACATCTTCCATCCCTTGAGCACACCATGCTCTCTGTCATTTTAGGGTCTTGCACACCTGCTGTCCTCTTGGCCTCAGATGCCCTCCCCTCCCCCATCTGGCACCTGGCAACCTCACCTGGCCAGCTCCAGCTCATCCTTTGTGTCTCAGCTTACATTCCTCCTGGGAACCTGCCTAGACCCACTGTTCACACTGGGCTGACCAAACACCCCACCCATGTGGTTCTATCATCACTCACTCTGCTTTGTTTTGATTTTTTTTTCTTTAAACCCTAAACTTTATTCAGATTTCGCTAAGTTTTCCCATTAATTGTCCCTTTTTTCTGTTCCAGGTTCAAATCCAGAAATCGCAGGTATTTAGGTATCACACATTCTTAGTGTCCTCTGATCTGTGGAAATTTCTTAGTCTTCCCTTGTTTTTCATGATCCTGACGGTTTTCAGGAGCACTGGTCAGGTATTTTATAGAAGTCCTATTGTGTTTTAATTGCATAGTTACTTATGATTAGACTCTAAGGGCAGTCTTTGAGGTCAGAGCCACGTGACTGCTTTGTACCCTCTGGCATATACAATTTCCAGCATATCATCTGCTACCTGGTAGATACTAAACAAATATTGGTTGAGTGAGTGAGCGCCTACCTATTCTACTCTTTTTTCAGGAAATGAAAGATGATTCTGACAGTGAAAAGCAGCAACAGATCCATCACATCAAGAACTTGTATGCCTTCAACCTCTTCTGCCAGAAGCGTTTCGATGAGTCCATGCAGGTCTTTGCTAAACTTGGCACAGGTAACAAGCGGGTATGGCCTCGGGATGAGGAACTACACTGAGGGAGGGGAAGCTGGAAAGAATGGGGAGAAATGATCTCAGACTTCCGAGAATGGAAGATCAATCATCTAGATTGATCCTTGTACTTAACAGGATCCTGTGGGCGGCCATGTGACTATATATTTACAGCCCTGATCTTATGACTCTGGTTTCATTCACACACACAGACTTCCAGTTTTCCAGGATGCTTTGCCCTTGCCACTAGAGGAAGGTAACAGAAAGTCATTGAAGACAGCAGACATGTGTTTTGTCACCTAGTAATCAGATTACTGACTGCGGTTCTAGACTAGCCACTGGCCTGAGCTCAGAAGGATGCAGCCGTAGGTTGTTGCGTTTTGCTTTTGGCTACGCGGGGTCTTTGTTGTGGTGTGCAGGCTCCTTCTAGTTGCAGCACACAGGCTTCTTGAGGGTTGCTTGGATGTCCTTATGCAGAGTGACTGGCTTTGCCTGGAGTTGGTGATCCAAGAGACCTAGCCGGAAGCCTTAGTGCCTTTTAGGGTGATCACTTCTCCCCATGTTCTGTTGATTTACAAGGGCTTTCCAAGTTAGGGCAAGGGAGCACACAGCCCACCTCATGGTGGAGGAGTATCAACATTACGTAAAAGAAGCGTGTCAGGTTGGGTATATGTTGGTGTGTGCCATATTGCTTATCATCCTTAAATCTGTTTCTCAAGATCAAAGGAATCTGATTGGCCAGGATTAGATTTTCCCCCTTACTTGTATTATTTTCTTGTCAGATATTCATGTCTGTTGCCCATTAATCAAATGAAATCCTATGTTTTTTTAAACCAATCTGTGTGAATTAATTTTATATAATCAACCTATTATCTTCTGCCATATATGCGACCAATGTATTCCATAGCCTATTGCCTGGTGTTTTTGTTTTACTAATATTCCTTTAAACACACACACACGCACACTTTTTATTTTTTAAGTCTAGTGATCTTTTTAACTTCACTGTCTTACCAGGTTTTCCTTTTTCTTCTTTACTTTCAGTGAGTTAATGAATTTTCATTTTTAATTCTATATATGTCTTAGAATAGAGTCATGCAATCGTTATAATGTTTTAGTGTTCAAAATATATGTGTATAGCTTGAGTTTTTATGAACTTAAGAGTCATTTTTTAAAAATAAAGTCAATCTGGAACTTACTTTGTTGTAGTGATAGTCTCATTTTAGTTTATCTTTAAATTGCTGTGCTTCTGTCTGGGAATCATGTTCGCCTTCCGTGTAGATCCTACCCACGTGATGGGCCTGTACCCAGACCTGCTGCCCACAGACTACAGAAAGCAGCTGCAGTACCCTAACCCACTGCCCGTGCTGTCGGGGGCTGAGCTGGAGAAGGCTCACTTGGCTCTGATTGACTACCTGACACAGGTGGGTGTGATCCCCCAGCATATGGAGGAGTTCACCTGGGAGTCTCAGTACCTGCTTCTCTATGGCAGGGAAGGGGGAGGCTTCTGCAATGCCACAGATGTTCCAGAAGTGAACACTGTGGAAGTCTGAGGGGGGCACATTTTTTCTATTTCACCTCCTTGCTTAACTGTAGAATGCACATTTTGCTGAGTCACTTCAGTCTTTGCAGCCCCGAGGACTGTAGCCCGCCAGGCTCCTCTGTCCATGGAATACTCCAGGCAAGAATACTGGACTGGGTTGCCATTTCTTCCTCCACAGATCTTTTCAACCCAGGGATTGAACCCGTGTCTCTTAGGTCTCCTGTATTGACTGTTGGGTTATAACAATAGACTAGAGCTCTTTTTTGCCAAATCCTGGTACCAGGAAGCAGACTCAGTTCCTGGTAGATTCACGCTAAGCTCTTATAGGAACTAAAAAGAGAAAAGTTTAATTGATAGAAAAGAATAAGCGTTTTAAAGAAACTCTTGGGGAACAGTTATACTTTTGGGAAAAAAATACCTGCTCTATGCAGAAAACTTGGAAAACACAGAAAAGTATAAAATAAAAATAAAAAATCGCTTATTGCTCTACCAGCCAGAGAAAAGTAACTAACATTTTAGTGTTGTCCTTCCAGAGTTTTATATGTACTTGTGAATAATTTTTGTTTATTTATTTATCAGATTTTTTAATTGCAAATGTATATATCAAGATATATACTGTTTTATAGCTTACTTTTAAAGCATTTAGCAATATATTAGGGAAGTCCTTCCCTGTCATTAAGTATTCTTCTATAACATGTTTTTTAGAGGGAGTATTTAGACTTAAATTATTTTCAGTTTACTGTTACAGGCAGATAAGTGAAATTTTCAGATCAGCACTAAAACTAATATCTCCATTGAAGTCTCTGAACCCTAAATGTCCATGCTTGAGGCTATTATTGCTTTCCTGTGCATCCATTCAGAGTCAGTTGTTCAGTTGCTAAGTCATGTCCTACTCTTTGCAACCGTGTGGACTGTAGCATGCCAGGCTTCTCTGTCCTTCAGTATCTCCTGGAGTTTGCTCAAATTCATGTCCATTGAGTTGGTGATGCTATCTAACCATGTCATCCTTTCTGACTCAGAGAACTTACTAAAATTTTTTCCTATAAGTGTTCTGCAGACTTGTAAGAGGTGTCCTGGAGAGGCATAAGTATTGCTAGGAAAATTGTAAGCCAGCTACCCACCACCTGCTTCTGGGTCAGTGGGTGTCCCACAGGTCCACTCAGGCATCTGTCGTCTTGGCACTTGCTTGACATTGGGCTCCATGGTTGGCTGGCAGCCTGCAAAGAGCACACCAGCTCGCCTCTGTCTACATACTGCACAGTCCATGAGCCAAGTGGAAAAGGTTCCTGGGGCAGAAAGTGTCCCAAGCATGTGGCATCACAGAAGACCCTCTATTTCCAATATCTTGCTTTAGGACCCCAAGCACAGTCTTCCCCGACCTTCTCCACTGAGTTTGGAATGTGTGGAGGTAACTGACCCCAGCCTTGTGCCAGAGAGATGGTAGAACAAATAAGACCATGGGCATTCCAGACACAAAATAGTACAAATTGAATGATTCCATTTATATGCAGTTCTAGAAAGCATGCATTCTCAGTCACTAAGTCAGTCTGACTCTTTGTCGCCCCATGGACTATAGCTCACTAGGTTCCTCTGCTCATGGAATTTTCCAGGCAAGAATACTGGAGTGGGCCCTCCTCCAGGGGATCTTCCCAACCCAGGGATCAAACCTGTGTCTCCTGCATTGACAGGTGGATTCTTTACCACTGAGCCACCTGGAAAGCCCATTTGAAGTTCTAAAATAGGGAAAGAGTAATCATTAGTGATAAAAATCAGATCAGTTATATAGGGAGTGGGTGAGATTCTTTGGGAGGAGCACAAGGGAACTTTAAAGGGTAGTAGAAACGTTTTGTTCCTTGATTGGGGTGGCAGCTACATGCACGTATATATCTGTCAAAGTGCATCTGATAGTATACTTTTCAGGGGTACATTTTATTGTATGTAACTCATACCTCAATAAAGTTGATTAAAAAAAAAACATGCCCTTTGGAATCTGACCCTAATTTGAAGTCAGCCTGTTACTAATGAGGTAGCTAACATCTGTGCCTTGGGTTCTTCCACTTATAAAATGGGACTAATAATACCTGTATTTGTTTTAGATTTAAAATAGGATAAATCTATAAACTGCATGACACAGTGCCTGGTGTGTAGTAAATACTCAGTAGATCATTGTTACTGTATCTGGTGATTTGGTAGGCATCTTACTTTTGATCCCTGATAAATGCCAATGTGGGATCAGGGTGGATAGGTGTGAGCTGATTTGAAGGTATTTGGAATTGCCTGGTAGCTCAGATGATAAAGGAAGTTTTAAGCCTGGCCTTGACCCTGCATTTTTGCCCTTGGCAGAAACGCAGCCAGTTGGTAAAGAAGCTGAATGACTCTGATCACCAGTCTAGCACCTCCCCTCTCATGGAAGGGACTCCTACCATCAAATCCAAGAAAAAGCTGCTGCAGATCATTGACACCACCCTGCTCAAGTGCTACCTTCACGTGAGTTTTCCCAGCACTCGGCTTCCTGCCATCCTTTTCCCTAGCCCAGGGTCCCTGCCACTAATAAGAGTGAAGTATTTATTCTTAGGAACCACCTGCTCTTGACCTGACATCTGTGAGCTTCTTAGAATTGAGGGGTTAAGACGAGATGTTGACCCAGAATCTTAGAGTGGGCTGGTCTTCTCTGCCAAGACTGGGGTTGGTGCTACAAGGTGAATAGGGACAGTTCCCCAAAGAAAATTTCCCTTCTTTACCCACTTCCCGCTCCCCACCCCCACCCTCTTGTGTGAGAGAGCATAAATGCTGTGAAAGCTCCTCCCTGCAGTCCTGCAAAGGGTTGTTTGCTCTCTCTTGCTTGTGTAACATGCCTGGTGTTTCAGCCTGAAGCAGGCCTGGGCTGAGGGAGGATGGGCCTCCCCAGGAAGTAGTTGCTGCTGAAGTCCTGCCTCTCCTGCAGACGAACGTGGCCCTGGTGGCCCCCTTGCTGCGTCTGGAGAACAATCACTGCCACATAGAAGAGAGCGAGCACGTGCTGAAGAAGGCTCACAAGTACAGCGAGCTGATCATCCTGTACGAGAAGAAGGGGCTCCACGAGAAAGGTGACCGGGGCAGGGGCCATCTGTGATTAGAGGGTCTCTTGTGTTTTGTCTGGGGGAAGCCTCCTGAGGTGTTTGTTGTTACCGAATCACATCTAGCTGCTCACTGCTTGAAAATCAGTACATGAGAGAGAGGCAAATATTACAAAGGAAAGTTGCTTCTAATGAGAACGCTGGCAATCTGGGGAGATGGTGGACCCAGAGTGCCCCAAAAACCACATGTGAAGATTTTCAAAGCTCAGCCATGAAAGCTTTTAAAAGGAAAAAAGGATGTAATCGGTTACTTACCGATTCAGAGTCCCCCCATCCCCCACTGTGTGCGGGCTTGTCGACTTCTTGTGATTTTTCTTTAGCTACCACCTTGTTCACAGGATTACTAAAGGGGAAGCTAGGGAGGAGATCTGGTCATCTGTTTTTACTTAGTCTTCATTTCTACTTCTTTGAAGAAACAAGTTAGGCAAAGTACTTTGTGATCACAAGATTTAAAAGGTGGGTGAGGGCTGGAGATGAGTAAGCGTATAGGTGCCTGGTTTAACATCAGTGACAAGACAAAGGGGCCTGCTGCAAAGACCTTTCCTGCTGAAAGCTGCGTGCACTGTGATGACTCTCCAAGGAGATACGCCTTCTAGAAGGGGCTCATGACCTTATTCTTGGGCTTCATGGCCAGCTCTGCAGGTGCTGGTGGACCAGTCCAAGAAAGCAAATTCCCCTCTGAAAGGCCATGAGCGGACAGTGCAGTACCTGCAACATCTGGGTGAGTCCAGCTCGTGGAAGGGGCAAGGGGGAGGGGATTGTGTTCAAGGGAACCTGACCTCTCTCCCTTCCTGATTCTGGCTGGTCAGTCCCCTCCCTTCCTTGTGTTCACCCAGCCAGGTTCCTCCGGGGGTGAAAGTCCCCCCAGTGGTGGAACCACAACAGCCCGTTGGTGTGTAGCTAGTCTGGTAGGTCCAAGCATCTCTGAGTGACTGGACAGAGCTAACTTCTCTGGATGATAAATCCTGGGCAACCTGGGCACCTGCCTTCTGGTCCTGTGGGCAGACTGGGTGGACTTCACCTGCTGACAAGTCTTCCTTTTCCCTCTAGGCACAGAAAATCTGCATTTAATTTTTTCCTACTCAGTGTGGGTCCTGAGAGACTTTCCAGAGGATGGTCTGAAGGTAGATCACGGAGTCCCTTGGATTTATTGGGTACCGCGGTTGGTTCTGATTTTATTTTAGACAGTTGTGGGTAGAGGGCTAGGAATGGTTTGTGCAGTTCTCTGGTGTTTCCAAGACTGGGACACATGGGACAGCAGTGGAATGCAGTAGAAAGAGCCTGGTGCAGACGCCAGGAGACCTAGTCTGCCCCACACCAACTGGCCACAGATGCCCTTCCCGCCTCAGTGTCTGTCCATGTGACCCTACGCTTGTGTGCATGTGTGTTTGGAAGGATTGCCATCAGGTGGTTCTGCTGCTGGAACTCAGGTTTTATTCCAACAGATATTTACTGAGGACCTCCCAGAGGTGGAGTCTCTGCCGCGAGAACGAGTGCTGGGCTTCTTAGTGGAGAATTTTAAGGGTCTGGCTATTCCTTATCTGGTAAGATATTTTTTGATCTGAGCTAAAAAGTTTCAGTCAAACCCAGGATCTGTGACTACAAGAAACAGTGATTAGCCAGTTCAGATTAGGGTTTGTGTCCCTTGGGGATTGGAAGGACTGTAAAGAAGAGGGTTCTTTTAGTCTCCTCTGAAAGAGGTCTCCCAGTAGACCAAGCTGGAGATGGCACTTTTTGATGCTACCTTCTAAACCTAGGTGGCATACAGAGAGATAAAAGAGAAGGAAAGAAAATGTTGGAGAAAACCATATCAGAGCCATATTTGTACAGCCAGACTTGACTGTGACCACAGGATGACCAAATCAGTCCTAAGTACCAAAATGTAAATATTTAACCTTAATTACACAGACTGATTTGGATGATTATGAGACAGAATTAATAAAGGAGCTTAGTTAGATTGGAAATTGAGATGCTAATTCCTGATATTGCTGGGTTGTGGGAGAACTATCCCATGGTAATCTTAGTTAGGGGACAATCTGGATGGGACCTTTAGGGCCTTAAAAATGTGAGGGAGCCTGAGCGAATGGGCTGGGCCGCTCCACACCACAGCACAGAGGGTACCAGGCAGACCTGTATCTCACCCCAGGAACACGTCATCCACGTTTGGGAGGAGACTGGCTCTCAGTTCCACAACTGCCTGATCCAGTTGTACTGCGAGAAGGTGCAAGGTCTGATGAAGGAGTATCTCCTGTCCTTCCCTCCAGGTACCAGTTCTCAGCACGCAGGGTGGCCCAGGCCTTAGAGGTGAGCTGGGACCTGAGGGGGCCATGGGTGGGGTAGAGAAGCAGACTTTCTCTGCAGGCCCAGGTGGGCAGGAAGAGCCTCAGAGGCACCAAGGCAGCTAAGTGACCCCACAGGTGAGACTTGGGGGCTGGTGTCTGGATCTGGGCATCTCTGAGCCTCCCTGGGCATCACCTATGGAGGAGGGGGAGTAGATCTGTTTGCAGAGTGACAGCTGTGCTGATAAGGAACAGATTTGTCTATCAGAGTGCTTCTCTAAGCAG
The DNA here is from genome assembly GCF_001704415.2 of Capra hircus. Classification (NCBI taxonomy): domain Eukaryota; kingdom Metazoa; phylum Chordata; class Mammalia; order Artiodactyla; family Bovidae; genus Capra; species Capra hircus. The sequence goes on from NC_030817.1 coordinate 65,504,049, forward strand.
CTTGGTGGGTTTTTTTTTCTAATCTCAAGCTGATGTTTTGGGGCCATACAGAGACCATAAACTAAGAGAAGGCCAACTGGAAAGCATCACAAAGGCCCTTTCTAATCATGGTGGTGACATCACTGAACCCCAGCCCCTTCATTTTTTCTTGATGACACCACACATTGCTGCCCAACAGCATCCTTTCATGTTGAGCATGGTTTCTTTTAAAGGCAAAGCTCCAGTCCCTGCTGGTGAGGAGGAAGGAGAGCTGGGAGAATACCGAGGGAAGCTCCTTATGTTCCTGGAAATTTCCAGCTACTATGACCCAGGCCGGCTCATCTGTGATTTTCCTTTTGATGGTGGGTGTCTTTAGCCACTTTAACAGAAGATAATGCAAAAATGGATCCTTCCCTTATACCAGTTCCCCAGCCCTCCCAAAAGTTGGGCCTGGGAAAAACCATGCGTTTCAGGCCTGTGCTCCTATTCTGTCCTCTCTGAAGACTCACTTTTGAACCATGATTACGAGAAGTCTCTTTTGGGTGTGAACCACAGGCTAATTAGCCAGGTTGAAACCTGTTTGTTGCTTCAGTACATGTTCTTGGCCAAGTTCCTTGTTTAGCAGTTTCTGTAATCTGGAATAATTTGTCTGAAAAAGACATATGTCTGGCTGATGTATAAGCTCCATGAGAGCAGAGGTGTCTGCTTCCCTTAGCTGAAGGGCCTGGCACATTGTAGGTGCTTATTATGCATTTAGCTGATCATCAAGTATTGTTCTCCCATTTATAAATGATCACAGGAAAAGATGAGATAAAGTACCACTTAAAATAGTCCCCTTCCTCCTCCCTTTAAAAAATTTTAGTAATTTTCTCCTTGAAAAAAATCCCTATCCATTCCTCTAATAGCTTAGCCCCTGGCCTTGGGCTTGCCTGGTCATGGTGATGGTTTCTTACACTCTTTCCCCCCACAGGCCTCTTGGAAGAACGTGCTCTCCTGCTGGGACGCATGGGGAAACATGAACAAGCTCTCTTCATCTACGTCCACATCCTGAAAGACACGAGGATGGCCGAAGAGTACGTTGACCCTGCCGTGCCACCTCCCAAGGGTGTAAAAGAGGCGCTGCAGAGAGATGAGAGGCTGAGAAAGCCATCCCTGCACCTGCAGCTGAAGCGAGGTCACCTCGTGTGCTGGCCCCTGATTGTACTGTCATTAGGCTGCTCACTCAGGCAGCATCCATGCCCTCTCTCTACATGTGACCTTGTCTGATCACTCTCTCCCTTCCAGGTACTGCCACAAGCATTATGACCAAAACAAAGATGGCAACAAAGATGTAAGTAGTCGGCCCCAGGGCGCGCATAGGCATTGCACTGCCCCTCTTAGCATAGCCGGCGCCCTCTGGTTTGGGCCGCCGGTGACACTGGCAGGAATTGCTGACATAAAACAAGGCATGGGTTAGGGCACTGATTGATTTTGGGCACATGTGCTGAGGGAGCGGCAAGGTGCCCGCAGTCTTGGTTTGCTCGGGGTGGTTCTGGCTTAGTCTGTTGTCATCCGTGTGATTATTTGTAGTGCCCCTGCCACTTTACTCTTAAAACAGTCTCAACTTGTACAATAAATTTCCTGGTCAGCCTGTTGAGAAGGAACATCTGATGGTTCTTAAAGCGTGCCCATGTGTGCTTTGCATAAATTCCATGTGGATCTGTCAATGTGTAGAGATATTTTTAATGGCCATTGGTGGCAGTGGTGGGGGGGGGTGGGGTTTGCTACCTGAATCTAGGAGGTGGAGGCCAGAGTTGCTGCTTATCGATGCACAGCACAGCCCAGAATGTTGAGTGAGAGGCTGAGAAACACTGGTGTGGGTCCAATAGGAGATGCAGCGTCTCATCTTGGGCTCATCGGCTTATATGTGGCAAGGTCTCAGCCTTCAACGCCAAAGGAAATGGGGGGGGTTTCTTGGAATCATTTTGTTAATAGTATGAAGAAGAAGAAGTGAAGTTGCTCAGTCGTGTCCGACTCTTTGCGACCCCATGGAGCCTATCAGGCTCCTCTGTCCATGGGATTTTCCAGGCAAGAGTGCTGGAGTGGATTGCCGTTTCCTTCTCCAGGGGATCTTCCCGACCCAGGAATCGAACCCAGGTCTCCCAGCTGGCAGGCAGACGCTTTACCGTCTGAGCCACCACGGAAGCCCTGGGCTTCTATTACTTCTTCTTACTATTAATAGTATAATGCTAAACAATACAAGGCATTTGATTTTTTTTTCTCTCAGAAAGAACATGATCTTTAATTTTTTAATATTTTATTTCTATTTACTTGACTGCACCGGGTCTTAGTTGCTGCGCTTGGGATCTTTGGTCTTCGCTGCAGCATGCAGGATCTTTTGTTGTGGCTTATGAACTCTTAGCTGAAGCATGTGTGATCTAGTTCCCTGACCAGGGATCAAACTTGGGCCCTTTGCATTGGGAGTGTGGCGTCTTAGCCACTGGACCACCCAGGAAGTCCCACAGTCTTTTTTGATATCTTCAGTCAACGGACTTTACAAAATTTATTAAAAGGTGAAAAATGCTGCATTTTAAAGTTCCTGCAGACCAACCCTCTTGCCTTTAGGTGTGGTCACGCTGAGGGTTCGGGGAGGGTTGCTGCCGGCCTGACGCGGGCATGGCTTGTTGTGTATGAGACAGGTGTATCTGTCCCTGCTCCGGATGTACCTGTCGCCCCCCAGCATGCACTGCCTGGGGCCAATCAAGCTGGAACTGCTGGAGCCACAAGCCAACCTCCAGGCCGCCCTGCAGGTCCTAGAGCTGCACCACAGCAAGCTGGACACCACCAAGGTCAGCAGGTCTCCTCGCGGAGATGGAGGGTGCATGTGGGGATCATGAAACCACAGGAGGGGCTGGCAGGAAGGACGGGGGTTTGAGGGCTCCGCGACGTCAGGCGTTTCCTCAGTCTCGCTCTTGTCCCACCTCTCCCTGTTCCCGTCTGTCTTCCCGTCCCCAGGCCATCAACCTGCTGCCCGCGAACACTCAGATTAACGACATACGCATCTTTCTGGAAAAGGTCTTAGAAGAGAATGCACAGAAGAAACGGTTCAACCAAGTGCTCAAGAACCTTCTCCATGCAGAGTTCCTGAGGGTATGAGCCTTCCAGATGCCAGTGAAGGCTTGTACTTTTCAGTGTGAGGCCGTTACTACGTCCCCTGAGACAGAGGCAGAGCTTGGTGCTTTTTAACTCTGTGGCTCAAACTGATCGGTAACCAGCTGGGCATGTAGCTATGGGTGTTTCCGTTAGGGAGCCCCTGTGGGCTGGGAGGTGAGACAGTGCCGGCCCTTCCTCCTGTCCTGCCTGCCAGACAGTGGGACCTCCCCCCAATCTCTCTGCTCCCAGGTCCAGGAAGAGCGCATTCTACACCAGCAGGTGAAGTGCATCATCACAGAGGAGAAGGTGTGCATGGTGTGTAAGAAGAAGATTGGAAACAGGTGAGCCTCACCCATAGCTTGCTCAGGGTAGATTTCAGCCCCTTAACCCAAGAGGAAAGAGCAGCTGAGAGCTATCTGGGCTGCTTTTAGTGCTTGAGCCTCCAGAGGGCAGGCCATGTTTTTCTGGTGTGTCTGTGGGGTGGGGTTCTTTGAGAATTAAAGGCCTGAAATGTGTAGCATGGGGCTCTTGACTTCTTGGTCATAAAGCCCTTTCCCTCTGGCTGCTTAACATTGACATGTACCATGGGGTGTTTGAGAGCTGTATGTGGGCAGGAGGTCCTTATCATCTAAGGATACACCTCTGAAAGAAGAAAAAGGGCTTTCAGCCTGCTGCCTCATGACCTGAGTAAAATCCTGAAGCAGCATCATTCTGTTTTAAGGCATATACTCTAGTTAGTGCCCCTTCCTCCAAGGAAGAGTGATTTGTCCTTTTACTTCTATGGCTGGAAGAATGCTTCCCTTCAGAAAGACCCACTGCCCTTTGTTAGAGTTAGCCCAAAATTTGTACTGATGGGCAGTTGGCGCTCAGTAAACTGCTGCTGAGCCAGGCTGGTGCATTGCCTTGTTTGGCTATGTATTGCACACTGATGACAGTAGGAAATATCCCCTGCTACTAGAGTATCATACCAAGTGGAATAAGTCAAAGAAAGACAAGTACCACTTAAATGTGGAATCTAAAATCTGGCACAAATGAACTTATCCACAAGACAGAAATAGACCTACAGACATAGGGATCAGGCTTGTGGTTACCAGAGGGCCGTGGGGGAGGGAGTGAGATGGACTGGGAGTTTAGGGTTGGTAAATGCAAACTATTAAATTTAGAATGGATAAACAAGGTCATAGTGTATGGCACAGTGAGCTATATCCAATTTCCTGGCATAAACCATAATGGAAAAGAATATAAAAGAAGAAGGTGTATATGTGCATAGCTCAGTCACTTTGCTATACAGCAGAGATGGGTACATTATAAATCAACTATATTTCAGTAATTTTTTTAAATTTAATAAATTTTAAAAAAAAATTCCCCATGTAATTGAATGGCATGGACCTCATCCTCTGTTTGGATATGTGACCGAGATGGTGGCCACACTGCTCTTTATGGTTAGAGTAGGTAGCTTCTGGGGTGGCTCCTGGTAAGGTGCGTTTTCCAGTAAGAACTTGTATTCTCTTAGAGGCAGTCCTCACTCCCAGGTCATTTTCCTTCCCTGCAGCGCGTTTGCAAGATACCCCAATGGGGTGGTCGTGCATTACTTCTGCTCCAAAGAGGTCAACCCGGCTGACACCTGAGCCCAGCAGGCCAAGGACTGAGCAGCGGACAGCTCGGCTACCCCAGAGGGGGGAGCCCCGGCCTTGGGACTCGGGACTGCTGCCGCCACCAGTGTCTCCCCGTTTGGACACTGGCTACCTTGAGCCCTGGAACATTTCTGAATTATTCAGACTTGTGTTCTGACGTTGCCAGATTTTTGATAGAAAAAGAAATTAGTTACACCTTTTATACCAATATGTTGCAGGCAGTTTCAGACAATTGGATACCTGCTTGGACAGGAAGAGATAGGAAGGGCACCATCCTGCCTTTGCATCCAGTCACCCAAATATGGAAACTGTGTCAAGTGTCTGTAACCCTCCTGGGGGTTGTTTATTCACTTTTCTATTAGGATGCACATAGGACTTCACAGGAGCCTTCAGCTTGGCTGCCTGGAGTCCCTTGAGCAGGGAAGCCCCAGAGCCCCTCTGACTGCAGAGGCCGGACGGGTCCGCCCTCTATGTAATGCTGGTCACTTCGTAGTTGCTGACCCTGCATCCCCTCACCAGTGTCCCCAATCAGCTCTTGATTTTTCAGTCTCCTCCTTCTATTTATTTTCTTCCTTTATCTCTCCCCTCACTGCTCCACCCAGGCTTTCTCTCCCATTTTCCTGATACCAGGAATTTTGAACAAGGTAAAATGAGAAGCAAGAGGAATTCCTGATTTCTAGGAATACATTGGTTACTGACTGTCACGTGTGTTGTAAATAGAACCTCCCTGGACTATACATTCCATGCCCAGGAGCTTATAAGAGCATCTCTCTCAGGGCCGAGTGTGACAGTACTCAGGGTGGGCTACCCTGGATATGTGACCTCTTGGCAGATGTCTGCAGAGGCTCCTGCTCCAGGTTCATCCTTCAGCCCCCACAGTGCAGGTTGGTTTAGGCTTGCTGAGCAGAGTGCTGCGTACTTTGGGCGCCTTTCTCTTTCCAGCCCATGTCATCCACCCACTTTGGCTGGCCATTGTTCTCCAGCTTTGTTTTGCAAGGGTTGGAGGATTGCGCTGGGACATGGACAGTAGGAGGATCCTTGCTGCACACAGGAAACGATCTGATCAGAAACTGACAATGACGATGTTGGGTGTACTTGTGCAGGGCTCTGGGAGAGCCAAGAATGCTGCTGGAGCTCAGGAGCTCCTGAAAACTCACCGCCAAACTTGGGGGAGCCCTTGTTCAAGGGAGACCCCGCCTCCCATAGGGCCCCAGAGCCCACAGGCAGAGTCCCCAGCACTGGGAGCACACCCTGTATCCTGTCCTTGCTGGGGGCCTAGAGACTCACCGTGACCCCAGAGTCCAACAGCTTTGAGGGTAGATGACAGCACCCCATGCTGACACTGCCCTGGTGGCCTGTCCTTGACATGCCGAGATCCTTTTTAAACCGCAGCATTTTGCTGTTTGGGGCCTGTGTTGTAGCCTGACTTGCTGGTGGTGTAGAGGCTCCTCCCAGGCCCACCCTCCATGGAGGGTCTGAAGGGACAAGAGTAAGAGCCATCAACATTGTTCACGGAGATGGGGGACCCTGCTCAGGTTTGGGAGGCCGAACTGCACAAGATCCACATCCCACTGGCCATGTTCCTGCTAAGAAGCAGGGCTGCCCTGAGCCCCATTTGCACCAGTTCTGAGCACCAGGCTGAGTTTCCTCTGGAGCAGCAGCTGAAACTGGCCCCAGCCTACACACCCTGCCTTCCTGGCCCCCATGTGTGTGCCTCCTGTTCCCACCACCTGTGTGGCACACATGTTTGAAGCAATAGAATAAAAAATGTGTGTTTCCTTCCCTGCTGGAATATATAAACCACCCAGTTTTCCCGAACTCCATTCTCCTGCCCTAGACACTCTGCCCTCCACAGAGGTGTGGCGAAGGCTGGAGATGAATGCGCTATGGTGACGACTGGCAAAGCTCTCATAATAAACATGAAGTAAGAAACCAAGCCTGTCTGGGTCTCTTTTCTTTTTTCCCCCTTTCCTGTGGGATTTTATGAAAATAACAATGAAATGCCAATTTAAAAATCAAGATCTTGCAAGGGTGCCCACTTTCACCGCTACTATTCAACATAGTTCTGGAAGTTTTGGCCACAGCAAACAGAGCAGAAAAAGAAAGAAAAGGAATCCAAATTGGAAAAGAAGTAAAACTCACTGTTTACAGATGACATGATCCTCTACATAGAAAACCCTAAAGACTCCACCAGAAAATTACTAGAGCTAATCAATAAATATAGTAAAGTTGGAGGATATAAAATCAACACACAGAAATCCCTTGCATTCCTATACACGAATAATGAGAAAGTAGAAAAAGAAATTAAGGAAACAATTCCATTCACCATTGCAACGAAAAGAATAAAATACTTAGGAATATGTCTACCTGAAGAAACTAAAGACCTATATATAGAAAACTATAAAACACTGATGAAAGAAATCAAAGAGGACACTAATAGATGGAGAAATATACCATGTTCATGGATCGGAAGAATCAATATAGTGAAAATGAGTATACTGCTGGTGACGGAATGAAACACCAACACTGCAGAGTGGTTTGAATCTTTTTACTTTAACTCCTTCCTTCTTACAGCTGCTTTATTTTATATCCCTTGCACAACAACCTACAGGGCAAGTTGCCAAGCACTATGATTCAGAGACTATACAGTGCGCAGGCCCAGGGCAAGATAACCTTTGCCTTGACTTATTTACTGCAGCTAAGACTTTGTTTTGGGGAACGTCCTTATCAACTTAGAATCCGTTTTGTCCCTGGGTCTGTTCCTTTTGAGGAATCAGAGAAACATCCTTGTATGCAAGAAATGTTCTTTTCCCACAGGAACAAACAGAGGATTCTTAGCTGAACATCTCGTTTGCAAGAATGTTCAGCCCTGGTTGAGAGTCTCATTTGCAAGCACTTCTCAGCCTTCCTTATACCTTGTTCCCTACATACTACCCAAAGCAATCTACAAATTCAATGCAATCTCTATCAAGCTACCAGTGATATTTTTCACAGAACTACAACAAATAATTTCAAGATTTGTATGGAAATAAAAAAAACCTCGAATAGCCAAAGCAGTCTTGAGAAAGAAGAATGGAACTGGAGGAATCAACTTGCCTGACTTCAGGCTCTACTACAAAGCCACAGTCATCAAGACAATATGGTACTGGCACAAAGACAGACATATAGATCAATGGCACAAAATGGAAAGCCCAGAGATAAATCCACACACATATGGACACCTTATCTTTGACAAAGGAGGCAAGAATATGCAATGGAGTAAAGACAATCTCTTTAACAAGTGGTGCTGAGAAAACTGGTCAACCACTTGTAAAAGAATGAAACTAGATCACTTTCTAACACCACACACACAAATAAACTCAAAATGGATTAAAGATCTAAATGTAAGACCAGAAACTATAAAACTCCTAGAGGAGAACATAGGCAAAACACTCTCCGACATAAATCACAGCAGGATCCTCTATGAACCACCCCCCAGAATTCTGGAAATAAAAGCAAAAATAAACAAATGGGATCTAATTAAAAGCTTCTGCACAACAAAGGAAAATATAAGCAAGGTGAAAAGACAGCCTTCTAAATGGGAGAAAATAATAGCAAATGAAGCAACTGACAACTAATCTCAAAAATATATAAGCAACTTATGCAGCTCAATTCCAGAAAAATAAATGACCCAATCAAAAAATGGGCCAAAGAACTAAATAGACATTTCTCCAAAGAAGACATACGGATGGCTAACAAACACATGAAAAGATGCTCAACATCACTCATTATTAGAGAAATGCAAATCAAAACCACAGTGAGGTACCACTTCACACCAGTCAGAATGTCTGCGATCCAAAAGTCTACAAGCAATAAATGCTGGAGAGGGTGTGGAGAAAAGGGAACCCTCCTACACTGTTGGTGGGAATGCAAACTAGTACAGCCACTATGGAGAACAGTGTGGAGATTCCTTAAAAAATTGCAAATAGAATTGTCTTATGACCCAGCAATCCCACTGCTGGGCAAACACACTGAGGAAACCAGAATTGAAAGAGACACATGTACCCCAATGTTCATCGCAGCACTGTTTATAATAGCCAGGACATGGAAACAACCTAGATGTCCATCAGCAGATGAATGGATAAGAAAGCTGTGGTACATATACACAATGGAGTATTAGCCATTAAAAAGAATACATTTGAATCAGTTCTAATGAGATGGATGAAACTGGAGCTGATTATACAGAGTGAAGTAAGAAAGAAAAACACCAATACAGTATACTAACACATATGTATGGAATTTAGAAAGATGGCAATGATGACCCTGTATGCAAGACAGCAAAAGAGACACAGATGTGTAGAGCGGACTTTTGGACTCAGAGGGAGAGGGTGGGATGATTTGGAGAATGGCATTGAAACATGTATACTATCATGTAAGAAACGAATCGCCAGTCTATGTCCGATGCAGGATACAGCATGCTTGGGGCTGGTGCATGGGGATGACCCAGAGAGATGTTATGGGGAGGGAGGTGGGAGGGGGGTTCATGTTTGGGAACGCATGTACACCCATGGTGGATTCATGTCAATGTATGGCAAAACCAATACAGCATTGTAAAGTAAAATAAAGTAAAAATGAAAAAAGAAAAAAATCAAGATCTTGGTGGTCCATTAGTTAAAAACCTGCCTGCCAATGCAGGGAACATGGGTTTGATCTCTGGTCCAGGAAGATCCCACATGCTGTGGAGCATGAAACAGCCCATGTGCCAAAACTACTGAGCCCACGCGCTGCAACTACTGAAGCCTGAGCGTCACAATAAGAAGCCCTCACACCACTAGAGAGTAGCAGTGAAGACCCAGTGCAGCCATCAATAAATAATTTTTTAAATTAAAAAAAAAACTATAGCTTAAAAGAAATTATTTTAAAAAGAATTGAAAAGACTAATCGAATTAGTGACTAAGGAAAAAAAAATCGGTGTAACACTGTCTTGATCTGTGTCGTCCAGTTCAGGTAGTGTGTAGCTGCTGTATTGACAGGACGCATGGAGAACATCTCACCACAAGGTGTCAGCAGACACTGCAGCTCTAGCTGATCCAAACTGTTTCCCCTTCACTTCACGTTAGGGCCTTGTGCCTCTTCCTGCAGCTGAGAATGACTGGGAGATGCATGGTGGGTGTGGAATTGGTGGGATGAAAGGACTGAGGGGTGTTTGAGAAGTGGAAAAGTGTGGGTCCACTTCGGCCAGCTCCAAAACAGCGGTCTGTTCTTTCTGTGTCCTCAAGAGCCATCTGGCCACCCTGAGTTCTCTCTGGAAATGAAAAACATCTGGGACTAGGAGGTTTGACTTTCTTGAGGCATGGGGCTGATGGCTTCCAGGAGAGGGTGTGGTACAGCCTAGAAAACAATCTGTCAGGGGCCCTGGATGCCAGGCCTGGCTGACTCTGCCCCCAGCTAGCTCCGTGCCCCTTGACCCCTTCGGTCTCCCCTGCTATGTACAGATCACCAAGAGGGTGGGACACCATTTCTGAGATCCCAGCATAGGTTCTTGACCTCATGCTCCAGTTGAGCAGAAACAGGCACTCCCCTTTGGGACCTGGCCAACAGCCATTCAGGGAGTTTCTGATCTGTGCTTGCCTGTGGGTTTCATTTTGGAGTTGAATCACTTCATTTGGAATGTCATTTTTTCAGTCTCCCAGGTGGGCCACGGGAAAGAGTGGAGGTGACTGGGTCTTGGTTGAGGAAAATGTATCTCCCAACAACTCACTGCCCTAGAGATCCTTACTTCCAGAAACAGTGCCTATCTTGGACACCTCGGTGGTTGTGGTCCACGGAAAGAGGGACATCACACACCATCTGCAGCCTCAGGCTCACGATGGTCAGAGGGGACTCTGATGCCTTCATCTCCAGTAGCTTAAGGACAAGCGGACCGGTTTTGGCCTGCCCTTATCCATACCACCTGGCCATATGCCTACTTCTGTCCCTGGATCATCCAGGCATTTCCACTGATTCAGGAAGGGCACCTGGGCAGAAGCCACAGGGAGTCAGGAGTCTGAATTTCTCCAGGATGACGTTGAGCCCTCTTCACATTTGGACCAGGGCTTAATGCAGTGCGCCTCAGGGTTTGAAGAACAAGTGAGGGAGACCTTGAGAGATTAGAAATACCTTTGAGTTCAGATGAAACACGACACCAGAGATTTCCAAGTTTCTGCTTAAGAGCTGTGGGGAAGGTGGGACTTGAAAGATGTTGGTCTTAGAGCTTTCTGGTAGCTTGGGGGAGACTAGGCCCCTAATGCAGCACTTTCTGGCTGCTCTTCCCTGGACCACCTGTGTTGGCATCATCTCAAAGGCTTGTTGGAAATACAAACACCTGGGTTCTATCCATACCCACTAAATCAAATCATCTGGGGCTAGGGCTCAGGTGTTTATTTTCCATAAGCAGCCCCCTGATAACCAGGGGCTGGGACTGGGAACCAGAGTGCCTGTTCTGCATCCTCTTGGAAAGGCTCTGAAGTCCCTCCTGACAGAGGAACCTGGGCTCCAGGCACTTCCTGAAGCATGTCAAACCCCACCTCCAGCCCCAGTTGAGAGTGCTCAGTGGAGCAGCCAGCTCCACCCTCCCCACCCCAGCTACCTGTCAGACCTGAGCCAGCAGCCAGTGTGGCCAGAGTGCAGGCAGAATTTCCTGCCAGGAATTGGGCTGCCTGGCCATGCTCTGGGCGCTCTGGCCCAGGTGGCTGACAAGCAAGGGGCTGCCCCTCCTGGGTGCGGTGCAGCTACAGAAACGAGAGAAGAGGGGACCTCAGTGGAAGCAGTGGCGGGTAAAGTACCTGATCTTCCTTGGGGGTGTGGACAGGAGAAGTTCTGGGAGCCCAGTCCGCTGTGGGGACTGGGGCCAACCCCGGGAATGCATTTGGATCTGGGCCAGGACCAATTTGCTCCAGATTACCTGGCAGAGCTTAGAGAACCTGGCCAAACAATAATCTTGAAAATAATCCCAACTGGTTAGGAAGTGGAGGGCAAGGGGATGTGACACGTGCAGCTGGTTGGGTCAGCCTGGCTGTAGAGTTGGGGGGCTGGTGGTTGAGGGGGTGGTGAGAGTGAGGGGCTCGCTGGGGTCTAGAGGAGACAGTCTCACTCCTGGGAGGCTGCAGTCTGCTCTCCTGAGCCCAAGCTGCCTAAGTCTCCTTAGTGACTTGTCAGACCAGTACCCGCTGCCTGACTCTAGGTTTCCCTTCACCTGCCCACCCCCTCTTGGGCCATCTTTTAGCCTTTGTCAGGAGCTGGCGGGTGCAGCTCATAACAGTTTTCTCTTTTGATGATCTCCTAAACACCTTACTCGAGGTTTCACTGCAGCTGTTCAGCTATAGCAGCGGTACTATAGTCAGGGGAGCTGCATGCTTGTGGTGCACAATAAACATAATTACTAAACATAATTAGTTAATGGATTAAGCACTTATGCTGGGCACTTTGTATGACTTCTCATTTAAAACTCATTATAACCCTGTGAGATTATCATCTTAACACTCACTTTAGAGACAGGGAAACTAAAGCACAGGGAAATGAAGTTACTTGCCCAAGGTCATTTAGCTATTCCAAGGTGCAGCTTCTATTTGATCCTGGCCCGACTGATTTCAAGGTCACATTCATCACCAATGTGCTCAGCTCCCAGTACTTCACCTGCTAAGGCCTCTTGGGTTCCTGGCGCAGCGACATCAGTGACCCTGGGCCAGGCTGCCTGACGCTCTGTGATGGGATGAGGGAAACCCAAGATGGGCCCCACAGCTGGCTTCCTGGAACTGAGTCTTTCTGTCCTTTCAGCGAGAGACCCACCCCTTCTATGACCTCCAGGTGAAGGTGCTGAGGGCCAAAAATATCCAGGGCACAGACCTGCGTGAGTGACCCCTAATGCCACGCTTTCTCCCTTCCTCTCCCTGGGGCCTCCCCAGAGCTCAACAGGGGCTGCTCAGAAGTACACATGTGTATTTAGAGTCTAGTGGATGGAGGTCTGTCTGGTGAGGGAGCCCAAGGGCCAGGCAGGCAGGAGCTGGAGGGGAGGGGAATACGCAGACCACTGACTCCTCACTGAGTTTGGCACATGGAGCAGTGCCAGCCTGGGTGAGCGTGTGAGGCCCGCTGCTGCCAGACGTCACTGTCTGCTCTCTAGGGGTTTCCATTGCAAGGCTCACACTGGGCAGGAGCTTGGAGCTCATTCTCTGGATCAGGCCCTTTCTGGAAATTACCCCGTGGGCTGTGCTGTCCCATAATCTCTTCAACTGGTCACCACAGAACCTCCATCCTGTTGAATGGGAGGAGTCTCCCTGGTGGAGATGGGCTCAAAGTCGAAGACATGGTCTCTCGCCTTCTCCCCACCCCAGCCTGTTCCATGGGCAGCCTCCCCTCCCCTCTCTGCCCTTCCTACCCAGCCCCAGCTTCCTCCAGGCAACCTTTCCAGCCATGAGCTAGAGGCTGAGGACCCCTGTCCATCCTACCTACAGTGTCCAAAGCTGACTGCTATGTGCAACTGTGGCTGCCCTCAGCATCCCCCAGCCCCGCCCGGACCAGGGTGGTGGCCAACTGCAGTGACCCCGAGTGGAACGAGACCTTCCACTACCGGATCCATGGTGCCGTGAAGGTGAGGGCTGGGCTGCGGAGGGGGAGGTCTACTCCCAGATGCTTGCCCTCTGCCCGGTCTCAGGTCCCCCCTTTTGACACTGTCTCCAGAATGTCCTGGAGCTCACCCTCTATGACAAGGACATCCTGGACAATGACCAGCTCGCTCTGCTGCTTTTTGATCTGAGGAGCCTCAAGCCAGGCCAACCACACAGACACACCTTCCCCATCAGCCAGCAGGTGAGCCACCCCACCTGGGCAGTGGGCTCAGCCCGAGGAGACGAGGCACTGGGCACAGGGGTCTCCAGGTCAGCATGGGCCAGGCCTCCAAGACAAACCTCCTCCCTCCTGCAGCCCTGGAAGGAGTGCAAACACTCCTTCCCTGAGTGAAGCGGGCACATGGGCTCCTCGAGGGCACAGACTGTGTGTGTCTCTGTCATTCATTAATCCTCAGTGTCTAGAACATACCTGCCCGCAGCCTTGAATGGAAGGAGCTCCTGGTGGTGATGCCACCACCCCGTCCTGGGCCCATGAGCAGCCACGACAGCGGTCTCCCTTCTAGTCCCTGGAGCTGAGTAGGATCGGGGGTAGGGGGAAGGTCCTGAAACTCTAGGAGTACTTGAAAAGCTGGTGCTCCCTTGCTCCCTCCATGTAGGAGTCACACGAGCTGCAGGTGGAATTTGTTTTGGAGAAGAGGTGAGTTCCAGTGGAGCCCATACCCTCCCATTTACGCTGAGACCCTCCCAGCTCCCAATCACTAGGTCCTGAGCTGACCTGGCCTGAGAGGGGAGGTCCTGATCCTGACACCCACCCCTACCCCCCAAACCTGCCCTGTTCCCCAAGTGCTTCAACTGCTTTGGTTACATTATTATAATAATAGCCATCTTGAGGGATTCATGTGTCCCTTGCAGCCAGGTGCCCGCACCTGAAGTCATCACTAATGGGGTCCTGGTGGTGAGTAGGGGAGACCAGTTGGGGGATCTTCAGGGCTTGGGGGGGGAGGTGCTTTGAGGAGTCCACAACTGAGCCCACTTGCCTGAAGGGCACTCAAGGGGAGACATGCGGGGGAGGCATCTCCAGGGACAAGGGGGCACCTTGCCTCCACCTGAGGGAATAGCCCAGAAGCCAGCCTTCCCTCCTGGGCACAGCACTCTGCTCACTCAGGCCCCTGGCTTCTGAGACTGCCAAGGAGCCACTGGCCGGGGCCCCTCCTCTCCTCCCGCTTTCCTTCCAGGGGCCACTGCCTTTGAGTCCTGGGAAGGGGCTGTGACAGAAGACCCCTGCTCATAAGGCACAGGCCCTGGGAAGGATGTCAGCTCAACCTTTCCCCAGAGAGCCCTCCCTCCCTCTCTCCTGGGTCAGGCCCTGTTCAGGGCTCCATGGATGCTCTGGCTCCCACAGCCCTCTGCTTTCCTCAGGCTCAGCCATGTTTGAGAATCCAGGGCACCCTCAGGGGCGATGGGACAGCCCCACATCTAGAGCACGGTGAGTCTGGCCAGGGGCCTCGGGTCTTGCCTTCTCTCCTTGGAGGTTGGAGGCTGCTGGTTTCAGGAAGATGGGTCTTAGGCAGAAAATCCTTAATCTTTCATTGCTTAAAGCTGACCAAGGATGAAATGGATTGCCTCTGAAAGTAGTGAATCTCTGGAAATATTCAAGCACAGTGGCTGTATCAGTTCAACTACTGATGGACAAAAAATACCCACAAAATCTCAGTGGCAGACGCATCTGGAGGTCAGCTGGGGCAGGGCTGATCTAGGCTGGGCTTGGTGGGGTGACCTGGCTCGGCTCCCATGTCCCTCGTCTACCTTCTGTGACCAGTGGACAAGCCCAGGCATGTCCTGAAGACATCTGCAGAGGTGCAAGAGAGCAAGTCCAGATGAGCAAGAGCTTTTCGAGACTTTGGTTACATCACAGCCACTCACCAACATTTTGTTAGCCAAAACAAGCACAAGGCTGACTCTAAGTTGGAGGGCGAGGAATACAGAGGCTTCTTTAGTGGGAGGAATTGAGGTCACGTGGCAAAAAGTGAGCCCTCCAGAAGTGAAGAACTGGGGCCGTTGTGGTCTGTCACGGAAGGCAGGCACTCAGGAGGGGGCCCAGGTGTGGGAGTGGAGCGGAGGCTGTGTGGCAGCTGAGGTCACTCTCACACTGGGAGTCTGGGCCTCTGGGCCAAGTGCTGCCCAGGTAACATGAGCACTTTCTATGAGTCAGGCACTGGGCTAAGCATTTTATAGTGTTTTATTTTTGAATCCTCAGAACAACCTTGTAAAATAGGTACAATCATTCCTCTCTTTTAACTCATGAGACAGAGGCTCAAAGAAGCTTCCTGAAAGTCACACAGTCAATAAGCGATGGAGCAGACCCGGGCCCAGGACCTGTTTGCTACCCCCACCACAGCTTTTATTGTTTCTTTCTGTGAATAGTCCATATTAGTCTCAGCCGGAAAGCTGTGGTGTGAATAGAAATATCACTTATTTTTAAATTTCCTTCCAGCCCTGCTCATGCCAAGTCTCAGGCCTCATTTGGTGCCAAAGAAGGCATATAGGGAAAGGGATTCCATCTGGACCTCTGCTCCTGAGTGTTTGGATCTGGGGCTCTTTTGTGGGTCTGTCTGGTCCCCTCTTCATGGGTGTCATCTGTAGCTCTTTCTGTCTGGGGTCTTGCTTGCTCTCCAGAAAGCTGCAGAGTCAAGGGCAGGCCCTGCTGCTCCTGGGCCCCCAGGCCTCTCCCTGCCTCCTCCCAGGCTGGCCTCACCCAGGCAGGGCCAGCTCTCCTCTGCTTCCCCAATCCTGTCTGCTTTGTGCCATGAACCCACGTCCTCCTTCTACCTCCCCTGCAAACCCTCTCTGTTCTCACAAGGTCTTATGCTTCAGAAACAATGTGCAGCTTATTTGCTTTTTCTCTGGCCACAAACCTGCCCCAAGGCCCTCAGCATAGGGCTTGAATAGGGCAACAGAGGGGAAAGTACCTGTTGAAAACTGGTAATTAATGTAATAATTAATATAGGATCATTATAATATGAGGAGAAGGCAATGGCAACCCACTCCAGTATTCTTGCCTGGAGAATCCCAGGGACGGTAGAGCCTGGTGGGCTGTCGTCTATGGGGTCGCACAGAGTCGGATACGACTGAAGCGGCTTAGTAGCAGCAGCGTTATAATATGATCCCATATATATATTTAAAAAATATACATTTTATACCAGACTTCCGAGGTGGCACTGGAAAGAACTCACCTGCCGATGCAGGACACAAAGAGACCTGGGCTCCATCCCTGGGTCAGGAAGATTCCTCGGAGGAGGAATTGGCAACCCACTCCAGTATTCTTTCCTGGAGAATTCCGTGGAGAGAGGAGTCTGGTGGGCTATAGTCCATGAAGTTGCAAAAGAGTCGGACACAACTGAAGTAACTTAGCATGCGCTCACGTTGTATACTTAATACAATAATCTCAAAATCATCAGCCCCATAAGCCCTGAGCAGGAGCTCTTCGCTCAACAACAGCCCCCAGTTCTGACCAGGACAGGTTATAGGACCCTGAGTATCTTTTGTGATACCTTGTCTGTGGGACACGGTGTTCAGAGACTGAGCAAGGTGACGAGCTGACATTTCCAAGGGTAAGAAAAGGGGAGTTGCTGCTGGGGTTCCGCCATCGTGAGCCACACACACCCCACCCTCACCCCCTCGCCTGGCACTCCCCTGGGCCCTCTGCTCTCAGGTCCTAGGCAGATTCAGCTGGCAGTGCCCGGAGCCTACGAGAAGCCCCAGCTCTTGCCCTTGCAGCCTCCCACGGAGACGGGCGTCCCAGCCATGTTCACCTTCCACGTGAATCCAGTACTCAGCTCCAGGCTGGAGGTGGGCCTAGGAAAGAAGCTCATGGTCCAGGTGAGTGACGTGGCCTGGGAAGGAGCAAATGACAAAGTCAGTCCAGTCTGGATGAGGCCCCTTTCCCTCCACTCTGAGTGTTTTCTTCTCTGCAGGGCGACCCGAGGGTCAAGGAGGAGACCCAGACCAGCAAGCCTGGCATCCTGCTCTCATCTCTGGCCCTAGGCCAGGAGCAGCAGTGTGTCGTGGCCCTGGGGGAGGTAAGGCCCTGTCCAGGTGCCTGAGGGATCCCTGCCTGCTCTGTCACCACCAAAAAGGGTCAGGGGGAGGAGGTCAAGATAAAGCCAGCCTGGGGCTCAGTCATAGTATCCACATCCAGGCCACAGTTATCAGAACAACCAGAGCTGTGAGTCCCACTCAGTGCTCTGGTGATGGCTGTTGTCTCTTCCAGGGCCAGGAGGTGGCCATGAGTGTGAAGGCAGAGATGAGGTGAGGCAGTGGGGGGCTATTCTGCTGACTCAGCTCAGCTGGGGGTTGGGGGTATCTGGTTCCCGGGGGATCTTCCTGAGGGGTTCCCTGGAGTGTGCATCTGTCTGCTCCTGTGAAAATGGGTTTGCTGGAGACTCTCCTCCACTGAACCGTCACCCAGTACCCCACCCCCGACCTCATCTGAGGCAGCTCTGGGGACCTTGACCTGCGTCTTGGCTTCGACCTCTGTGATGGGGAGAAGGAGTTTCTGGAGAAGAGGAAGCGGCTCGTGTCCAAGGCCCTTCAACAGGCTTTGGGGTTGAGCCACGCTCCCGATAGTAGCCAGGTATGGAATGAAGGAGCTGGGCCCCAGAGTGGCTGGGACCAATTCCAACTTCTTCCTTGAGAGGACTGACTGTGTGGCTAGGAGGTGACAGGAAGCACTGAGGAAGCGTGAGGACCACTGGAGGAAGGCAGCCAGCCTGTTTGCCTGAGCTGATGGGCATGCTCGGGAGAGTCAGGACCCCATACATAATGAGGGCTGAGCAGCCTCAGCTGAGGGGGCTCTATTAGTCTGCTCCAGCTGCTATAACAGAACACCCCAGACTGGTGGCTCAAAAAATGGACATTTATTATCTAGCCTGGAGGCTGGAAGTTCCAGATCAAGGAGCCATCAGGGTTGGCATCTGATGAGGCTGCTCTTGCTGACTGTAGACGGCCACCTTCTGGCTGGGACCTCACATGGCCTTTCTCCTGCGCATGTGCAAGGGTTTGGGGGAGTCTCTTTCTCTTCCTCTTCTTACAAGGACACCAGTCCTATGGGATAAAGGTACCCTTAGCACCTCACATAATCTATATCACCTCCTTATATATCTATATCACCACCCATCTCTGCGGGAGGCTGCAGGGGCAAGGACATGATGCAGTCTATAACAGTAGACAAAGAGATTTGGAAGTGGAGGCTCCGTGGGAGCCTGTGTTTGGGAGGCAGGGGGAAAGGCAGTGCTGAAGGGGAGACCTGGGGAAAATCGGGAACGAGCAGTGGCTTTCTCCTGTGCCCGGCACTGACAAGCTGAGCAAGCCTAGACTTCTGGTTTGGTAATGCCTGCCCTGCACCTGGTCTCCATTCTGTGGGCAGAGGGTAGAAAGCGCACAGGCCTGCCAACAGGCCCTCTGCCTCCTCCAGCCCTCTGAAGGCAGTGACCTTGTTGGGATGTGGCCCTAGAGCATTTCTTTCAAGACAGGAGAAGAAAGGAAAAACAGGGAAAGGAACCAGAAGCCTGGGGTGGAATGAACCAGACCTTCCTGGAAAATTTGAGGAGCCAAAAAGTTTCTAGTTTGATCCCACCAGGCCCCTCTGATGCTAAAAAGACATTTGGGCACCTCTTGTGTCTGGGGCAGGTCCAAGCTGCATGCTGGCCTTTGTCACTTCAGTTCTTGTTCTCAGCTGGGGGTAACTTCATGTCCCACCCATCTAGGGGACATTTGTCATCACCACTGGGGGAAGGGAGGGGGGTGCTACTGGCGTCTGCTGGGTAACAGCCAGAAATGTTGCTCAACGTCCTATAACACGGAGAATAAGTTCCTTACAACAAAGAATGATCTGGTCCAAAATCACCAACAGTGCCAAGGTTGAGAAACCTTGATTTTGCTGTTTTGAGCAAATCCAATATACCTCCCAAGTACATACTTTCCTGGAAAAATGTTAAGAGCTATCTCTGAGGCTCTACTGCCTCAGTTTGATAGCCTAGTACTTACTATTGATATGATTGTGGACACAGTATCTAAACATCCTGAGCCTCAGTTTCCTCATCTGTAAAGTGGGGATGCCATTGGGTTGCTTTGAAGATTCGGTGAGATAACACAAGACTTTTAGACCAGTGTCTGATATGCTAAGCAGTAACAGATGAGCAATAGTGGGAATAGATGGTATCATGACTATCATTGTGCCCAGGTGCCGGTGGTGGCCGTCCTGGGTTCAGGAGGTGGGACCCGAGCCATGTCGTCTTTGTATGGCAGCCTGGCTGGGCTACAGGAGCTCGGCCTCTTGGACACTGTGACCTACCTGAGCGGGGTCTCCGGATCCACCTGGTAAGTGAGGTAGGGGCAGGACAAAATAAAGGAGAGCTCTGAAGGGGCAGGGGCGTGACCTGGTGATCTGGTGAGGAGGAGCAGAAAGGGACAGGGTCCACAGGGCCCTCTGAGTGGGTGGTGCAGGTCAGTGCAAGGGATGGGGGAGGACGGTGACTCACAGACACCTGCATCTCTCTATCCCCTTGCTCTGCCTCCCTGTCCCTAATTCCCTCCATACCCAGGTGCATCTCCACACTCTACAAGGACCCAGCCTGGTCCCAGGCGGCCTTGCAGGGCCCTATTGAGCGTGCCCAGGCTCGGGTGTGCAGCAGTAAGATGGGGGCAATGTCCACAGAGCGCCTGCATTACTACGCCCAGGAACTGGGAATCCGGGAAAGCAGTGGCCACAGCACTTCCCTCATTGACCTCTGGGGCCTTCTTATTGAATATTTCCTGTACCAGGAGGTAAGAGATGAGTAGGTAATAAATAAACGTGGCTCCTGTCCACCTTACCCCATCAGCGCTTGGTTCTACTAAAGCTTTCCAAAAAGTTAGTGCCTAGGCCTCACTTCCAGAGATGCTGGTTTTGGTTGGTGAGTTGTCAAGCCCTAATTCAGATCTGCTTTGAAAGTGTCCCAAAAGATTCCAACCTGCTGTTGAGGAAGAATGCCACTCCAGCCCACTGGCCAGACAGGCATGGTGCACATCACCTGGTGATTTCTCCTGGAACTACAGGCCCCACAGACACTAGGAAATGAGATGAGAGCTGAGTGAAGTTCTTAGGACCCTGGGGACCTATGGGTCCTGGCCCACTGCTGTGTGGCTGTTAGTCGTGAAAGTGGTATCTTGTTTCTAAGAAAAGAATACATGTTTTCTAGTGATTTACTTTTTAAAAGAAAATAGAGTGGATTTTCAGTTGTTCCTTTAAAAATGTCGCTTGAACCCCTTGGGTTCTGATATGCTTTCTTGAACGGGAAGAAGGGGGAGGATGTTCCCAAAGGCCCTGGAACTGCACAAAACCCACAGTGGCCTCCGCTCTGCTGCAGCCCAAAGCTTATCCTTTCCAGAGTTGTCTCTATATTACAGCCCTTAGTCTTGGAGGCACACCACACTGCGCAGGGTGACATGGGGCTGTGGGAAGGGAACTCCCAAAAGGCCAAGTGGTCTCCCTTCTTTCTTGACCAGGAAAATCCTGCCAAGCTGTCTGACCAGAAGGAGGCAGTCAGCCAGGGCCAGAACCCTTACCCCATCTACGCCAGCGTCAACGTCCGCAGCAACGTCAGTGGGGAGGACTTTGCAGGTGCCAGGGTGTGGGGACCTAGGGAGCAGGTAGAGGCAATGGTGGGGGCGGGTGCAAGAGGCCAGGGTTCTCAGTGTACAGGTGGGTGCCTTGGAGCAGCACAGTGGGCCTGCTGCACCCTGCTCTGGACAAGGCAAAGATTCCTGCTCAGGCACAAGGGTGGTGGGGAACCATGGGCTCCTAGTCAGAAGCCCCTGGTGACATTCCCTTCACTTTGGCTCCTAGAGTGGTGCGAGTTCACCCCCCATGAGGTCGGCTTCCCCAAGTATGGCGCATATGTTCCCACCGAGCTCTTTGGCTCAGACTTCTTCATGGGGCGCCTGCTGCAACTCCGGCCCGAGTCCCGGATCTGCTACCTGCAGGGTACGTCTAGGTGGGAGGGCTGAGGACAAGGCAGGCTCTGTGAAGTGGGTGGAGGGGTTGTAAGGGCCTGGGGCCTTGCCTTTCTCCCTAGGTATGTGGGGCAGCGCCTTTGCAGCCAGCCTGGATGAGATCTTCCTGAAGACCTCTGGCCGGGGCCTCAGCTTCCTAGACTGGCTCAAAGACAGTGTGAACATCACAGGTGAGAGCAGAGATCCCCCAACCAAACCCACCCCAGCCCTCAATACCTCTTTCCAGCAACAGTACCCTGTAGAGGCCTAAGAAATGAGGGAGAAGGACTTGGATGTCCCATTCGGTTCAGAGAAGTACTGAGAAGATATCTTCTGGTTTAGGATCTCTGGATGCCCAGAGGTCTATAAAGAGGCTGGAGGATGGGGGGCCCATGTCAGAAAATGGAGTGGGAGCTGTGAGTGCTCTGTGATAAGCCTATGCCTTTAAAAGTTTCCATTTGAGCTTCAGTTAGATCAATCTGAGGCTACTGGGCAGCTGGCTGATCCTCTGCTCACCCACCTCAGGGTTCCCCTTCAGCCCACTCCTTAAATGGCCCATGAGCTTCCTGCTACGTAGAATACCTTTCCCACCTTTCTTCCCTGGGTAACTGTTGCCCTGTTCTGAAAGTTCAGCTCAGACATCATTTTGTCAGGAGGCATCTCTGTTCCACTCTGTCCCCCCAGGTTGATCAAGGGTCTGACTGCCAGGGTCCCGTAGAACTGTACGCGCATCCCATGTGGTCCTGACCTCAGGGCATTGTCACCATTATGACCTCTTTATGTGACTCTTCCCTGGTATGCTGTGAGCCCTGGACGGCCAGGGCAGGGCCTGTCCATCTCTGCAAATCCATGCCCAGCACAGTGGCCAGCATGACATGCGATAATTGCTCAGCAGGGTGAAATTCTAACTGGAAGTTGCATATGCAGCTTCAAGGGTAGGTGGTATTTAATACATGCTATGTCATAGGCAACTTTCAAAATGTGGGGACCATGGAAAAAAAGTCATTTAAGTTTGGGAAGCAGTGGTCAGAGGCGTGGGAGTTGGGGTTGGAGAAGAGGAGGGTTATGGGGAGATGAAGCGGGCTTCTATGAAGCACAAGGACCACTGGGCGAAGGAGGGCACCACTTCTCACTGTATTTCACCCTCCCACATCCACCTAGATGACTGCCAAGACCTCCAGCTTCACAAACCAGGGCGGCTGAGAACCAGGCTCTTCACCCCTCAGGGACCCTTCTATCAGGCTTTGCTGGACATATGCACCTCCCGGTTGACCTCAGCCGAGAACTCCAACTTCACCCGGGGCCTCTACCTGCACGAGGACTATGCATCTGGCAGGGAGTTTGTGGCCTGGAAAGGTGGGTGCTGCTCTGGGCAGGGTCCCACCTACTGCCTGTGCCTCTGGCTCTCTGAGGCCAGTTCTGCCTTTTGACCATGATGGGGGTTAGTGTGGAGCTCCAGCTGCCCCAGGGGGCTGGCAGGGGAAGGACTGTGATGACTGTGCTGGGAGGCAGGGCTGGGAGCTGAGATGGGAGACCTTGTGGCTGTCAGAGACAGGAGGAGAGCTCTCGAAAGAGAGGGGTGAAGAGAAGAGGGGTGCTGCAAAGCGCAAGCATTTGTCTTTGTGCAGATTTGCATCCAGACGCCTTCCCCAACCAGCTCACTCCCATGAGGGACTGTCTATACTTGGTGGACGGAGGCTTTGCCATCAACTCCCCATTCCCGCTGAGCCTGCAGCCACAAAGATCTGTGGACCTCATTCTGTCCTTCGACTATTCCCTGGATGCCCCTTTTGAGGTAAAGTGCAGGGCGGGTGGGGCATGGGTCTTTGCTACAGCATCCTGGCTGGGCATTGAGGGATCGCCCTTTAAGGAGGGCTTGGGTTCTGAGCTGTGGGTGAGCGCCTTTGTGAACACTGTTAGCAGTTCTTGTCTCCCCATCTGGAAGATGATGGGGGAGAGTGAGAGTCAGGAGAGGCGGCCAAAGAGAGTCCTCAGGAGCCTTTATCCGGGTGAAGAGGAGACTGCTGTTCTGGCCCATGCTGTTTCTGATGGATTCCTTGCTCCTGTCTGGGCCTGGGTCTAGGTCTGCTGTCCCTTGGTTACAATGGTAACCACAGAGCCAGCAGGGCCCCCTCAAGGAGTCTTGGTCAGCGGCTCCCTCCAGCCGTGTGGGGTTTTGGAGGTGGGATCTGTCTGTGTTGCCTGAAGTCACTTGGCTGGTCGGGGACAGAGCTGGCGTTGAAGCCTGGGCCTGTGTGAGTCCAGGGGGGACTCAGGTAGGGTCAGAAGTGCACAAGTGAGCATCCCTACTCAGGTCTTACAGATGACAGAGAAGTACTGCCTGGACCGAGGCATCTCCTTCCCTAGGATTGAGGTGTCCCCGGAGGACATAAAGGAACCCCACGAGTGCTACCTGTTTGCCAAGGCTGAGGACCCAAGCTCACCCATCATACTGCATTTCCCCCTGGTCAACCGTACCTTCCGCACACACCTGGCCCCAGGTGAGGGGAGTCTGGGGTCTGGGTCTGGTGTACAGAGCCCTGGGCTGGTGAGGGGGTTGCTGTCTCCAGGACGATGTATGAAAGCCTTCCTCTTGGAGGCCCCGAGCTGGCCTCTGCTTCCTGGACTCAGCATACACATTGGCCCGGCTCCTCCCAGTGGGTGAGAGAGCTGAGATGGGGGCCCAAGCAGAACCCATGGAACCAGCTGGATGTCCTGGGGAGGTGGGCTTTTGGACTGGCAACTCCTAGTCACAGAGTACCCTAGCCCGGCCTCTCTCCATGTCCCATCACAGGTGTGGAGCGAAAAACGGCTGAGGAGAAGGCTGGTGGGGACTTTGTCATCAACGGGCCAGACACTCCCTATGGCATGATGAACTTCACCTACGAGCCCCAAGAGTTTGAGCAGCTGGTGGCCTTGAGTCGATACAATGTCCTGAACAATGTAGAGACTGTGCGGAAGGCCCTCCAGCTGGCTCTAGACCGGCGACAGACTGGGGACAGGACTGGAGGCTGACCCAGGCTGGAGTTGGGGGACTGGGACAGAGGAGGGACCCTGGGCTCCAGACCAGGGCTTGGTAGGGGGAGGAGTAGCGGACCCTCCAGGGCTTCTGGTTCTCATCTCTTTGGAACGTGCATTGAGGTCCCCAGGCTCTGGGGATGTTCCTCCAGGGTGCAGCCTGGACTTTTGAGGGTCCCTTCTCCCCTGTGTTTCTGGGAGGAGGTAGTATGTCGGGGAGGGGATGTATGGCAGACATAAACAGTTCTCATCTGACACTGGAGTGTGTGGAGGGACTCAGGCAACCATCGTGGCCCAGGGCCCATGCCAAACACAGAAGGACTTCAGAGGGAAAAGGTCTTCAGGCCCTCAAAGGTAGGGGTGCTGAGAGAGCCGAGTGCAGGTTACTGCCCTAAACTGACGCCAGAAGCAAAGATGCGTCCATCCAATCCACACTTCCTGCAAACAGCCCCAGCCCTGACCATCCATCCCTCCATGCCCCACTGCATCTGGATGCTAAAGGCATCCAGAATAAAGGGGGACCACATCGGTTGCCCATCTGGGTCACTCACCCCAGAGTCCTGCCTGTTAATTCCTCTTCACCTCTGGCCTCCTCTGCCTGCCTCATGGCTCCCCACCCTTCTGTGCTCAGCCTCCTGAAGGCTGTGGGGTGATCTCCGCTCCTGGCTGGGCTCCAGCTGGAGGTTCCCCATGCTAATTCCCCATCTTTGCTCTTTAAACTTGGGTCACATCCTCTTATCAGGTGTACAGCTGCTACCTTGAGCAAATAGTCTCACCATTCCCAGAAGTTAAATGAGTATGTCTAGAGGGCATATCCATTTATTGGGGCAGAGCAAACACAAACCTGCGTGTGTGTGTTTTCCCAGTGGCTCTGGCCTGTGAGCACCTGTCAGCTGCCAGGGATGGGCAGGGTTAGAGAACCTAGCTGGGAACTCACAGCCTGGGTTCCCACCTTTTTCACAGCTGTGTCCTGCCATCTGGGCCATCTACTTCCCTCTCCCTCTGCTTATCATTTCTTCTGACCCACAAGGAGCCCTCCACACATCCGAAGCCTCTCCAGCATTGGCAGAGTTCTGGTCTGTGGAGAGGAGATCCACAATGACTGGGCTTGGTGTGGGGGTCTTCAGGCCCTCTCCCCCTGGCCAGGCCTCTGTGGCCTCTTTCTCCTCCCACTGCCCCACCCAGCGCTGAGCCACCTGGGGCCCTTCCATGGCCCAGCTGCCATACAGTAAGTCCCCGACACACGAACTTTTCAAGTTATGAACTTTCAAAGATATGAATGTGCGTTCCATCAGCATCAGGCCCTAGTGAAACTGCAGCTTGCCTTCCATCTCCTCGTGCTGACCATCCTTCTGCTCAACTATCTCCCACCTCCTTTTCTTCATCCAGGCAGTAACTCTTTTTGCCTGTTCACTCAATGCCCACCCCTGTATGCCAGCTTTTGTCATGTACTTTTTAAGATACTGTACTGTAAGATTAAAAAGGTTTTCTTTATGTTTGTTTATTATGCATCATTTGTGTGAAAAGTATTATAAACCTATTATAGTACAGTATTATATAGCCAATTGTGTTGGGTGGATATCTTGGGCTAACTCTGTTGGATTTAACATACAAATTGGACTTACAAGCATGCTGTTGGAGTGGAACTTGTTCGTACGTTGGGGACTTACTGTACTCACTGCTCATTCAACAATCCCCTGCTGCCAGGGCTGCTCACTTTGGCTGTTGCCTCTGCCTAGACCTGTCTCTCTCTCCCCCCTTCTCTCTCTCCCTCAATCACACATGCACACATAGGCATGCTGTCCAGGGCCCAAGTCACTATTCCTCTTTTAATCAGGGGATCTATGTGACAAAGCCTCACCTGTCCTGACTCTGGGAAGAAGACCATAATTCTTGTTTCCAACTGGGAGGAAGGTGTCTAGATCCCAGTGGGTGGCCCTAGCCTGGCCTGGGATCTGAGCCTCTAGCTGGATAGGAACCAGGAGGGCTGAGGGAGCTGGGCCTCCAAAGGGCCAGTGCTTTTTGCTGGTGTGGGGTGGGGCACCTTGGGTCTCTCCTGCCTCCTCCGCAGGGCCCATTGCCCCTCAGATGGGCCATCTGCTTAGCTGGTGTTTCGCACACCTTTAATGACTTTCTCCTTTGACCTCCTGTATTCCTTTTGGTTTTATCTTTCTTTTTGTTAGAGTACAAAATTGAATAGTTCTATAGTGAAGGAGTTCATCTTTCGTGTCCTATCTTTTTGCCTTTTCATACTGTTCGTGGGGTTCTCAAGGCAAGCATACTGGAGTGGTTTGCCACTCCCTTCTCCAGTGGACCACGTTTCGTCAGATCTCTCCCCCATGACCCGTCTGTCCTGGGTGGCCCTACATGGCATGGCTCCTAGTTTCACTGAGTTAGACAAGGCTGTGGTCCATGTGATCAGATTGGTTAGTTTTCTGTGAGTGCGGTTTTCAGCCTGTCTGCCCTTTGATGGAGAAGGATAAAAGGCTTATGGAAGCTTCTGAATGGGAGAGACTGACTAAGGGGGAAACTGGGTCTTGTTCTGACCGGTTCCAAATCGGGAAAGGAGTACATCAAGGCTGTATATTGTCACCCTGCTTATTTAACTTATATGCAGAGTACATCAAGAGAAATGCTGGACTGGATGAAGCACAAGCTAGAATAAAGATTGTGAGAAGAAATATCAATAACCTCAGATACGCAGATGACACCACCCTTATGGCAGAAAGCGAAGAAGAACTAAAGAGCCTCTTGATGAAAGTGAAAGAGGAGAGTAAAAAAGTTGGCTTAAAGCTCAACATTCAGAAAACTAAGATCATGGCATCTGGTCCCATCATTTCATGGCAAATAGATAGGGAAACAGTGGAAACAGTGACAGACTTTATTTTGGGGGGCTCCAAAATCACTGCAGATGGTGACTGCAGCCATGAAATTGAAAGATGCATGCTCCTTGGAAGAAAAGTTATGACCAACCTAGACAGCTTATTAAAAAGCAGAGACATTACTTTGCCAACAAAGGTCCATCTAGTCAAAGTTATGGTTTTTCCAGTGGTCATGTATGGATGTGAGAGTTGGACTATAAAGAAAGCTGAGTGCTGAAGAATTGATACTTTTGAACTGTGGTGTTGGAGAAGACTCTTGAGAGTCCCTTGGACTGCAAGGATATACAACCAGTCCATCCTAAAGGAAATCAGCCCTGAATATTCATTGGAAGGACTGATGTTGAAGCTGAAATTCCAATACTTTGGCCACCTGATGCAAAGAACTGACTCATTTGAAAAGACTCTGATGCTGGGAAAGATTGAAGGTGGGAAGAGAAGGGGATGACAGAGGATGAGATGGTTGGATGGCATCACCGACTCAGTGGACATGAGTCTGGGTAAACTCCGGGAGTCGTGATGGACAGAAAGGCCTGGCATGCTGCAGTCCATGGGGTTGCAAAGAGTTGGACACTACTGAGCAACTGAACTGAACTGAACTGATAGTGGAGGAACTGTGGAATATAAATCTTCTGAGTCCTGATATGTCTAGACTTGGCTTTTCTTGCCCTGACATAACAGTCTAGAGGAGGGAAGAATTCTTGGTTCAGACTTACATTTACTCAGATTTTTATTTTCCTTGTGTTGGGTATTGCTGCTGGGCAGCCTAATGTCAGATACATTCTCATCCCATTGTAGGTAATTTATCTTTACCTAACTTTTAGGGTTTTCTCTTTGTCTTTGATTTTCAAAAGTTTCACTATGATTTTTCCAAAGTTACAACTTGAAAAAATGAGTAAGCTCTTTTGATTTTGAGATTCATGTCTTTCTGAAGCTCTAAGAAATTTTCTACCAATTTTATCAAAACACTACTCCTCTTCATTCTCTCTTTCTGGATTCCTATTAAATGGATACTGAAATGCATGAATGGATCCTCTGTATCCCTAAACTTCCTTTTACATACTCAATTTTTTCATTTGTGTGGCATTCTGGAACTTTTCTTTGCATGGTTTTTTGGTTCATAAATACATTCTCCACCTGTGGGCAGTCTGCTCCTCTATCCATCTTCTGGGGGACGGGTTTAACTTTTGACTGTCACATTTCCCTGCTTAAATTCCCAAATAAGATCTTATGAAACTACCCATTTTCATTGCTTGGAAATGGTTGACCACTTATCTCAGATGGTGTTAATATGCACATTTGATGGAAACTTTCTAATTGTTATGTGAACAGTTTCCTCGGGGCAGATTCTCTGTTGCCTACCCTTCATAGGCTTTGCCTTCATTATATATTTGGTAATTCTTGGTTGTCATTTCATCGCTAAGAGGGTTATACCCAAGCTCCCAGTGGTGATGGCTCCTGGTCGGGTCACTGGCCATGCAATGGCAATGGTGGCCTTCGGGTGGCAGTGTGGGACTCAGGGAGGAGGTGCAAAGGACACAGTTCTAGAGACTGACCCGCAGAGCCTTCAAGAGACATTATGAATTTATTAACCTATGTTTGTATCTGATCGGTTTGGTGTTGCAAGGGGCATGTAAAATATTACAAAGGAGAATACCAGTTTCAAGATGAAAGACAGAGGACAGGCTGAGATCACTCCCCAGGATTTTTTAAAAAATTAACAATTTTCAGTTACCCAGTAAATTTTCTGAATTTGTTTTTTAAGAAAAAATGTAGGTTAAATCAAAAATTGTACATTCTAAATAATAAAAGTTAGATGTTCTATTTGCAGGGAAGCAATGGAGCTGTTGACATAGAGAATACACTTGTGGGCACAGTGTGGGAAGGAAAGGGAGAGACGAATCGAGACAGCAGCACTGAAACTTACATGTACACTACCACGTGTAAAACAGACGGGCGGTAGGAATTTGCTGCATGACACAGGGGGCGTGAGCCAGTGCTCTGTTACAACCTAGAGGGGTGGGATGGGGGAGATGGGAGGGAGGTTCAGGAGGGGGACATGTGTACAGTTAAAGTTGATTCACGTTGCTGTATGGCAGAAACCAGCACATTGTAAAGCAGTTATCCTCCAATTAAAAATAAATAAAAATTTTAAAGTTAAGTATTATTGTTGCATAAAGTTCTATTCTATGAATAATACCTGAGTTTCTTTTTGGATCTCCAGGGTACTTTTTAGTCCCCCAATGCACCATCAATCTGAGGTGACATCCATTCACTTCCATAGGACCAGTCAACTCTGACACACAAAACATAAAAAACCTTTTGGTCTGAGAGCTGCCAGCCTCACTAAGGTTCTCAAGGGCCACATACAAGGAGCCATGAGAGTGAAATGAGACAAGGTGGTTGATATGCTGAGCACAGCAGCTGGCAGGCTGTTTGCTTTCAGCACTGGCTGGTTGCTCTTTTCTAAGAGGTGCTAAGCAAAAACAAGACCAGGAGCAGACTATGGCTAAGATCATGAACTCCTTATTGCCAAATTCAGACTTAAATTGAAGAAAGTGGGGAAAACCACTAGACCATTCAGGTATGACCTAAATCATATCCCTTATGACTATACAGTGGAAGTGAGAAATAGATTTAAGGGACTAGATCTGATAGAGTGCCGGATGAACTATGGATGGAGGTTCATGACATTGTACAGGAGACGGGGATCAAGACCATCTTCAAGAAAAAGAAATGCAAAAAAGCAAAATGGCTGTCTGGGGAGGCCTTACAAATAGCTGTGAAAAGAAGAGAAGCGAAAAGCAAAGAAGAAAAGGAAAGAAATAAGCATCTGAATGCAGAGTTCCAAACAATACCAAGAAGAGATAAGAAAGCCTTCCTCAGCGATCAATGCAAAGAAATAGAGGAAAACAATAGAATGGGAAAGACTAGAGATCTCTTCAAGAAAATTAGAGATACCAAGGGAATATTTCTTGCAAAGATGGGCTCAGTAAAGGACAGAAATGGTATGGACCTAACAGAAGCAGAAGATATTAAGGAGAGGTGGCAAGAATATACAGAAGAAATGTACAAAAAAGATCTTCACAACCTAGATAATCATGATGGTGTGATCACTCACACTCACCTAGAGCCAGACATCCTGGAATGTGAAGTCAAGTGGGCCTTAGAAAGCATCACTACGAAAAAATCTAGTGGAGATGATGGAATTCCAGTTGAGCTATTTCAAATTCTGAAAGATGATGCTTTGAAAGCCCTGCACTCAATATGTCAGCAAATTTGGAAAACTCAGCAGTGGCCGCAGGACTGGAAAAGGTCAGTTTTCATTCCAATCCCAAAGAAAGGGAATGCAAAAGAATGCTCAAACTACTGCACGATTGCACTCATCTCACATGCTAGTAAAGTAATGCTCAAAATTCTCCAAGCCAGGCTTCAGCAATATGTGAACCATGAACTTCCAGATGTTCAAGCTGGTTTTAGAAAAGGCAGAGGGACCAGAGATCAAATTGCCAACATCCGCTGGATCATGGAAAAAGCAAGAGAGTTCCAGAAAAACATCTATTTCTTCTTTATTGACTATGCCAAAGCCTTTGACTGTGTGGATCACAATAAGCTGTGGAAAATTCTGAGAGAGATGGGAATACCAGACCACCTGACCTGCCTCTTGAGAAATCTGTATGCAGGTCAGGAAGCAACAGTTAGAACTGGACATGGAACAACAGACTGGTTCCAAATAGGAAAAGGAGTATGTCAAGGCTGTATATTGTCACCCTGATTATTTAACTTATATGCGGAGTACATCATGAGAAACCCTGGGCTCGAAGAAGCACAAGCTGGAATCAAGATTGCTGGGAGAAATATCGATAACCTCAGATACGGAGATGACACCACCCTTATGACAGAAAGTGAAGAAGAACTAAAGAGCCTCTTGATGAAAGTGAAAGAGGAGAGTGAAAAAGTTGGCTTAAAGCTCAACATTCAGAAAATGAAGATTATGGCATCCGGTCCCATCACTTCATGGCAAATAGATAGGGAAACAGTGGAAACAGTGTCAGACTTTATTTTTTTGGGCTCCAAAATCACTGCAGATGGTGACTGCAGCCATGAAATCAAAAGATGCTTACTCCTTGGAAGGAAATTAAGACCAACCTAGACAGCGTATTAGAAAGCAGAGACATTGCTTTGCCAACAAAGGTCTGTCTAGTCAAGACTATGGTTTTTCCAGTGGTCATGCATGGATGTGAGAGTTGGACTATAAAGAAAGCTGAGCACTGAAGAATTGATGCTTTTGAACTGTGGTGTTGGAGAAGACTCCTGAGAGTCCCTTGGACTGCAAGATCTAACTAGCCCATCCTAAAGGAGATCAGTCCCCGGTGTTCATTGGAAGGACTGATGTTGAAGCTGAAACTCCAATACTTTGGCTACCTAATGCTAACAGCTGATTCTTGAAAAGACCTTGATGCTGGGAACGATTGAGGGCAGAGGGAGAAGGGGACGACAGAGGATGAGATGGCTGGATGGCATCACCGACTCAATGGACAAGGGTTTGTGTGGACTCCAGGAGTTGGTGATGGACAGGGAGGCCTGGCATGCTGTGGTTCATGGGTCACAAAGAGTCGGACACAACTGAGTGACTGAACTGAACTGAATCACTCTGAGCTGCAGATAAGTGGTCTTTTGGTTGGTCCTAAATGACTTGGTCCTCATTGCTCCCCATACCCTGCCAGGTACATTCAGAGAAACCTAGTTCAGACCTGGACTTGCTGTCGCCACATGGCTGGGGGTAAGGCTGGTGATGCTGACCAGAGTGACCTGTCCCCAGCCCCAACCCTCCCCTAGGCTGGGGCGGGGGGGAGGATCTAGCCATCTGGGGACATTTGACAGGACTCATCCCTTGTCTTTGCTCCATGAATCTTCCTCTTCTTCTTCCTTCCTGGCCTGGGAGAAGGTGGTCCATCTCCTCCCAGGTCCATTTGTTCCTGTATGCACACACACGTGTGCTCTCTCTTTGTTTTATCAGCTGTACCAGAAGTTCCTGGTGGTGCTGGCTGACATCCAAGAGGTGAAGAAAAAGCCCTCAGCGTGGAAGCCACCCAAGGGTGGAGCCCTGATATCCTCACAGATCCTTGCCTTGCTGAGCTGGACAGATTCAAGGCCCCATCCCTGTGGGGTTGCTTCTGCCACCACCCAGGGAGCAGGTCTCTCTGTCTAGAGCTGGGCTTGGAGTGGAGCTGGAGCCAGGGTGGAGGGGTTAGAGGGGAAGAGCAGAGGCAGCCAGTAGCCAAGGGCAGGGCGTCTCAGCCAGTGGCTGCTGTTCTCTGGGATTCCTGAATGAGACATCGAGTTCCTCAGTCCTCAAGGTGGCTGTCAGGGCCTGGGGAGTTTGCAGCCCTCTTAGCCACCTCCTTCAGCTCCCTGAAGACCAGTCCATTTACCCTTCTGGGCCAGGCAAGTGACATCACTGTAGAGGAGTATTGTAACGTGAAGGGGTGGGAAGTACAGGCTTAAGGGAACACCTGGCCTTCCTCAGCCATGACAGTCTTGCATTACCTGCTGGAATTAACACTGAGGACAGAGCCTTCACACAAGCCCCTTTCCTTGCTTTTGCAAGACTGGCATGTGGCTCCCAGGTGTACCTGCAGTTTCATGCTCAGAGGAAGCCCCTGATGGGCAATAGCCTAGATGCCTCTCCCATCACCCCCCTTTCTTCACCTGTGCCTTCTTCTGAGCAAAACACTACATGTAGTCTGCTTTCTCAGGTCCCTCCTGATGTCCCATGTGCCAGCTACCGAGGGTATCTGTATGTGACAGGGTCCCTATCTGGACACAGATAGGGGTCTCTCATTCCCAGACTAGGCCCAGCTTCGGGATTATAGTCCTGAGCTGTGTCTGGACAAACAGCTTCCCATCAGAGAAGGCTTTCTGTGGGGTCAGGCTGACCCCAGGAAATCCAGGAATGAGCGGCAACGTGGGGGTCCAAGACCTAAGATCCCCTTTAACTAGGGACAGTGTGGCCAGGGACCTGCTGCCAAGCCTGCACCAGCATAAAGTCCTGGTGTTTCCAGCTGCCGCAGAGAACATCACCCATTAGCAGCTAGAAGTACTCTACTGTAGGCTGAGAGAGCCCAAGGCTGTGGGAATGGGGGAGGTGGGGAGAAACAGCAGCTGGAGAGCAGGCTGGGTGTCCAGGACTCCTTTGGAACCTGTTGGCTGTGTGAACTGATGCAGGTTTTGAGAGGTCAGGAAGGTGGAAAGAAGCAGCAAGGGTGACTGAGAGGGAGCAGGCTGGTGCGGTAAGAGAAATACCAGGTTAGTGTGGTGTCCAGGAAGCCAGGGATAAAAGCATTTCAAGAAGAGCTCTATCACCGGTGTCATATGCTGTTGAGAGGTCAAGTGAGGTGAGGACTGAGAACTCATCACAGGACTAGCCATGGGTGCTGACTGGGGGCCTAGACAAGAGCAGTTTGGTAGAGCAGTGGGAGAGAAACCCGACTGGTCCAAGGAAATTGGAGGAGAAAAATTGGAGACAGTGTCGGTGAAGCTCTTGGAGGTCTAAGCAGTGTAGAAGAACAGAGAAATGGGTAACTAGCCGAAGGGATGTGATATGGGGGGAGCGAAAGAGTTTTTCCTTGGAGAGTGAAGAATTATTGCATGTGTAGTCATTCATGGGTATGATCCAAGAGAGGAAGAGTAGAGGATGCAGGAGGGAGAAAGAAAAATTTTAGACCAATGTCCTTGAATAGGGGAAAGAGGATGGGACCTAGTGGATGAGTCAGTGGTTTGACCTTAGATCAGAGAGGGACAACTGGCTTCTAGCTGCAGAAGGGAAGGCTGGGGACATGGCGTGGTTGTAGGTTGCTGGTAGAACTTGTAAATTTATTTCTAATTACTTCTATTTCTCAGTGAAATAGGAATTGAGGTTATCAGCTGAGAGTCTGGAGGAGGTTTTAGAGGTTTATAGATAGTGGAGAAAGGGTGACTGAGTTATTGGAGTGGCAGAGGAAACGGACTAGGGACATAGACGAGGCCGGCTTGGGCAACACAAGTACCCACCTGAGGTTCCTGGCACAGAGTCAAAGTGAGTGCAGGTGCCAAGTGGTCCAAGAGTTGGATTCCACTAGGACTGAGTGTTACCCAGGGAGTGTAATGAAGCAAGAGATGGGCAAATGGGTTAAGAATGGGTGTCAGTGCACGATTATAATGATGGAACATAGAACTGGTGACTTTCTTCTCATTCCTGGGAAAGGAAGATAAACAGCATTGAACCCCTTGGATTCTCACGTGGAGACTAGCCTCTGGGTATTTCCAGTTCCAAACATGAAAGCCAGACTCTGCCCAACCTGGAGGCCTCATGGGGGCTTCTGTGACCTGCTCCTAACCTCCTCTCCTTTCCCCTCACCCGCCCCCTGCCCCAAGGCTGGTGTCCAGGGCAGTAAAGACTTGGAGCGCTTGTACCATGAGGTCACAGCGCCATGCTGCAGACTGCACATTCTCCCTGATACCGTGGGGGTTAAGGGTGAAGGAGACCACCAAAGAGTTTTGGCGCCACACTCTGTCCCCCCAAGGGCTGGAGAGTAAACCCAATCTGTGCTGGGCACAGCCACACCACTCCCTGGGCTGCCCTCCCAGGCCTGGGAGCTTCTGTTTGGAGGCACAATAAAACCACGGCTACTGCTTTGTCGCTTTGGGCTCCTTATGCTGGTAGACCAGCAGGCAAAGGAAGGAATTACTTGCCATCCTGATGATTCTGATCAGCAGCAGCTAGAGCAGCTGCTCTAGAATGAGAGCAGGGAGGAATATATTTGGCATCAGATGATCCTTGATTTTCTCACGCAAAGTTTTAACTGTAAGTTGGGAAAATATAGCAACCATGGTCTGTTAACA
This sequence comes from Capra hircus, assembly GCF_001704415.2. Classification (NCBI taxonomy): domain Eukaryota; kingdom Metazoa; phylum Chordata; class Mammalia; order Artiodactyla; family Bovidae; genus Capra; species Capra hircus. The sequence continues at coordinate 65,539,191 of NC_030817.1, forward strand.
GTATGGTAACCTGAACTCCAGATCCCTCAGAAATGAGGGTCTGGGACACCCCACCATGGGAGCCACTTGGACCAGTGGAACTGGTGATTCAAGGGGAGGAGAACCTAGGATGGGGGCTGGGGTGGTGGTGTAGGGGGCAGGTGACAGTATCAGTTACAGGTTTGGGGCTAGTGGTAGCAGCACAAGCTGTAGTTCATTCTGTTATTTCTTCTCTTGTATGTGTCCCCAGAAATTGTGTCCAACCAGAATCCTGGAAAAGATGTCCCTGAATAGAGTGAATTGAATATGGGAAGCAAGTGGATCTGAGCGGTACAGAACGTGGACTGTAGTGAACGCTATCGGTGCCCTGCCCTTCACAATGTGGGTGGGCCTCATCCAATCGGTTGAAGGTCTGACTAGAACAAAAAAGACTGGCTTCCACAAGTGAGAGGATATTCTCCAGATGGCTGCCTCAGACTTCACGAGCATCACTGGCTCTCTTGGGTCTCCACTCTCCAAACGTGGACTTGCCAGCCTCCATAATTGTATGAGCCAATTCCTTATAATAATTCTCTTTATATATATATAACCTATTAGTTCTGTTTCCTGGGGAACCCTAATACAGGTACAAACTGTTACAGAAAGTGCATCTCAAGGCTAAGGAGAGGCCTGTGTATCTAGTACCCCAGCAGGAACCATCTTTATGTCTTAGGAGAGATATACAAGTTCCATTTCTCAGCCAATCTCATGTGTTGGAATACTCAGCTTCATGTTCAAAGGGCTTGTCTCTGGGATATTAATCAGCACTACCTCCTATATTTCTCATAACGAGACCAGTTCCTGGGAAGTTCCTGCCATAAGTCCAGGCACGCCATTCCTTATTTTGGCTTTGCAATTCAAGGTGTGTTCCACACCCTGTTATGTACACTCTGAACTCTTTCTGAGCTCAGGCATCGCCTACATCCTTGCTCCTCTTCCTGCCTCTATGGCTTGATCTTTGCTGCTTTTGGCAGTCTTTCCGCATATTTTGTGGGTTGGGATTCAAATATCTTTTAGTTTCATCAAAGGTGGAGTTTATGTTTCTACTATTATTTTCCTATGTTGCTTTTGGAGAACTTCTAAGAGAAGGAAAAATGCTTAATTTGCTTCATCATTTAAAAATCTTGTAGAATATTTGAGTGTTTACAAATTTGATGTGCATGAAGTCATATCTTACTGTGATTTTAATTTGCATTTCCTTGAATACTAGTGAGGTTGAACATATTATTTGTGTGTTTCTTGCTATCCTGGTTTGCCTGATTATAAATTTGAACATTTTTTCTATTCAGTTCTTTGTTTTTTTGTGACTGATTTGTAAATGCATGAAGATATTTTTGATTCTAATATTTTTTTTTGGACAAATGTGTTGCAAACACCCTCCCTCAGTGTATGGCTTCGTTTTCAACTTTGGAAAGTGTCTTTTATTAAAAAAGTTTTGTATTTTAATTTCATTTTAATATAATTGAATATGGGCTTCCCAGGTGGTGTGAGTAGCAAAGAACACACCTGCCAATGCAGGAGACATAAAAGACAGATTCGATCCCTGGGCTGGGAAGATCTGCTGGAGGAGAGCATAGCAACCCACTCCAGTATTCTTGCCTGGAGAATCCTATGGACAGAGGAGCCTGGTGGGCTATAGTCCTCAGGGACCCAAAGAGTCGGACACAACTGAAGCAACTTAGCACACACGCATAATTGAGTATATGATTGTTTTCCTTTATGGTTTGTGTTTTTTGTTCTTGTTTAAGAAATGTTCTTTATTCTGATATTGTAAATATCAAGCTCTTTAATTTTAAATATAAGGTCTAAATTATGTTTTCCCCAGCACCATTTAGGGAACAGTTCTCTACCCTCTGATCTACACTGCCACTTTCCTCACCTAATAATTTTCCAAATATTATCCAAAGCAGTGTGGATCTGCTTCTGGGCTCCATATTCTTTGTATTTGTCTACTCCTGCGCTAACACTTTAGCAAACCTCATTCCTGATCTTCTTTAGAATCATTTTGACTGTTATTGTGTTTTTACCTTCTCTATGTATTTTATTTTATTTTTTTTTAATTTTATTTTTTAAATTTTAAAATCTTTAATTCTTACATGCGTTCCCAAACATGAACCCCCCTCCCACTCTATGTATTTTAGATTCAGCTTGTCAAATTTCATTGAAACCTCTTCTGGGATTTCATTTGGAATGGCATTAAATGTATAGATTATTTTTGGAAAGAATTGACATCTCTATGTCTATTATTTTGTGCTATGCTGTTCTTAGTTGCTCAGTCATGTCCAACTCCTTGCAATGCCATGGATTGCAGCCTACCAGGCTCCTCTGTTCACGGGGATTCTCCAGACAAGAATACTGGAGTGGGTTGCCTGCTCTCCTCCAGGGGATCTTCCCAACCCAGGGGATTGAACTCAGCTCTCCCACATTGCAGATGAATTCTTTACCATCTGAGCCAAGAATTCTTTTCGTAGGTATCTCCCAAATTTCAACCTGCTTACTTAAATTCACAAAGTTTAAAGTTAATTTCTTTATTCTCCTCAGAATGTTTTACTTCCAGTCACATCTTCCTATTTCACTTGTCAATATGCTGTGGTTTATTTTTTATTCCCTACATTAGTCATCATCATTATTATTATTTGTATAGTCAATATTTTGGTTTATCATATGTTTACTGACTTATTTTCCCATCAATGCTTCTTGCATTTCATCCTTTTTCTGTTTCCTTCTTCCTGGAGTAAATATTTAGAAGGGCTTTGTTGCTGGTGGTTCAGTTGTTTCTGATCTGATAAGTTCTTCATTTAATACTGAGTCTCAAATAATAGTTTGGCAGAGTTAAAATTCTCATTTGGCAGTTTGTTTCTCTCAGCAGTTTGAAGATATTTTATTTTCTTCTGACTTCTATTACTGCTATTGAAAAGCCCGCTCTGCCTAATTGCCAGTTTTTTAAAGTTAAACATTTATCTATTTCATTTCTGGCTGTGCTGGGTCTTTGTTGCTGCTGGGACTTTCCTCCAGTTGTGGTGACTGGTGCCTACTCTCCAGCTGCGGTGCAAGGCTTCTCACTGTGGTGGCCTCCCCTGTTGCAGGGCATAGGCTCTAGAGCCTGCGGGCTTCGGTAGCTGTGCTAAGTGGGCTCAGTCGTTGCAGGTCCCAGGCTCTAGAGTACGGGCCCAGTAAGTTGTGGCGCACAGGCTTAGTTGCTCTGCAGCACGTGGGATCATCCCACATCAGGGATCTCCTGCACTGGCTGGCAGGTTCTTTACCGTTGAGCCACCAGGAAAGCCCCTAATTGCCAGTCCTTTGTAGACAACTGATCTCTCTTCCCTGAGGGCTTTTATTTTTGGTTCTTTATTTTTGGTGTTCTGCAATTACATTACAATATGTCCAGGATGAATATTTTTATTTGTCCCCCAGGTTTGTTGTGATTCCTGCATAATAGCTTAAAATAGTCATAGTGAGTATCTACTGTGCCTTAGCTGTGCACCAGGTAGTATCCAAAGTACTTAAAATGTTTACTCATTTCATATTCAAAACAGTACTGTTATTATCCCTGTTTTATAAGTGAGTTAACTATCTTGTCCAAATTGCACAATGATGAATGTTGAAGGCCAAATTGGAAGCCAGCCTTTTCCAGGGCTTCCTATGGGCTTCCTGGGACTCCATGAATTACTCTCCTGCTTAAATGAGTTTAAGTATGGTTTCTCATACTAGCAACTGAAAAAAAAGTCCTGATTAATTCATTGGACAACTCAGTGGACATTGTGGCTACTTACTGAAATAAGAAATCCAAGAGGTAAAAGTTTCTTTTGGGGGGAAAGTGGGCCCAGCATAGTGTTGTTTTATTGAGAAACCTGTTGGGCATACTCCTGGATGACAGGAAGTTTCAAAACCACATATTATTATACCTACAAAAATCTCCTGCCCATGTGGCCTCTCCTGGAACTGAGCATCTAAAAGGAATGACTGCTTCTGAGCTGTGGTTCATAGCAGTGGGTCCTGAAGCACTGGGGAGTGGCAGTAAGTTGTGATACGTATTTTAAGTGGTTTATTATTAGTGACAAGGTATCCATGTTTTCAAATAACTTTTTTATTTTGATCAAAGTCATCAATGTACCTAGTTTTAAAAAACAACAGTTTTAAAGAACTTATAATGAAAAAGTATTAATTCCCTACCCCACTCCTACCTACTCAGCAGGCAACTGCTTTGAACTCTTTTAGTTGTTTCTTAAGGTATCAGCTCCATATTCCTAAGCAACATGCTTATACTATTATTTCTTGATTTTCTTTTATGACTTCCTGGGTCATAAGAAAGACCAGGAAGATCCCCTGGAGAAGGAAATGGCAACCCACTCCAGTATTCTTGCCTGGAAAATTCCATGGATAGAGGAGCCTAGTGGGCTACAGTCCATGGGGTCACAAAGAGTGGGGCACGACTGTGCATCCACAAATAAATGGTAGATGAGGGCCCAGTTCTTTCATCCTACCTTCCCTCAATTTCCCAATATTGTTACAACTTTTAGTCAATATTTATTATTTACATTATTGTGATTATATGGTATATGATTACAGTTCTTTTATTCTCAAGTTTTAGTTTTCTTTAGAGTTAATAGTTGCCATTTTCATTTGCTTCGTTTTGCATCTAATGGGATTTCTTCAACTTTATTGACTCATTGTTTTGTTAACTTCAGTTATTTCTGCCATCAAGTTTTTAACAGGCAGGAATTCTTTATATTTTCTGAGTGTTCCATTTTTTGGCATCCCATTTTTTCTTATATAGATGCATCAGCTTTATTAATAATAGGTTTTTTAAAAACTTTTTTCCTGCTATCTGCATTACCTGTTTCCTCTGAATCTCTTTCTTTGGTTTGTAGTTGGTGATCTTTAGTTACAAGTTGGAGAATTTCTTCAAATATTGGTGATTCCTAGATGTTTGTTCACATGTAGGAGTGAAGCAATAAAGAGAGCTCTGGAAGCCTTATGTGTATAGTCTGACCTAGTTGAGCGGTAGCTTCACTACAGGTTGATCGGGTAGAGTGTATAGTGCAGCCCTTATCTGTAGCATTTGTAGTTTTCTTCTCTTTTATTGGATCATTTCCCTGGAATGGAATCTTTATTCTCTTGCCTGGTAGTGGTGGCAATGCTGCTGACAGGGGCTGCTGTACGGCTGGCTGCCAGAATTCTTAGGGTGGAGTAGGGAAAGAAGTCTAGGACTGGTGACTCACATTTCAGTACATGGACCCCCACTCCATTTACCTGTCCCCAGATGTGCCTGTTGTCCTGTAATCTTTCTCATCTCTATAGAGTAAATCTGTAATTTTTTGCTGGGATTGAGCAGATTATCTGTGGAACTAGGATTCTTCTGCCAACTTCAAACCAATCACTTTATCCTTAGAGGTAACACAGCTTTTGTAGGGGTTTGAACTATCAATCAATGTACTTTTTAGCTCTCTGCCCTCACCCCCAGTTGTCAAGTCCTAGCTGTTTTTAAAAACTTTTAATTGAGTATAACTTATATAGTAAGTTGCATGATCATAGATGTACCACTGGGTGAATATCTACATAAGTGTATATCTGGAGTAACTACTACCTGGATCTAGGTATAGAACATTTTCATGACTTCTGAAGTCTGTTATGCTTCCCTTCCAGAAAATAACCAAGTCAAAGGTAACCACACGTTAACTTCCATCACCATAAACCAGCTTTTCGTTTTCCAGACCCTGGCATGCACACAGCAATCATGCACAGTACTCTTCTGTGTCTGGCTTCTTTCATCCAACATTATGTCTGTAGCAGTACTTTCTGATCCATCATCCTTCTGTCTCCTCTTCCTCCTCACTCTTCAGCCTCTTCTGTCCCTCCCCGCAGCTCAGCTCCTTTCTCTGCTCAGCCTGCTGAAGGCTGTGGGGTGACGGAGCCATGCTAGCAAGGCTGCCTGCTGGTGGGCGTGCACAGTTTGCTCCCTAATACCCACAGTTGGCTCTCTGAACTTGGGCCAGTGTACAACTGCCACCCCATGCAAACATGGGCTCCTTGTTCTGGAAGCTATTAACAAACGGTGTATGTGAAAGAGTGTGTCTGTGTATGTATGTGAGAGAGCCTGGTCTGAATTCTCAGCTCCTTCATAGGTGCTTCCTTTGATCTAAGTGAGCCTCCTAAAGAGGACTCAGGAGGGACTGTGGTGAGAGGGTCTGAGAGGAGGTAGGCAGGGAAATGGGGAAGGGTTGCAGACAGCCCAAAATGCTGAGCACAGCTGCTGGATGACCTCTGAAAAAACATCTTTACCAATAAATGTGTTTTTGCACCACTTTTAAATAGCACAAAATACCATAAATTGGTGTTGCAATAATCATAAATACCAACCCATGTTCCAAGTTTCCAAGTAAGGAGTGTCTTTTCTGTGAATCTTTCCCCAGGAATGCCTTTTAGATTTCTTTTCATCTTATAGCTCACATCTTATTTTCCAGTCTTCAAGCCTCTGGAGTGTTGTGTAAGGGGAAGGTTGCCAAGGGCTAGAGGAAATGAAAATCACAAGTTACTGTAAACTAAGTCTAGGTTCAGTTTGGGGTAAACTCATGTTCCTTTGGGAAATGCTTTAAAATAATATTTTTTTAAATTTTATATTGGAGTACCATTGATTTATAATTTTGTGTAAGTTTCAGGTATACAGCAAAGTGATTCAGTTTTTCATATACATGTATCTATTAGTTTTCAGATTCTTTTCCCCTATAGGTTATTACCAAGTATTGAGAAGAGTTCCTTATGCTGTACTGTAGCTCCTCGTTGGTTATCTATTTTATAATAGAAGTGTATATATGTTAATCCCAACTTCCTGATTTATCCCTCCCTCCTACCATTCCCCTTTGGTAACCTTGAGTTTTTTCCTAAGTCGGTGAGTCTGCTTCTATTTTGTAAATAAATTCCTTTGTATTATTTTCTTAGATTCCTCATATAAGTAATATCAAATTATATTTGTTTTTCTTTGTCTGACTTCACTTACTCCGATAATCTCTAGTTACACCCATGTTACTGAAAATGGCATTATTTAACTCTCTTTTATGCCAGAGTAGTATTTCACTGTGTATATGTATCATACCTTCTTTCTCCATTCATCTATCAATGGACGCTTAGGTTGCTTCCATGTCTTGGCTAATTGTAAATGAACATTGGAGCCATGAATATTTTCAATTTAGAGTTTTGATCTAAGTTTCATAAAAAAAATTCTTAAGGGCTGCAGGATTGCAGGAATGAGAATAAGCCAAGAGCAACTGTCATTATGGCCGAGTAATATTCCATTATATATATGTACCAAATCTTCTTTATCCATTCATCTGTCGTTGGACATTTAGGTTGCTTCCATGTCTTAGCTATCACAAACAGAGCTACAGGGAACACTGGGGTGCATTATTGTTTCAAATTAGGCTTTTCTCTGGATGTATGCCAGGAGTAGGGTTGCTGGATCACATGGTAACTCTGTTTCTAGTTTTTTAGCCTCCATATTATTCTCCAAAGTGGCTACACCAATCTAGATTGCCACCAACAGAGTGGGAGAGTTCCCTTTTGCCCACACTTTCTCCAGCCTTTATTATCCAAACAGTAGAAGCACATTTATGTGTGTATTTTAATCCCTGTTTCCTGAGATAAGAAATCTACCCCAACTGTTGCTGAGGAGTGTGATGAGGGCCGGGCCTGGCCGCCCAGTGCCCATCTCCAGCTCAAGTCACTCATGAAGCCCTTCTGTGGAGCCCAGAAGGAGGGAAGTCTCCTTGGCTCTTGGGGGAGAGCCTTGGGTGCTGCTTTCTCAGCTGCAGGAAGGGGCAGTTTGACAAAGGTAAAACCCATACCCCTCCTAACCCCAGAAGGCAGATCATTGCCTCCTGGTCCTTTCCTGGGGAGGGGAGTGTGAGTTGTTGGGTGTTTATAGGAAACATAAACATATGTTTATAGGAAACTCACATTTCAGATGAGTCAATACTGTGTGGAAAGAAAAGTGTAGATTTCACACGGACTCCTGGCAACAGAGCAGGATCCCTGAAACTCTGGACACAGGGTCCCAATCCGGTTCTCCTGTGAAATCTGGTGGTGAAAGAGGAGGTCACCACTGGAGTTTAAAGAAAGATTTTTTTTTGAGATAAGTTAACCCACAGAAATAAAAATCATTAAAAAGTCTTATTCATGCTTAAAACAGTTTAGTTGGGGTTTCTGTTTTGAAATTGTATAAAAGGCTTAATTTTTTTTTAATGATGAGATAGAGTATAAAAGTTATAAACACAATAAATTTTAAATGTTCATACACATCTCCAATGTGTAGAAGTTTTATGAATAAAAGGAATCAGAGAGAAAAGGACCAAGAGGGCAGAGTGGAAGCCAGGGAGAGCCCTAGAGTTGGAGAAAGCCAGGTTGGGGGAGGCAGAGGTGTCCTGAAGGGAGGTTGGTCCAAGTGCATCAACAGTTCTTGAGACATGCTCCTATTTCTTAACTTACCTGAAACTCAAGTACCTGCCCCCACTGCCCCTAGACAAAATTCATTAGCCAGAAAATGTGTGCTTATGATTATACTGGCGCTTTATCTTGAAATTCCAGAGGCTCTTTCCTGGATTAGATACCTACTCTAGCACTCCAGGACTTCAGGGTAACATCCGGTGTTATAAGTCAGTGATGTGCTCTGTTGGCTGAGAGATACGGAGAGGAAAGCAGATTGCACTGGACAGAGCTTCCTCAGATGGCAATTAAGCCTGTTTTCCTCACCTGAGACATGGAAGACACTCCGTGAATATCTGTTGGATGAATGAATGGACTGCCTCGGTGGAGAGAGGCTCAGCCTTTCCAATAATCCTGCAATGGAAACAGGGGCCAGGTCTCCTCTCCTGCTTGGTCTTCAGCAGTCATGGACAGGAAATTGTCCTTTCTCTCTTGCCAGCGGAGTGAATAAGCAGTTGTGAAGCAAGAGCACAGACCTGCCTGTGTCTTGATCTTGGTATGGTAATCAGTGCTGAACCCTGAAGTGTGTGTCATCCTTATCCCACTCAGCATCTCGCTGCCTATCCCACCACCTGCTTCAGGGCTTTTCCCGGACTGAGAGTCAGCTGGGCATCAATTCTATCTCCTCCTCCACCCTGTTAGGTACTTGCTTTCCTCTGCGACATTGTCATTGAGAGCTATTCTGGGAAAAGGTAAAGGAAGGGGGAGGGACTGAATCCTTCCTTCCTGGAGTTGAGGTAGATGGGGAAGGGATGAGACCCAGTGAGAAGCCCAGAACTACGTTCACTGCTTCAGGCAAGGTTGGATCCAGGGACTGGGACCATTTTGCAGGTGGTGGTTAACAGCACTATTTCTGGGCTAGATACTTGGGTTGACCTGGGGCAGTTCCTCCACTAATTCCTGCCGCAGTTTTCCCATGTGTAATGTGAGGATAATAATAATAATGCCTGCCTCATAGGATCTGAGGAATCAGTAAATACGATATATAAAGGAAGTGCTTTGAACAACGTGACACACAGATTAGATCCATGTTTTATGGAGCCTAAAGTTTATACAAGTTGATACAAAATTAGATAAAGTAAGAGCACACAAAATACAAATTGTAGGGCTTCCCTGTGGCTCAGTGGTAAAGAATTTAACCCGCCAATGCAGGAGACATGGGTCCAATCCCTGATCGGGGAAGACACCGCACGCCATGGAGCAACAAGTCCTGGGCATCACAGCTATTGAGCCCGCCCTCTGTAGCCTCAGAGCTGCAGCTACTGAGTCCAGGTGTCGCAACTACTGAAGCCCGTGGACCCTAGGGCTTGCGCTCTGCAATAAGAGAAGCCACTGGAATGAGAAGCTCATGTACTCCAACTAGAGAGCACCTCCCACTCGCCACAACTAGAGAAAGCCTGAGCAGCAACAAAGACCCAGTGCAGCCAAAAGAGAATAAATAAGTAAAGTAATTTAAAAAATACAAATTGTAAGGTTGACAAATGCCAAAACATCACAAAAATTTGGAAGCCAACATAATGTTTTTATTAATTAACCTCTATACCTTTTCCTTCATCATTTGGTTTCATACTCCTTGGTAGCCTCTTTATTCAACCACAATTTTGTAAAATCATTTTCTTTAGAGCAAATAGAAAGTAATCTTCCCCTAGCCTGGTAGAACAAAATTACGTTTTTAAATTATTGATAGCAATAGTTAATTATTCACTTTCTTTCTGGTTCACAGCTCATTGACAATGCCATGTAAAACTTGAGGATTTTTAGCAAATTTGAGAAAAGCTCTCATTTAGTTACTACAGCTAAGGAACAGACCATCCCAAACTCAGTGGCATAACACAGCAACCACTTTATTAGGTTCATAGATTTCATGAGTCAAAAATTCAGAAAGAGCACAGGCTGGGGATGACTCAATAGCTGAGCTGGAATCATCTGAAGGCTCATGCATCCCCATGCCTGGACCTGGGCTGGGAGGACCTGGGGACAAGGACACCTGGCTTCTCCACATGCCCCAGCTTCCTCACAGCACGGAAGCTCAGAGACTCAGACATCTGTCCTGGTGGCTCTCAGCGGGAGCGTGCCAGCTGTCAAGGAGAAGCTGCATGGTCTTTTATGATCTAACCACGGAATTAAGCAGTGTCAAGTTCCTCAAAACGTATTAGTTAGTGCCTCCAGCCCAAAAGATTCAGGAGAAGGGGAATCTGCCTCCACCTCTTTTCTTTTTATTTTGACTGTGCTTGCTCTTCCTTGCTGCTCCCAGGCTTTCTCTGGTTGTGGTGCAAGGATGTCTCATTGTGGTGGCTTCTCTTGTTATAGAGCATGGGCAGGTGGGCTCAGCAGTGGCCCCGCAGCATGTGGAATCTTCCCAGACCAGGGATTGAACCCGTGTCCCCTGCCTTTGAAGGCAGATACTTAACCACTGCACCACCAGAGAAGTCCTGCCTTCACCTCTTGATAAGGGAGAAATAAGGTTCCGGAAGACCGTGCGGACAGGAGACATTGCTGCAGCCATCTTTAGAGAAATAAAATCTGCTACAGCCTCTATCAAATTTCTCCCATATCTGAACTATTGTAGATGTGCTAGCTACTTATGGTACAGGAGTAGGGTAATGCCTGTTTCCTGAAACCCCCATCAAATAAAGGGGAAAAATGCGTTTAATACATGATTGAAAACATCTCTTTCAGGAGAGAACTTCTGTTTTGACCATGTTTCAACAAAACCTATATCTTCCATTTAGGGCTTCCTATTTCTAAGTGGCTGAATTCTCCACAGACCAGTTTTGGTCTGTACGTTTCACACCTTGTTTCTTTCCCTCCATCTTATTTTCCTTGTATTACAGGACAATCTCTGCCTTGTACCTGTGTCACAATGCCAGACAAGCTGGTACAGCGTGTGGTAGGAGTATTTTGGAAACTATTTCTAAACCAGAATGGCTGACAGTAACATCACTGTACATGAAACCACATAGCTATGTCCCACTGAACTGAAATGTATGTATGTGTCTCTAACCTAAACTCTCCTTAGTCAGATCCTAAAAATACCACTGTTGCATCAATGCTGACAGAGGAGATAAAAGAGTGGGAAGAGAGTGTTCTTCACAGTTGTAGTTAATGTAGTTTACTTTTGTAGATTTTACTAACACGTATGAATGGTCACAAGAACCTATTGCCTCTGAAATGTCCACAAGTTGTTCCAGATGAGGCCTGCATCAGTTCAGGTAGATGCAAATTCACTCTCCAGAGGGATGTACTTCCTCAGGACTCCTGTGGTCTCGGGATTGCTATGGGACTGGCCCTGCCCATGGAGGGCACCAATGACCCTCGAGGGTGGTCTGAGCCCAGTCTGGGGTAGAGGCAGGGCTTTCAGTCTAGAGAGTATAATCTTAAACTCTGCCGGTCACCAGCTGGTGACGTTGTGTATTGCTTCATCTGTGACCAAATTTGAATGAATAAGTTGTTCTTTGTAGTTTTCAACATTTTACCTTTACTTTTTCATTAGAGTTTATACCTGGTTCCTGCAAATCTAGAATTATTTCTCATTCAAATTATGTTTTGCTTTTTCATGGAACAATTATTAATTTTCTTTTCTGGCTGATTCTGTAATAATACATTTTCAATCTACTTTCAGTATGTTAACATTAATTCAGTTTCACTTGCCTCGAAAAAACACATCATTATTGTTCAGTTATATAATGAATTGACAGTAAAATGACGCAGTCAGTTCAGTTCAGTCGCTCAGTCGTGTCCAACTGTTTGTGACCCCATGGACTGCAGCATGCCAGGCCTCCCTGTCCATCACCAACTCCCGGAGCCAACCCAAACTCACGTCCATTGAGTCAGTGATGCCATCCAGCCATCTCATCCTCTGTCGTCCCCTTCTCCTCCTGCCCCCAATCTTTCCCAGCATCAGGGTCTTTTCAAATGAGTCAGCTCTTCGCATCAGGTGGCCAAAGGATTGGAGTTTCAGCTTCAACATCAGTCCTTCCCATGAACATCCAGGACTGGTCTCCTTTAGGAGGGACTAAGTTCATGTTTCAGGAGAACATATCATGTCAAGTGACAAATGCAATATTTTCTGCCATATCATTATAAAAGGATGTCACAGTCATTAAGGATTGCAACCACCATGGATAGTGAGCTGGTGAGTCCTGAAGGAACTTAGGAAGAAAAGAAAACCTGCCACCTAGCAGTCATAAGACTGCAGCCCCTCTGTATCGTGAACCCTGAGGAAACTCAGGATGTGAAAAAAAACAGGATACTGGCCCCAGATAGCTGAGGTGCATATCAAAAGATGATTTTGGTGAGCCCAGGCTCTTGTATCTTCCCATACATAGAAAAGCACTAAATTTAACTTGATATATCTGGTTTCTTTAATTAACAGTAATCATTTGATGTTCCTAGCCACCTGCATTTTGTTACAAAACTCCTGTATGTCCCAGCTCCCCCTTTGCCTCCTCAGAGCAATTTCTCAGAGCTGTCTGGAATGCTGTCTCCTGGGCTCTAGTCCTCATTTTGCTCCCAGTAAAACTTAACTCAAAATTCCCATGTTGTGCCTATTTTTTAAGTCAGCATGTACATAATGAATAGTTTAACAGGTACTTCACAAAGCTTTTTTTCTGTAATATTCATAATCTAAGAGTTTTCTGATTGGTCACTACAAATCTTGCCATTGAATTTTAACCGAAATTCCTCTAAACTCCTAGTGAAACCATTTGGTGCCCTTTAGGGGGCTCCCAAGAACTCTAGTACCATAGTCCTTTATGTCTCAGAGTAGAGAAGAATTCAGCGAGAGACAAAGGAATAGATAAGAACAATTTATTAGAAGAGGGGCTTCCCAGGTGGCTCAGTGGTTAAAGAATCTGCTTGCCAATGCAGGAGACATAAGAGACGCGGCTTCAATCCCTGGGTCGGGAACATCTCCTGGAGAAGGAAATGATGACCCACTCCAGCATTCTTACCTGGGAACTCCCATGGACAGAGGAGCCTGGTGGGCTACAGTCCATGGGGTCACAAAGAGTCAGACATGACTGAGCATGCATGCACATGTTAGAACAGGACACTTACAAGGCTTACAAGCAAGCAGATGAGAGATGATGCCCTGGAGAACTTAGTGGGCTACAGTTTCACATTCAAAGGAAAAGTGGGAAGGGAGAGAACACCATTTTATTCCTCATTCTTAAATAGATGTCATGCTTTCATCATCAGCTGCTCCTCCAGGTTGAGCAGGGGAGTTTTCTTGTCCCTCCCTTTCCTGTTCCTAGCTAGGTCCACAAGTTATTATTTTTATGCGTGCAGAAAAGAAAGCATGTCCCAGGGGTCATTAACTTACTGAGCTCACTGAGCAGGATGTAGGTCTCATTCCACCATTGTTTTATTGTTTGGGGGCCTGCCTTGTGCTTCTGCCTCCTGGTTTTGTTGCTAAGCAAGCCTGCTTGGTTTTGTGGTTAAGCAAACCTGCTTTTTTTAGTAATCTTTAAATTACAGGGGTCTCCCATATTTTTTCTACTTACAATCCCCTAGAGGAGTGAACTGTCACTAGAACCAGCTGCATGGAAGGGGTAAGAGGTCAAGGACCAGAGTCCAGAGCCCCCTGCAGCTAGGTTGCCAGAGTCTGCTCAACGCCTGCCTCTGGGGCTGCCCTCTTGTTACTCCTGGGCTCCTGGCTGCTTGCCTGCCCTTTCTTTGGTATCCTGACACCCCAGATCTGGAAGGGATGCTTCACCTGCAGGTTCTGGAGCCCTGCCAGAAGTTTCTGGAGAAGAGAGTTGACTCAGCCTCCAGAGGAAGAGGAGAAGATGCTGGGCTGAGGGAGTGACCTGGAGGTGGGGCCCAGGCTCCCTATAGAATCATTGCTCCTCAAGGCTGGCAGGTTCACAGTCAGTCCCATCCCACAGGAGCAGTTGCTGCCAGCCAGCCAGGGAACTGGCATCTTGGCTGGGCCTGGAGTGGAGCCAAAGGGTCAGCATGGAGAGACTGACACCGAGGGGACCACCTGGCCATCCTCACCAGGTAATAATGCCACCGAGCCTATTGGCATTACTCAGGGAAGGGCTTGGAGCCAGGGTGCATCTAAAGAGTTTGACACAGCTGAAACCAAGCTGATTCTGGTCTCTGGGGAGGGGCTGGGTCCCAGACCTGGCATCTCTGCCTAGGCAGAGACTGGAGGAGGAAGGCAGAAGGTGAGGGAATCTGTGTTTAGGGATAATAGGTGGGTGGGATGGGTGAAGGACCAGGCAGCAGCCCCTTAGAGCCCCACCCCTTCCTTCCTCCAAAGGCTCACACACAACATCAGAGAACACATTGGCTGTGTGTCACAGAAGGAGACCCCACCAGGTCCGCAGCCTACTACTGCAGGCAGTGGGCTTCCTGGATCCGGCCAGAACCCAGGAACCACCTGTGCATCTCAGGAGATATGCTGACTCAAATCCCCACCCTGCCAGGCCCGAGAGCTATGAGGCTGCAACCAGGTCAAAGAGGCCTACAAACTGCTTGCTCTCACCCCACTAGGTGCTTTCTTTCAGCCCAGATTCCTCGATCTTTGCTACAGACCCAGGCCAGAAGGACTAGCGCCTCAGGTCTCCCTTGCTGCCCCAGAAAGTGGCCATGAAGGATGCCAAGCTCACTGTCCAGGGGCATTTATCTCATTCAAGAGCTGGCCAGGCTTCTGGAGCTTGGCCCTGAGATCCAGGCCTGAGTTGCAGCTAGGTAAGCAGCTCTAGCCTGATGCTCCTGAAGATTTGTTTGGAGCAGGCCAGGCACCAGGGACTCCTGGAAAAGACAGAGGGGGACCCTTTCATTGCAGGACACCTGCTATCCCAGCCCATGTCAGCCTGAGATCTGGAGGACCCTTCCCAAGGCAGACATTAGTGGAAATGCCCTAATGTGGGCTAAGGGGGACTCATGGCTGCAGGAGCAGGAAGGTGGAGGGGCTGGGCTCCAATAGGACCCTGAGCCCCAGGGCCCAGCAGTGGAGGTGTCTGAAGCATCCCCTTTTCCTCCTCATCTCCCTGAAGAAGGCTGGACATCCTTCTCTTCCACCCTTGCATTCTCTGGGCACAGCCCAGGGGGCAAAACTGGCTCAGAGGCCTTGGGAGCCTGATTCTACCAACACACCTGGGAAGCGTTTTATTTGACGGTCCTGGGACTGGCTGAATCCCCAAGGCCTTCAAGTTGGCTCCAGGGGCAGGCAAGCCTCAGCGGCTGCCCCACCCCACCTCTTACCTGGTGGAAGGGGAAACTGGAGCCTGCCTTGGCAGCAGAAGTGTGGCCGGGGTATCCAGGACTTGCTCTGGGATGGGTCAATTGTGTGGTTCGGGAGCATCATCTCAGCCTGATTCAGAAGGTTAAGGAAGCTGTGCCTGCAGCTCCCACTCCCGGTCTCTCCAGCCTCCCATAGGCAGGTTACTGGCTGCTGGCAGGGAGAAAAGGCAGCCTGCTCATTTGTCTCTCCCAGCTGAAGACCTCATTGTCATAGGTCCTCTGGACCCTGGTCTGGGAACTCCAGCGCCCCTCAATCTCCCTTGATCAGGGCCAGCACTGAGCCGTGGAGGAGGCCCTGGGGTCACCGTGCAGGGGGAGAGAGGGTGTCTAAGACTCTCAATAAGGAGGCACTCCCAGGATGCTACAGGAAGCTGGGCCACGGCCCTACAGGAGACCCTCCAGAAAGGTCCATTGTCAGTCTTGAGTGAACAAAGTAGTCCAGGAGGGAGGGTCTTTCAACAGGGAAGGTGAAGCCCCAGAACACTTGGGAGAAAAGACTTCTATTAGTTAACATGTTAGTTGGCTCAATAACCCTATTTGTCTAAAACAAATCTATGAAATTCTAACGTTTAGATATCCACAGGGCAGAGGGGGAAATCTGCGTGGTTTTACAAAAATGTAAAGTCCTAAGAACCTTCTTACGGATTGTGAGCTCTGGCCTTGAAGGCCTGGGTTTGACTCCTAACTATGTCACTTGCTTACCAGGGGCTTCCCCGGTAGCTTGGTCAGTAAAGAAACTGCCTGCAGTGCAGGAGACCGATGTTCAATCCCTGGGTCATGAAGGTCCCCTGGAGAAGGAAATGGCAACCCACTCCAGTATTCTTGCCTAGAGAACCCCACGGACAGAGGAGCCTGGTAGGCTACCTACAGTCCATGGGGTCGCAAGAGTCAGACACAACTTAGTGACAAAATCACCATGTCACTTACTATCTCTGTGACCTAGGGCAAGTCAACCTTGCTGAGTCTCAGTACTCTCATCTGTGAAATGAGAGAGCTATCTTACAAACTGTCAGGAGAATAAACTGAGTTTGAATATGTAGTATGCTTAGTATAGCACCTAGAAACATAAACATAACAAGTACTTAATAAATATTAATAGTAATAAGAACAATTGTCTAGAAACTGCTTACTTTTTTGCTAAGCATTCTACAGGCATTAACACATTCAGCCTGAAAGCACTGTGTCAGGTTGATACTGTTATTAGTCCCACTACAATGAGGAAACAGAGGCAGCGGGACGTTTAGCGACTCGTCCTGGGTCACACAGCGAGTAAGCAGTTTAGATTCAGACAATCGAGCTGGACACCTGCCTTGATCACTCTGTTCTCCTACCCTAGCAATGACCAGTCACTGTAGTGACTGTTTCAGCCCATCCTCCAGATGCTGTATTAGTGACACTCAGAGGCGGAGAGAATGGAGTTTCGCCCTAGAAAAGAGATCCTCCGGGGAATGGTGGGCTTTCTGAGGTTGAGAGGCTCTCAGTGACCAGAGGGGAAAATGGGCAGCAACATCCAAATTGGGCAGGGTGGCTGGCTGGAAAGCAAGCAATTGGGATGCTTCTTAGTAGCCCCAAGTGGCTTTAGAGCAGCCCACAGGCTGTGGCCCTGAGAATCGGGGGGCCTGGGGCTGCCTCTGCCTCTCCCCAGCATGGAGTGGGCATTGGAGCACAAATCCTCACAGGAACCAAGGTCTCAGCCTGCACCTTCTCTGCAGTGGATGGTGATGGAATTGGTGTGCGGAGGAAGCGGAGTCAGGTGTCTAAAAAGTCACTAAATCCCTGTCAATTACAACCTCTGGCTTACAGCCTGTGGATGTCACTGCTGCCACTAATCCCCAAGAAGGGAGAAACCAGTCTACCTTGCTGGGAGGGTCTTGTGTATTCTGTCAGAGAGCTGACTAGGGTGACAAACACATTCAGCCAGAAGCCACAGGACAGGGAGAACTGAGGACCCAGGGGCACAAGCCTGATTGACTTTGCTGTGGCCAATTATCCTTTAAGCCTCTCTGTGGGGCATGGAAAGTCTGTCCTGTGGACGCTGAGCCAGCCCTGGGCTGGGAGCACCCACACAGGACAGAGATGACTCCCGGCAGGAGCCAAGACTTTCGGATCACATGCGCAGAAGAGGGACTGGCGGCGGGAGGGGGCAGCACAGGAAAGAGCTTTGGTTTCATCACAGCGCTGTCTCCTGACCCTGCAAGCACAGGGTCACCTCTGCCTCAGATGGCAGGGTCTTATCATAAGAAACGTGTGCAGGGTGCCCAGGAAAACCTACCCAGTGGGGCCTCGGGAAGAGCAGAGACCCAGTGGCCCCCTAGATGCCAGCAGTGCCAAGGACCTCAGCGGTAGGGGTTTGAGGATACCTGCCCCCCACCCCTCCAAAAGGGCCCTGTCCCTGGGCAGCACTCAGCCACGCCCCACCGGCCCTCTGCTTTTCTTCCTGCCACCTACTTCTGCTCATCTTCTTGGCCCCTCGGAGCTTCTGCCCTTTCAGTTTCTTTTCCGATCTCACTGGGCTTGTATGTGGGCTGATATGGCCTCACCATCATCTTAACTGGAACAGGAACTGGCAACCCACTCCAGTATTCTTGTCTGGAGAATTTCATGAACAAAGGAGCCTGGCGGGCTAAGGTCCACGGGGTCACAAACAGTCAGACACGACTGAGCGACTAACATACGTCGTCTTAATACATTTTGCCCCCTGCACACGGTAACAGCCTGATGCTCTTGGAATTCCCCAATTCACACCCAAGAAAGGGTTTGTACCTGAGGCCATGAGGGAGCACTGGGCCCCTGGGGCTCAGCCTCCTGGAGTCACATGCCCACTTCCTTTCCAGAGGGCTGGGGGGACACTGGGCAGCCGGGTCACATGCTTCACCAAGGGGCTGCCCTCCTGGGAGCTCTGGGGGTGGCTGACCCCAAACTGACATGTCTAGTAAGGTGGGCATCCCCTGGCCCTTTGTTTCCTGCATTCTTCCGTATACTGTTCAATCCTGCCCCTGAAGGGAAGGGTTCCCACAAATTCTACCTGCTTTGAGGTCTGCCATTCTCTGACAGCCACAGCCCCAAGGGCAGTGGTAGGCAAAGGCTGTTTGGCCCCGCAATGCCTGGCAGCATCAGTAAGCATCTCAGGTAGTGATCAGTGGGGCTCGTGCCTGAGCAGGAGGGACTCGGTGGTCTGTTTCTCTCCAGAGGGAGGCCTCTACCTGCTGGCGGCTCACCGTGAAGGTCCTGGAGGCACGGGGCCTGGGCTGGGCTGACCTCTGTGAGTAACTGTGAACTGGGCTCCTAGGGAGGTGGGGTTGACCGGGTCCTAAGAGAAAGGCCCAGGCAAGTGCCTAGGGGCTGGGCTGGGCTGGGCTGCCCAGAGTGGCTGCAGGGATCTTGGGAGGAACCTGGAGAGTGATGTGAGGAATTCTCTCTCACAATGGCTACCTTGATGTTGGCAGTGAGCGAGGCAGACCCCTATGTGATCCTACAGCTGCCAACCGCACCTGGAACGAAGTTTAAGACCAAAACAGTTACCAACTCCAGTCATCCTGTGTGGAACGAGACCTTCACTTTCCTGATCCAGGGGGAGGTCAAGGTGAAGGTCAGAGTATCCCTGGCCACCCATCTGAGGACAGGTTGTACCACACACACAAATGTTTTGGGGTGGAGCACACCTTTCTGTTGGAGAAGGAAATGGCAGTCCTCTCCAGTACTCTTGCCTGGAAAATCCCATGGACAGAGGAGCCTGGTGGGCTGCAGTCCATGGGGTCGCAAAGAGTCGGACACGACTGAGCGACTTCACTTTCACTTTTACACCTTTCTGTGGGGCTTAGGCAGAGACCTGGGGAATGGGGTGTCTGTGTGCTCCAGCCAGGATGTACTGTATGCGAGAGGATATGTGAACAGCAAGGTGATGGTCCTCCCAAAGCCAGTCTATGGAGTGGAGGCATAAGAGCCCTCCTGACTGGGTTGTTTGAGGTTAAATGAGATCACGTATGGAAGACTCCCAGTAAGTGCCTGGGACCTACCATGCCTTGCTGCTACTGCTAAGTTGCTTCAGTTGTGTCTGACTCTGTGCAACCCCATAGACGGCAGCCCACCAGGCTCCCCCGTCCCTGGGATTCTCCAGGCAAGAACACTGGAGTGGGTTGCCATTTCCTTCTCCAATGCATGAAAGTGAAAAGTGAAAGTGAAGTCGTGTCTGACTCTTAGCGACCCCATAGACGGCAGCCCACCAGGCTCCCCCATCCATGGGATTTTCCAGGCAAGAGTACTGGAGTGGGGTGCCATTGCCTTGGGAACCAGCAAAGCAGGCACGGAACTGAGATGGGGGAAACTCTTTGAAAGAATTTAATTTCTTATAAAAACAAAAATTAACAGGGGTAAGTTAAGAACTTTGCTGATTTCCTTTAACCACTTTCAGGCTTTACCTTTATTTTTATTTTGAAGGAAAAAGCATGGAGGCATAATAATCTTTTCTTGCCCTCAGTGTCAAGTAAGGGCTCAGCAGTTGTGAGCCACACTATGAGTTAATACTGTGCTAAGCTGCTGTTCTCGGGTCCCTAGAACATTCTGGAGCTGACCCTCTATGATGAGGACACAGTCACGCAGGATGACGCCCGGTTCAAGGTTCTCTATGATGTCTCTGAAGTCCTCCCTGGCAGGCTGCTCCGGAAGACCTTCTCCCTGTGCGCCCAGGTGGGTGGGGGTCCCTACCGGCCCCACCTCTCAGCTCCAGGCTGAGGAGTTTGCGTAGTTTCTCCTGTCTATTGAGATGCTGCCAGGCCCTTCCCAGAGATTTTCTCATTTTAATAGGAAAGGAGAGGCTTAACTTGACTATTATCAGCTGAATCACTTAATCAAGGATTCTAATCTTCTACAGGGAAGGAAGGTTTGGGATGATGTGAAAATTTCCTCATGTGCCACAAACACAGCTGGGTGTGCCCAGCTCTTCAGGGGGTGTGGGCTCATCACTCCTGCTCACTGCTCTGACCCTCCCAAGGCCTGCGTGATGGTCTGTGCTCTTTTTGCAGCAGGCCAAGCCAGGAGGCATGGAAAGCAGAGTTCTGGGGTTGGTCCCCCTTGAGAGGAAGATGAAATGAACCCTTGGCATCTTCAAGCCTCTTTAGGCTTGTGTCCCTTGTCTTCCCCTTCAGCCTTGCCAGCTGTGGGTAGCCTGGGCAGGTAGCCCATTTTTCCCTAAGACTTGATTTCCTCATCTGTTAAATGGGAGCTGTTGTAACACCGTGCCTCCCTTAGAGGCAGCTTGAAATGATGAGACGACACACGTAAAGGAGCTGTGCCAACTCTAAAGACACGTGATCATGTTGGCAACTGGTTCATCTTTAATTCCAGGGACCGGAGGAGCTGGACGTGGAGTTCCTGATTGAGAAAATGTGAGTGCTACCACCCAGCCCAGGGAGTGTCTCAGGACAAGGCTCTCCTGAGGTTAATGCCCTTGATCCAGATCTTCCCACTGGTCTTTCCAGTCTGGATGTGCTGGTCCTCATCTCCCACCCTGCCAGTCAGGGGGGGGGGACCTTATTAGAGAAATGAAATGAGGAAGGCGGTATTTTCTCTGCCCCACTCTCCTCCTCCCTCCCCGCCTTTTGCTCTTCAGAAGCATCTCCCCACACCCCGAAGAATCATATCCAGGACGCAGAGAACCCTCCTTGTCACTCAAGGAGGCCCCATCTGGGTGCAGCCCGAGATGGGAGGGGAATGTCAGTGCAGGAAGCATTGGCCTTTGCAAGGCCGCACTCCAGATGGTTTGATTTTTCCAGGTCAGACCGCCCGGAAAACCTCATCACCAACAATGTGCTTGTGGTAACCACCTTCCCCACACCTGTGTGGGAACAGGAAGCAAGGAGGCTGAGGGAGGGACCCCAGAACAGACACCAGGGTAGAGGTGTAGGGTAGGGGTTGGAGGTGGCCAGAGGGGGGAGGGGAGGACAGGACTTTGCAGTAAGACTGCCTGGCCTTCCTGCTAGGTGGTCACCTGGGGCTGCAGGGCTCGGAGGGGCCTAAAGGGCAGTTGGAGAGAGGGGAGGCCGAGGCTCTGCTGAGAGGAGTTCTGAGGGAGCTTTCGGGGAATTTTAGGCTGATGGTGTTTAGTCATGTGTAATGAGTTCACAGTTAGCCCTGAAGGTGGCGAGGAAGACTAGCAGGCCAGGCCAGGGACTCAGGCTGTGAAAATTCAGGTAACAAGCCTCAGAGGGCTTTTCCAGGGTGGCGTGCTTCCAAACTGGGAGCCGTGAAATAGAGTCAGGGGTCAACCAGCTCCTCTCCAGGACAGTGGAGGGTCCTAGTCAGCTCTCCTAAAACACGTAAACTCACAGAGCTGCAGCGGACAGGAATGGGTGGTGAGCGATGATTAGAAACTTTCTACTCAAAGCAAAGCTCCCAACAGGCAATACAGCCCTGACCTGGGAGCCAGGCCAGGCCCTGCCTGTGGTGAGTCAGGCCACTGGAGTTCAGAACTGAAGTGGGCACCCACCCTCAGGGTCCTACGAGTGTCTGTTTGATGGGCTGGTATTACTTTTTCAAATACCCTGTAAAGAGCCACATCTGAGGCAGCTGTCCTTCATCTGAGGTGATGGAGCCCAGTGACACACTGTCAACGTAGCAGTTCTACAAGAGAGGCCAGTGGGCTGTGGGCTCCAGCTGGCAGGCGTAACAGAGAGAACGCAGCAGACTCCCTTGGCAAGGCAGTCAACTGGAGGACAGTCAGGAGATGTTTCAGTGGCTAAAATGTTAAGGCTTTGTTTCTCTGACCCACTCCATCATCCTGTGGACTGGCAGGTTGCATAATACTATTTGGGAGCAGTTATAATAGAATGCCTCCTCCAGGTTGAGTCTGCAGAGAAAGAGAAGAAAGAACTGGGCCTGAGGGCTAGGGGGGCTTTCAGAGATGTCAGAAGTCTGGCAAATGTAGGAGGCTCGGTGGAGATGGGGCTTTCCTGGCTGCTCTGGGACCAGAGGTAGGGTGAGAGGTCTCTGCATCCGGTTCCACTTCTGGTTCTGGATGCAGTGGATTTGGGATAGTGGGGCTCAGGGGGTGAGGTTGAGGGGACCTCAGCTTCCCCTGCAGAGTCCCCTGTCCACAATGTGGTCTGCCCCAGGCCCGAGAGCTGTCACGCCTGGATGTCCATGTCGTCAGCACGGCTGTGGCTGCAGGTGAGATCTGCTCAGGACAAGGTCTGGCCTCCGCCTGGAGTGTGGGGGGTGGATGGGGGTGGCTGGGGAACCTGCACAGCAGGAGGTTGCACACACAGCACAAGGGCAACGGAGCTCCTCTGGGCGTTAGAGTCCCCCCTGAACTAGGGGAAGGCATGTCACAGGAGGTGGGAGTCCCACGGGGATTGTGGGCAGCGCTCTTTCCAGAATGCTGCTTGCCATGGTGCAGCCACTCAGCCTCCCCATGTCTGGGGCAGTACTGCTGGTTTCCTGGATCCTAGCTGGGGTTCTGGGTTTTTGTTTCCTTGTGCTTGTCTGTCCTCTCTCTCCCTAGATCAGGATGAGCTGGAGCTGGTGCTGAAGGGCTCGTATGAGGACACGCAGACATCTGCCCTGGGCACAGCCTCTGCCTTCTGCTTCCACTACATGGCAGCCCAAGAGGCCGAGCTGAGTGGGTGCCTGAGGGTAGGTCTTGGCTCTGGAGCTACCTGCCAACCCCAGCCTTGGGCCAGCTCCAGCTGCTGCAGGCCTCTCTCTGGCCATCCCCCGGACAAGGTCAGGCCCCTGTGGCCTTATCAGCCTCCCCTAGTTAGGCACTATGCCCTTGGCACACAAGGAGGATGGCCAAGGACCTCGGTTGGGCATGGGGGCTATGCCATGTCAATCTTTGTTTAAAGTCTTTAACGGCTCCTCTGACAATGCTCTTAGAATAAAATCCCACGTCTGTGTCCACAGGCCCGGCATAACCTGGCCCCTACACACCTCTGCAGACTCGTTTTCTTCCACGTGTCCCTCATTCATGATGCTCCAGCCATGTTTGTCTCTTCTTGCTTTTCCAGCACCCCAAGTGCTTTCCCTGTCCCCCCGTGTCTCTTTCCAAGGCTGCCCACTCCTCTTCTCCCTCGTCTACTTCCCCCTCCTCCTGCTCTTTCAGATCTCAGCTCAAATGGCACCTCTCCGGAGGCCCTCCTTGATCCTCCCGTCTTAAGTGGACTTCACACAGCCCTCTGGTTTCTCTGTCACAGCACACTGCTTACTTCCTTTACGATACTTAGCAACATAAGTTTGTTACCTGTTCCTTGGTAGATTCGTGTGTATGATTCAGTTAGAATAATAAATAACTCTTAGCCATTGATATACTAAAAAAGATAAGCTATTGTAATTATTATGAATTGAATAATAATTGAAGTATGGTTGGTTTACAATATTGTGCTAGTTTCAGGTATATAGCAAAATAATTCAGTTAGCTGTTATTTGTGTAATTATTACAATTACAATAATTATAAATATTGTAATTATCTTTTTATTATCGGAGGGGGGCTTATATCTGTCTGGATCACTGTCTAGATACACAGTAAGGATTTGTTGAGTAAATGAATGAATGAACAAAGTTTTCTTCCAGAGCTCTATAAGCAGTGGCTGGAACTCAGGCAGCTCAGCTGGGCACCTCACTGTGCCCCTGAGGTCCTTGGCCATGGGGAAGGAGGTGACCATTGACGTGCCTGCTACAAACGTAAGTGGCCTCAGCTAGATGGGAAGTGTCAGTAAGAACAAAGATGGGGGAGCCAAAGCCCCCAGGAGATACCCACACTCCCCTCAGGGTCTAGGACAATCTGAGTAGGGCTTCTTGCTCTGATTTCAGGCCTCAGGAGTGAAGCTGCATCTCAAGGCTGAGAGCTGGTAAGGGCCATTCATATACATGGAAGACCGGGGTAGTCACAGGAGTCGGGGAGAGTGGTATAAAGAATAGTCTTGGGAGCAGGGAGTTTATTCGGCAGTCATTGTGGGCTTCACCAACCAGTGGCTGAGCTATGCAGGTGCCCCCTGACCCTTGACTCCTATACCACCCCAGCCCTGAGGAGCTGGCTGTACACCTGGGCTTCGATCTGTGTGTGGAGGAAAGAGCCTTCCTGAGCAGGAGGAAGCAGGTGGTGGCCAAGGCCCTGAAGCAGGCCCTGCAGCTGGATGGAGAGCTGCAGGAAGATGAGGTCTGTGGGGGTAGAGGGACGTGGGAACAGACACCTTGCACTGGCCCTAAGGGACTTCCTGACTGCTGTGCCCTCTCCAGATACTTGAGTCACAGAGACTGGGGGATGGGCATGTGGGGGAGAGATATTGGGCATGGGGAAGTTCTGTTTGGGACATTCTCTTTGAGGACCTGTCCAGGTCTGAGAGCTATTACTTGCTGGGGAGAAGCAGGTGCTGGCTCTAATTCTGAACCCTTTAGGCCCTGCCCACTAGGTCCCATCCCTGGGGGCAGGGGGCCACTCCACCTCTGTTCTTGTTAAGCCAATCTGTGTCTGTGTACAACCCAGGTCCCTGTCATAGGCATCATGGCCACAGGAGGAGGCGCCCGGGCCATGACCTCTCTCTACGGCCACCTGTTGGCCCTACAGAAGCTAGGCCTTCTGGACTGTGTGACCTACTTCAGTGGCATCTCAGGCTCTACATGGTGAGGGCCCTGGGGACTTGGAAGAGCAGAGATGATCAGGCTCCAGGGGAAAATGAAGAGGACATCAATGGGACCCTTTTGTGGGGAAGCCAAGCGGTATGGGCTGATGAGTGCCAAATGGCTTTCTCAAAAGGGAGGAAATAGACAATCAGAGGTCCTGCCATGAGTAAGGCATGGGAGGACATCCGTTCCATGCTACTGAATAGGCGTAGGTTGGCTGATCTGGAAAGAGCTGGCTTTGAGTTTCTGCAACACTACTTACTGACTAAGTGACTCTGAGCAACTTATTTCCTCTGATTCTTAGTTGACTCAAATCCAAAATGGGGATAATAATAGCACAAACACCATAGGATTAGAGTGGGACAGCCCAAGTATCTGACACATATCAGGAACTCCGCATTGGTAGCTCTTTTTTCTTTACTGGTTGTTACTTCATTTTATCCTCACAACACTCTCTGCAGTAGTCTCCCTTATTGTCCCTATTGTTGTTCAGTGGGTCAGTCATGTCCGACTATTTGGACCCCATGGACTGCAGCACGCCAGGCTCCCTGTCCTTCACCATTTCCCGGAGTTTGCTCAAACTCATGTCCATTGAGTCCGTGATGCCATCCAACCATCCCATCCTCTGTCATCTCCTCCTCCTCCTGCCTTCAATCGTTCCCAACATCAGGGTCTTTTCTAATGAGTCAGCTCTTCAAATCAGGTGGCCAAAGTATTGGAACTTCATCTTCAGCATCAGTCCTTCCAATGAATATTCAGGGTTGATTTCCTTTAGGACTGACTGGTTTGATCTCCTTGCTGTCCAAGGGACTCTCAAGAGTCTATTCAAGCACCACATTTCGAAGGCATCAATTCTTCAGCACTCAGCCATTTTTTATCATCCAGCTCTCACAACCCTATAGTATAGATGATAAAATGTAGGTCACAAGATGTTCTTTTACCTAAAGGTAGCATTGCCTCCTGATACCCCACTCTGCCTGTGATGAAGTGAGACTTCTCACTGTTGGAGATTCATTCCTTTGAGTCTTATTGAAATGTGATTTTAAGGAGTAAAAGATGAGTAAACTCCTCAGAGGAGTTTAGGTGACAGCTGTTGACAAGCAGTGTCTTAAAGGGCTTCAGGACAGACATATAAAGAAAGGAGTAGGGCCTATAACTGTGTTGTACAATACAGTAGCTACATGTGGTTGCTGATCACATGAAATGTGGCTAGTCCAAATTGAGATGTGTTATAAAATGTGCAGTGAGTTTTGAAAACCAGTTAAAAAAATATAAATTTATATTAATTTAAGTATTGATTACATGCTGTAATGATAATGTTTAGATACTGAATTAAATGAAATATACTGTTAAAATTAATTTTTTCAGGTCTCTTTTTACTTTTTAAAAAGGTAGTCACTAGGAAAATGTAAATTACATATGTGGCTCACACTCTCTATTGGACAGTGCCAACCAAGGAGAGAAAACCCTGAGATAGCTCCCAGACAGGCAGGGTTTGGCGGCAGGAACCACATGTTGGGAGAAGTCAGAGAATGGAAATTGGAGTTGCAGCAACCATGCTGAGCCTTGGTCTCCTGCTGTAATGCTCCTTTGTTTTCTCAGGACAATGGCCCATCTGTATGGGGACCCTGAGTGGTCGCAGAAGGACCTCAAGGGACCCATCAGTCATGTCCGGGAGCACCTGGCCAAGAGTAAGCTGGAGGCCTTCTCTCCTGAGTGCCTGGCCAGCTACCACCGGGAGCTGGAGCAGCGGGCTGAGCAGGGCCACACCACGACTTTTGTGGACCTGTGGGGTCTGGTGCTGGAGTTCATGCTGCACGGTCAGGTAGGGCACCTGTGCATGTGAGGTGGAGGGTGTGTGCACTGGTGGGGCGGGGGCAGCCCTACAGCTAGCTGAGGCCCATGTGCCTTTCCTGTTGGAAAAGAAAGGCCAGTACATTGTTAAAGGATATGGGAATATCCAGACCTCTGTACCTCAGTGTCTGCCAACTCTGGAATGCTGACTTTTTGAGTCAGGTTAGTCTTCAATTAATTACCATTAAACAGAAATTTCTGGATCTCCCAAGAGCTCGGGACCAGTTAGTGCCAAAGTCAGTTAAGCATTGTGATTGAGTCAGTGAGATTTTTGGAACAGCTGTTTATTTATACTGTAACATGAAATGTGTTCTTCTTCACTTCATGGTAGTGTTAAAAGCACTCACTGTGGGGCCAGATTTCCTGGATTCTAGTTCTAGGGCTTCTTACTAGCTATGTGTCCTTAGGCAAGTTGTCCTCTCTGTACCTCAGTTTTCTCATATGTACAATGAGAATAGTACTTGCTCTGAGCACTGTTGGTGCCTTGGCATAGGGTAAGCATTCAGTTCAGTTCAGTTCAATCGCTCAGTCGTGTCCGACTCCTTGCGACCCCATGAATTGTAGCATGCCAGGCCGTAAGCATTAAGTGTCAGCAAATCTATTTCTTTACTGTGATCCTAACACCAGTAAGACAAAACTGAGCATGTAAAAAATTTTTATACCTTGCTTCTTTAAAAAAAGAAAAAAAAAAAGCTTAGTCAACTTCTGGATCTTACATTAACTGATACAATGATTACAATCAGGATTCTTTTTTTTTTTTTTTTTTCACAAAAAAATTGTGAAGTTGTTTTTTGTTGTTTTACCCCTTATAGTTTCTCTTAAAGCTTTTGAAATGACTAAAACACAAAAAGTATTTTAAAATGTGTAACAAAAAAGTACTATCAAATATACTAGCAGAGGAAAGATTCTTACCTTTCTTGTCTTTGGATATCAAGCATTTGACCAAAAATGATTATCATGTAAACGACCAAAAAGTGAATTTGTTTTCAATTTTTTCTTTAAATTTTGTTCTTGTTGGCAAGCAAAATGCTATTTGGAAATTACCAACCATTCTTATTTTTTATTAGTTAAAAATATTTATTATAAAATCCTAATAAGTGTTTTTTATAATAATTTTCAGACCTAAGAAAATACATAAACCATAAAGAATAATATAAGGAATATGCAGGATCTCACTAATCAGCCTAAGACATGAAATGTTACAGAAAAAGCCAAAGCTCCCTGTGGACCCCCCCTCCAGCCCCATTTCCCTCCCACCCCCAGATTTAACCACCATCCTGAATTTATTATCACATACATACCTGTAACCTATATACTTTATATTATACATAACATGTATCTCACAAACCTTTATATTTTCTTAGATCTACCTTTATTACATATACTTTTATTAAAATATATACATCCTTAAGGAAAATGCAATATTAATTGCACAATGGTTTTATACAAGTCTCCTTGTACCCATGTGTTCAAAATTCTCTAAGCCTTGAAAATACGTACCCAGTAGTGGAAGTGTTAGGCCACTGGGTAGTGTATCTTCAACTTTCCTAAGCTGTTGCCAAATTGTTCTCCAAAAGGGTTGTGTTAATTCACACTCTCACTACCAGTGTATTATAGTTTCTTTTTCTCTACATGATCCTCACACTTTTAAATGTTTGTCCATTTTATGGGCATGAAAGGATATTTTATTGTAGCTTTCCATTTCTTTGATTTTTAATGAGGAAACATTTTCAAGTATATTTGTCATTGGAGCTTGCTCTTGCATTGATTATCTACTCAAATCCTTTTCTATTCAATGCACCTTTTAAATATTCAGTTCAGTTCAGTCGCTCAGTCGTGTCCGACTCTGCGACCCCATGAATCGCAGCATGCCAGGCCTCCCTGTCCATCACCATCTCCCGGAGTTCACTCAGACTCACATCCATCGAGTCGGTGATGCCATCCAGCTATCTCATCTTCTGTCGTCCCCTTCTCCTCCTGCCCCCAATCCCTCCCAGCATCAGAGTCTTTTCCAATGAGTCAACTCTTCGCATGAGGTGGCCAAAGTACTGGAGTTTCAGCTTTAGCATCATTCCTTTCAAAGAAATCCCGGGGCTGATCTCCTTCAGAATGGACTGGTTGGATCTCCTTGCAGTCCAAGGGACTCTCAAGAGTCTTCTCCAATACCACAGTTCAAATGCATCGATTCTTTGGTGCTCAGCCTTCTTCACAGTCCAACTCTCACATCCATACATGACCACAGGAAAAACCATAGCCTTGACTAGACAGACCTTAGTCGGCAAAGTAATGTCTCTGCTTTTGAATGTACCATCTAGGTTGGTCATAACTTTTCTTCCAAGGAGTAAGCGTCTTTTAATTTCATGGCTGCAGTCACCATCTGCAGTGATTTTGGAGCCCCAAAAAATGAAGTCTGACACTGTTTCCCCATCTATTTCCCATGAAGTGATGGGACCGGATGCCATGATCTTCGTTTCCTGAATGCTGAGGTTTAAGCTAGTTTTTTCACTCTCCTCTTTCACGTTCATCAAGAGGCTTTTTAGTTCCTCTTCACTTTCTGCCATAAGGGTGGTGTCATCTGCATATCTAAGGTTATTGATATTTCTCCCGGCAATCTTGATTCCAGCTTGTGTTTCTTCCAGTCCAGCGTTTCTCATGATGTACTCTGCATATAAGTTAAATAAGCAGGGTGACAATATACAGCCTTGATGTACTCCTTTTCCTATTTGGAACCAGTCTGTTGTTCCATGTCTGGTTCTAACTTATTTCCTGACCTGCATACAGGTTTCTCAAGAGGCAGATTAGGTGGTCTGGTATTCCCATCTCTTTCAGAATTTTCCACAGTTTATTGTGATCCACACAGTCAAAGGCTTTGGTATAGTCACTGAAGCAGAAATAGATGTGTTTCTGGAACTCTCTTGCTTTTTCCATGATCCAGCGGATGTTGGCAATTTGATCTCTGGTCCCTCTGCCTTTTCTAAAACCAGCTTGAACATCAGGAAGTTCATGGTTCACGTATTGCTGAAGCCTGGCTTGGAGAATTTTGAGCATTACTTTACTAGTGTGTGAGATGAGTGCAATTGTGCAGTAGTTTGAGCATTCTTTTGCATTCCCTTTCTTTGGGATTGGAATGAAAACTGACCTTTTCCAGTCCTATGGCCACTGCTGAGTTTTCCAAATTGGCTGGCATATTGAGTGCAGCACTTTCACAGCATCATCTTTCAGGATTTGAAAGAGCTCAACTGAAATTCCATCACCTCCACTAGCTTTGTTCATAGTGATGCTTTTTAAGGCCCACTTGACTTCACATTCCAAGATGTCTGGCTCTAGATGAGTGATCACATCATCATGATTATCTGGGTCGTGAAGATCTTTTTTGTACAGTTCTTCCATGTATTCTTGCCACCTCTTCTTAATATCTTCTGCTTCTGTTAGGTCCATATCATTTCTGTCCTTTATTGAGCCCATCTTTGCATGAAATGTTCCCTTGGTATCTCTAATTTTCTTAAAGAGATCTCTAGTCTTTCCCATTCCATTGTTTTCCTCTATTTCTTTGCATTGATCCCTGAAGAAGGCTTTCTTATCTCTTCTTGCTATTCTTTGAACTCTGCATTCAGATGCTTATATCTTTCCTTTTCTCCTTTGCTTTTCGCCTCTCTTCTTTTCACAGCTATTTGTAAGGCCTCCCCAGACAGCCATTTTGCTTTTTGGCATTTCTTTTCCATGGGGATGGTCTTGATTCCTATCTCCTGTACAATGTCACGAACCTCATTCCATAGTTCATCAGGCACTCTATCTATCAGATCTAGGCCCTTAAATCTATTTCTCACTTCCACTGTATAATTATAAGGGATTTGATTTAGGTCGTACCTGAATTGTCTAGCGGTTTTCCCTATTTTCTTCAATTTGAGTCTGAATTTGGTAATAAGGAGTTCATGATCTGAGTCACAGTCAGCTCCTGGTCTTGTTTTTGTTGACTGTATAGAGCTTTTCCATCTTTGGCTGCAAAGAATATATAATCAATCTGATTTCGGTGTTGACCATCTGGTGATGTCCATGTGTAGAGTCTTCTCTTGTGTTGTTGGAAGAGAGTGTTTGCTATGACCAGTGCATTTTCTTGGCAAAATGCTATTAGTCTTTGCTCTGCTTCATTCCACATTCCAAGGCCAAATTTACCTGTTACGCCAGGTGTTTCTTGACTTCCTACTTTTGCATTCCAGTCCCCTATAATAAAAGGACTTCTTTTTGGGGTGTTAGTTCTAAAAGGTCTTGTAGGTCTTCATAAAACCGTTCAACTTCTGTTTCTTCAGCGTTACTGGTTGGGGGATAGACTTGGATAACTGTGATATTGAATGGTTTGCCTTGGAGACGAACAGAGATCATTCTGTCATTTTTGAGATTGCATCCAAGTACTGCATTTTGGACTCTTTTGTTGACCATGGTGGCTACTCCATTTCTTCTGAGGGATTCCTGCCCGCAGTAGTAGATATAATGGTCATCTGAGTGAAATTCACCCATTCCAGTCCATTTTAGTTCGCTGATTCCTAGAATGTCGATGTTCACCCTTGCCATCTCTTGTTTGACTAATTCCAATAATATCTTATTTTAAATATTATATTATAGGAATTCCTTATAAATCCAGGATATTAATCATTATCCATTCTAATAGACTTAGATGCATAGTTTCAATATAGTCCAATGTATCATTCTTTTCCTTTATGGTTTGTACTTTTAGAGCTTCCTTAAGAAATCTTTTCCTCCCCTAAAGTTATGAAATATCTTTCTGTATATTCTTACATGAGTTTTGTATCTTTCTTTTTCACAGTTAGGGCTTTAGTCTACCCAGAATTTATCTTCAGGTATTATGTGAGTAGGAATTCAATTTTCTTTTTTTCCACATAGATAGCAGACTCCCCCAATATCACTTATTATCCCCACTGATCTACATCTTACTTCTGTCCTGTATCACCATGAATCTACAGTAGCTCATACATCTGTGAGGCTTTTCCTGAGCACATTATTCCATTCTAATGGGACTCAGTCTTGATCCCGGTGCCAATCCTGCACTGGTTTAGTAACTATCTTTGTGATAAATCTCAGTTTCTGATTGGGCAAATTTATCCCCACCTTGGATCTCAGAATTATCTTGGCTACTTTTGGTGCCTTGCCTTTCTACATACATAATAGAATCAGCCAGCCCAGTCTCATAATTTATATTGTTGGGATTTTTGTTGAAATGGCATAGAATTTATAAAATTAACATAGTTACTTGAAACATTTTTATTTTATTACTATATCCTATGTATTCTTTGGCTCTACTGTTTAAGTTCATGTTTGGTTTTGAGGGTACAGTGTTTTATTAACTGACTTTTCTGCCTGGTGTCAACAATTAATTACTATAGGTAGGGAAAGCTTGTTTTAACAGCTTACTTTTTGAGGTATTAGAAAGTGCAGTTTGATTCTAGGCTGTTAAGAAGACATATTTAATTACCATTTGATCCTCCAGAAATGACTTAATGCATGGTTTTATGTAGTTTGTAGTCATTTTTAAAAAGACAAACGTAATTAGTGCTGGTGACGGAATGAAACACCAACACTGCAGAGTGGTTTGAATCTTTTTACTTTAACTCCTTGCTTCTTACAGCTGCTTTATTTTATATCCCTTGCACAACAATCTACAGGGCAAGTTGCCAAGCACTATGATTCAGAGACTATACAGTGCACAGGCCCAGGGCAAGATAACCTTTACCTTAACTTATTTACTGCAGCTAAGACTTTGTTTTGGGGAACTTCCTTATCTACTTAGAATCCGTTTTGTCCCCAGGTCTGTTCCTTTTGAGGAATCAGAGAAACATCCTTGTGTGCAAGAAATGTTCTTTTCCCATGGGAACAAACAGGATTCTTAGCTGAACATCTCATTTGCGAGAATGTTCAGCCTTGGTTGAGAGTCTCGTTTGCAAGCACTTCTCAACCTTCCTTATACCTTGTTCCCTAAAAATTAGTCTTTTTATTATTGCTCACAAGAATAAAAATCCTTGTGGTATTATTGAATGACAGTGCATCCCTTTGAATGAGCACCTGTGCAGTTTTAAAAATTTTTTCCCAATATGAATGCTTTTCGAATATTTTTTTTCCTTAGTCATCATGCTTTATCTCTTAAAGCTCACCTTGATTGTGTGCTTTTTAAAATAATTCTTTTTTATGATTTTATTTGTATTTTTATTTGTGACTGTGCTGGGTCTTCATTGCTTTGTGCAGGCTTTCTCCAGGTGTGGCGAGGGGGCCTTCTTTTCGTTGCAGTGCACGGGCTTCTCATTGCAGTGGCTTCTCTTGTTGCAGAGCGCATGCTCCAGGTGTGCGGGCTTCAGTAGTTGGGGTACACAGGTTCAGTAATTGCGGCCCTAGAGCTCATGGGCTTCCGTCAGAGGGCTGTGAGGATAGGGAAGCATATGGGGTGTGCTGAGGCTTTGTCATCGGTGCAAGAGCAGGACTCCTTGTTGATTGGGCTGAGCTAGATACACACCTGTCTGATCATCAGAATCACCTGGGAAGATTTACAAAAGCCAAATTCCTAAGTGGCTTCTGCTGATTCTCAGAAGAGACCCAGTAATCCCTATGTCTCACACATTCTGGTAAATCTGATGATAGAGGTAGATACAGCGGGGCAGGAACCTCTTAGGTGTAGCTGCTGAGGACAACCTTCAGCCCTACAGCTCTGACAGCCTGAGATGGTGTGTTCGTGGTGCATGTACCAATCCATAAGAAACAGCCCAGGGCTTGTGCTGGCAGGATCCTTCCCCAGGTGGGGCTCCAGGCAGCCACCACCAATACACTTGCTGAGGCTCGAGATGAGTCATATTTGCATCTCGGTCTGGGATAGAAGGAGACCCTTCTGTTCCGCTAGAATTCAGTGAGTCTCATTGGAGGCCTCCCCAACAGGCAAGCCACAATCCTTGCCAGAGTTCTGTTGGAGAGAAAAGTAGAAGCAGAAGGCAAGGATAAGGAGTGGGGTACAGCTTATACTGTGCAAAACAGGGACAGAGGAGATGAGGGGAGGTGAGGATGTCAGGAGTGTGTTTGGGAGGGGCTAAAAGTTGAACTGGGTCCAGGTTTACCTAGAAGGGACAGCCCCTGGCAAAGCTAACAATGCACACTGAAGGGGGATTCCTGAGTCCTTTGCAGAAAGCTCTGTGTGTGTGGGTGTGTAGGTGTGTGTGGGTGGGTGTGTGTGTGTGTGTGAGAGAGAAAGACAGAGGATCCATGGCCCCTCCACCCTCTAACTCATAAGGATGGGCCACTGGCACCATAGGATGCAGGGATGGCTGTCACTGTTGACACTGTGGTCCCTGTGATTGGCACGCTGCAGATATGCAGCTCACAACCTGCAAGGCCCTACATGGCAACCCTGCATGTGGGGCAGGAGTGGGAATTGCATCACGTGCCCACCCATGTCACCCAAACCCCCAGGCTCTTCCCCTCAGCCTGTACCCCCACCCTGTCACCAGGGTGCTCCCAACCTCACTTTGGCCCTCATGCCTGCATCCCAGGTGGTGGATCAGAAGCTGTCAGGACAGAGAGCTGCGCTGGAGCGGGGCCAGAACCCTCTGCCCCTCTACTTGAGCCTCAGTGTCAAAGTGAACAATCTGCAGACCCTGGACTTCAAGGGTACCGTTCTCAGTCCTGTCCATTGTGTCCTTCAACACACACACACAGGCTCATGATGCACAGATGGTCCACCTGCAAGGACGGTGGTGCGGATGGGCTGATGGGCCAGGCGGCAGGGCTTTCTGTATGGGGCAAGGGCTGTGGTGGCTGAGGATGTAGACAAAGGCTGAGCGGGGGAGGGGGTCAGCGCAAAAGTCAGTCGGGCCGGCAGGAGGCTGAGGCCTGCTGGG
The DNA here is from genome assembly GCF_001704415.2 of Capra hircus. Taxonomy (NCBI): domain Eukaryota; kingdom Metazoa; phylum Chordata; class Mammalia; order Artiodactyla; family Bovidae; genus Capra; species Capra hircus. The sequence continues at coordinate 65,574,303 of NC_030817.1, forward strand.
GGGCTGTGTCTTTGGCCCTTGTCAGATCTGCCCCTCCTCCCAAGCTCACTGTCCTCTCATTCCTGCCTCTCGCTCCTGCCCCCTCAGAGTGGGTCGAGTTCTCCCCCTACGAGGTCGGGTTCCTGAAGTATGGAGCCTTTGTCCCTCCTGAGCTCTTCGGCTCTGAGTTCTTCATGGGGCGGCTGATGAAGAGGCTCCCTGAGTCCCGGATCTGCTTTCTGGAAGGTGAGGGTTTGTCACTCTGAAGACCCTGGACATCCCTTGGCCAGGCCTGTCTGATCGTAACCCCTGTACCCAGTTCTGGGCAGAGCCCCTAGTGAGGGCGGATATTGGGTTGTGGGGAAGGGCCTTGTGGGGGCAGCCTGCTCCCCACTCCTTCTCCAACCATACCCAAGGGGCGGGGACTACTGGGGGTGCAGTGTGCTGAGGCTGACTCTCTTGGGGGTTTGGCCTGCAGGTATCTGGAGCAACATTTTCTCCCTGAACTTGCTGGACGCCTGGTACGACCTCACCAGCTCTGGTGACACCTGGAGGCAGCACATCCGGGACAAGATCAGGGACCTGGGTAAGGAGCCTGGAGTGAGGCTGCTTCCCCTTCTGATGGTGCAGGGTCGGGATGGGAGCACAATCAGGATCAGGCAGGGCCAGGCATTTCCAAGCCTGTCACTGGACCAACATCTATTTCTCTGGGCTCAGAGGTGCCCCCTGCCTCCTCGGGGACCTCCTCATGGCCAGAGGCCTTGTGGATGCAGCCCGGAACAGCACTGGCCCAGACTTTTAAAGGCTTCTTGACGAGCCGACCACTCTACCAGCACAGCTCCAACTTCCTCCGGGGCCTCCAGATGCATAAGGACTACTGTGCCCAGAAAGACTTCACCACCTGGGCAGGTAAGGGCCAGTGCCATGTGTCTCCAGGTAACAAGATTTGGCTCCCAGGTGGAGATGGACCATGGCTGGGGCTACCAGGGGTCTTGGGGGTCCCAGCATCCACTTCTGGGGCATGGCTTGGAAAAGGTCTTGCCAAAGGCTCAGATGACATGCGTTCAGGGACTGACACAGAGGTAAGAAGGGGATGTGGAGGCAAATGCAGGATGAAGCAGGGGAGTGGCTGGTCTGTGTCGGAGTGGCTGCTCCTGACTATTGCTGCCTCCCCCCTCAGACTGCCGGCCAGACTCCTCTCCCAACCAGCTGACCCCGCAGGAGCCCCAGCTCTGCCTGGTGGATGCAGGCTACTTCATCAACACCAGCTGTCCCGCCATGTTCCGGCCAGGCCGCAGGCTGGACCTCATAATCTCCTTCGACTACTCTCTATCCTCGCCCTTTGAGGTACTGCTGGTTGTCCCATGGGGACCCCAGACCCTCTGCCCAGCCAGGCCACACTCCAGGGGAGAGCAGAGGGCCACTGACCCAGACTCTCTATGTTGCCAAGGAGAGGGGAGGGGTGACAGGCTCTGACTCCCAGGCTCCTGCCAGGGTGGAAAAGGGCTTGGGGCCCTGGGCTCCCAGGAATGGTAGACAGAGGGTGGGGGTGGGAGGAAGCTCATCATGCCCGCCCCCAATAGGAAGCGCTAGACAGAGGTGAGAGGAAAGCCTGGCCTGTCCACATCCATCCCCCTGGGTCCTCCCCGGGACTCTGTGGAAGGCGACGGGGGTGGGGGGGGCGTCGGCGGGGGGAAGGGCAGGGGGCAGGAAGAGCAGGGAGGAGGGGGCAGGGGCAGGTAAGGCTGAGAGACAGAAGTCTTACAGAGGCTTACTTGAGGCTCTGAGAGTGAATAAGCCAGAACAGCAATCCCAAATGGGGATGGGGGTGCTCGGACGGTACCCCACCTAAATATTCTAGCCAAACAATACTGCAGACCGCCTGGCTCCTTTGCCTCCATCCGAGGCACCACTTAGCTTGACTGGGTCACGAGGAGGACAAAACCAGGTTGCCCTAAGCAGTCTGTTTGGGCTGGAGCTGTACTAGCAGTTTCTAGAGTGCTGACATAGGATGACCTGGAAGTAGTCGGTGCTGTCTCTGGGTACCACTGCCCCACCAGGTGCTGCAGCAGACAGAGCTGGACTTCCGGGCCCGGGGGCTGCCGTTCCCCCGCGTGGAGCCCAGCCCCGAGGACCGACGCCAGCCCCGGGAGTGCCATCTCTTCTCAGACCCCGCCTGCCCCGACGCCCCTGTCCTGCTGCACTTCCCACTGGTCAACGCCTCCTTCAAGGACCACTCAGCCCCCGGTGAGGCAGCCCCACCCCGCTTACTAACAGCCTGGCAATCTGCTCCTCGCAGGCACTGACCTGGGCTCTCCTGTGCCCCTGTGGCCAGCAGAGGGAGGAGAGTCTTAAGCTTGTCCAACCCAGTGTGGGACATGGCAGAACCCTGGCCTGTGGCGCATGCCCAGATCCCTGCAGAGTCACTGGCTGCGCTTCCTTTGTCATGACCCCAGGCTCAGTTGGCCTCCGCTACCCTGATGCCACTCACTATACCTGGGCTCTGCTCCCTAGTCTGTGGGCCGGGTGGGAGGGGTGGGAGCAGAATGTGGGAATCCCCACACTGTCACCTCCCCAACTGCTACCAGTGGAAGGATTTTCTAATGGCCCCCCAGGTTGGACAGCTAGGAAAGAGAGACCTCAGTCCCTTCTCTCTTAGATTCCCCTAAGCCTGTCTAGGATCACAGCTGGCCTCTCTATCATTCTACTGCAGCCCTTTCTGGGGTCCTTTCTGAGGGAACTGAGCCTCTACTCCAGGGTGCCTGAAATCTGAACTCTAATCACATTCCCTCCAACCCTTGCCTCCCACCAAATGGTCAGAGTTTTATGACCTTTTGATGTGAAAGTCAAATTCTGCATTTGTACATGTTTTTGGCTTTCTATTAACAGTTCCCGCCATAATTCTGAAGCTTCCAGCTTTACTCTTTTTAAAAAATGTTTTTTATTTATTTAGCTGTGCCAGGTCTTAGCTGTGGGTTGTGGAATCTAGTTCTCTGGCCAGGGATCAAACCCATGCCCCCAGCATTAGGAGCAAGGAATCTTAGCCACTGGAAGCCCAGGAAATCCCCCAGCTTTACTCTTTTCATTTTGTTTTTTATAGTTTTTATCTACTTTTGACTGTGCTGGGTCTTTGATGCCGCATAGGCTTTTCTCTGGCTGTGGCCAACAGGGGCTGCCACTCTCTAGCTGCAGTGCTTGGGCCTCTCATTGCAGTGGTGTCTTTTGTTCTGAAGCATGGGCCTTTCAGTGGTTGTGGTGCATGGGCTTAGTTACTCAAAAGCATGTGGAATCTTCCCTGACCAGGAATCGAACCTATGTCCACTGCATTAGCAGGCAGATTCTTTTCCACCGAGCCAGGAGGGAAGCCCCAGCTTTACTCTTAATGTGCTCAGTCCATAGCTTGGAATTCTCTTTCTTTCTCAGCAAAGACTGTTTCTTGCAAAGCAAACACCCTTTGGTTTTCAGATGTTTGTTTCCATCATGAATTCTAAGAAACCATTCACTAACCTAATGGACTTTGTTTTTCTGCTGCTTTCACCTTATCCCTGAGGCTGAGGTGGGTATCAGGGGGTGGAAGACATGCAAGGCTGTGAGGAAGTGTGGGAAGCAGGGCACGCTTCATATCTCAAAATGGCATCCTGCCACTCACAGAGTTCTGGGCAGAGGACACAGGGCTGGGAGGAAAGCATGGAGCCCCTTCAGTGGGGAGCAGCTCAGCCCTGTGCCCAGCCTCCAGGAACAGTCCTGCCAGCTGTGGAGGCCCCAGTCCCTGTCCTTAACCCCCTCCCACCCCTGGGCAGGTGTCCGGCGTGGCCCTGCAGAACTCTCGGCTGGCCAGATAGATCTCACTGGGGTCACCTCGCCCTATTCCATGTTCAACATGACCTACAAAGAGGAAGACTTTGACCGCCTGGTGCAGCTCAGTGACTACAATGTACGGAGCAGCCAGGACACCATCCTGCAGGCCTTGAGGACCGTTCTGAAGCGCCGGGCCCCAGAGGCCAGGCCTCCAAGGGTGCAGACTTGAGACTTCTCAGGGGCCCCGGGTTTTGAGGGCCTCACTGACCCCTCCAGGGGCCAAGGGCTCAGCCCACCTACAGTGGGCACAGCCCTTGTGGGGCTGAAGTTCCTGGATTCTCTCAGGCCTGCATCCCACCCAGAGTTCTCCCTTACCTTCAGAGCTGGTTTGAGAGGAGCTGAAAGCAAACTCCTCACCAGGCCACTGCGAGGAACAGCTGGTCCAACCAGACATTCACAGGCACTCCTTCTCATGCCTGAACAGCACGGATTTGAAGTGCAAGGTGGAGATGCCAGACCAGGAGTGGGGATGCGCAGGGCATGGGCCCGCCTGAGGGGTGGCTCTGGGTATCAGGAATCACAGTCCATCCTGACAGGCTTCTGTTACTGCCTTCGTTCCTCCTTCTCCTCCTCAGTGTATACTATTTCAAAGCACCATTACTGAGATATGAATCACACGCCATATAATTCATCCGTCTAAAGTACGCATCCAATGGCTTTTACTATATACTGGGCTGGTCAAAAAGTGCATTCAAATTTTCCCATAACATCTTATGGAAAACCCCAAAGAAACATTTTGGCCACCCCAATATTAAGAAACTGCCATCAATTTGAGAGCATTTTCATTAACCCCAAAGAAACCCCTTACCGCTTAATTGTCAACCTCAAACCACCCCTACTCTAGCCCTAGGCGACCCCTAATCTGTTTTCCGTTTCTTTTAGATTTGCTTAAACACTTCATATAAATGGAATCCTACAATATGAATCATACAGTCATACATATGTGGCCTCTCATGTCTGTTTTCTTTCAGCAAAATATTTTCAAGATTTGTCCATGTTGTAGCAGATGTCAGAACTTCATCCCTTTTATGGTTGTATAATACTCCATTGTATAGAAATACCACACTTTATTCATGGGTTGAGGGACATTTGGACTGTTTCTGCTTTTTTGGTTATTATAAATAATGCTGCTATGAACATTCATGTACAATTTTTTTGTGTGGACAGTGTTTTTAATTCTCCTGCATATATACCTAGGAGTGAAGTTGGGTCTTACAGTAATTTTCTGTTTAATCTTTTGAGGAAGCGCCAGACCATTTTCCAAAGCAGCTGCACCATTTTGCAATCCTGTCAGCATTGTATGAGGACTCTGCTTCCTCCACACCTTTGCCAAATCTTGTCATTGTCTGTCTTTTATTTATTATTATAACCATCCTAGTGAGTGTAAAGTAGTATCTTGTATGCATTTTTGTAGTGTCAACGTTAAGAATTTTTTAACGTACTTTTTGGCCTTTTGTATATCTTCTTTAGAGAAATATCTGTTTGGATCTTTTCCCCATTTTAATTGGATTATTTGTCTCTGTTGAATTGGAAAAATTCTTTATGTGTTCTCTCATTTGATGTAGGATTTGCAAGGTTTTTCTCCTAGTCCGTGGGTTGTCTTTTCACTTTCTTGAAGATATCCTCTGAAGCACAGAAGTTTTGGATTTTGGTAATTTCCAGTTTATTTTCTTTTACTGCTTGGGCTTTTGGTGTCATATTTAAAAAGCCATTGCCTAATCCAAGGTCATGGAGATTTACACCTATGTTTTCTTCTAATGGTTTTATAGTTTTTGCTCTTACATTTAGGTCTCTGATCCATTTTGAGTTAACATTTGTATGTGTGAAGTTCAATTTCCATTCCTTTGCATATCCAGTGGATATCCAATTCTTCCAAACCATTTGTTGAAAAGGCTGTTCTTTTCCCATTGTATTGTCTTGACACCTTTGTTGAAAATAAATTAGCTACAAATGTGAAGGTTTATTTCTGGATTCTGATTTCATTTTATGGATCTGTTTGTCTATCTTTATGCTGATATCATACTGCCTTGATTACTGTAGCTTTGTAGCAAGTCTTCTGTGAGTCCTGTAACTTTGTTCTTCCTTTTCAAGATTGTACTGGTTATTCAGGGTCCCTTAAATTTCCATATGAATATTAGGATTAGCCTGTCAATTTGTGTAAAGCAAATAGCTGAGATTTTAATGGAAGGGAAGGAGACTGCTTTTACAGAGAGGAAAAGGAAGTTGGGAGGGCTTGAGTAAACATAGTCCATGACTTTTCATTGACTAAGTCTTTTCCAGGAAAGAAAGAGTCTTTCTTCTTCCTGTTGGGCTCTGCTATTACTGGAGAGAAAGCCTGAGAGCTCCCTCGTCTGGCCTCCTGACTCTGAGGTTTCTGTTTATCAATATTTCACACTGTAAATCACCTCACACAAGCCCAAATCCTCCAATAAAGCCCTCCTACTTCCCACTTATCGAGACACTCCACGGTTCCCCATAGAGTATGATCTCATTGGTTGCGACAAGTACCAATAAACTCAAATGGGTTCAATTACAGTGACGTTCCTGGGGGTCTTTGGTTGGTGGGCATCAACCAGAATTAAGCAACTTGCTCAGATCACTAAACTCAGAAGTGGCAAAGCCAGAGCTGAAACTCTGGGCTTTAAAATCAATGCCAGGCTCCTAACAGCCACACCACCCTGCATCTTTAGGCACTTACTTTGGAACTTGCTCTATTGTATTGTGAAAATTTAACTTGGCCTAAATGGATGTGAGAGTTGGGCCATAAAGAAGGCTGAGCACCAAAGGATTAATGCTTTCAAACTTTGGTGCTAGAGAAGACTTTTGAGAGTCCCTTGGACTGCAAGGAAATCAAACAAATCAATCCTAAAGGAAATCAACCCTGAATATTCATTGGAAGGACTGATGCTGAAGCTGAAGCTCCAATACTTTGGCTACCTGCTAAGAAGAGCCGACTCCTTGGAAAAGGCCCTGATGCTGGGAAAGACTGAAGGCAGGAGAAGAAGGGGGCAACAGAGAATGAGATGGTTGGATGGCATCACCAACTCCAATGGACATGAGTTTGAGCAAACTCTGGGAGATGGTGAAGGACAGGGAGGCCTGGCGTGCTGCAGTCCATGGGGTCGCAGAGTGGGACACGACTGAGTGACTGAACAACAGAAGAAGGGTTTGGCCCCTGGAGTGGCCTGCCTGATGGGAGGCTTTGGGCGCTTCAGCCACTGGACAACCTTGAAGTATGATTTGTGATGAGGTCTCTGGAACAGGCTGATCTGAGTTCCCACCTCCAGAGGAAGTGAAGCTAAAGCTCCCGGAGGGCTTGGGGACTAAAGGTCAGCCATGTGGTCAGTAAGTGGTGGAGCCCCAGTAAACACTGGACACCAAAGCCTCACGTGCCCTGGCTGGGAGTACTCTGGGCATATTGTTACACACTGCCCAGGAGGAGCTAAAGCTATTTGTGTCTCCATGAAGAGGGGACACTTGGAAGTTCCTGTTTAGCCCCTCAGTCTCTGCCCTGGTCTTTCTCTCTGGCTGGTTTCAGTGTGTATCCTTTCACTATAGAAAATAAACATACAAAGTGTAGAGCTTTCCTGGGTTATGTGAGTTGTCTTAGCAAATGATCAAACCTGAGGGTGGTCCTGGGCACCCCCAAATTTGTAGCCAGCTGGTCTAAAGTGAGGGTGGCTCTGGGGACCCCTGAATTTGCCACTGGTGTCTAAAGTAAGGGCAGTCTTGTGGGGGCTGCTCCCTGAGACTACATAGTGGGATAAGCTCCTCTCCAAGTAGGGTCGGAAGGCCTGGCGGTCTGGAGGACTGTGTCCCCAACCTTGCCGTCTGGCTGATTCAGGACCTATGCTCTGGAGAGTGAGAAGGGGCACAAAGAAAGAAAAAATGTTGACACTCTACTACAAATTGGCACTTGCCAAGGGCATTTGCGGGTTTCCCAGGTGTCGCTAGCGATAAAGAATCCACCTAAGAGATGTGGGTTCAATCCCTTGGTTGGGAAGATGCCCTGGAGGAGGGCACAGTAATCCACTCCAGTCTTCACCTGGAGAAACCCAAGGACAAAGGAGCCTGGCAGGCTACAGTCCATAGAGTCGCACAGAGTTAGACACGACTGAAGCAACTTGGCACATATGCACGCAAGGGCGTTTGTGCTCATTTCACATGCTAGCAAGGTAATGCTCAAAATCCTTCAAGCTAGGCTTCAACAGTACGCAAACCAAGAACTTCCAGATGTACAAACTGGATTAGAAAAGGCAGAGGTACCAGAGATCGAACTGATATCTGTTGGATTATAGAAAAAGCAAGGGAATTCCAGAAAAACATCTACTGCTTTATTGACTGTGCTAAAGTCTTTGTGTGGGTCACAACAAACTGGAAAATTCTGAAAGAGATGGGAGTACCTGATGACCTTACTTCCCTCCTGTGAAACCTGTATGCAGGTCAAGAAGCAACAGTTAGAACCAGACATGGAACAACGGACTGGTTCAAAATTGGGAAAGGAGAACGTCAAGGCTGTATGTTGTCACCTAGCTTGTTTAACTGCTACGAAGAGTACATCATGCAAAATTCTGGGCTGGGTGAATCACAGGATGGAATCAAGATTGCTGGGAGAAATAACAACCTCAGATATGCAGATGATGGCGGGAAGCAAAGAGGAACTAAAGAGCTTCTTGATGAGGGTGAAAGATGGAGAGCGAAAAAGCTGGCTTAAAACTCAACATTCAAAAAACTAAGATCATGGCATCTGGTCCCATCACTTCATGGCAAATGGATTGGTAAAAAGTGGAAACAGTGGCAGATTTTATTTTCTTGGGCTCCAAAATCACTGCAGACTGTGACTGCAGCCACGAAATTAAAAGATGCTGGCTTCTTGAAAGGAAAGCTACAATAAACCTAGATAGAGTATTAAAAAACAGAGACATTACTTTACCAACAAAGGTCCCTGTAGTCAAAGCTGTGCTTTTTCCAACAGTCATGTACGAATGTGAGAGTTAGACCATAAAGAAGACTGAGCATTGAAGAAGTGATGCTTTCGAATTGCGGTGCTGGAGAAGACTCTTGAAACTCCCTTGGGCAACAAGGAGATCCAACCAGTCCATCCTAAAGGAAATCAACTCTGAGTATTCATTGGAAGGACTAATGCTAAAGCTGAAGCTCCAAAACTTTGGCCACCTGATGCGAAGAGCTGATTCATTGGAAAAGACCCTGATGCTGGGAAAGATTGACGGCAGGAGGAGAAAGGGGTGACAGAGGATGAGATGTTTGGATGGCATCAGTGACTCAATATACATGAGTTTGAGCAAACTCCAGGAGATAATGCAGGACAGAGAAGCCTGGCGTGCTGCATTCCATGGAGTTGCAAAAGAGTCAGACATGACTTAGCGACGGAACAACGGTGAAGGGCATTTGCCATCCGCCTCTGTGAAGGCGGAATCCTGTGCTGCTGCAGTTATTGACCTTCACCATGCCCTGGAGGGAGTCCAGGGTGGAGAATGAGGCACTCTGTGCTCCAGGGAAACTGGTGGAACAAGTCTTTAGATGGTTAGATATTTTCAGGAATGGATTTCCTGATGCCAATCCTTGTATTTCTTCATAGCTAGGAAAGTACTAAATCCCTTCATGGTGACATCAGCTCCTCATGACTAGCAGAAAGCCTTTTGTAAGATACATGCTTGCTTTCATAAACTACCCCTTCAGGTGGTTCTAGTGGTAAAGAACCCACCTGCCCGTGTAACAGATACAGGTTCGATCCCTGGGTTGGGAAGATCTCCCGGAGTATGAAATGGCAACCCAATTCAGTATTCTTGTCTGGAAAAACCCAAGGACAGAGGAACCTGGCGGGCTACAGTCCATAGTGTCTTGAAGAGTTTGACGCGATTGAAGCGACTTAGCACAGCACACACTCCTTCACCAGAATCATTCATAGTGACCTTCCCCCACAGCTTCTCTGAAGCAGCCTCTCAGAGCTATCTGAGGTGCTGTCTCCCTGGCTACCGTACTCATTTTGCCCCAGATAAAACTTAACTCACAACTCTCACATTGTGCATCTTTTTAAAGTTGCTTTCAACAAACACAGAGAAAGCCAAGAAGTACCACTGTCCTTAGAATGGACTGGGCTGAGGCTCAAGGCCTTACCTGGCACAGGAGAGTGTACATGTGAGGATATTTGTCTGTTTCACCTCCCCCAGCAGCTAGTCAGGGTGGGAGAGGTGAAACTATAACTCCAGACCCCTCGACTACCCAGACACCCCATCAGCCCCACTCTATCTCGGTAAGGACTATGACTTGAGCAGCTGTCAGATCCCACCTGTAGACTCTGTGTGGATTGTGCAAGGCTCTTCTGCAGCCTGTGGGGCCCTCCAGGGCTAGGCCCAGAAGTGACCCAGTGGGAGCGGGTGACAGGAAGGCCCTGCACCAGGTCTCATTACCAGTCTCAGCCATGAAATGGCGCTCAGCTTTCTGTCTAGCACAGGGGTGACGGTGGAAATGGTGAGAAAAGGGTGAACTGAGAAACATTTCTTTTTCCCAACCAAGTTGGATTTATCTCAATGCTGCAAGAAGAGTTTTAGAAACCTTATACAATTTATTTAACAATGTATAGATCAATTGAGAATAATTATATAAAAGAAATTTCTTGATAAAATTCAACACAAACTCAGGATTTATGAAAATCCCTTAATTAGAAATAGAAGGGCATTTATTTAACTGAAGTAGGGTAATTGAAATGATTAATTTTATGTCAACTTGTCTGGGCCACAAGGCCCAAAAATTTGGTCAAACGCTATTCTGGATATATTCCATGAAGTGTTTTGAGAGTGAGACTAACACTGAAATCAGGTGGACTTGGAGTAAAGAAGATTACCCTCCATAATCTAGATGTGTTCCATCCAATCAGCTGAAGGCCTTCAGTTCAGTTCAGTCCCTCAGCCGTGTCTGATTCTCTGTGACCCCATGGACGGCAGCATGCCAGGATTCCCTGTCCTTCACCATCTCCCAGAGCTTGCTCAAACTCATCTCCTCTGAGTCGGTGATGCCATCCAACCATCTCATCCTCTGTCGTCCCCTTCTCCTCCTGCCTTCAGTCTTTCCCAGCATCAGGGTCTTTTCCAATGAGTCAGTTCTTCGCATCAGGTGGCCAAAGTATTGGAGCTTCAGCTTCAGCATCAGTCCTTCCAATGAATATTCAGGATCAATTACCTTTAGGAATAAAGAAGACCTGAAGGCCTTAGTAGAGCAAAGAACTGCCCTCCTCCCTAAGCAACAGGGAATTTTGCGGGCAGAGGGCCTCTGGACTCACGCTGCAGCTCTTCTCTGAGTCTCTGGCTTCCTAGCCTTCCCTGAAGATTTTGGATTCACTGTCTCTCTCGTATCTCGAAAGAACCCCTGAGGAACACAGTGTCCATTAGAAGAAAGAAACATCCCTGTCACCCCTGATGATGAAATCTTAGATTCATTTCCTTGAAGTTCAGGCACAGGATCACAATCTCTGCTGCCTCCATGTCCTGCCAGCAATTGCCTGCATCTCTTTTGGTTTCTGTGGGCCAGGAATCCAGGCATGACGTAGCTGGTTCTCTGCAGTCAGAGTGGTGGCTGGGACTGTGATCAGCTCCCCTGGGGAAGGATCACCTCCAAGCTGATGCTAGTGACTGCTGGCAGGACTCAGGTCCCCATAGGCTGTTGGCCTGAGGCTGTCTCCAGGTCCCCATCACCAGGCTGGTCCACAAGGCAAGTCACAGCATGGCAGTGGCCTTCATCAAAGTGAGCAAAGCAAGGGACTTTCCTGGCAGTCCAGTGGTGAAGACTCCACACTTCCAATGCAGGGGGTGTAAGTTCAAACCCCGGTCAGGGAGCTAAGGCCCCGCATGCTGCATGATGCAGCCAAAAAATTAAAACAACAACCAAAAAAAGTGAGCAAAGCAAGACGCAGAGAGGTGGCCTGAGGGACATAATAGAGAAAGGAAATGACAAAATCGTGTGGCAGCTCGGACTCAGTGGTGTGGGAGACGAAGGTCCATGAAAGACCATGCACCCCGAAGGAACAGTGGTGGCGAGAAAGACAAGGTGCTTTAGAAAGACTTTGGCCTTTGTGGCGGATCAGTTTGAGAAGTCATCCTATGGTCGGTGAGCCGTCTCTGAGAAGTCACATCATGCAGTCAGAGGAATGTGCCCATGGAGGTGAGCTCAGAAACGATGTTTGACATTTCTGAGAGTTTACATAGGGAATGCTCTGGAAAACTGGAGAAGGACCACTCAGCGCCATAGAGTTCAGGTCCAAGGAGGAGGACGACGAGGCAACCAGAGCCCACAGAGTTCAGAGCTAGACAAGATCGCCAGGACCTTTAGCACATCGCTCTCACTCACATATAAAGAAACAGACACCAAGGATGGAACATACCTTGTCCAGGTAAGGAATTCCCTTCTTTACTCTCAGCGCACAAGCTTAGGGCTCTAACACAACATCCCCCTTCCAGGGCTGGGCTTGTAGCTCATCCTCACCGATCAGAGTAGAACACTGAATCCACTGGCCTCAGAGACTGGCTCAGCAATGAGGGACACGGAGACATTCTTAGGCTGCAGAGATGATGCAAGTTTAAATCAGTCCCCCAGTCAGAGCACTCAGTCATTCATCATTCCAACACATTTCTCCTGCACCCTGCCCCCTGCACCCACTTTTTTGCTTAATCTCACTTGACTTCCCTGGTGTCTCAGATGGTAGAGAATCTGCTTGCAATGTGGGAGACCCATGTTCAATCCCTGGGACAGGAAGATCCCTTGGAGAAGGGAACGGCAACTCACTCCAGTATTCTTGCCTGGAGAATTCCATGGACCGGGGAGCCTGGCAGGCTACAGTCCACGGGGTTGCAAAGAATTGGACATTACTAAGTGACTAACACTTTAACACTTTTCACTTGACTTCAGGTTTTTTTTAACTTGTAAATCCTAACCAATACACAGGGAAAGAGGGTTTAGTGGAGAGTGTTGAACTCAGGACTTTGAGGTGGAATGAAAATCAGACCAGGGAACAGCACTTAGCCACTGGGCCATCAGTAAAGACTTTCAGGATCAAGTGTATACCTGAGAGTAACTTGCACACAGGCACATCAGGAACCATATATGAGACTGTTTGTGGCAGCACCGTTTGTGTTACCAAACAGCTCAATCCAAATGTGCATCAATAGGAGAATGGGTAAACTGGTTATAGAACATTCAAACAGTGAAATACTATTCAGCAAGGAAAATGATAAACTGCCGGGTTTTGCAGATTGATGTTGTTGTCCTTCAGTCCCTAAGTTGTGTCAGACTCTTTTGTGACCCCATGGACTGAGCCTGCCAGGCCCTTCTGTCCATGTGATTTCCCAGCAAGAAAACTGGAGTGGGTTGCCATTTCCTTCTCCAGGTGATCTTTCCAACTTGGGGATCAAAGCCTGCATTTTTTGCACTGAATGCGGATTCGTTACCACTGAGCCACCCAGGAAGTCCCTAATGGTGGTTACTGATTGCTGATTAGCTCCTGTGTCTCCAACCAGGAAGCCTAAAGAATGTCTCATTCTCTCAGTGAATCTAGAACAGCTGTGTCTGTGGTGCAACTTGGGCCCAATCTGCCCACGACTGAGAAGGGAAGTCAACTTGCTTGGGGACTTACACAGTTCCTGTGACTCAGGAATTTCAGTGTGAAAAGGCAGAGTCCCTAGCAAACCAGGAAAGGCTTGTCCTCTTCCCTGACACCTCGTCTGCAGCAGTTAGCAAGGACAGAAGAGAGGCTGACCTGATGCTATACAGGTGCAGAATGATGTAGTAACACCCACATGAACTCTTAACCTTTAGGAGTATTAAGCCATCCTCAAGTTCAGCTTGACCCAGTCAACATCTCAGGCTTCTGCCAATCAAAAAAACAACGGGTCCCCTTACGGGAACATGGGCGTGAGGGGAAGCAGGAGTGCATGTCCCTTCCTCTTGGACAGAGAGGGAGACATGAGAAGAGGAGCTAGAGGCACTGCCTTCCCAGCAGAGAGCCCCAGGAGGGGCCCAAGCTCTTCTCCAGCCCCAGTCCTCCTCAGGGAGGGGTCTGGTGGAGTGGACCTTGAGTGGAATACCGAACAGTGAGGCTCACACCACAAGCATACCTTGAGATGATTATTGAACTTGCTTAAACCAGACCACCTGACCTGCCTCTTGGGAAATCTGTATGCAGGTCAGGAAGCAACAGTTAGAACTGGACATGGAACAACAGACTGGTTCCAAATAGGAAAAGGAGTCCGTCAAGGCTGTATATTGTCACCCTGCTTATTTAACTTATATGCAGAGTACATCATGAGAAATGCTGGGCTGGAAGAAGCACAAGCTGGAATCAAGATTTCCGGGAGAAATATCAATAAGCTCAGATATGCAGATGACACCACCCTTATGGCAGAAAGTGAAGAGGAACTAAAAAACCTCTTGATGAAAGTGAAAGAGGAGAGTGAAAAAGTTGGCTTAAAGCTCAACATTCAGAAAACTAACATCATGGCATCCGGTCCCATCACTTCATGGGAAATAGATGGGGAAACAGTGGAAACAGTGTCAGACTTTATTTTTTGGGGCTCCAAAATCACTGCAGATGGTGATTGCAGCCATGAAATTAAAAGATGCTTACTCCTTGGAAGAAAAGTTATGACCAACCTAGATAGTATATTCAAAAGCAGAGACATTACTTTGCCGACTAACGTCTGTCTAGTCAAGGCTATGGTTTTTCCTGTGGTCATGTATGGATGTGAGAGTTGGACTGTGAAGAAGGCTGAGTGTCGAAGAATCGATGCATTTGAACTGTGGTGTTGGAGAAGACTCTTGAGAGTCCCTTGGACTGCAAGGAGATCCAACCAGTCCATTCTGAAGGAGATCAGCCCTGGGATTTCTTTGGAAGGAATGATGCTAAAGCTGAAACTCCAGTACTTTGGCCACCTCATGTGAAGAGTTGACTCATTGGAAAAGACTCTGATGCTGGGAGGGATTGAGGGCAGGAGAAGGGGATGACCGAGGATGAGATGGCTGGATGGCATCACTGACTCAATAGATGTGAGTCTGAGTGAACTCCGGGAGTTGGTGATGGACAGGGAGGACTGGCGTGCTGCGATCCATGGGGTCGCAAAGAGTTGGACACGACTGAGTGACTGAGCTGAACTGAACTGAAGTCTGGTCTCTCACTGCAGAAAGGAGACAACAGTAATCACTTCACAGCCTTACTATAAGGATTACACAGAATACTGTATGTGTTGAGGTTGACATATTATCTGACACATAGAAGGTACTTGAGAAATGGTAGTTGATATTTTAAATTTTCATTATTTTGAATATGGACCTGTATCCTGATTGTGAGATGGAAATGGAACCCTTTTATTTACACAAATGATCATTGGTTACTTTATGTAATGCTTTGAAAAGCCTATTCAGTATTTAACGTCTATGAGCCATGGTTGCAGTTCAGAAAGCCGCCACCAGAGGACGATGTTGCCAAATGATTATTGCCAGGACATGGAGAGGGGAGGAAAGGTGGACCCCATTGGAAAAGACTCTGATGCTGGGAAGGATTGGGGGCCGGAGGAAAGGGGGACGACAGAGGATGAGACGGCTGGATGGCATCACCGACTCTATGGACGTGAGTTTGAGTGAACTCCGGGAGTTGGTGATGGACAGGGAGGCCTGGCGTGCTGCGATTCATGGGGTCGCAAAGAGTTGGACACAACTGAGCAACTGAACTGAAGTGCACAGGGCATCCTTATTTTTGTATAAACCTTTCCACAAAATGTGCTTTTAAGTTCAACCTTGAATATTAATTAGTAGCCAACGTTTACACATATATTCAAAGAAAGACAATTCAGGGAAAAATTCAAAGATATAAATGTCTATGTAAAGCCTCTAAGGTGGATAAACAAATTTTGGTATATTCATGTGATGGAATGCTACACAGCTATGAAATGAACGCTTTGTGTCTACATGCAGCAATGTGGATCGATTTCATAAGCATAATACTGAGTATAAGAAACTAGGCATAAAGGAATGATAATGAATGACAGCATTTATATTGAGTTCCTAAACTGATCAAATGAATTGTATTAGAAATCAAGACAGTTTTACCTTTTCAGGGTGGGGGTGGTCAGGAGAGTGGTGATTGGAAGGAAGCATAGGTAGATTTCTAGGGTACTGGCAGTGTTCTGGCTCCTGATCAAGGCATTCGTTCTATGGGTGTGTTCAATAGTGAAAATTCATTGAACTGCACACTTACAATTCATGCACTTTCTGAATGTATGTTAAGGTCCAATTGGGAGTTGATTTTAAAATTCTGGGGACACCAGCATCTGCAGGGTGGACTGTAAGAGTCTTCAATTTGTTTCCAGCAAGTGAAATTTCCCATCATTCTTCTCTGCCCGGTGGACTCAGGTGAGAGGGTGTGACCAGTACTGGTTTATCACAATATGTTGTCTCCTTGGCACTGGGGGTGGCCCAGGGGTGGAAACTGACTTCAAACAGGCCAGTCAGAGCCCTTCCCTAGGATAAAGGTGCCTGGTAAAGGGGCGTCCCTGGCTGTCCAGTGCACTTCCACTACCAGGGGAGAGCGTTTGAGCCCTGATTGGAGAACTAAGACCCCACATGCCACTCGGCCAGGAAAAAAAAAAAAAGCGCCTGGTGAGAAAACACTCTTGATGGCTGGAGAAGCTTGGGCTGCTAATGACTATATCCCCTGCAGGTGGAGAGGGACTGTCTACATGAGGAGAGATGGAGGTTCCGGGCAAAGAGAAGCAGAGGAAGAGGGGATGGGAGCAGGACCGAGAAAGAGTCCTGCTGCTTCAAAGCCCAGGTTCTCTTCTTTCTCAGCTTCCCAAGATCTTCATCTTTCCCAGCAAGATGAGGCAACAGATTGCTGATGATGGTTAAGCTTGCTCCTGAAACCTACAGCTGAAAGTCTTGAGTAATTTGCTGAGCAACTGAGTGGTTGGAGGGCCACCTACTGATGTAAGCAACAGGAAGAGGAAGGGAATCCTCTTCTGGAGCAAATGTGAGCACTGTGAGTCCACCTCATCCTGGAAGGGGGTGAGGACCTCCCAGATGTCCGGAAGTTTCACAAGCTGATCATGGTGTTTTACATGATCTTTGTCTATTCAAGGTGTGATGATTAGCCCCCAAGATAACAATATGTAATCACACCTCTAGCTGCGGGTTCTGATTGAGATTATTTTCTTTTAAATCTAATTGACTTCGAGCCTCCAACTAGTTGAGTTTAGAAATGTGTTTTTCCTTTCTGGATTTCTCCTGTCAGTGATAGCCACAAAACACCCAGGGATTGCTTACTAGTCCAGAGAGGTGGTCCAGGCCATTAAAATCCTGAGGAGAGGAAACTGGGAAGCCTTCCTGCAGCCAAGATTTTCAGCTATTTCTTTTTTTACTGAAGTATGGTCGATTCACAATATTGTGTTAGTTTCAGGTGGTCAGCACAGTGACTCAGTTATACGTACAGTTTTTCAAATTCTTTCCCCTTATAGGTTTTTATAAAATATTGAGTAGAGTTCACTATGCCATACAGTAGGTCCCTGTTGGTTATCTGTTACGCATAGAAGTGTATATGTGTTAATCCCAACCTCCTAATTTCTCTCTCCTCACAGATTCTTTTCCATTAGGGTTGTTACAAGATATTGAATATAGTTTCCTGTGTTCTGCAGTAGGTCCTTGTCCTTTATGTTATATATATCAGTGCCACTTGGGGTGCCTGTTGAAGCACAGGCAGTGCTGGCACCTGCCCTGCCCTGCTCTTGTCAGGAAGCATTGATGATGAAAGACAGGAGCCCCAGTTACTCTGCATTTATCCTCTTTGCTCACCACTGGACAAGCCGGCCAGGCTGACAAGGGACCCCACCAGGTCTGTGGCCTGGTTTGCCCCTGCACTTCTCTCGGAGAGTGAAGGTGAGATGGCTTTGCAGGGCACACACCCACAGGCTCTATGCACCACCCCCACCTGGGGCAAGTGGGTTTGGCTTATCTGCCATTTTCCTAGCTCAGCCCCACCCTGGGTTTCTCAGCTCACAAGGCCTGCACCATCTCACAGCCACTTTCCCCAGGGCCTGATGTGCCAGGGTGGCAGATTCTGAAAGGGTTTCTACGCTGCAGCTTCAGTCCCTCACTGGCTCTCAGCTACCATCCCTTCCCTATTTCTGCATTCTGGCCCCTGGAATGAGGGAGATTTTAACTCAAGCCGAGCCCTGTCCCATTTCCTGCTCTGTGATAAAGAATTCCTGAGGGGAGGGGGTGGAGAGGATGGAGATGGGGGTGGGGATGCTATGTGCACCCTTCTTTAAAAGTATTTATTTATCTGGCTGTGCCATGCAGCATGTTGGTCATAGTTCCCTGACCAGGAATTGAACCTGTGCCCCCTGCATTGGAAGCATGGAGTCTTAACTGGCTAGACTGCCAGGGCATGCCCCCAGCCCCTTAAATCTAGTATTTGAAGGAAAAATTAGGAAAATGTTCATCCTCCCCTTGGTGGAATAAGACCAAAAAAAAAAAAAAAAGATTTTTTTCTGTAAAAAAAAAAAATCATTGTTATTGTTGTTATATTGTGATCATTTTAGGAGTCCCAACAGATCTATGCTTAAATCAGTCTTGATATTAAGCTGGGTATTTGAAGCCACACTTTCTGTTATGGGGATTGAGCAGGAAAGGAACTAACATTGACGGCAGCCCACTGTTTGCTGGGTGTTAAATCTCACACTTATTCGAGGTCAGCATCATCATCATTATCCCTATTTTACAAATGAGGAAACCAAGGCTTAGAAAGGTTGAGTAACTTGTCGCTAATTTGCCCTGGAGCTGGGGGAACCCCTTCCCACCTCACAAGCTCAAGCTGGGTCCTTGGTGGGCTTGCTGCATCCAGAGTGGGGTCCAGGCTGCAGGAGAGCCCTGGCCTTTGTGTGTCTCACTATGTCACCTGATACTTTCTCCCCAGGCCTGTAAGGAGATATTCTAATTGATTATTACCTCCCTGTATTCAGCTCCTTTTGATAACGCCCACCTCCCTTTCTTTGGAGCAAAATGAAGTGGGTTTTTGTTACCTGAAACCAAAGTGACTTCAGAAGAGCCTGCCCACAGCTGGCGGGTGCCGACCACTGTGCCCTAGGGGCTTGCCAGGTGCCACAGGACCCAGTTCCGGAGATAAATATGAAACAATGTTATTTTTTTCCAGTAAATAACTCTCCCCGGCTCTACTCTGTCAAATCTTCCTTTCCTGTAGATACAGATATTTGAGAAAAGATAGTGTTCCTAACAATGAGACCAGAACCACCATTTATTTAAACACACATTTGGACTCATGTTTACATTTGTAAATTTTTTCTTTTTCATTTCCTAAAATTGAAGGTTTGTAGGTGCATGGAATACTTACTAAGCCCTTAGCTTCCAAAACCTCAAGACACAATGTTGCCCTACATAGTTAATTGTTCACTGTGCTGCTAAGTCACTTCAGTCGTGTCAGACTCCGTGTGACCCCATAGACGGCAACCCACCAGGCTCCCCCGTCCCTGGGATTCTCCAGGCAAGAACACTGGAGTGGGTTGCCATTTCCTTCTCCGATGCGTGAAAGTGAAGTCACTCAGTCATTTCCAACTCTTCGCGACCCCATGGACTGCAGCCCACCAGGCTCCTCCGCCCATGGAATTTTCCAGGCAAGAGTACTGGAGTGGGGTGCCATTGCCTTCTCCTAGTTCACTGTGCCAGGAGCCAGTTCTAGAATGTAATGTACTTCAGTTTTTAATATTTACTTATTCATTCCTTTATTTCGTTGCTCCAGGTTTAACCTGCTGCTTGTGAACTCTTAGTTGTAGCATGTGGGATCTAGTTCCCTGACCAGGGATCAAACCTGGGTCCTCTGCATTGGAAATGTGGTGTCTTAGCCACTGGACCACCAGGGAAGTCCCTGAAATGTAATTTACTGTTAACACCTATGGGACAGTTAGTATGGAGTGGCTTGGTATTGCTGGCCTATTTGCCAGCCCCTTTGTCTGCATGATTTTCTCCCTCTGTGTCTCAGTAAGGGGGGGGAGTGGGGGGGTTTCTTGTTGGAAAACTTCCTTAAAGAACCAGCCCCTGGAAACTGTGGGTGACTTTTTCTTTGTTTTTAACCTGCAGGACTTACCACATTCTACACAATTTAAAATATAGATACATTTAAATGTAGTTTTGGCTGTGCTGGGTTTTCCTTGCTGCGTGGGCTTTTCTCTAGTTGCGGCGAGTGCGGGTTACCCTCTAATTGTGGTGCACAGCTTCCCATTGTGGTGGCCTCTCATGCAGAGCGCAGGCTCTAGGGTGAGCAGGCTTCAGTGGTTGCAGTTCAGGGGCTCTAGAGCAAAGGTTCAATAGTTGTGGCACAACTACCTGATTATTTGACCTAACGAGGCACCTTGACATTTTAGCCATACCATGGAAGTGCCTTTTATTGATGCTTCTTACAGTGAAAAAGAAAACCAGTGCACCTTCAAACTTATACACTGCTGTTTGTCAATTCTATCTCAGTAGAGCTGGGCAGAAAAAATATATATAATTAGACCTTTAAAAATCAGTCTTTCATCCAATTTCCAGTGAACATTACTTCTAGGACTAATCAGTGAGAAATAAAACCAGGAATAGCTAAATTTTCAATGGTAAGCTTTTAAAGAATTATGTCTTTGGGGATTAAAAAAAATGACCTAGCAAAAATTAGACTTGTCAAGAAATACTGGCCACAAAAGAAGAATTCACAAAAGTGAAGTTATTGAAGGAAAACAGATTTGCCCTCAAATATGGTGCTCTGTATATTGATAATTTTGAGCTAACGGCACTTAAATAGTCATGGGTACTCTGACCTTTCTTTTTCTTCCTAAAAGCTGGACATAAAACTCCCATGTGGAAGCTATACCAGGAGGAAAGAAACATTCTTATCACTAAAGATGAGGAATTGAGGCACACAGAGACTGGGTGAACCTAACTCTTAGCTTCCTATTGGCTGTTCAGTTGCTAAGTCGTGTCCTGTTACTTTTCCATACCTGAGATACCTAGCTCTGATGCTTCTCAGGGCTAATACAGGCCTGGAACGGTCTTTGCTGATTATGTTCTGTTCTTCGTGGTGAAGAGGGGAGAAAACGTATGTCCTGCTTTTAGGCAAATAGCGGGAGAGCAGAAAGGTTTCCTTGCTGCTGCTTCTTAATTGCTTTCAGCTGAAAATAGTCCTACTGCTCAGTGCCATAACTGGGAGTAGAGGTTGCAAATTCTGCTGTCTCTTAGCACAAACAGAAAAACGACACTTTGAAATGAAGCAGGACCCTGTGGTCCTTGCCCACCACCGTGTCCCCCACGTGCCTTTTGTTTGTGAAAAAACTTTAGCCAAAGAAGAAGTTTAACCAGAGAAGTGAGAAAATGCAGAAACAAAGGAAAACAGTCAACGAAGACCAAATAATAAAGTCATCAAGCATCTGCTGGAGGAAGGCATAGCAACCCACTCCAGTGTTCTTGCTGGGAAAATCCCACGGACAGAGGAGCCTGGCAGGCTCTGGTACATGGGGTCACAAAGAGTTGGACACAACTGAAGTGGCTGAGCATCAAACATAGTCAAGGACATTCAGTTGCTTCTCGAGGGCTGCAGATAATTTGCTGCGCCATGTCCCATGAACTGTCTTATACTGAAACCACCACCAGGTGTAAGAAGTTAACTCCATGATGACTGGATTGTATCCATGACAGAAGCTGCCACAGTTCTGAGATCTGGGCTCAAGAAATGGGAACAAACCAATCCTGGAACTGAAGATGAACTCTGCTTAAAACAATCAAGATGGCGATGGTCAGATGACCAATTTCAAGATGACTATCAGAGCTGACTGTGTGTTTCTACATGAAGCCTCCTCCATCCGGCTGTAAAAGCTCTTGCCCACTGATTGTCATGGATGAGGGGAGAGACGGCCTCTGGACAGGTGTCCACCCTCCCCATACCCTGGGTTGCTGGCATCCAAAATAAAGCAAGCTTTCCTTTCCACCAATTCAGCCTCTTTACTGGCTTTTGAGTGGCGAGCAGCTGGACCCCACTTTCGGTTGCAACTTTATACACGTATCCCCCCCTCCATCTCTGTCCCAAATACACGACTCTGGTCAGTCAGAATGGAAGTCTGGCTGCTGCTTGGTTTCTGTTGCGGCCAGAGGCAGTCCCCACTGGAAAACCACAGCCTCAGAAAAGAGAGTCTTGAAAGGGGGGCAGGGGGATTATGGGGTGTCCCCAACTACAGAGAATGCAGGATCACTCAGAGCCGAGAGATAGCAAAATGCACATTTTGAATGTGTATTTTCAAATGCTGATAAACAAACATGAAGAGGGTTTGCTTTTTGTTTTTACCGTGGAGCTATGACACATTGTCCTGAAGCTGCCAGACACAGCAGCTGTCACATCAAAGAAAGGCCTGAGAATGAGACACAGAGCAAATGATTAAACTCCCTTCTGGCCTGTGGCCCCTCCCTCAGTGCTGAACAGCAGGTGGGGGATTCATTTTCAGGGCTCCAAAGAGAGAGATGGGGGTGTCAGCCAAGAACCAGGAAGTCTACCTGACCCTCAGCACCTCCACCCACCCCGGTTCCCTCTCTCCTCCCCACGGACATATTGAGTGTCACACTTCTAAGTATCCCCGAGCAGTGAGGCACTATCTCCAAGCCTGGATTCCAGCTCTGCAATGCAGGCCTCCCCTAAGGAGAGCTGCTCCAGGTGAAAGTAATTGTAGCTTCCTGTAGACTTTCTGTGCAGCACAAGAACACTCTCTCCACCAGACTGTGTGAAGTGTTCACAGAAATGTGGGACTCGCTTAGCTAAGCCCTGACCGCCTTCATCTCCTTAATTATTCATCAGGCTCATGTAGCTTCAGGAGAAATCGGATGACATTGCTTTTGTTTTCTTTGCAAAACTCCCTTGAAATTTCCCAAGGATATTCGCCATTTGCCATTAAGGACTAGCTCCAGCACCACTCAGCCTGTTCGGAGCCCCAGAGAGGTAGACGTGGCTGGAATGACTCTCCAGACCTCGGAAGGCCATCCTGGCTTGGGAACGGATGTGTTTGTCCCTCAGAGCCTACAGTGGGATGAAGAAGGCAGCATGGCAGGAAGGAGTGTCTGTGAGTCTGAGCAGATACAGGTCCTGGAAACTCCTCATCTCACATCTCTACTTCCCGTGGCCCCTGATGGCTCTCAGGTATGTCTGTATTCTTGGGGAGAGGGTCCCTGGCCCCTTAAATTTTACCCTCATTGTCCTGACTGTGAATAAGATCACCTGCATCGCTGCAGAGTTAAGAAGTTGTGGTTTTATTCATTTTGCTTTCCAGGATGAGTCCCTTCCACCCCATCCCATCACCTACCTGTCCTTACCTGTTTCTGTGCCCCAAAAGTGACACAGTGCTCAGCTGTGTCTGGCTCTTTACGACCCTGTGGACTATACAGTCCATGGAATTCGCCAGGCTAGAATACTGGAGTGGGTAGTCTTTCCCTTCTCCAGGGGATCTTCACAACCCAGGGATCGAACCCAGGTCTCCCGCATTGCAGGCAGATTCTTTACCAGCTGAGCCACAAGGGAAGCCCAAAAATATTGGAGTGGGTAGCCTATCCCTTCTCCAGCGGATCTTCCCTACCCAGGAATCAAACTGGGGTCTCCTGTATTGCAGGCGTGCTCTTTACCAACTGAGCTCTCAGGGAAGCCCCTAAGAGCTGTTACCCTAAGAGCTGTTACCCTGACAGTGCTGTCCTTTTACTGCGTTCAGTCTGTGTACGTGGGAGGGATTATTAATAGTGTTGATGAAGAAACTGAAGCTCAGAGGAGTTGTCGGTGGTGGTGTTCAGTCTCTAGGTTATGTCCAACTCTTTGTGACCCCATGGACTGCAGCATGCCAGGCCTTCCTGTCCCTCACCATCTCCCGGAGTTCACCCAAGTTCATGTCCATTGAATCGGTGATGGTATCCAACCCCTCCCAGAGGGGTTAAAGTCACATAGCTAGTGGATGGGAGAGCGGACATGGAGGGTGTTTCTACTGATATAATATTGAGAAGAGGGTTTGGGCAGGGTTTGGTCAGGGTAGGTGAAGGGTCTGGCAGACCTCCTGGCACATAATAGATTCTAACTCTGTGCCATCTGGCCTGGTGGCAGGGCAGGGTCATAGCTGTAACCACACACACCTCTGGGCATCTGGGACTGATCTGACCTTCCTTACAGATCCCACCTGTGGGCCAGTGAAGAGAAAATCATGACTAAGTCAGTCCCACCTGGTAAACTGAGTGGGCTGCAAAAACTGAACAGTGGCTTTGGTTAATGATCCACGATCTAGACCTGCCTCCCCAGCTTCTCCTCCGGGCTTCCTGCAGGCTCCCAACAACAGGGAGAGGGCAGTGCTCTTGTGCCCCTCTGGCTGCTCTGGTCTCAACAGCAGTACCGGGGAAGCTTGGCTGAGGGGCAGCCTTATTTCACTGTGTGGGCCTTGCTCCTAAGAAGCACTGGGCCATGGCCCCTTCACCTCCTGTGGACCCCTCTGCTTCCACTGCACTCTCTGGCTGGACCCTGGCTCTGTGAGTCCATCTGGGCCTCCACTGTGGGTGGGGTCATCTTGTCTGGCCCCAGTAGGTCTTACTTCACAGCTGCACTGTCAACCCAGCGTCCACCCCCTCAAGATACCTGAGGGCAGCTGGATGGATGACCAGTCCCCCAAGATCATCCACAGACCAGGCTGACTGCCCCAAGGAAGTGCCAGGGTCCTGCCAGCGACGCTTCTCAGAGTCACAGGTGAAGAGTGTCTGTTCCCCTCCCCCTGTCTGCCCCACCCCTTCCCACTCTTCCTGCTATGCCCTGCCCTCTGAGGGGCAGGCTTTCCTCCCCTTCCTTTCCTGCTCTGCCTCCTTCCAGAAGTCCCTATGGTCCAGTAGGCCAGGCTTGCTGCTAATGTGCTGCAGGGGGAAAGGTACCAGCTGCAGCCCTGCTGTGGGGTCAGGAGACTGACCTCTGGCCCCTGACCAACCCCCTGCCCTGGCATCAGGAGCCTCCTGACTCAGAGGTGACCCCCCCAAAGGCTGCAAGAGCCCTTGAAACACAAATGCTCAGTATGTGGAAGAGCACCGTCCTCATTAGAGGGGTTGAGAGCAGGGCCTGTGAGATCAGACCAGCTTCTCTAACTTTCTCTGCCAGCTGCCATCCCTGGGACCTCAGACCAGCTCCTTCACCTCCCAGTGTTTTCACCTCTGGGGAAAGACCCTGTCAGGAGTAGACAGCGGAGTCTCTGGAGCACACGAAGCTGGAACCACGTTGACCGCTGTTGTAGCTGTTGTGACTTTCCGATGACCTCTCCCCTTCCACCCATCGCCCCCTCTCCAGACATGACTCAGGAATGAGGCTGTGTCCCTTGCCTTGTTTCAGCTGTTTGGGGAAACAGCAGAAGTGACACAAGTCTGAGACAGAGGCAACCACAGAGAGATTTTTATTTTTGGCTGCACTGGGTCTTCATTGCTGTGTGCAGGCTTTCTCTAGTTGCTGTGAGTGGGGGCTACTCTTCCTTACGGTGCCTGGCTTTCACGTTGAGGTGGCTTCTCTTTGCCGAGCACAGGCTCTAGTGCAGGGGCTTCAGTAGTTGGAGCATGCGGGCTCAGTAGTTGTGGCTTGCAGGCTCAGTTGCCTTGCAGCATGTGGAATCTTCCTGAATGAGGAATCAAACCTGTTTCCCCCATGTTGGCTGGCTAAGTTCCAACCACTGAACCAGCAGGGAAGTCCCACTATGCTTAATCTTAATATTTTCATGTTATGTATATAAAAGTAACTTCAAACAATGTCTGGAAACATAAAGGAAAAACCTGCTGTAAATCCCAGCAGATCTAAGCCCAGTTTGTTTGTTCTGATCTTAGCCTAAAATTACAGCCAAGAATGTTTTCTTGGTTGGTACTGAAACTTCATAATTGTCACCTTAGTGGCAGAATAATATTCCATTGTGTCTCTGTACTATAGTTTGTTAAGATTTAAGGTGAAATGTCAGAAGTAAGAGGTGCTTTATTTTTTGCAAATTTCCATGGGATTTCTCAGAAACTTGTCAGTTGGTTCTTCCCTAAGACCTGAATAAAATATTGGAACAAGACAAGAAGAACCAGAGTCAGCTTTAAAAAGGAGGAATAATGTTACGGAGGGGAATGTGGGTGGGCGGCGTGTATGATTGGGGAGAATGTGTGTACATTTGGTGACAGAGGAATTCTCAAGATGGAAAATTTTAAGGGAACCACAAGAACCCATCAATCTTCAAATAGTTCCTCATCTGCTCTCCATTTTGGTTTTTGAATGGTTTCCTTCCAGGGCCACCCTGTAGATGATGCCTTTGTCTTTCTAGAACCCCTGAGAGGCTGGCATTACTGGATAGCATATTGTCATCCAGCAACACTTTAGTGAAAATTAGTTTATCAGATTTGTTTTCAGGGTTGCTATTTCCTGCACTATTATTCTTAGGCAACCCTTTCTGTGGCTTGTTATACATCTTCCATCTCAAGAAGACCAGGTACCACATCTGAAGCATGGATTCATTCATTGAACAAATATTTACCAAGTTCCCGCTGTTCACCCAGTGTTGTTCTAGGAGAGGGAGAGTAAGCACAGAGCAGGTCAGACAGGATCCAGTTCTCTCGAAACTTACAGCCTAATGAGGGAGACCTACAATAGATAAATACATGACTCTTTCTATGTCAAAGATTTTGGAAGAAAACATGCTAGAGGGTGACTGTCAGCAAGGAGGGGATATGATGTGGATGGTGACATTTGAACCAAGAACAGTGAGAAGACCCATGGAAAAATGTTACACAGAGAGCAAATTCTAAGTGCAAAGGCCTGCAGGTGGGTAAAGGTTGGTCTCTTGTAGAAACAAAGAGAAGACCAGTGTGTCTGGAGAGCGAAGAGCAGATGAAGAGAGGAAAGAGTCAGAGACTTAGGCTGGCCAGTGCTGCAGGTGGCAGTGCTGGGGTTGTTCTGAAGCATCAGAGGGAGCCACTGGAGGGTTCCAATATGAGGACAGACTTTATGTTTTACACCGATCACTGTGGCTGGTCTGGGGAATGGACTGCCTGAGAGGAAACAAAGAGACAAGTGAGCAGGTTCTTGCTATGGTCCAGGAGGAAATAGCCACGGCTTAAATACAAGCGGACAGATTTTGGACTTTTCTGGAGGTAGAACTTCCAGGACTTGCTGATAGATTAGATCCGGAATGTGAACTCAAAGATGCTTCCTAGGTTTTTGCCTTAATAACAGGGAAGTACTGGGAGCCCCAGGGTAGGGTTTCCCAAACCCAAATGTGTTGTGATGGAGGAGACTGGGGGTTTCTGTGCTGGCAATTTTATTATTTTTTAAATTTTTCAGCTGCACTTGGTCTTCGTTGTGGCGCAAAGTCTCTTCATTGTGTGGCATGCGAGTTTTGTCTAGCTGGGACACACAGGCTAAGTTACCCTGTGTCATGTTGGAATTTTAATTCCCTGACCAGGAATCAAATCCCATTTCCTGCACTGGAAGGCAGATTCTCAACCACTGGACCACCAGGAAAATCCCCTGTATTGGACATTTTATATTTGAGGTGTTTTATATATTTATCCAAGCAGAGATGTCGTGTGTACAGTTGCAAATACAAGTCTGAAATTAGGGTGATAGGTCGGGGAGGTAATTGGGTTGACTACATGAAGCAGAATATAGACAGATTTTCAAGCCATGAAGATGGATGAGTCTCCCAAAACTGGGAGGAGGAGACAAAAGGGAAGAGGCAGAAGACCGTGCCTTCTGCTCCTCACTTCCTAGCTGCCTGGTGGAAACAGAAGAGCCGTCAAGGAGACTGAGGCAGAATAGCCAAAGAGGTGGGAAGAAACCAAGGAAGCCAAGAGACTTTGTCTTTAAACATCCCATAGTTTTATCAGAGTAGGTTGTCAGTAAACAGAAGGAAGCATAAACTTTGTGACTGCTTGTTCGTGTCTTTGCAGCCGCTGGTGCAGACCTGGAACGTTGAGTGACGAGTGTCTGGCTGTGGGCTCCAGGACCCATTAAGTTTCCCATTATCTCTGGCATCAAGGCTGATACCTCTGCCTGGCTCCAGAGACTTGGTGAAATCGGACTCCACCCCCAGCTCTTTCTTGACTTCTGCCACACACCCTGTGGGCTGGGGCCCACACTTGCCTCCTGGCAGGACTCACCCTATGCTGTGTCGCCTACATGGTGTGAGGCAAGCTCATTCCTACCTCCAAAAGTGAAGGACACCCAGAACCATAACCTTGTGCCTGGTACTTAGTAGGTGCTCAAAGGTCGTTGTCATCAATGAATGAAGCTTTCTGTCACTTCTCAAGCCCATATTGGCCTTTAGATTCTTTGCCGGCCACTTAGTTCTCAATTCATTTGTCCTATAGCAAAAATAATAGAGACAGAAATAGCTACTATTTCTTAAGTTTTATTATATGCCAGATTCTATGTGCCAGTGACATAGTCACATATGTGTTTATTTATGTGCTGCTGCTCAGTCACTTCAGTCATATCTGACTCTTGGTGACCCTATGGACTGGAGGGTCCATATGAAGACCAGGCTCCAGACTCCTCTGTCCATGGAATTCTCCAGACAAGAGTGCTGAGGCAGGTAACTATTCCTATCCCCAGGGGATCTTCCCAACCCAGGGATCGAACTCAGGTCTCCTGCATTGCAGACAGATTCTTTTTTAAAAATTTATTTATTTATTTTAATTGGAGCCTAATTATTTTACAATGTTGTGGTGGTTTTTGCCATACATAGACATGAATCAGCCACAGCTGTACTTGTGTCCCCCATCCCAAACCCGCTCCCACCTCCCCATCTCATCCCTCTGGGTTGTCCCAGTGCACCGGCTTTGAGTGCCCTATTTCATGCATCGGACTTGGACTGGTCATCTGTTTCACATATGGTAATATACATGTTTCAATGCTATTCTCTCAAATCATCCCACTGTCTCCCTCTCCCAGAGGGTCCAAAAGTCTGTTCTTTATGTCTCTTTTGCTATCTCACGTATAGGGTCATTGTTACCATCTTTCTATATTCCAAATATATGTGTTAATATACTGTATTGGTGTTTTTCTTTCTCACTTACTTCACTCTGTATAATAGGCTCCAGTTTCAAACACCTCATTAGAACTGATTCAAATGCGTTCTTTTTTAATAGATGAGTAATATTCCATTGTGTATATGTACCACAGCTTTCTTATCCATTAGCGCACACAGATTCTTTACCTTCTGAGCCACCAGCAAAGCCCACATTCTATATTATATATGCTCTTATATATTTTTTCTTTAATCTTTATACTAATCTTGTGAAATAGATACCATTAACCCAATTTTGCATATTAGGAAAATAAGTCTCAGAGAGATAAAGTAAGAGATACAGTAATTGCTTAATGCTGCCTAGCTAGTCAGTGCCTCAGCCAAATTAGGAATGCAGGCC
This sequence comes from Capra hircus, assembly GCF_001704415.2. Classification (NCBI taxonomy): domain Eukaryota; kingdom Metazoa; phylum Chordata; class Mammalia; order Artiodactyla; family Bovidae; genus Capra; species Capra hircus. The sequence goes on from NC_030817.1 coordinate 65,603,625, forward strand.
TCTCTGACTCCAAAGCTCTTATTTCTTTCTCTATATTTTTCTATATGGGTGTTGTCTCAACTGGCCTGTGACATTTTGTTGTTGTTTGTAAGCACTGTGTTGATGGCCTCTTTGGTTTGGAGTGGGAAGTTGTTTGATTGTCTGTATACAGCAGGTGCTCCTTAATCGCCTACCCTTTGTGAGTTGTGTCAGCATGCAGATGAGAGCCATATGGAACAAAACATTCCATGTATCCGTCAAAGTTGCCCTGTAAGGTCCCAGGCTGAATATAAGAAGGTAGAGTGGATGCATTCCAGGGGCCCAAAAGCCCATTTTCCCAACTATCTCCCTCAGGCCAGGTTAATCCTGCCCTGTCCTCTCCTCCCTGCCCAGTGGATTTCCTACCATTGGTGTCACTTACATATTAAGCAACAGAGGCCTGCAGAAAGCCTATCCCACAGGTGCTTCAAGAAGCTCTTGGTATTAGCAAACTGTCCTTGGGATCAGGGGCATGACCAGATGGAAAGTAACAGAGTATCGAAGCTGAAACAGATCATCTGGATTCTAGAGCGGCCTCCTGCCCAGGAGAGGAATCTGCTAGGCAGGAACTGCTGCGTAACTCCAGCAATAGAAGCTTGTGTGTGTGCATGCTAAGTCACTTCAGTCATGTCCAACTTTTTGGGATTCTATGGACTGTAGCTCATCAGGCTCCTCTGTCCATGGGATTCTCCAGGCAAGAATACTGGAGTAGCTTTCCATGCCCTCCTCCACGGGATCTTCCTGACCCAGAGATTGAACCCTTGTCTCTTATGTCTCCCCCCCTGGCAACTGGGCTGTTTTCTGCTAACATACCTGAGAAACCCCAATAGAAGCTTCAGTTCAGTTCAGTTCAGTCACTCAGTCGTGTCCGACTCTTTGCAACCCCATGAATCACAGCACACCAGGCCTCCCTGTCCATCACCAACTCCTGGAATTCACTCAGACTCATGTCCATCGAGTCAGTGATGCCATCCAGCCATCTCATCCTCTGTCATCCCCTTCTCCTCCTGCCCCCAATCCCTCCCAGGATTAGAGTCTTTTCCAATGAGTCAACTCTGTGCATGAGGTGGCCAAAGTACTGGAGTTTCAGCTTTAGCATCATTCCTTCCAAAGAAATCCCAGGGCTGATCTCCTTCAGAATGGACTGGTTGGATCTCCTTGCAGTCAAAGGGACTCTCAAGAGTCTTCTCCAACACCACAGTTCAAAAGCATCAATTCTTCGACACTCAGCCTTCTTCACAGTCCAACTCTCACATCCATACATGACCACAGGAAAAACCATAGCCTTGACTAGACGGACCTTAGTCAGCAAAGTAATGTCTCTGCTTTTGAATATGCTATCTAGGTTGGTCATAACTTTTCTTCCAAGGAGTAAGCATCTTTTAATTTCATGGCTGCAATCACCATCTGCAGTGATTTTGGAGCCCCAAAAAATAAAGTCTGACACTGTTTCCACTGTTTCCCCATCTATTTCCCATGAAGTGATGGGACCAGATGCCATGATCTTCGTTTTCTGAATGTTGAGCTTTAAGCCAACTTTTTCACTCTCCACTTTCACTTTCATCAAGAGGCTTTTCAGTTCCTCTGCATTTTCTGCCATAAGTGTGCTGTCATCTGCATATCTGAGGTTACTGAAGCTTATTACCCATCAAATGGCCAAGTTCTTTCTTAACTGAAGTCAAGACTATCCACCCACAAAGGCCCCATTTCTACCAACAGGTGTGACACAACATGGGTCTAACCTTTCACTGTGCTTGATAGCACTTCTTGTTCCCAAAGCCAGCTTCCGCGTTCAACATTTCAAGGCCCTGGTGTCCTGGCCTCCACAATCGTCTTCAGTCACACATTAGATGACCTATTACTTTGCCCCCTTTCAGGCCCCCCTTGTGGATGTTTCAGATGGGCAAAGAAGAGGATCCAAATGGTGAGCACTGGGCCAGCTGCTCGTGGGAGGAGGAAAGGGCCTCCCAGCACCTAAGAAAGATTTTCTCCCCTCGGTGGACTGTCTGACCCTGTCCTCTCTCAAGGCTTTCTGCTCCCCTAGAGCATGGGCAAGAGAGAATATGCCCACGTACTTTTTACAGAATTGATGTAGTAAATATCAATATCTGGCATGATGGCCTGGCACATGGAGGCACAAAAGAAATGTTAGTTTTCTTTATGTATTTTCCCTCTTTATTTATTTATCATATAATATTCTATTTATTTAGCATATAACAATAATAATCCATTTATTGAACATGTAGTGATCTGCTATTTTAATAGTTCCAACTAAAACAAACATATAATATATGTTCAGTAAAGACAAGAGAAAATTTGAAAAGTTTACTCAAGAAAATAAACATTCCCAACCAATATCATCATCCAGAGATAAGCTCTCAAACCCTTAACATATTTCCTTTCAGTCTTCTTTCTAGACACAAATATACATGGAAATCAGTTTTATTTATATAGACATATATTTGTACATGCAGAATTGAGCTCATATTTAAAACTGTATCCTTTCCACCTAACAGCAATTAGTGATTATTTTCCTCTGCCATTAGAAAAAAGATTTTTTAAAATGGCTATAATATACCATCATATCATCTAGTTTTTTTCCAATTTTTTTAATTAATTTATTTTTTGTTGAAAGATAATTGCTCTACAGAAATTCTGCTGTTTTCTGTCAAACCTCAACATGAATCAGCCATAGGTATATATAACTCCCCTCCCTTTTGAAGCTCCCTCCCATCTCCACCCCCATCCCACCCCTCTAGGCTGATACAGAGTCCCTGTTTGAGTTTCCTGAGCCATATGGCAAATTCCTGTTGGCTATCTGTTTTACAGATGGTAATGTAAGTTTCCATGTTACTCTTTCCATACATCTCACCCTCTCCTCCCCTCTCCCCATGTCCATAAGTCTATTCTCTATGTCTTTCTCCACTTGTTGCCCTATAAATGAATTCTTCAGTACCATTTTTCTAGATTCCATATATATGTGTTAGAATATGGTATTTATCTTTCTCTTTCTGACTCACTTCACTCTGTATAACAGCTTCTAGGTTCATCCACCTCATTAGAACTGACTCAAATGTGTTCCTTTTTATGGCTGAGTAATAGTCCATCATGTATATATACCATAGCTTCTTTATCCATTCATCTGCCAGTGGACATCTAGGTTGCTTCCATGTTCTAGTTACTGTAAATAGTGCTGAAATGAACAATAGGATACATGTGTCTCCTTCAATTTTGGTTTCCTTAGGGTGTATGACTAGGAGTGGGATTGCTGGGTCATATGGTGGTTTTATTCCTAGTTTTTAAAGGAATCTTTTAAAGGAAGCCTTTGACTGTGTGGATCACAATAAACTGTGGAAAATTCTGAAAGAGATGGGAATACCAGACCACCTAACCTGCCTCTTGAGAAATCTGTATGCAGGTCAGGAAGCAACAGTTAGAACTGGACATGGAACAACAGACTGGTTCCAAATAGGAAAAGAAGTACATCAAGGCTGTATATTGTCACCCTGCTTATTTAAGTTATATGCAGAGTACATCATGAGAAACGCTGGACTGGAAGAAACACAAGCTGGAATCAAGATTGCCAGGAGAAATATCAATAACCTCAGATATGCAGATGACACCACCCTTATGGCAGAAAGTGAAGAGGAGCTAAAAAGTCTCTTGATGAACGTGAAAGAGGAGAGTGAAAAAGTTGGCTTAAAGCTCAACATTCAGAAAACGAAGATCATGGCATCTGGTCCCATCACTTCATGGGAAATAGATGGGGAAACAGTGTCAGACTTTATTTTTGGGGGCTCCAAAATCACTGCAGATGGTGATTGCAGCCATGAAATTAAAAGATGCTTACTCCTTGGAAGGAAAGTTATGACCAACCTAGATAGTATATTCAAAAGCAGAGACATTACTTTGCCGACTAAGGTCCGTCTAATCAAGGCTACGGTTTTTCCAGTAGTCATGTATGCGTATGAGAGTTGGACTATAAAGAAAGCTGAGCACCAAAGAATTGATACTTTTGAACTATGATATTGGAGAAGACTCTTGAGAGTCCCTTGGACTGCAAGGAGATCCAACCAGTCCATCCTAAAGGAGATTAGTCCTGAGTGTTCATTGGAAGGACTGATGTTGAAGCTGAAACTCCAATACTTTGGCCACCTGATGTGAAGAGCTGACTCATTTGAAAAGATCCTGATGCTGGGAAAAATTGAGAGCAGGAGGAGAAGAAGACGACAGAGGATGAGATGTTTGGATGGCATCACTGACTCAATGGACATGGGTTTGGGTGAACTCCAGGAGTTGGTGATAGATAGGGAGGCCTGGTGTGCCTCCCTGCCTTCTTCATGGGGTTGCAAAGAGTCGGACATGACTGAGCGACTGAACTGAACTTAACTGAGCTTTTTGATATGTTGCTGAATTCTGTTCGCTAAAATTTTTTTGAGGATTTTTGCATCTATGTTCATCAGTGATACTGACCTGTACTTTTACTTTTGTGTGTTGTCTTTGTCTGGTTTTTGTATCAGAGTGATGGTGGCCTCGTAGAATGAGTTTGGAAGTGTTCCTTCCTCTGCAATTTTTTGAAAGAGTTTTAGAAGAATAAGCATTAGCTGTTCTCTAAATGTTTGATAGAATTCTCCTGGGAAGCCATCTGGTCCCAAGCGTTTGTTTTTTGGGAAATTTTTGATCACAGCTTCAACTTCAGGGCTTGTAATTGGGTTGTTCATAATTTCTGTTTCATCCTGGTTCAGTCTTGGAGGATTGAACTTTTCTAAGAATCTGTCCATTTTTTTCAGGTTATCTATTTTATTGCCATATAGTTGTTCATAATAGTCTCTTATAATCCTTTGTATTTCTGCCTTGTCTGTTGTAACTTCTCCTTTTTCATTTCTAATTTTGTTGATTTGATTCTTCTCTCTTTTTTTATTGGTGAATCAGGAGCTGAGGGTTTGTCAGTTTTGTTTATCCTCTCAAAGAACCAGCTTTTAGTTTTAGTAATCTTTACTATTGTTTCTTTTATTTCTTTTTCATTTATTTCTGTTGGATCTTTATGATTCTTTCCTTCTACTAATTTTGGGGGTTTTTTCTTCTTTTTTTTCCAGTTGCTTTAGGTGTAAAGTTAGGTTGTCTAATTGACGTTTTTCTTGTTTCTTGAAGTAGGATTGCATTGCTATAAACTTCCCTCTTAGAACTGCTTTTGTTGGCATTCCATAGGTTTTGAGTTGTAGTGTTTTCATTGTCATTTGTTTCTAGAAATTTTTTGATTTCCCTTTTGATTTCTTCAGTAACCTGTTGGTTATTTAAAAGTGTGTTGTTTAATCTCCATGTGTTTGAGTTTCTTACAGTTTTTTCCCTTGTAATTGACATCTAGTCTCATAGCATTGTGGTTGGAGAAGATGCTTGATACAGTTTCAAGTTTCTTAAACGGAGGTTTGATTTGTGACCCAAGATGTGGTCTATCCTGGAGAATGTTCCATGTGCACTTGAGAAGAAGGTGTATTCTTCTGCATTTGGATGGAATGTCCTGAAGATATCAATGAGATCCATCTCATCTAGTGTATCATTTAAGGCTTGTGTTTCCTTATTAATTTTCTGTTTTGATGATCTGTTCATTGGTGAGAGTGGAGAGTTAAAGTCTCCTGCTATTATTGCGTTACTGTCAGTTTCCTTTTATGTCTGTTAGTGTTTGCCTTATGTATTGAGGTGCTTCTGTGTTGGGTGCAGAGATATTTACAATTGTTATATCATTCTCTTGGTTGATCCCTTGATCATTATGTAGTGTCCTTCCTTATTTCTTGTAATCTTCTTTATTTTAAGGTCTATTTTGTCTCTTATGAGGATTGCTACTCCAGCTTTCTTTTGCTTCCCATTTGCATGGAATGTATTTTTCCATCCTCCGTCTTTCAATCTATATGTGTCTTTAGGTCTGAAGTGGGTTTCTCATAGACAACATATATATGGGTCTTGTTTTGGTATCCGATTCAGCCAGTCTGTGTCTTTTAGTTGGAGCATTTAATCCATTTATATTTAAAGTAATTGTTGATATATATATATTCCTATTGCCATTTTCAAATTGTTTGGGGTTGATTTTATAGATCTTTTTTCTTATGTTTTATTTCTTGACTATATAAGTCTGTTTGACATTTGTTGTGAAGCTGGCTTGGTGGTATTGAATTCTCTTAACTTTTGCTTGTCTGAAAACTTTTTATTTCTCCATCAATTTTGAATGAGATCCTTGCTGGGTACAGTAATCTTGGTTGTAAATTTTTCCCTTTCAGTACTTTAAATATATCCTACCATTCCCTTCTGGCCTGCAGAGTTTCTGCTGAAAGATCAGCTGTTAAGCGTATGGGGTTTCCCTTGTATGTTACTTATTGCTTCTCCCTTGCTGCTTTTTAATATTCTTTCTTTGTGTTTAGTCTTTATTAGTTTGATAAGTATATGTCTTGGCGTCTTTCTCCTTGAGTTTATCCTTTTTGGGACTCTTTGTGCCTCTTTGACTTGATTGGCTATTTCCTTTTGCATGTTTGGGAAATTTTCAACTATAATCTCTTGCAAAATTTTCTCATATCCTTTCTTTTTCTCTTCTTCTTCTGGGACCCCTATAATTCAAATGTTGGTGTGTTTGATATGGTCCCAGAGGTCTTTGAGACTGTCCTCAGCTCTTTTCATTCTTTTTACTTTGTTCTGCTCTTCAGAAGTTATTTCTACCATTTTATCCTCCAGCTCACTGATTCATTCTTCTATTTCAGATATTCTGCTATTGATTCCTTCTAGAGTATTTTTAATTTCAGTAATTGTGTTGTTTGTCTTTGTATGCTTATTATTTAATTCTTCTAGGTCTTTGTTAATTGATTCTTGCATTTTCTTCATTTTGCTTTCAAGGTTTTTGATCATCTTTACTATCATTATTTTTCAGATAATTTTCCTATTTCCTTTTCACTTATTTGGACTTCTGTGTTTCTAGTTTGTTCCTTCATTTGTGCAGTATTTCTCTGCCTTTTCATTCTTTCAAAAAAGTTATTGTGTTTGAGGTCTCCTTTTCCCAGGCTTCAAGGAACGTTGAATTCTTTCCTTGAAGAAGGTTGAATTCTTTCTTCCTTTTGGTTTCTGCCCTCCTAAGGTTGGTCCAGTGGTTTGTGTGAGCTTCGTATAGGGTGAGATTTGCGGTGAGTTTTTGTTTATTTGTTTTTCCTCTGATGGGCAAGGCTGAGTGAGGTGGTACACCTGTCTGCTGATGATTGAGTTTGTATTTTTGTTTTGTTTGTTGTTTAGATGAGGTGTCCTGCACAGGGTGCTTGGTGGTTGGGTGATGCCTGGTCTTGTATTCAGGTGGTTTCCTTTGTGTGAGTTCTCACTTCTGATACTCCCTAGGGTTAGTTCTCTGGTGGTCTAGGGTCTTGGAGTCAGTGCTCAAGCCTCAGGGTTTTATCTCTGGTCAGGAACAAAGTTTCCACAAGTGGTTTGTTATGGCATTAAGGGAGAGTAAAACAAGTGTCCAAAAACAAGAAACCAAAGATGAATCTCAGATAAATGGCAGTTACAAAATCAGGCAAATAATTAAAATAATGGTATATACACATATATATAAACCCATGAGGAAAATGAAAACAGTCCAACAAAGATAAAGTACAGTAGATTGATCCGGCAAACAAAGGAAAACAAAAATTATATTTACCAGTTTAGAACAAAACTAACTTAAGCACAAACTGGAAAACAAAACTAAAGCAAGGTGCCAAGTGGGGAATAAAGCAATGAAAACAAAACAAACAAATATGTTGAGAGGAAAGGAAAGAAAGAAAAGAAAGAAAGAATAGATATGCAAAGTTAAATAGAGTTAGATGAAAAAGATTTGTATACATTAAAGATTAACTGCAGGGGAAAGGAACAGTAGGAAAGGCAAAAAAGGAATAAATGTAGAAAAAAATATGATAGGTTAAAAAACTAATAATTAAAATTATTAAAAAAAAAGGAAAGAGAAAAAAAAATGGAAGAAGAAAGAAAAATAGGAAAACTCCGCAGAACTACAAAAGCCCAGTGTAAAGGCAGAGGTTTATAACTACAATAGAAAGTGTGACTGAATGTACACACATATATGTACTCCCATAAGCAAAATCAAAACAGTCCAACACAAATTAAGTACAATTAGATTGACCCGGTGAATAAAGGAAACCAAAAATTATGTCTACCAGAGTAGAACTAATTAAAGCACAAACAGAAAAACAAAAATAAAGCACGTTGCCAACTGGGAAATAAAGCAATGAAGATAAAACTAACAAATATGTTGAGGAAAGGAGAGAAAGAAAAGACAAATAGATGTGCAAAGTTAAATAGAGGTAGACAAAGAAGATTTATATATGTTAAAGATTAACTACAAGGGAAAAGAACAGTAGGAAAAGCAAACAAAGGAATAAATGTAGAAAAAACTAATAGGTTTTAAAAATTAAAATTAAAGAAAGAGAAAAGAAATAAAAAGAGGAAAACTCCACAGAATTGCAAAAGTCCAATGTAGAGGCAGAGTTTTGTGACAACAATAAAAAATGTGACTGAGGAAAAAGGAAGATAAGCTCAAAAGCTTAATTGGATTTCTCAGTGCCAATAAAATCAACTACAACAGGGGTGGCGGGGGGTCAGGGTGGGGGGAAGAAAAGAAAAATTCAAAAGAACCTACAGAACAAGTTAAAAAATAAGAATAATAAATGTCTTTCTTGAGTTTCTGCTGTCAGAGTCCTTTCACGCACTGGGAATCACAGTCCACCTTACCTCCCTAAGATGCCCTCCAACACTGTACTGATCTCTGGACCGGCTGTGGAGGCTGCTCAGATTCTGATCTGGTCCTACTCCTGTGTATTCTTGCCTCCAACGTCCACAACTATCATAGCTAGTGTGTTTTCTTTTGTGGGAGCTCTCAATGGCCTTTTATATATTCCATAGACACAGAGTCTGCCTACTTGATTGTGTGGATTTAATCTGCAGCTTGTACAGCTGGTGGGAAGGTTTTGGATCTTTTTCCTTAGCCACACTGCCCCTGGGTTTCATTTCCACCTCTACATGTGGGCCATCCGCTGGGGTTTAGCTCCTGAGGCTGCCCTGGAGGGCTTGGGTTTGCCCCCGTGAGGGCCAGGTGTGGAGGTGGTGCAGCCACTTGGGTCGCAGGGGTTCTGGCAGCACCGGGTACTCAGGGGGTGGCAACTAGGGCAGCAGGAAATATAGTGCTCAAGAAGGATATGGCAGCAAATATTGGCCAATATGCTCCAGTATTTTTGCCTGGAGAACCCCCTCTCTGACAGAGAAGCCTGGCAGGCCACAGCGTACAGGGTTGCAAAGAGCCAGACAGGACCAAAGCGATCCTGCACACAGAAACACAAGACTCTTTTTTTGTTGGCCTGTGGCAGCTCTTCCCCCAGCGAGAGCTGAGCGTGAAGGTGGTGCAGCTGCTTGGCTTGTGGGGACCCTGGTGGCACCAAGTGTTCAGGGACACAAACTGCCTCCACGGCAGGAGTTATGGCCCTATCAGTCTTTTTTCAAGCCTCTTGTAGCTGGCGATCAGAAGGCCTCTTTGGCCATTCTTTCTCCATAGCTAAGTTCAGGCACTTAGAGGGATCCCTTGTCTGGGGTCCTTCTCTGTTGTTCGGTGGGTCAGGCACATAGAAGGGCGCCCTGACTGGGGTCCTACTCTGTAGTTCAGTGCGTCAGGCATTTGATGGGTCAGCCTCTCTGTTGTTCAGCTGCTGATTCTGGCATGTGGGGAGAGAGAGGTTATGGTGATGGCTCCACCCCCTACGCATGACTCAGCAATATCACCTTGCTTCCATGGCTGCCTGGCTTTTCTCCACAGGCATTTCCCACCAGGATCTCCTCCCTCACAGCCCCTCCATCCATCTCTCCACAGTCAGCAGTAGCCCTCACACTGGGATTTCTCCACAATCCCTAAACTCCAGCTCCCAGCTGCTGCACCTTCCGGGAGACCCGTGTTCCTGCCCGGCATATGTATGGCTGCAGCAAGGACTGTCTGATTCTCATTCCGTTTAGGCTGCCACAGATCAGCTGTTTCACTCTCAGCCTTAAATGTTTCTCCTCTGACTCAGACAATTGCCTCGCTGTGGGGATCAGACCGGTCCGAGGGTAGGGTGGGTCCGGTCCTAGTATAGTCCTGTCTTTCCCCCTAGTTCCTTCATCCTACCAAGTTTTTCGTGGGTCTGTATATTCTTTTCCGCTGGTCAGGTACTCCTGTCCGCTCTCAGCTGGTGTTCTGCATGCACTTCTGTCTGAAGGTGTATTCCTGATGTATCCGCGGAGAGAGAGGTACTCCATGTCCACCTACTCCTCTGCCATCTTGTTCTCCTCTGTCCCAAATCCCAATTTTTTTTTAAAGGATTTATTTATTTATTTTTGGCTATGCTGGGTCTTCACTGCTGCATGGGCTTCCTCTACTTGTGGCAAGCAGGGGCTTCTCTTGTTATGGAGCAGGGGCTCTAGGTGCATGGGCTTCAGCAGTTGCAGCTTCCAGACTCTAGAGCACAGGCTCAGTAGTTGTGGCACACGGGCTTAGTTCCCACACAGCATGTGGGATCTGCCTGGACCCAAGATTGAACCCATATCCCTTGCATTGGCAGACAGACTCTCATCCACTGTGCCACCGGGGAAGCCCATTTCCAATTTTTGATGCCACGAATATTGCCCAGAAAATATGTTATTAATATGCAAATTACAATGGTTCCATTCTCCTCCTTGCCAAGTTGGCAGAGAATTCAGTATTTCCCCAAGATTTCCCTCCAAATAGTCCAGAGAACTCCCAGACTATTATCTTTGTCCATAAAGCATTCCCCCATTATTCATCTGTTGGGACTAGACTTCTCTACAAAAGCAGCTCTGCTGATGTGCCCAGGTTAAGGGATGCACCTGCCCTGTCAGGATCAGTGAGGAGAGTTCCCCTAGCAAAATTCCTTGGTTACCAAGTATCATTTGGTGTGATAAGGCTCAGTCCACACAGGAAGCCAGTTCCCTGCAAATAGACCTATGGTAGCAAGGTGAATAAGTACAAAGGAGTTTCAGCATTATCCCTGTGCCTTAGTTTCCAATAAGCTAATTCCTCATACCGAGCCCAAGATACTGGTCCAACTTTCCCTCATCCTTCTTGTGCTTTGCCCCTGTCCCGTTGTCCTTCCTGGCCATCTGACCTCAAAGGATCAGAGTCTTTTCAAATGAGTCAACTCTTCGCATGAGCTGGCCAAAGTACTGGAGTTTCAGCTTCAGCATCATTCCCTCCAAAGAAATCCCAGGGTTGATCTCTTTCAGAATAGACTGGTTGGATCTCCTTGCAGTCCAAGGGACTCTCAAGAGTCTTCTCCAACACCACAGTTCAAAAGCATCAATTCTTCGACACTCAGCCTTCTTCACAGTCCAACTCTCACATCCATACATGACTACTGGAAAAACCATAGCCTTGACTAGACGGACCTTTGTTGGCAAAGTAATGTCTCTGCTTTTGAATATGCTGTCTAGGTTGGTCATAGCTTTTCTTCCAAGGAGTAAGCATCTTTTAACTTCATGACTGCAGTCACCATCTGCAGTGATTTTGTGTATCTAAAACAACCAAGATGATGCTGGTCAGAGCACCGATGACCAGTTTGAAGATGACTGTCAGAATTGACTGCTGTTTCTGCATGTAGCCCCTTCTCTCTGTCTATAAAAGTGCTTGCCCCACTGGTTGCCAGTGTGGGGTGGGGAGGAGGGGGAGTTGGCCTTTGGACAGATGTCCTCCCTCCCCTCCCAGCTGCCAGCATCTGAAATAAAGCAAACTTTCCACCAACCTGGCCTATTGGCTTTTGAGCAGCAAGCAGCTGGACCCCTCCTCTTTCAGTAACACTAAGGCATAGCCCTCTTTAAGCCAAACAAACAAGCAGCAACAGCAACAAAAACCAGTTACAGGAACAGTGTGAAATCGAACATCTCTTGGTATTTGTGCAAGAGTTTATGCACAATTAATTTCTAAAAACACAATCGCTGGCCAAAAATCCTACAAGTTTTACACGTTCACAGGTATTACCAAATTACCCTCCAAAAAGTTTGTGCCAGTTTACCTCTTCACGACAAAACCTTGTTAACTCTTTCCCACCCCCTGCCCAACACTGAGTCTTACCAGCTTTTTATCCTTGCCAATCTGATAGATGAAAATGGCATTTCATTGTTTAATTTATATTCTTATTATTAGTGATAATCCTTTACAGGCTTATTGCATATTCCAATGATTTCCAAACTTTGTTGAATGCTCAAATCATCAGAGGAGCTTCTAAAAATACCAGTGCCCAAGTCACATACCATATGAATTACATCAGAATATCTGAGAGCCAGGCATCAATATTTGTTGAAGGATCTCCAGGTGTTTCCAATGTTCAGCAAAATTGGGGAACCACTAACATAAACATGGCAATCCACTCCAGTACTATTGCCTCAAAAATCCCATGGACAGAGGAGCCTGGTAGGCTGCAGTCCATGGGGTTGCAAAGAGTCGGACACGACTGAGCAACTTCACTCACTCTCTCAACATAAATAGTCCTACCATGAATTACCTCTTTGTAGCTTTTGTCAATTTTTCTATTGACTTGTTTATACTTTAGTATCTATTTGAAAGAGTTTTATCAGGAATTTAGCCCTTCCTAAATTTGGCAAATATTATTACAAATTTGTCTTTTATTATTATCTGTGGTTGTTTTGACAACACAGAGAAATTTAATACGTATATAGTCAAAATTATCCACTTGTTTTCCTTCATTGCATCTTGTGTTTTACTTCCTCACTAATGATGTAAAAACAATAACTGGCTAGATTATATTACCATCTGCAATTTATTTTAATATAAAGAGATAGGTAAGGAACCAGCTTATTTTTTCTCCAGGTGGCAAAATGGTTATTTTTTCATAAAATGGTTACTTTTCCAATATAATATGAAATAACCCACTTTTCCCTATTAATTTGTAATGACATCTTTTTCACGTGGAAATTTCTTGTGTATTTTCCCCAGGTTTGTTTTATTTTTTGTTGCTATTGTGAATATGATCTTGCTTTCCCTTGTGGTTATGGTCTTTATAGGAAAATGTATAACTTGCATATTTATTTTCATTATAAGCCTTTTTTATTATACCCTAAATTCAAATATACATATCCATATATATTTTTATACTGATACATTCTCTTTATAGCTCTCCTTTTAATGATTGCATAGAATTCAGTCATAGGAATATGCCATAATTTAATGTTATATCTACTGGTATTGGGGCTTTCTGGTCGCTCAGCAATAAAGAATCTGCCTGCAATGCAGGAGCTGCAGGAGACTCAGTTTCCATCCCTGGGTGGAAGGCACGGCAACCTACTCCCGTATTCTTGCCTGGAGAATCGCATGGACAGAGGAGGCTGGTGGGCTACAGTCCATAGGGTTGCAGAGAGTTAGACATGACTGAAGTGACTTTGCACGCACATATGCATTACTAGTATTGAGTATTTGGGTGATTTTCAATTCTTTAGCATAAAAATTTAGATGCAATTAATGTTTTTAAGCATGTAGCAGTTTTTCCTTCAGGATAAGTTCCCAAGCGTGGAAATTACTTGGGTATAAATAGCTTTATAGTTTTTTTTGGTAACTACTGCTATACGTTGATAAGTATTGAAGGCAGTTGGATTTGACTATGGTAAAGGAGGTTTCAGAGGCTTGAATGTGGGGAGTTGATGAAGAGTCTCAAATATATGGATTAGAGAAATGAGCAATCTTGAAAAGATACCCAAAACTACTAATAATCAGGGAAATGCATATTAAAACTACAATGAGAGGGACTTCCTTGGTGGTCCAGTAGTTAAGAATCCACCTGCCAATGCAGGGCACGCAGGTTTGATCCCTGGTCTGGGAAGATCCCACATGCCGCGGGGCAACTAAGCCCGCGTGCCCCAACTTGGAAGCCTGCAGGCCCTAGAGCCTGGCCTCCGCGGGGAGAGAGAGGCCTCCGCGGCGGGAGAGAGGCCTCTGCGGCGAGAAGCCTGTACCCCCCAACTACAGAGTAGCCCCCACTTGCCACAACTAGAGAAAGCCCATGCTCAGCAATAAAGAACCAGCACAGTCATAAATAAATAAATTTTTAAGAACGCGGAATAAGAGACAATTTCATACATGTTGGATTGGCAAAAGTAAAAAAGTTAGATGATGCCCCCTTGGTACTCCCCCAATGGGAGTTTTCTTACATAGCAGTGGAAGAGATATTAGTAAAAATTACTTTAGAAAACAATTTGGCAATATCTAGCCAATTTAAGCCAGCAGTTTTTACTCTTGGGGTATATACATTAAAGAAACATGACATGTACAAGAAAACTCACAGTAGTATTATTTAATACCATTCTTCGTTGAATCTAAGACACATCATTCACTAAAGGAAAATATCATCCAGTATTACATATCCTCATTTTTAATAAGTATCCCATAACTCAAATATTTCAAAATGGAAAAAAAAAAACACTGATAAAATATGGTAAGAGCAAAAACTTAAAGGCAACTTAAGTGTCCATGGCACAAAAAATGGATAAATAAATTGTGGTATAGTTTACAGCTATGAAAATTAATAAGCCAGATATATACCTATTAATGTAGGCAAATGTTATAAATATAATACCAAATGAAAGAAAAATGTTTACTGCAGAATACATATCCTTTATATGACATTACATAAAAGTTTAAAACATTCCCCTTCCCAATAAAATCTCTTGCTTTGTCAGCATATGTGTCTCCTCAAACAATTCATTTCCAAGTTTTAGACAAAAGCCCACTTCCTGCAACAGACCTCCTAGAGAAGGGAATGGCAACCCACTCTAGTATTCTTGCCTGGAGAATCCCATGGACAGAGGAGCCTGGCAGGCTATAGTCCATGAGGTTGCAAAGAGTCGGAACATGACTGAGCAACTAACACTTTCATTTTTACAAAAGCATAAGGGACTTAGTTCAGGAGATGGAAGAGGACATAACCCCAACTAATCCTCCCCTCTTCCTGCTGGAGACCCCCAAGTGGAGACCTGCAGATATAGTGGCCGGGCATCTTAGAGCTCTTTCAGTCAAAAGTGGCAGAGTAACTAAAGTGAGTTCAAAGATGCTTGAGGGGGAAAAGTGCCTTTATCGTCTCCGGTAACTAGAAAGTCATGGCTCGTGGGCTTTGCAGCAAGTAGGCTTCAGGCACAGCTGAATCTAGTGGTCCAGACTCTGTCCTCAGAACTTTATCTCCCCATCTCAGCTTTGCTTTTTTCCATGTCGGCTTCATTTCTAAGGCTAAGTCCTTCCATATGGCGGCAAAGATGACCAAAAGTACCTCGAAGGTTACATCTTCCTTAGAGTTCATAATCCAGAGAAAAGAAGTTCCCACTCCCTCTCCCTCTCCCCTTACTCTCTACTCTCACACTCTCTCTTCCCCCATATAATCCTAAAAAGAAAAATAAGAATGAAGAGGAGGTCTAATAGGTCCTTAACAAATCACCAAGTCTAACGGATGGGAATGCCAACTGGCCACAACAGTCAGGGGCCCACATTTGAAAGGGTAGGTAGATTCCCCACAAATGACAGTTCCATAAAATCCCAAAGGAACAGGATTTTCTCTTTTTGGTGGAAGTGGAAAGGGATGCTGGAGGTCATTATGTGCATGGTATCGGAGTCCCATGACAGACAGACTCAGTCATGCCTTAAACTCAGAATTAGCCTGAAAACTTGGAATTGTCCCGTATAGATCTTGTTCATATACTCCATAATAAAGTCAGAAAATAATCAAATTATTTTGCCTCAATTATAAAGCCTAGGAATAATTATAAATATAAGTAATTATTAACTCCATGTCTGGCATACCAGGTATGACTCTGCTTCAGAAAATACTTCCGAGGGAAGTCAGAAATAGGGTAGCCAGTCATGCTAGTTTGTCCAGGACTTTGCTTTCAGCACTGAAAGTGCCTTATCCCAGAAAATCTACAGTCTTGGGCCAACCATGTTGGTTGATCACTCTCAAATGAGCCTTCAGTTTCTGTTATCGTTTGAAGCAAACAAGAGCTCACAGCTCCAGGCCAGGGGCAATAGGGCCCAGCTCTGCACTCTTGGAATCCAGAGTCCTCCCCCATGGTGTAGTGATGAAGCTCTGCATCACCAGAAAGCGTCCGCACCAGAAAGGTTCCACATTCTCACCCCACCACACCCCTAAGACACATGCACAGTGGGAGGAGGGCGGTGTCGTTTCCACTTCGCAGGAGATAGCTGCAATGCTTCTCTACACACGTGACACAGGGCCTGAGCCCAGTTTCCCCCCTACCCCCTCCGGGTCCTCTCAGGAAGGAGCTGGAGAATCCAGTTTTCCTGAATTGCTTGAGGCTCCTGCCCCTCTCTGCTCCTGCCCCCTGTCTGCCAGCTGCGCTTGGCTCACCTGCACCCTAAGCCTCACCCAGCCTGTCTGGATTGCAGCAGCAGGACTGCAGAGTCAGCCCAAAGGTGGCCCCACCCACCCTGTCACCATGGATGCCCTCTGCCCCAGTGCCTCCTTCCTGTTGCTTGGCTTTCCCAGGTCCTGGAGCCCACCTGCTGCCAACCAGACACAGCCAGTAGGAGGGAGGCAGGCAACCAGGCAGGAGTGAGCCTCCCAGAGGTCACGTTGTGTCAAAGAGCCGGGTCATCACTCTCTACTTCCTGGGTGCACATTCTCTAGCTCCAGTCCTCATCACTACCTTAAGATCAACCAAATATCACTAAGAAAAAAAAAAAGGCAGGACAAGCAGGGCTGAAGCTTGTGGGGACAGCTGGAAATGAGTCTTTAGGGTCCTGTTGTAGGAGCCCCAGGGGCTCATGATGCTAAACCAGTTTGGTACAAAGTGACTTCCTTCTCCAGTGAGGGATCATGGTCCTTCTTCCCCTGACAAGAAAGAGCACATGTGCATCCCGCTTCCAAGTACACACACACACAGACACACTCTCACACGTGTGGTGTGGGGGTGGGGAGAGGGGCTGGCAGCCCTGGATCCTGCTGAGGACAGGCTACGAGCTCTGTTTTCAGCCGCCACCCCCAGTGCCCTCCTCACAGGGTCTCCCATCCCCCTCACCAAATATCAGCCTGCGGTAGTCATTTTTGCTCTTTCCTGACCATTAACTTGGCTGTACCTGCTTTCTAGCACTCAACACGCTGCTTCGACAGTTTGATGTCCATCATATTGTATTCAGAAGGACGCTGTGAATCTCCTGTTTATTCTTATACTGAGCTGATGTCCGAGCAAGGCGTGGCCTCAGTGGGCAGCAAAAGTCAGAAACAGGAAAGGGCCCTGAGGCTGCCTGGTTCTGTGGTCTTACCATTGTTGTGTCTCAGACTCACCTGAGATGATGGAAGCATACGGATGCCAGGCCCCACTCCTAGGGTTTTGGACTGACTTAGTCCAACCTCCCATTTTACAGAAGAGGAAAGTGAGGCCCAGAGAGAGGGAGCCATTTGTTTTGTATCGCACGGCAGAGCTGTAACTGGAGCCCACGACTCCTGGCTTCCAGGGCAGTGCTCTGCCCCACACCATGGTGTCTTCCCAAACACGATGGACCCTGACCTTGAAACAAAAGGAGCCAAAACATTCCTTGGCTCTGCTGGTATCTGTCAAACCCATGACTTGATGTGAGGGCCTCTCGTGCCAATTGCCCAGCCCCCATCTCCCCTGTCCTGAGAGATAGTGGGGAAGAGCTCTCAGGAAATGACTGCAAGACTTTGGCTCAGGGCCTTGAACCAGATGGAATCAGTGGGGAATTCTGTTCCTCTGCTAGAACCTGACTGGAGCCAAATTCAGTCTAAAGACACAGCACCAGTGAATGGGGTAGACAAGAACCGTCAGATACAGTTCTTAAAACAACAGTGCCAGGAAAACCTGGCCCTGTCAGGTCAGCCCCAGGCTGAAAATGCTGGAAGACCCCCTTAGCCCTCTCCCTGTGGAATCTGGGAGTTCCCCCCCACTGCCCCCCACCACGTTCCCTGACTGAGGAGCTGACATTAGGAGACCTGTAGGGGGTGGGCATGTTTGGCCAGCTGGCTTTGGACCAAGAAAAGTGAGGGCTGCTAGTTACAACTACCCCTCTGTGGGAGGAGCCAGGAGCTCGGCTCCCTGCTCCCATCTGCCCAGTGGGCTCCCTCAATCTTGGCTGGGTGGGGAACAAAAGGGAAGCCAACCGAATAAAGAAGAAAAGAAGGGAAAGGGAAAGGAAGAGAAGAAAATGAGAGAAAGGAGGGAGAGTGGAGAAGTGCCAGGACAGGAGGCTAGGATTATCAAATGAGCCCAGATGTGACATCACACTCCCTCTAGGTCACTAGGTAAAAATCAATCAGACCCAGTCATTCCAGTCATAGTTATTTTCTCAAGAGAAATGAAGACTCATATATACACAAACACCTGTGCCTGTGTTTAGAGCAGCTTTATTCATAATTGCTGAAAATGGGAAACACCTTTGTCCTTCAACTGATAAATGAATGAACAAATTTATTTTACAATTTAAACAAATTTAATTTTTACCATGGAATACTACATAGAAATGAAAAAGGAAGAACTCATACAATGGCATGGATAAATCTCAAACTTTGGCCAAACAAAAGACAATACTATGATTCCACTTATATTAAGCTCCAGAAGTGACCCATCTAGTCAATAGCAGCAAAGAGCCGATCAGTGTTTCCCTGAGGCCCAGAGGGAAGGGGAGTCATTGACCACAAAAGACTGTGAGGCAGCTTCAGGGAGCAATGAAAGTGATTTCTGATTTGAGTGTGGTGGTGGTTATACATTTGTATGTGTTTGTCAAAATCTATCAAATGAATACACTTTATTGGGTTAAATTGTACCTCAATAGAGTTTATTTCTAAAGTAAAAAAAAAAAAAAAGGTCAATTCACCAAATGGTGAGTTTACCAAAAGTAAAATCTTTCTACTAGGTCATCAGGAGACCTGCAGGGTGGTGGGCATGTTTGGCCAGCTGGCTTTGGACCAAAAAGTGAGGGCTTCTTGTTACAACTACCCTTCTGTGGGAGGAGCCAGGAGCTCGGCTCCCTGCTCCCATCTGTCCAGTGGGAGCCCCTCAACAAAGGCCCCCCTCGCGTGGTGTTCACCGAGCTGGGTGCTCAGGATCCAGCAACCCCAGCCAAGCAGTTCTCACTGTTAGGGCCCACAGCTCTCACAACTTCCAGGCCCCCGCAGGCAGCCTTGCAGAGTTTCCGTGAACCTTCTCCAGCCTCTTCCATCTACTCTCCAGGTGGACACATCTGTGAGGCTGCATCTCCCAGAGATCAGACGTGCTCTCAGCTCAGCCCCCGAGACTCTCTCACCGCTATACCAGCTGCCAGGTGGTGGAGGTGGGGGCAAACAGTACCAGAAATGACCGCCTATGTATTTCTCCGTGTCTCTTATCTATAGGAAAGCTGAGTCCTAGAGAAATTCAGAAACCAAGATTTAACTTCTGATTCTCTTTGTATTTTGAAGACAGTCTCCTACCTCAGGACAGCAGCGGCCCGAGGCCCATTTGAGGGAAGAAAGGACCGTAGGGATCGCAATGACAAAAACAAAACACAAAACCACACAGGTTAAAATATTCACTTCATCCTTTTTAAAAAAACTCTTTGGTAAATCTCTGATTCCCAGGAGGGGCTCAACAATGAGTTCCTTACTTACAGGAAGCCTGTGTTTGGAATTGGTTTCTCCAGAATTAGGGCCACCTCCTGCCTGCCCAGCAAATGTTCTCCACCGATGTCACAGCAGCTGACTCCTCTATTTACCAAAGTCACCTGCTTCTGACACCTGGCACCGTGTGGGCTCCATAGTCAGGGGACTCCTGCCCTACTTGGCCTCTGCCGACATCTGGCCTCATGGCCAGCAGAAGGCCCTTCCATCTCTGCAAACTGGCTTGACAGGAAGGAAGTGTCTGCCTATGTAGACCTAGCCTGACCTAAATGCAGATGGAAAAGAATCTGCTGTGGCCAGGCCAAGCGACCAGAGACAGTGAAGAATGAATGGAGCCTGTAACCTCACCTCCTGTCGCCTTTCTCTGACACTCGCAGGCCCTGCTCTGGATTTCTCTTCCTTCCATGACCTGCAGGTTTACCTTTCCTTGGCACTGTCTTCTCAGGCCCAGAATGACAGCTTGAGAAGCGGAGACAGAGTCTGCCTGGAACTGGGGGCACCGGCAGCCTGCAGGGCATTTGGATAGGATGAGACCCATGGCCACTCCTGGTTGGTGAAGAGGGAGTGGTACTTCTTTATCAGGGGCCTTTTGCAGGCCACGGCTTGCCCCAAGCAGCCACCCTGGGCTGATGAAGGAGGCACGCCTGCCTTCCGGCTCACCCAAACACAGTGCTGATGGCCACCTGTTCTGCCTGTAGGAGTGGGCTTTGCTCTCTTTCTTAAACATTTGCTGCTCATGAGTCAGCACTGCCAACAAAAGAATCATCATGATTCTCCTACTTGGCATCTGGGATCTTATTTAATTTCCTTTCTGAGTCTTCCTACCTTTCTTCATGCTGTTTCACCCGACCGAGAAATGCTCTTTCCTGGATCCTTCTCTTTCTTTCAGACAAGTACAAGTTTTTCCTGTTCCAGGCAGCCTCCGCTGACTTTCCCAGTCCTGGGAGGCTCTGATCCCTGAGCAGCATATTTTTCCTCATATGTGACCCAGTCATCCTGAGATCATTTGTGTGACCTTCCTGTCTCATCCAGCGTAGGCTGTGAGCTCCTTGGGCAGGTGACGTCTTAGTGTCTGAGGCTGTTGTCCGATGGATCACAGCACTTGTACTGACTCCATTGCTAAGTAAGGGCAAGCCGTGTGCTAAGATTTGGTTCATCTCGTCTTCACAGCCACCCTAGAGGTAGGAATTATTATGCTTCCCATTTTACAGATGGAGAAACTGAGGTGTAGAGGGATAAATTTATCCAAGTTTATGCAGCTAACATGCGACAGAACCAGTGGTTCAAATCCAAGTCTATGAAACTTCAGTGTCTAGACCATGAACTAATCGAACTATGTTCAGTCAAGTCTGAGACAATGACAGTGTCACCCTCACAGAGGTGACAGTTGACAAAGAGCAAATTCAGTGTGCAGAAGGCTCTAGGCAGTCTTACTGTGTGTGAGAGAGAGTCAGGGACAGGAAGATAAAACCTATCATCCAGTTGAAACCAGAGACACAAGCTTTAGTAGCAGGAATGTCACAAGGTTGACAAACGTTGAGCTGTGGATACAGGTGCTTCGAGAATGCAAAGCACTAAGTTGGACCTTAACATCTTCTTATTAGAATAAGGAAGGGCAGGATCTGTTGACAACACTAGGAACATAATTAGTACCCATGTTAGAATGAAGATATTTTCTTGTCGTATTTATCCTTATTTTATATCTTGTCATCATGAAATAGTCATGTCTTATCTGTTGGCCAGAAGTTCTGAGACATCTTAATGTATTAACTTCAATGGCTGATAATTTTTTTACCTCCCGTTACTTGAAGGATATAATATTTGCTTCCCACTATGTTGCCCCAAATTTATTTACTCATTGTATGTTGTGTTAGCTTCTGCTGAACAGCCCACTGATTCAGTTATACATACATACATATACATACATATATATATTCTTTTTCCTATTCTTTTCCATCATGGTCTGTTATAGTATATTGAGTATAGTGCCCTGTGCTATATAATAGGACCTCGTTGTTTATCTGTTTTATATACAATAGTTTGTGTCTGATAACCCCAAACTCTTAATTTACCCCTTTTCCACCCCCTCTCCCTGTTTGGTAACCATAAATTTGTCTCTAGGTCTGTGTTACTCATTACACGTTTGTTTTAGGAAACTGAACTTTCTCAATGAACACAGGACATAAAGAGGCCTTTTACAAACAATGGGGAATCTCAATTTTCAAGGCCAGTAGCATCTCCTGAAAGGCTGAGTGTATGATGGTTAAAGCCAGAAGTTCTGGGACAGACTGATTTGCATCACAGCCTCATCACTGGTGACTCAGGCTGAAAAGAATCTCCCTGCATTGTGGGATACCAGAGTTCAATCCCTCTGTCAGGAAGATCCCCTGGATAAGGGAATGGCTACCCACTCCAATATTCTTGCCTGGTGAATTCCATGGACAGAGGAGCCTCATGGGCTACAGTCTATGGGGTCCAAAGGCTCAGACACAACTGAGCAATTAATACCTGTCACTTACCATGGTGAGTTTGAACAACTGGCTTATCTTCTCAATTCTTTAAAATGAGATAAAAATAGTGTCTACATCTCAGGTAATACAAGATATGGAAAGCAGTCCCTGTCACTTTGTAAGCATTCAATAGATGGTAATCACTTTGTTCCTGTTGACATCTGTGTGATGGTCCAGTGGTTAACTTGCCATAACTAGCCACCAGTAAGAAACCGATGGGCATTCGGTGTTTCCAGTTGATGAACAAGATAAGCAATGTTCCTGCCCTGAAAAGGTTAATGGTCTAGTGGAATGAGGCAAAAAGAACAGATAAACAAGATAATCAAGATATGCTTTATTGAATTTGATTTAATTTAACTTAATTAGTAGCTAGAGCAACACAGAAGCAAGTAGATAAGTGAAGCCACACGAGTTATGAAGGGTGGATAGGACAGGGTTCCTGGAGAAAATGACATTTGAGCAGAGCCATGACCGAGGAGAAAGAGCCAGCTATGCACAGTGTGGAAGTCAAGGACTTCAGGCAAGGGAATGGCAAGTGCAAAGTCCCTGAGGTGGGAAAGAATTTAGCATGTTCAGGGCATAGAGGGCCATGAGACAGACCCCGATATTTAAAGAAGCTTAATATATGATAAAAACTAAGATCATGGTATCTGGTCTCATCACTTCATGGCAAATAGAAGGGGGAAAAGTGGAAGCAGTGACAGATTTTATTCTCTTGGGGTCCAAAATCACTGTGGACAGTGACGACAGCTGTGAAATTAAAAAACAGTTGCCCCTTGGAAGGAAAGTTATGACAAATATAGACAGCATATTAAAAAGCAGAGACATCAATTTGCCAACGAAGGTCTATATCAGTTCAGTTCAGTCAGTTGCTCAGTCGTGTCCGACTCTTTGCGACCCCATGAATGGCAGCACGCCAGGCCTCCCTGTCCATCACCATCTCCCGGAGTTCACTCAGACTCATACCCATCGAGTCCATGATGTCATCCAGCCATCTCATCCTCAGTCATCCCCTTCTCCTCCTGCCCCCAATCCCTCCCAGCATCACAGTCTTTTCCAATGAGTCAACTCTTCGCATGAGGTGGCCAAAGTACCGGAGTTTCAGCTTTAGCATCATTCCTTCCAAAGAAATCCCAGGGTTGATCTCCTTCAGAATGGACTGGTTGGATCTCCTTGCAGTCCAAGGGACTCTCAAGAGTCTTCTCCAACACCACAGTTCAAAAGCATCAATTCTTCAGCGCTCAGCCTTCTTCACAGTCCAACTCTCACATCCATACATGACCACTGGAAAAACCATAGCCTTGACTAGACGGACCTTAGTCGGCAAAGTAATGTCTCTGCTTTTGAATATGCTATCTAGATTGGTCATAACTTTTCTTCCAAGGAGTAAGCATCTTTTAATTTCATGGCTGCAGTCACCATCTGCAGTGATTTTGGAGCCCAAAAAAATAAAGTCTGACACTGTTTCCACTGTTTCCCCATCTATTTCCCATGAAGTGATGGGACCGCATGCCATGATGTTAGTTTTCTGAATGTTGAGCTTTAAGCCAACTTTTTCACTCTCCTCTTTCACTTTCATCAAGAGGCTTTTTAGTTCCTCTTCACTTTCTGCCATAAGGGTAGTGTCATCTGCATATCTGAGCTTATTGATATTTCTCCCGGCAATCTTGATTCCAGCTTGTGTTTCTTCCAGTCCAGTGTTTCTTCCAGTCCAGTGTTTCTCATGATGTACTCTGCATATAAGTTAAATAAGCAGGGTGACAATATACAGCCTTGATGTACTCCTTTTCCTATTTGGAACCAGTTCTCTATGCCACCAGAAGCTATGGGAGGGTTCTAGTCAGGGCTGTCAAATAATCTAGTTTATGTTTTGGTGAGATTCTGCAGAGAACGGCTTATAGCAAGGCAAAAGTGCAAGCGGGAAGACCAGTTAGACTGAAGCTGTAGTTGAGATGAGGGAGAAAATGAGTCAGGCTAGAGCAGTGATAGTGACTCTGGGGAAAAGCTGGAGGGAAAAAAATTTTACCTGAGTGCAAAGGGCTGAGGACACGGCCTACTATCACCCTTGGTGCCTGTGAGCCCCGAGTTTGTCTTTTTAAAAAAATATTTATTTACTTGGCTATACCAAGTCTTACTTGGGGTATGTGGGATATAGTTCCTCCACCAGGGATTGAACCCAGGCCCCCCACATTGGGAGCACAGGGTCTTAGCCACTGAACCACCAGGGAAGTCCCCCAAGTTTGTATTTTTGACTGTTACGTCCCTGAGCCCACAAATCCTTTCCCATCCTCTCTCTCCAAAGAAAGGCAATCTTTATTCAGCGTTCTTAGTGTTGGATAATTGCTACAGTGAAATTTCATTGTTGTTTTAATTTCTCTGGTTACCAGTGATTTTGAACATCTCCTCAAATGCTTGTTAGGTTTCTGGGTTTTCCCCTCCTATAAATTGCAAGTTCAAATCTGGTTCACTTTTTTAAAATATATTTATTTATTTAGTTGGCTATGCTGGGGCCTAGTTGGGCATGTGGGATCTAGTTCCCTGACCAGGGATTCAGCCTAGCCCCATGCACTGGGAGCATGGAGTCTTAGTTACTGGACCATCAGGAAAGTTTCTGACTCCCTTTTTGTATTGGCATGGCCATCTTTTTCTTGTGGAGTATATAAGAATTCTTTGTATATACTAGACACGAATCCTTTTGTGATTTGCAACTGCACTGAAAATATCTTCTGTTATTCTATCAGCTATCTATTAACTATTTCTCTGTGTTCTTAGTTGAGAGAAACCCTTACTTCTTATGTAATCCAACTTAGAAATGTTTTTGTGGTTTGTGGATTCGAAATGATGTTTAAGAAATCTTCATCCCAGGACCACAGATAGATTCTCCTATGTTGTCTTCTGCTAACTTCATAGTTTTCCATTTCTTATGTTATAAGAACATACCCATTCACAGCCCATCTTTTTATATGGGGCTGGGTGGTGATGCTGTTTTGTTTCATATTACACACTGAGCCATTCATGGGAGAAGGCAATGGCACCCCACTCCAGTACTCTTGCCTGGAAAATCCCATGGATGGAGGAGCCTGGGAGGCTGCAGTCCACGGGGTCGCTAAGAGTCGGACACGACTGAAGCGACTTAGCAGAGCCGTTCATGACCATGTCATCTCTTAAACTGCTCTTTTTCTGCTGACTTGTGGTGCCCATTTGCTCCTGTGTTAAGTTCCCTTAAACACCAGGGTCTATCTCTGACTCCTCTATTTTGTTTCATTGGTTCTATTCTTACGCAAACAACCTACTGCTTGTGATAGTGTGACTTCATAGTTTGTTTTAGTATCAGGCAGGGTGAGACCCCTCTTGACTATTATTTTTCAGAAGTGAGTTTGTTACCCACAGATATTTCTTAAGAGGAAGACATTCGGGATTCATTTTGGAGGTAGAACTGTGCTTATGGCATCTTTTCCTTTACCCCAGTTTTACATTTCTCTTTATTTAAATTTGACCACATTTCCCTATTGGTTTCTAGTTTTCATACCTTGCTTAGAAAAATCATCTTCATCTGCCTCATTCTCTAATATTAATATTTTATTTTAAGTCCTCTATAGTGTTGTTTTAATGTGACTATTTAATCTGTCTGGAATTTATTTTTGTGTGGTTATAAAGTTTATAACTAACTTTATTTTATTCCAAATGGTCAGCTAACTTTTCTAATAATGAATAGTCTGTCCTTTTCTCACTGATTTAAAATACTTCCTCCATCATATAATGAAATTTCATACATACATAGGGTTGTTTCTGGGCTTTACTTGGCTTATGGAAAGTGCTGGAATCCAGAATTTTTGACAAGAATGCAGGAGCATTAGATGAGTTAAGCAGTAAGTTAACCTGTTAAAATGACAGGTTGAGGGGTGTGGTTATAAAGGTCACTGGTCAGCCAGCTGTGTGGGGGAGGAGCTCATGAGAGGCTGGAGGCTGAGAATCAGATGCTGCAGATGGGGTGGGAGGGAAGGGACAGGCTCCCAGGTATCTTGAAAGAGGGAAGGTGAAGAATTCATCCTTGCCGGTTCTCCTGAGAGATGTTAGTTGAGCCACTGGGGAGGAATGTACTTTTCAATGCTGGGTTACCTGAGGCTAAGAGGCTGCTGGTGAAAACAGATCCTGGTCACCTCAATCAATGAGAGTCAGTTAACAAGAACCCCAGATATAGACAGAGGTAAGGGTTCAGAGGAGCAGCTTGGGGGTCTCTGGGGAGATCTCAGGCTCTCTGCTCATCAGGGAAGAAAAGGCAGTGGGTAGAAAGAAACTGAGTCCCCTCCACTTTGTGCGGAGATGGCTTCAGACTTTCCACAAGAAGGAACTCTGGGCACAGGGGC
Source organism: Capra hircus (assembly GCF_001704415.2). Classification (NCBI taxonomy): domain Eukaryota; kingdom Metazoa; phylum Chordata; class Mammalia; order Artiodactyla; family Bovidae; genus Capra; species Capra hircus. The sequence continues at coordinate 65,630,214 of NC_030817.1, forward strand.
ATTGATCTGGAGCATCAGCAGTGTACCAAGAACACTGTCATAGCTTAAATTTTATATTCATTCAGAGACAGCCTGGATTGGAGAAGGCAGTTAGGCACCCTTCACCCATAGTGTGGACATTGCCTTGTGCCCGGCACTGTGCCTTTCCAGCCCACTCCCACCATTCCCACCCAGTCCTCTGTCCCCTCCTGCTCTACTGAGAGTCCACATGGTCGATTTCCTGCTTAACTCAGCCCTCTCTTGTCCCCTTGGTAAATCACAGATTCTTCACTGTTTCCTTCCCGACCACACCCCATCAGCACAGAACTGGACAGCACATGCTGGAGGGTGGGTCTGCTCTGTCTGCTGTTTTAACAGCTCCCACCTGGGTCAGAGACTGTAGAGAGTGCAGGGGAAGAAACGTCCCCCCTCTCTCCTGTTCGCCTCCTATTCAATTTTATCTCACTCAACCCAAGTGAGGCCCTGCTCTTGAGGATTTAATGGACAAATGAAGGAATACAAGGATCGGAGAGCCAGATTTTGCATATACTGCCTAGGCTGGATGGAGTGAGGGGAGGGCAAGGGAGGTTATGGCTAGGCTCCTTCAAGTTCTGGACATTGAGGAGTGCTTAGGAGCCTGGGGCTTGCCCTGGGCCTGTTTGATGGTGAAGGAGGGGGTGGAGGGAATGGACAGCACATGGGCTCGTCAAGAGGAAGGTCACCCTTCCCTCACCACAACCCTCACCTTTTCAAGTTCAGGACACTGCAGTGCTGTGGGCTGGCTAGTCCATGACATCAATCAGCATTGCTTTCCCAAAGTTCAGCTCTGATCATGCCACTCTCCTGCTCAAAAACTACTGATGGCTCCCCATTGCCTGGAGAATAAATCCAAACTTAAAGCACAGATTTTAAAGGTCACAGCTATGGGACCCTAATGTATCTTTCCAGATTGTTCCATCACAGAGCCTCCCTTGTCTCTGCCCAGCTCCCACCACCCTCCATATCCCACTCACCCCCTATACCTCCTCCCACACAGCTCACTACTCTGATGCCAGACCACTTGCATTCTTGAGCATACCCTGCTTTCTGGCCTCCCTACTCCTACTCATGCTGTTCCTCCTCCCAGCATGCCTTTCTCACCCATCATTAGCTATTGCAATCCTGTCCATCCTCCAAGACTCAACAGGTGCCATCTCCTCCATGAAGCCATCTCATACCCAGTCCTTCCCTTTCCAGCTGACACTCGTTTTCCAACTTCTGTGTTCTCTAAACCACAGCTTATTAGCTCTGTAAACCACAGATGTTTACAGATGGAAAGAGTTTATACTGCTCCTTCTAGGATACCCCCGTTAGCATAGCAGACTCAGCGCTCTGAGCTTCTGAGGGGTTGAAAGCACTGGGCTCCCTGGCTGGACTGTCAGCAGCTTCAAGCCTGGGATTTCCTCTCTTAGTAGTGTGTATGCAGTAGGTGCTCAATAAGTGTTGTGAACTAAATCCAATATAGTAGAATCCACCAAGGACTTGTCTGATGGCTCGGTGGTAAAGAACCCACCTGCCAATGCAGGAGCTGCAGGTTCGATCCCTGGGTAGGGAAGATATCCCTGGAGAAGGGCATGGCAACCCACTCCAGTATTCTTGCCTGGAGAGTCCCATGGGCAGAGGAACCTGATAGGGAACAGTCCATAGTGTCACAAAAGAGTTGGACATGACTTAACGACTGAAAAACAAGACTTCACCAAGGGATGTGGATGCTGAGTTTGTGTCCTTGGCAGAGGGGGATGGCAAAAACAGAAAAGGATGCAAGCTGAGAGAGGTCTAAGCTAAGGCCCCATCCCCCCTCTGGAGGGCCTGGCAGGCAGAGAGGAGCAGGGTGGGGACGTCTTCCTCCTGCACAGGAGGAGGCTCCACGGATACCACCAACCAGGTTCCATATCTGCATTCGAGTCAGCCCTGCATTCATATTCACCCTGAGTTTCATACAATCACTTTAATCCATGAGCCAGAAAAGCCGGTTGTAGGGCCCCAGGCAATAGCTCAGGCAGGAAACTCCCAGTGCACCCAGCTGGGTAGCCGAGCAATCAAGCCACCTCACAGGTCCCCCAAGTAAGCCAACCACCAGGACAGAGATAAGAATCAGGGGGGTGGGGTGGGAGCATCCTCGAAGCTGCCCTGAGCCCAGACAGGGGCTGGGCCCGCCCTCCGTTGGCCTCCCGTGAGGGAGGGCAGGGAGCACTTGCCCTTGACTCCTCATCACCAAGGATTCGAGCAGTTACTTTCTTTCCCTCATCCTCTAACTTTGGAGTCCTGGTCATGGTCTCTGCCTCTCCTGAGGTCCCTGCCCACAGCTTCTGGGGTGCTGAGCCACTGGACTAAGTAGAGTTCGGAGGGAGGACACATTCCCCAGAGGGGCAACTCTGAGCCAGGACCCTGACAAGCTGCAAAGACAGGGCTTCCCCCAATCACAGCTGGGCTAATCCTAGAGTCAGGAGGGTCCGTCAGCGTCTTCCTGCCACTTCCCCCAATCATGGCTGGGCTAATCCTAGAGTCAGGAGGGTCCATCAGCCTCTTCCTGCCACTCCCTGGTCCAGTGGACAGCCTGATTGTTCTCCTGGGGGCAGCAGACTGCTGACCCTGCCTGTCCCTGCATTTTCAAGATCTGAAGCCCTGAGGGTCCCTTGATACGAGAGGCCTGTGTCCAGGACTCTACCCGGCTACCCATTTGAGCCCCTCCCAGAACAATCCAGCCACTGCCGAGAATCCTCTGGAGGGCGGAGCTCTGAGTCAGAGTATAAGTTCCCCATCTCACCAGCCAGCTACAGAGCCACATGATGCTCCAGAAGCAGATGCCTGTGTGGGTCTCCCACTACCCGCCAGACTCATGCCAAGAGGATGGGGACAGGCCCGCGGCCACCTGTGCATTGGAGGTGAGGGAACAGGGCTGGGTGGGTGGGACAGAAGCCGAGGGCAGGAGACACGCTCAGGGAGGGATGGGGTCACAGCGGACTCCAGAGACATGGAGCACCTTGGCTACGGCAGCCCCTGCTTGGCACTGGGAGACACAGTCTGGCCCAGTTGGTGCCAGGCCTCTGGGTGGATGGCCCAGCTTCAGATACCAGCAAGCTTGACAAGATGCATGGGAGTAGCTCAGGGCCATTCTGGGGCCAGCAGCACCCAGGAAGTGCTCAGCACTGCCGGGGATGGGTCACATTTGGCCTCTCCTAGCAGCGAGCAGGCTTTCACCCTGTGGACCTGCCGAACTGCCTGCTGTGAGAGTGTGTGGTGTGGTGTCAGGTGAAGACCAGTGCCAGTGCCGACATGTCCCCATTGGCCACGAAGCGCTCCTCCTAGTTTTGCGGTCGAGACCCCTGGGTCCATATAACAGCTCCCAGGGAGAGCCCAGGTTCACGGGTCAAAACGCCAGGGCTCTGGACCAGTTCTGTCTGGGCTTTCCCACCTCATCTCAGTCTTCCAGTTTGCTGCCGGCATGCCATGGCAAGCACTGTCAGCAGTGACGTCTTCCTGTTGACCTTCCCCCAGCCCACACTAGATCATGGAATGAGATGAACGATGCCCCGCAAGTGTTTTGTCTTGGGATGGGAGGTGGAGACCCTGCTCAGTCTCCAAGGATCCCAAGAGGGAAGTTCCAGGCTGGGTGGCGCCCAGTGCCCCGCTGACTGGTCCAGGATAGATGTCACCTTCTGGGCTGTTTCTGTACAGCCCCCGGGGCGCTGAAAGAGCCTCTGGTCCACACGTGTTCCTGTCTCCCTTGTCTCATTGAGCCTCCAAGAGCTTGAGTGAGGAGAAAGCTCCACAGAAAGGACAGAGCTTACCTTGAAGTGAGGAATGAAGCAATTGAGAGCTGCACTCTTCCCTCTCAGGTCCTGGGGCCTCCATAACTCAGAGCTGGGACTTCTTGCCCAAACCCCTCACCTAGTCTGAGTGATAAAAAGGAACGTGGTCTGGGGAGCTGCTCAAACTAGCAGGGAAGCACTCTAGGGGCCCACAGAGTCCCCATCTGCATGCTCTCCTTTTAGGGAGGGTCCTTGTCTCCTGGAAGCTACTGCCAGGCTGTCCTGAGCTCTGACACAGTATCGCAGGAAACTGATGGATACATCCAGCTCTCCAGCAAGGAGGTGGCATCACCAGCCAGCCCTGCCCCGAGAAACCCTGCAGAGGGGAGTTCCCACAGGCGTCCAGGGAGCTGTCTTCCCTCATCAGCACCCAGACCTCATGGGCTGGTTGGTTAGGGTAGCCTTGACCCTTACTACTTCTGAAATATGGTTGTCATACCCTCCTCCCAGCTCCCACTCCCACCGGGAGCCAGACCCTGGGAGCCACCTGTAACTAAATATTCTTCTAATGTGTGGTGACAGCTAGTTTTCTGGGGTGTTAGGATAGCCCCCACGTGGGAGCTGAGGGTTTTGCTCCTGCCTCTGCTGTTAACTACTCTAGTGCACGACCCAGAGCAAGCTATTAACTGAGTTGGTTAATTCGTAGTGAGGGCCAGCCTCCAAGTGGATGGAATGGGCACTGCCCTGCAGCCAAGTATATCTACCCTGCAGCCCTGCCCCTTCTGGGCTGTGTGACCCCTTTTGAGATGCAAGCTCTTTAACCTTGGTCTTCTTCTCTGCAAAGAGGAATAGTAGTGCCTTCCTCAGAGTCTCGTTAGGGCAGGGAGGCTAGTTGAGAACAGATACAGTGCCCCCAGGTAGAGCAGAGCCTGGCATATGAGAGGAGGGTAATGAATTGTGTTCCCAACCTCCCCACCAGAGCCCTGTCTATAAAGTAAGGGGCTGGAAAGGGGTAATACCAGATTGCAAAATAGTCAATCCTGAGAGTCAAGCTTTTTTCCACATGAGCTGGTAAGATGCCCCTGTCCTAAGGAGGTTTCAAGGGAAATAGAGTCCTGGTGAAACCAACCCCAAGGACCAAGGCTGGGAGGAGGCTGGAGCCAGATGTGCCTACAGCCTGAGCCATGGCTTCCCAGAAACCTGCCATCCAGCTCCCCTGTCCCTACACAGCAGTCCTGGTTGTTAAAGTGTCTAAATACACTTCGCCACTGGTTGCCAAATAGTCCCTGCCTTGAGCTCCAGCCTCCTGAGTGCTCTGTGGTCCTTGTCCCTGGACCCTCCAGTGCCCTCATGAACTGGAGGATTACCACCCACCCCTGATCCAGGGCTGCAGAATAGCTGGTGCCTGGCCATATCTGCTGTTAAACGTTCACTCTGATACCCAGCTAGCAATCCTGTCAGAGGGATGAGCTTGTCCAAGCCCCTGAAGTTCTTACCCGGATCCCATAAGCCACCCCATACACTTGGGTTCCCTAAACCCACCAGTTTCTAGTTCCTATAGTCACAAACACTATCCTTTGATCTAGTACATCTTTCTATTGTGTGTTCATTAGCTCTGGGACCATGAAGGTTTGCTTATGGGGTCGCACAGAGTCAGACACGACTGAAGCGACTTAGCAGCAGCAGCATCACTCCAATTGAGCTAATTATATCAGGAGCAAAATATGTACACTCACTTTAATCCCAGAAGGTCATTTTTCGTAGACTTAATTCCTGGAATCATCCGGCCCCAAGACCTGAGTCCCATGTTCCTGCTGCCTTCCTCCCAGCACGGCCCCTCTGGGCTCTCTCTCACACCCTCAAGGCTCTGTCTCCCTGCTGGCAGGTGGATGAGTGCTTTGCAGAATACTTTGCAACTGGGTGTCTCCTGAAAATTCCTGGGCTAAAGGTGTAAGCTGAGGCTCCAGACCACAAAGCAGCCCTCTGTGGCTGCTAGAAAGTGGGAACTTCTCTTAAAAGCTCTTACAGTCCTGACATGCTCTGGTGGTTTGATTAAGGGAGGAATGATGGACTGTGTCAGAGGAGAACTGAAAGGAGGACTGCCAGAGTGTGGCGGTTGTTTGGGGGCTTTGGGATAATTCAGGGTGAAACAAAAAATCTGCCAGGAAAATAGACTTTCAGAGAAGACTGGGGCAAGCCGCATCTGTCTTCATGTTTGCCGAGGGTCACTTTCAAGTTTAAAGTGACAATATAATCGTAGTCATGAACACAGGCTTAAGAATTAGAGCTAGGGGACTTCCCTGGTGGTCCAGGGGTTGAGACTTCACCTTCCAATGCATGGGGCATGGGTTCAGTCTCTGGTTGGGAAGCTCAGATCCCACATGCCTCATAGCCAAAAAGCCAAAATATAAAACAGCAGTGGCCCACATCACATACAGAGGGGGTCTGCCCAAAGGCACAGCTATGTTTCCAGAACCAGAAGAGAAGTGCAATGCGCAGCCTTTGGTCCAACTGACAAGGCTCAAAAGGCAATCCCATTAGAGCAAGTGATTGACCATGAAAATATTCAGTGTTTCAGAGTTAATCTCACAAAAAGAATCCTCAGACCTGTATGTGACAGTATGGCTTTGTTCCAACTTTGAGGCAGCTGTTGGGAAAAGAGGAGGAAAAAGCCCTAAAGCTGACTTATATATGGATCTCAGGGACCAAGCAACAACCTTCCCAGCCATTGTCCTATTGTTCTTGGTTAGAATTAAGCCCCAAGAAATTCCCTGTGGTCCAGTGATTAAGATTTTGCCTTCCAGTGCAAGCGGTGCAGGTTCGGTCCCTGGTCAGGGAGCAAAAATCCCCCGTGCCTCCTGGTCAAAAAAAAACAAAACATAAAACAGAAATAATATTGTAACAAATTCAGTAAAAGTCTTTAAAAATGGTCCACATCAAAAAAAGAGAGAGAGAGGGCAGGGACATATGTATATCTATGGCTGATTCATGTTGATATTTGGCAGAAACCAACACAATTCTGTAAAGCAATTATTCTTCAATTAAAAAATAAAAAGAAACAAAGAAACAAATTAAGCCCCAGTAGAGCCTAGAAGGACAGACATCAACATAACAATTCTCATGACAAGAAAAAAATTTTAATTACATGTGATGATGGATAACTAAACTTCTTAGGGTAACCATATGACAATTCAAAACACATATATCATCAAATCATTATGCTGTATACTTCAAACTCATGCAATATTATATGTCAATTATTTAATTTTTAAAAAGACAGCAATACTTTTATTATAAAGGTTTTATGAAATTAGAAACTATAAGAGAAGTATCTGGAAAATAGTAATGTTACCAAATGCAAATCTGTGTACCTGATGCACGAATGTGCACCTGATGTGGGGCCAAGCAAAACCAAAATGCTGGAGTTGGGAACAGAGAAAGGTTTGTTGTAGGGCCATGCAAGGAGATGGGTCATGCCTTAAAAACTCATGAACTCCCCAAAAGCTTTCAGCAAAGCCCTTTTCTAGGAAAGACGAGAAAGGAGAGTGGTTAGTTGTTGCAAACTTTTTAGTGTCAGATCCTTTTTTTTTAAATTGGGGTTTACTTGTGTTTCAATGTTGTGTTAGTTTCTGCTGTGCAGAAAAGTGAATCAGCTGTTCGTATACATCCCCTCTTTTCTGGATTTCCTTCCCATTTAGGTCACCACAGAGCACCGAGTAGAGTTCCCCGTGCTATACAATAGGTTCTCATTAGTTCTCTATTTTAAACACAGTAGGGTATATATGTCAACCCCAATTTCCAAATTCATCCCACCCCCCTGCCCTCCTTGTGTCCATACATTTGTTCTCTACATCTGTGTCTCTATTTCTGCTTTGCAAATATCTGTACCATTTTTTCTAGATTCTATATACTTGCATAAATATATGATATTTGTTTTCTCTTTCTGACTTAACTTCACTCTGTATGACAGTTTCTAGGTCCATCCACATCTCTGCAGATGGCACAACTTCATTCCTTTTTATGGCCTAGTAATATTCCATTGTATATACATTCTTGAGGTCAGGTCATGGTCAAGTCACAGTGCTCCTGTAAATCTCCACCAAACCAAATATTATCCTATTAGCTATACCTCAGTACAAAATGTTTTTGGTGTTAAAAACAAATATTATCCTCCATTCTGACGAGAAAGGGCAAGGCCTCAAGGCTCATCTCTTCCCCTCTGAGGTCCTGGCTCTGCTAAGAGGTGGAAGCTCCCTATGCAGGCCAGTTACCCTGCTCAGGAGCATTTGTCCAGCATCCAGTCTAGGTCCTCCCACAGTGCCAAGGCTCAACTGAGGAAGCAGATCTCAGCTGGTGGCACCCTCAGGGCCAGGTCCCCAGACACTGTCCACGTGACATCACTCAGGGAGCCAGGCACCCAAGACCCAGCTGGGCCTCTGGCTCCTCAGTACACCCAAATGAGGGCAGGTCCCCTGGACTGTGACCCATGGAGAGAGCTACCACCATTAGGGCTTGGAGGTGGGGATCAGGGAGACGTTCGCTGCTGCTTCAAGGACTGAACCCAACCAGTGGACAAGCTGTGGTGAGGGCTCTGGAGCTCTGCGGGACACAGCCCTCAGTCTGCCCCTGGCCCCCAGATCACCCACTGGCCTGAGGCTGGAGGGCCCTGGGGAGAAGGCCATGATCAGCCTGCACTGCACTCTGCCCCAGGACCCCTGCAAGGCCAACTGAGCGGGACCTCTCACTGGCCAAGATCAAGGTCTCCTGCTGTGCCCACCCTGCCCCTATTAGAGTAAATGTTCAGTAGATTATATTACAAATATTATCTGACAATAGCCAAGGCAGATGAACTATCTGTGGACAGTCTGAGTTGAAAATAATAAAAGGATTTATACATAGTGATCTTCTCTGAGTATTGGCATTTTGGGAACTCTTTTTCTTCACACTCTCATGGTTTCACCTAAACCCTAATATTATTTTAAATAGAGAAGAACTGCATTTTCTCAAAAGGGTAGAAGGTGACTCTTGTAACATGGAGTAGATTACTCAGAGTGTAAAGGGTTCTAATTAAAAGGCCTCTATTGGATGGGTTGGAGGGATCCAATGGTGCCTGCCTTGGGCACAGGCTGGAAGTGGACAGTAGAAAGACTCATGTAATGCAGACATAAAGGACAGACTTTTGGACCCAGTGAGGGAAGGAGAGAGTGGGATGATTTGAGAGAGTAGCATTGAAACATATACATTACTATATATATAAATAGATAGCCGGTAGGAATTTGCTGTGTGACACAAGGAACCCAAAGATGGTACTTCGTGACAACCCAGAGGGATGGGATGGAGAAGGAGGTTTAAGAGGGAGGGGACCTATGCATACCTAGGAGTGGTTCATGTTGATATATGGCAAAAATCATCTCAAAATTGTAATTATCCTCAAATTTAAAAAAAAAAAAAAGACTCCTCTAAGCCTGGGTAAAATGCTCAGGGAAAGAGATTCCAACTCCAAGATCCAAACAGGAAAGACATGGGCAGAAGAGGCATGAAACTGTCCTTCCTCTGGGGTGGGTTGGCTCAGAGAGGACAGAGGACAAAGCCCCTCACCTCCACAGCCTTGGACCCCCTGGGGACCAGAAGCAATCTCCAGACTGCAGATGGTCCCAGGGGGCAGGTCACTGGAGTCTGGGCAGTGGGAGCCTGTCCAGGTTGAGCCGCTCTCTTCAGTCAAGGCCACCTGCCACTGCTGCGTGAAGAGTGAGTCCAGTGTCCTCTCCATCCACAGGAGGGGCTGTCTCCATGCCACCTGCTGACAGTGAGGGTCATCCGCATGAAGAACGTCCGACAGGCTGACGTGGGTGAGTCTCCCCCCCACTTCTTCCCTCCCTCCCCTCTACTTCTGGGGCCAGGATGGAGACAGGCCTAGAGGGTAAATGGTCAGGGGTCGCTCTGTGTGTGTGTGTGCATATGTGTGTCTGGGTGTGTTCTGTATTCAAGTTGTATTTCAGACTTTGAGGTTTGTATCATTTTCCAGGCCCCTCCCTGTAGCTGCAGCCTTGGCACAAGCAGCCCCTGCAGTCCTCACCTGGCTGTCCACCTTGCGCTCTCCTCACCGCCCTCCCCTCCCTGGGACCCCTTCCAGGAGTCAGCTTCCCTCACCCTGGGCATGAGTTTAGGGGCTGTTGGGATGGAAGGGAAGGGGAAGCCTTTGGGGACCACGAAGCCAGTCAGCTCCAGTGCTCTTCTCAGGACCTGGATCCCAGACGGGCCTGAGAGTGCCTGCCAGGGGCCCCAGTTCTGCATTCAGCCCATGGATATGGTTGACTCACCAGGGCTCTTTGTTCCGGGTCTTCTTGCTGCTTTAATTTCCCTTTCATTCCGGCCTCTGCTGCATTCCCAGGACATGGGGGCCCAGGGAAGTCTCCGGTTTCAGGAAGAAATGAAGACATCTGGGTGGGTAGGACAGAAGCCCCTCCCTATGCTGCCCTCACCTCCCCACCATCCAGGGAGGAAGTCTGGCCCTCAAGGAGGACAAAGCTCTGTGTCAGGGCCCATGACTGAGGGGGTCCCCACTTACTGGCAACCACACAGGAATGGGCCAAGGGCTCCAGGTTCTCCGAAGCTTCCTTATATTGCCTTCACCCTGGGATTCAACCATGCTGGGAGAGCCTGACGCAAGGGGAGGCGTCTATATGCAAAGCAATCATGGAATGGTAATAGAGGATGGCGGACTTCCCTGGTGGCTCAGATGGTAAAGAATCTGCCTGCAGTGCAAGAGACCTGGGTTTGATCCCTGGGTCAGGAAGATCCCCTCAAGAAGGGAATGGCTACATTCCAGTGTTCTTGACTGTAAAATTCCACGGACAGAGGAGCCTGGCAGGCTACCAGTCCATGGGGCTGCAAAAGTGGACCATGCCTGAGCAGCTAACACTCTCACTCTCTTTAATAGAGGATGGCATTCTGATCTTGTCACCACGGGATTTAAAGGACCCTGAAAACTGGGAGTAGCGAAGGAAGGCTGCTTTAAGAGCCTGAGGTCTGAGGGGACAAGATGTGAGCATCTAGAGGTCTGGGAGCCCCATCTGGGGGAGGACTCCTCCTGCATTCCCCCCCCAGCACCTGCCGGGGGCCTGCCCGAGGCAGACAGCACTCGTCCTCCCCAACCTGAGGGCAGTGCCGCGGGACCCATTTGCACATGAGGATTAGCTTCCTAAAGCAGAATCAGTGTTTGATCCCAGGTCTGGCCTGCTGAGGGGTGGGAAGGAAAAGCCAGGAGAGGGAGCCCGGGCTATTCAGAGGATGGATGGGAATCTAGGTGGCACCCTAGTCCTGAGGCAGGCACTGCATGACCTGGAGGGCTTCTGTGCAGATGGAGCAGGAGCCCTGGGGAAGAGGCTGACAGCCTGCTGCAAAGCTATCGCCGCAACACTGCAACGCAAGGATGAGTGTGGAGGTGGGGAAGGGAGGGCCCTACCTCCCAGGAGAGAACAAAGGGACCAGGCAGGATTCAGACCCCGTCCCCGGGACGGTGAGCGTCCAGAGCCCATGCCATCAGTTGCAGCCAGCATGGCTCTGTTCCCAGGTCGGCCAGGGGGCCACGGACTTCTTGGGCTTTTCGGGGCCTCCCAGGCCACCAGTAAGTGACGTGAGGAGCCTGGAAGTGTCCCCTGGATCCGGAGCCTGGTTGCCTCTTTTGCCTTCATTTCCATGCCAGGGTGGGTCACCAGACACCTCCCCCACCCCCCTCGGGGACAGGTCACAGCTGTCTCATGCCTGTGGTGGCCTCGCCTGCCTTGGTTCCTCTGGAGGTGGCTCTGTCCCCGCCCTGCGTGTCCTGCGGGCCTCACACTCTAGGGCAGTCCTGCACCTGTGCTGTCAGACCCTCCCACCAGCCAGGGCACTTCCTGCTACACCCGTCACCTGCGGGCTCCAGAGGTGGAGGTGAGGTGGAGAGCAGGCAGCCAGAGAAACAGGCTAAGGACTGGCCCACCACCTATTCTCTCTTCCCCACGCGTGCCTCTGGCACACAGGCTGCCCTTCGAGGGTACCTGGTCCCCTCTGGAACATGTCTGTGTTTTCCTCATTTCCCTGAGGAACAGAGTTGGGGGCAGTCATGGTGTCTGGGGGTGTCAGCCCAGGTCACGTTGTATCTGGTTCCACAGTTGTCACGGACTGGGCTCTGTTTCTGCCTCACCTGGGTTGAGACTATGCTGACATCTTGCAGGTCCTGGGTCACCTTTGCCCTAAATCGTTCCTCCTGGCTTAGATCAAAAATGATCTCCCCTCTGGTTCAGTCCTGTAAGGGATGCCTGAGTTTCTAAGATTTCTAGGAGCCCCAAAGGGATGAGATTCGGGGGTGGCTCCCTCATCAAGGAGCTAGGTCAGGGCTGCAAGAGAATTGGCCTGGAAATCTTGCAGCTGTCCAGAGTTTTTATTCCCCTTGGGACAATAAATTAAAATTCAAACCATCACCCCAAGATCTGTGAGGTGGGTGTCTCTAAGGAAGATAATGTTCTTGATATCAGTAGAGATGGTTAAGTCGTCTTGGCCACCCACATTCTAGAAAAAGAGATATGTCATTCCTATGACCAAGCCCTTTTTCACTTCATGAGGTACAAGGATTAGAACCAATCTGTGCTTAGGAAATTCCCCAAAGTTCTTAGAATTGGGTCATCCTTTCTTAAGCACTCTTAATTGCCAACACAACAACAGTCACTACCTTACAGTCAGCTCATGATGCCACAGCTTGTCATCTGGGCTTGGCAGCCTCCCTCCGCCATCATCCCTCCCCAGGATTATCTTCTCTTGGGCTGCACTCTCCTTCCCAACCTTAGGAGGACAGGCAGAATGGCTATCTGCAAAAGGACTGGAAAAAAAATTTATGCTTGACGTGTAGGTGTCTGACCAATGCTGGCTCTTCCAGGAGTCTTGTTTTGTTTTTAATCTTAATTGGAGATTTAAGGCTTAGGTCAAAAATTCTGAGACTTCAGTGGATTTGTGTTTGTTAGCCGTTCAGTCGAGTCCAACTCTGCAACCCCATGGACTATAAGCTACCAGGCTCCTCTGTCCAAGGGATTCTCTAGGCAAGAGTACCAGAGTGGGTTGCCATTTCCTTCTCCAGAGCATCTTCCCGACCCAGGGATCAAAGCCGGGTTTCCTGCGTTGCAGGCAGATTTTTTACCACCTGAGCCACCAGGGAAAGCCCAGTGGATTTAACGGGACAATTTTAGGCATTGACTGATGATAGAAAAGGAATCTTAGAGGAAAAGGGGCCTTTCCAGGGTCTGTGAAATCGTGCTAAGCAAGTGGGTGTAGGGTTGTGGGGTCCCTGCCTTCAGGCTCCCCCTGCACAGGAGGCAGGCCAAGAGGAGGGGACTTGGAGTCCAGGAAAAGCCAAAGGAGGGCCCAGGAGGACTGAGCAGGTCCCCAGGGAGTCTCCCTCTGAACACAGCCATTAGACATGCCAACTTACCTGTCTATATCTGTGGTGACTCAGCCCAGAATTTCTGGGGTAATGATATATCCCAATAGCAGGAAGTTGGGGTTTTCTATCATTCGTTTAGTCACAAATATCCAGCGGTGCCAATACTGGGTCTCCTGGGCTTCCCAGGGTTCAGGGGGTGGTGGAGCCACATGCACCAACCTGTCAGCAGTGCTCCCTCAGGAGAAGAGCAGGAGGCTTTGGGCTACGAGGGGCACCTGGCCCAGACTTGGGGGCTTAGGCAAGGCTTCCAGAGGGAGGTCCCTTCTGCAACCTGACAGGGTGGAAGAAGGGTAGTGTGAAAGAGGAAGAGGAGGGTGTTCATGGCAAGATGACACGGCCTCTGAGACCTACAGGGCCCTGGGTTTGGCTGTTACATGCATGTAGCAGTGTGTGTGTGCATGCATGTGTGAATGCCTGTGTGTGTGTGTGGCTGGGAACAGGGCGGGGCTGGGATGATAGGGAGAAGGAATGATGTGAGGCTGGGAAAGTGGGAGGGGTAGCCATGCTGAGTGGGCGGGACTCAGCATGAGTGGGCGGGACTCAGCATGAGTGGGCGGGACTCAGCATGAGTGGGCAGGGAGCCACTGAAGGATCTTTAACTGGGGAGTGACCGATGGGAAAAGAGCCCTTTGGTTTCTCTAGAGAGAGAAGATGAGGGTGGGGCAGGACAGAAGACAGGGTTCCCAGTGGGGTAGTGATGAAGAGATGGCAGAGATGAAGATGGCCTGCACCAAGGCAGTGGCCACGCAAGTAGGGAGAAGTTGACAGGCTGGAGAGCACCAAGATGTTAAATCAACTCAATGTGAGAGTCTGGTCAGGACACCTGAGTTCATAGTGAGGAGGAACAGGTTGGGCACGGAAGGAATGGTAGGATGATGTCACCATTTTCTTTTGATTCTGTTGTGTTTAGATTAATGATGATTATGACATTTAAAGACAGTGTTATCTCATCTCTGTTTGATGGGTGGAAGGCCATGAATTCCAGTTCACTGAATGGTGAAAGATTAGCCTGAAAGATTAACCAGACAGAGGGGATGAAATCAGAAACCAGGGATGCTCATGATGCAAGCCATGGTTATTAAGTCTGGGGAAGTTCTCAGTGTAGTAACAATACAGGACTAAGTCAGTCTTGTGGGGAGGGGTCACCTCTGGTTCCATTCTCACAAGACATTATTAATTATAATTAGGAACTAGTTTGGATCAGTCCTATCAGTACAGAACTCCCATCCCTGCCCTGCTTTATCATCTAGAAGAAGCTTCTCTGACCCTGGAAACTGTATTGACTTTTCCCATTCTCCATGTATCTGGTGGATGTCCTGGGAATTACCCCCAGCAGATTGCCAGAGGAGTGACAAGGGCCATCGTGGCACCGCTTCCTCCCTCCTCCCAGATGGAATGGTGTCAGGACACTGGGTTTTCACCCTATTCCTATCCCTGTGCCTGCCACTGCTCCAAAGAGAAAACCCAGGAGGCCTTCTTTAACTTTAGGAGAGCCTGTTGGGGTCACAGCTTTGTCCTTTGAGCACACACAGCATCATCACATTCATGTTGTTCTTTTGAATGAAAAATAAAGTATGTGGTCTTAGATATGAGGGTTTCTTGGGCCATGTGGGGAGACCAGTATAGATACAAAGAGCCCAGATGGGTACATCTGAGATGTTCAGTGACATGAGGTTTGCATTCCCTGTCCCTAGATCCTGGTGAATAGCCTGTTCTTCTCCAGGCTGTCCCCACTGGGCCTTGGGGCTGAATCCCTCCTCCCTAACAGTGTCCCTTCTAATCCTTGCTTCTCTGCAGCTCAGAGCTGAGCCTTACTTTGGCTTCCCTGGTGCCCTGGGCCAAAGCAAGAGATAAACTTGACCTCTGAGTGGCTAGTCCTTCAGATCGTCCCCTGGCAGAGAGAAAACTGCCCAGCCGTGTGTGTGTATGTTGTTTGCTCAGTCATGTCTGACTCTTTGTGACCACATTGACTATAGCCCGCCAGGCTCCTCTGTCCATGGGATTCTCTAGGCAAAATGCTGGAGTGGGTAGCTATTTCTTTCTCCAGGGGATCCTCCTGACCCAGAGACTGAACCCATGTCTCCTGCATTGCAAGCAGATTTTTTACTGTCTGAGCCACCATGGAAGCTAAAAAACTACATAGTCACAGCCATACCTTGTCCCAAAGCAGCAAGAGCCAGGATGCTTCTGAGAAGAGCCAGAGGCCATCTCCATTCTTAAGACCAGGCAGAGGGGCCTGCGTCCCCTCTGAAACCTGCAGCCTGAAGTCCATGACCTTATCAGGGTTCTGGGACAAAGGTCTCTGGAGAGTCGGGGCCGTGAGTCAAGAGGGGACCTGAAGCTGAGACGAGGCCTCACTCTGGCTTCTGCCTCCACACTCTCTCCTCTTCAGACCTGGGTTGGCTCCTCACCCCCTCACCCTTGTCTTCCTCGGACAGTGAGCCTGACAGACTGCTTTGTGAGCCTTTGGCTGCCCACCGCCAGTCAAAAGAGGCTGAGGACTAGGACCATCTCCAACTGCCGAAACCCAGAATGGAATGAAACCTTCAGCTTCCAGATCCAGAGCCAAGTGAAGGTGAGACACAGGGACAGCACCTGCCTGCAGGTCTGTTCCCTCCTGGCCTGCTTGTCCTTCTCTTTGTTCACGTGTCCTTCTCATGCCTATTTGTCCTTCTCTCTACCCACTTCTTGTCCTATGTCTCGCACTCACCCACTCCTTTCTTCTGCCTGTCTAATATTTGTCCCCCTGGGCATAGTTATCCTTCTACCATCTTTCCTGCTTCTCTGTCCTTTTCCCTAAATTGCCCCTGGAACTGTCTCCTGCCCCCAAATTGAGTGTGTTTCCAGAACATACACCGAGCGGAAGGATACAGAGAGAAAAGCCAGTCTACTCTAGAGGTCCGAGGCCAGTCCAATCCCAAACAGAGGGCTTTCACGGCTGTAAATCCTTTTGGGATGGCTAATTTACTTCTAATTCCTTGGATGCGTGCTCTTTCATTTGTGGAGTTGCTGATTCATGGTATAGGCCTTCTTCAGATATATGTGACTGACTCTACATGGAGTTGATATCTCCTGCGGGAGAATCCTGTCCTGAACATCCTGAGTTTTGACAGCTGCCCCAGGGTGCCCTTCAGATAAATTTACCTTCATCATGAAGGTGTCAGAGCCAGTCCTGAGGCATCTGAGGCTTGACAGCTCCATCTAGCTTACCACTGTCACATTTTAGGAATGCATCTCCTTTTTTAGTTCATGACATATCCATTTGTTTTCAAGTAGAGGTTTGTATTTATTGTTGTAAAAATGTCTTTTCTATCATATATAAGATTTTTGGTGAGAAAGGGGGAGTTTCAGTCTGACCTATGCCATCTTGAAACCAGAATCTGTGCTTGTTTTTTCTGTAGATCTCTGGGGTTGCTGGGTTGGTTCTGGGACACAGCTGGTTTCTTTCTTGGCCTCACCATGTGGCATGTAGTATCTTAGCTCCCTGACCACGAACTGAACTCACACCCCCTGCATTAGGAGCGCTGAGTCTTAACCACTGAACCACCGGTGAAGTCCCACACCTGGTATCTAACAATTACAAAGTCAACAGATCCACTCACTGGGAAGCCCCAGGACCATCTCAGGTCCACTAGATAGGGACCAAAGAGGCAAATCCAGCCCCAACCTACATCTCCCAGGATCCTTGGAACAAGAAGCCTCAGAGGCTAATCTTGGTCACCTAAGTCATCTCAGAGTTCGGCCGGATGATCGGGTAGCTGCTCCACCCTTGACCTTCTGCTTTGGGACCACCCATGAGACCTCACTTAGGGGCTGATGAGCCAAAGGATAGAGCTCCAACACTTCACCCCAACCCAATCAAAGCTTCTGTAATCTTTGCCACACCTCTCCACCTGAGTATGAAATGTAATGGCGTGCTTGAACTGTGTTTTCTGTACCAAAGGAACTGTCTTCGGCTCCCGGGTCCCAGCACTGGATACGTGCTGTATCTTGGCAAATGTCTTGCTTGCTGTGTCCTTCCATCCTTCCCCTATGTGAAATGAAATACCTCACACTTCACAGGCCCCTGCCAAGCTTATAAAAGAGCAAAATTCCCCAGTAGGAGAACTAGAGAAGAAGGGCAGGAAGGCCTCAGAGAGTTGCAAAGGAGGGAATAGACACTTTTCTCCCTTAATCCAGGGCTTCCTTGGTGGCTCAGACGGTAAAGAATCTGCTTGCAATGCGGGAGACCTGGGTTCGGTCCCTGGGTCGGGAAGATCCCCTAGAGAAGGGAATGGAAACCCACTCCAGTATTCTTGCCTGGGAAATCACATGGATAGAAGAACCTGGTGGGCTACAGTCCATGGGGTAGCAGAGTCAGACACAACTAACACTTTCACTTTTCCCTTTATTCATGTCCCCATCACATATGTCCCTCACACCTGAGCTATGCTCGCCCCCATCCCTCAGACCCACCTACTCACTAGGACTGAGGACAGGCCCCTCATCCTGGGAATGGGTGGATGCAGCCTCAGTGACCAGACTCACACCCACCCCTTTTCCCCTAGAACGTTCTGGAGCTGAGCGTCTGTGATGAAGACACAGTGACACCAGATGACCATCTCTTGACAGTTCTCTATGACCTCACCAAGCTCTGCTTCCGAAAGAAAACCCACGTGAAGTTCCCGCTCAACACAGAGGTGGGTGTGGGTGCCCTGGCCCTCAGCCTCCTGCCTCGCGAGGGGAAGCTGGTTATTCCTAAGATGCTGTTTTACGGGATCCTCTCTCTGTAGCCAAGTGGAGAGAAGATAGTCCTACTGTGCAAATCCCAGCGTTTTGGCTTGCTAGCTGTGCAACCTGTAGATTTAATTCCCCTGAGTTCTATTTTCTTGTCTCCTCTGATAATAATATCTACCATACAGGGTCACTGTGAGGCTTAAACGGGAATAAATAATTAAGGCACCTAGCACTGTTCAGTGGCTAGGTGGCTCAGTGGTAAAGAATCCACCTGTCAATGCAGGACATACAGGTTCAATCCCTGGGTTGTGAAGATCCCCTGGAGAAGGAAATGGCAACCCACTCCAGTATTCTTGCCTGAAAAATCCCATGGACTGAGGAGCCTGGTGGGCTACAGTGCATCACAAAGGGTCAGACGTGACTGAGCAACTAAAAGGACAACAAGCCCAGTTCAGAGTACTAAATGGAGATAGGGTAAATGTTGGTTCCCTTTCTTCACTCAGAGCCCTGCTGCTGGGATGGCCCCAGGGGACAGAGGACAGACAAGGCAAACGAGGGCAAATCTGCCGGAAAGGCCCAGGATGTTATTGATTCACCCAACAAGCATTTGAGTGCCCTATGGGAGAGGGGAGCCTGGTGGGCTGCAGTCCATGGGGTCACAGATAGTCGGACATGACTAAGTGACTAACACACACACAAACACACACACAGGGCAGGCACTGTTCCAGGCACTTGGACACCTAAGGGGACGAGCATCCCTGTGCTCACCTGGCTCATGCTCCACGGAGGAAATTAAGGTCTCACGAGGTCATGACTTCCTGAAGTTACACAGCAAGAGACGCAAAGCAGAAGATGAAAGCACGGGCCCCTGGCCTTCAGAGTTGGGCTTGCTGGGGGCAGCATCTCAGCTCTCCCTTGCTCCAAACAGTGAGCCTGTTGGGAAAGCAGGAGAACGATGGAAGCTGGAGGGAGGAGATGAACGACACATGTTCTGGGGCAAAGGGATTTACCTGCTGGGGCTGAGGGTCCACCTCATACCCTGACCTCCTCTGGATGGTCAGTGATGTTCCTGATAAAAAGACTTGGATACAGAGAGAGACAAGGAGGACAAAAAGAGCCAAGAGCAGCTGTCCCCACTCTAAGACAGCAGGACCACCAAGTGGGACAGACACGGACATGCCTGCAGGGTCTCCTGGGGTGGCAAGAATCCTGGTCTGGAGAGAAGTGGAGACACAGCTCACAACTGCAGTCTCTTCCTCCCCCTGCAGGGCATGGAGGAGCTGGAAGTGGAGTTCCTGCTGGAGGAGAGGTGAGTAGGACCCAGCCCCCCAGGCTTCCACCAAGGTCCAGACTCCAAAGCAGCTTCTGCGCACAGGCATTGCACTTTCTTCCTGCAGTACCCCCTCTTCCACTCCCACCCCTGACACCCCTCAAATGCATCAGAATCACTTGGGAATTCCTAAATAGTGTAGG
This sequence comes from Capra hircus, assembly GCF_001704415.2. Taxonomy (NCBI): domain Eukaryota; kingdom Metazoa; phylum Chordata; class Mammalia; order Artiodactyla; family Bovidae; genus Capra; species Capra hircus. Next base: position 65,649,648 of record NC_030817.1, read on the forward strand.
TGCCTGGGCTCCACCCCTTCTCATCCAGGTCTGCTGACGTCAGTGCTACTTTAAAGATCTAGTACTCTGGCCAATTCATCTGCCTCAGATCCCTAGCATTTCTAAGAGTGACTCCTGGGAAGACTTCCTGCCACCATGGGGATGGGACTTTCCCGAGGTCAGGCTAAGAAAGACATCAGGACTAAGGTGTTTCCTCTTGGACCCAGAACTGTTAGAACAAACTCCCCTCAAACCCGGGGCCGAAGCAGAGGCTGTGCCCCTCTGCTGCTAAGTCGCTTCAGTTGTGTCCAACTCTGTGCGACCCCATAGACGGCAGCCCACCAGGCTCCCCCATCCCTGGGATTCTCCAGGCAAGAACACTGGGGTGGGCTGCAGTGCCCCTCTGCAGCCACCTCCAACTCTGGAACCAAGTCAGGGGGAAGCTCGGGGCCAAGGTATGGGATTATTTCTCATCATTTCCAACTAAGAAAAAGATCCAGGCTCCTAGGGGTATGACTGTGCTGTGGACTCACATGGACCTGGGTCACAGAGTTGGAAGTATGGGAAGAAGGGGAGGAAGAGAGAGGAAGGAAGGGAAGGGGCAGTGAGGGAGGGCCCCTTCCTGGAGGGGACAAGCCTGCCCTGGGACAGCAGGGTGCCTTGTGATTGATTGGGTAGCTAGCTTCTTAGCCTTGGCAGGACTGAGTCCCCTGGACTTACAATCAGCCCAGCAACAGGGGAACAATGAGAGGCAGAAACTAGAACAGAAGGCTTGTCAAGCTCCAACCAGAGAATCCTATGTGTAGGGGGGTCTTGGGACTGAAGGGCCTCACTAAAATCAACTTAAATTAAAATTAAAATTTAATTTGGCAAGTTAAAATCAATTTCATTTGTTTCACATTAAAGAAAATCTGAGCTCTCTCCTTTGGTTCTTGGTTTGACAGGACTTTTAGGGGGAAAAGTGTTCCTTGGGTGAATTAGAAAGTGGAGGAACTACGTCAGAATAAGGCTTGACCTGGAGACACAATCCTCTTGGGCTTAGGTTGACGAGGGAGGCTGTGGACTTCCCTAGACTAACTGTAACCAGAGAGGCTCTCTCAGGTTTGTAACACACAGACATTTCACACTCACAAGGCCCCTCTCTGGCTGGGTCAGAACTATTTGTTAATGCATACATTAAAGCACAGAAGGGAGGAGGGGTCCGTTTTTCTACCAGAACTGTTCACATCTGTTCTAGGTGGTGGGCCTCCAGCCTTTTCTTGCAACTTGTTTATCCTTATAACTCCATGCGGTTGCATCTGGTTGGATATAAAGAACAGTAATCCTTTAAGCGAGAAAAAAAGGAAACTCTTCTACTCGCTTTATCCTATAAATCTTTATTTCTAGATATTTTATTTTAAATGTATGCCAGTTTTCTCCTTGTCAATTCCGAAGGCTTCTTAAGCCAGTGTTTTTCACAAGCACTAAGAAGGTTCTGCTATCTCCTTATTGACTCTATATAGGCTCTTTGTCCCCTCTGTGAGAAATCAGTCAAGAATGATATGATTTAGAAAACAGACTTGTGGTTGCCAAGGGTGGGTGGGAGAGTGGGGGAGGGTTGGATTGGAAATTTGGGATTTGTCGATGAAAACTAGTATGTATAGAATGGATAAACAACGAAGTCCTACTGTATAGCTTAGGGAATTAAAGATCCTATGATGCACCATAATGGAAACGTATATGAAAAAGAATAGCACATACTTCAATATTCTTGCCTTGAGAACCTCAAACAGTATGAAAAGATAAAAAGATATGACACTGAAAGATGAACTCCCCAGGTCAGCAGGTGCCTAATATGCTGCTGGAGAAGAGTGGAGAAATCACTCCAGAAAGAATAAAGAGTTGGAGCCAAAGCGAAAACAACACCCAGTTGTGGATGCAACTGGTGATAGAAGTCAAGTCCGATGCTGTAAAGAACAATATTGCATAGGAATCTGGAATGTTAGGTCCATGAATCAAGGTAAATTGGAAGTGGTCAAACAGGAGATGGTAAGACTGAACATCGACATTTTAGGAATCAGTGAACTAAAGTGGACTGGGGAATGGGAGAATTTAATTCAGATGACTATTATATCTACTACTGTGGGCAAAAATCACTTAAAAGAAATGGAGTAGGCCTCATAGTCAACAAGAGTCTGAAATGCAGTACTTGGGTGCAATCTCAAAAATGATAGAATGATCTCTGTTCGTTTCCAAGGCAAACTGTTCAATATCACAATAATCCAAGTCTATGTCCCAACCAGTAACACTGAAGAAGCTGAAATTGAACAGTTCTATGAAGACCTACAAGACTTTCTAGAACTAACACCCAAAAAAGATGTCCTTTTCATCATGGGGGACTAAAATGCAAAAGTAGCAAGTCAAGAGGTAACTGGAGTAACAGGCAAGTTTGGCGTTGGAGCACAAAATGAAGCAGGGCAAAGTCTAACAGAGTTTTGCCAAGAGAATGCACTGGTCATAGTAAATACCCTCTTCCAACAACACAGCAAATGACTCTACACAGGTACATCACCAGATGGTCAACACCAAAATCAGATTGATTATATTCTTTGCAGCCAAAGATGAGAAGCTGTATACAGTCAACAAAAACAAGACTGGTAGCTGACTGTGGCTCAGATCATGAACTTCTTATTGCCAAATTCAGACTTAAATTGAGAAAAGTACAGAAAACCACTAGACCATTCAGGTATGACCTAAATCAAATCCCTTATGATTATACAATGGAAGTGAGAAATAGGTTTAAGGGCCTAGATCTGATAGATAGAGTGCCTGATGAACTATGGACGGAGGTTCATGACATTGTACAGGAGACAGGAATCAAGATCCTCAAGAAAAAGAAATGCAAAAAAGCAAAATGGTTGTCTGAGGAAGCTTACAAATACCTGAGAAAAGAGAAGCAAAAGGCAAAGGAGAAAAGGAAAAATATACCCATCTGAATGCGGAGTTTCAAAGAATAGCAAGGAGAGATAAGAAAGCCTTCCTCAGTGATCAATGCAAAGAAATAGAGGAAAACAATAGAATGGGAAAGACTAGAGATCTCTTTAAGAAAATCAGAGATACCAGGGGAACATTTCCTGCAAAGATGGGCACAATAAAGGACAGAAATGGTATGGACCTAACAGAAGCAGAAGATATTAAGATGAAGCGGCAAGAATACACAGAAGAACTATACAAAAAAGATCTTTATGACCCAGATAACCATGATGGTGTGATCACTCACCTAGAGCCAGACATCCTGGAATATGAAGTCCAGTGGGCCTTAGGAAGCATCAAACAAAGCTAGTGGAGGTGATGGAATTCCACCTGAACTTTTTTAAATCCTAAAAGATGATGCTGTGAAAGTGCTGCACTCAATAGGTCAGCAAATTTGGAAAACTTGGCAGTGACCACGGTACTGGAAAAGGTCAGTTTTCATTCCCATCCCAAAGAAAAGCAATGCCAAAGAATGCTCAAACTACCGCACAATTGTAGTTATTTCACACACTGGCAAAGTACTGCTCAAAATCTCAAAGCCAGGCTTCAACAGTACATAAACCAAGAACTTCCAGATGTTCAAGCTGGATTTAGAAAAGGCAGAGGAACCAGAGATCAAATTGCCAACATCTGTTGGATCATCAAGAAAACAAGAGAGTTCCAGAAAAACATCTATTTCTGTTTTATTGACTATATCAAAGCCTTTGACTGTGTGGATCACAATACACTGTGGAAAATTCTGAAAGAGATGAGAATACCAGACCACCTAACCTGCCTCTTGAGAGGTCTGTATGCAGGTCAGGAAGCAACAGTTAGAACCGTACATGGAACAAGGGGCTGGTACCAAATTGGGAAAGGAGTACATCAAGGCTGTATATTGTCACTCTGCTTATTTAACTTATACGCAGAGTACATCATGAGAAATGCTGAGCTGGAGGAAGTACAAGCTGGAATCAAGATTGCAGGAGAAATATCAATAACCTCAGATATGCAGATGATACTTCCCTTATGGCAGAAAGTGAAGAGGAACTAAAAAGCCTCTTGATGAAAGTGAAAGAGGAGAGTGAAAAAGTTGGCTTAAAGCTCAACATTCAGAAAACTAACATCATGGCATCCAGTCCCATCACTTTATTACAAATAGATGTGGAAACAGTAGAAACAGTGACAGACTTTATTTTGGGGGGCTCCAAAATCACTGCAGATGGCGACTGCAGCCATGAAATTAAAAGACACTTGCTTCTGGGAAGAAAAGCTATGACCAACCTAGACAGCATATTAAAAAGCAGCGACATTACTTTGCCAACAAAGGTCCATCTAGTCAGAGCTATGGTTTTTCCACTGGTCATGTATGGATATGAGAGTTGGACTATGAAGAAAGCTGAGTGCCAAAGAATTGATGCCTTTGAATTGTGCTGTTGGAGAAGACTCTTGAGAGTCCCCTTGGACTGCAAGGAGATCCAACCAGTCAATCTTCAAAGAAATCAGTCCTGAATATTCACTGGAAGGACTGACTGATGCTGAAGCTGAAACTCCAATCCTTTGGCCACCTATTGTGAAAAACTGACTTATTGGAAAAGACCCTGATGCTATGAAAGATTGAAGGTGGGAGGAGAAGGGAATGACAGGATGAGATGGTTGGATGGCATCACCGACTCAATGGACATGAGTTTGAGCAAGCTCTAGGAGTTGGTGATGGACAGGGAAGCCTGGCATGCTGCAGTCCATGGGGTCGCAAAGAATTGGACATGACTGAACGACTGAACTGAACTGACATGAAAAAGACTATATACATATGTGTGTGTATAACTGAATTACTTTGCTATACAGTGGAAATTAACAGAATGTTGTGACTCAGATATACTTCAATAAAATCAGTTAAAAAAAAAAAAAGAATGACAAGACTGACCAGGGGTTCTCATTCTGTTTTTCAGCCCCTCTCCACCTGAGAACCTCATCACGAACGGCGTGCTGGTGGTAACTGTCCTTCCAGTCTCCTGTGGCTCTAGGGCCACCTGTGGCTGCTCCTCTCAGAGAACAGAACTGTGGGAAGGAAACCAGGCCCAACTTGGACCCTTGCCCCAGAGGCCGCTAGGAGGCAGGCTAACTGAAGCCAGACAAAGGGAGCCAGGGCGTGGTGTGGGCAGCAGCTGGGCTTCTGCTCCTGGGGAGAAAATATCTGGGCCATCACCCCATCTCCCACAACCATGTCCTAGGAACCCCTCAATAAAAGCACCCGCTAGTCTACAGCCTCCTCCCAGAATCAGTCTCATCCCAATTTTCCCCAACTCCAATCCCTAAAAGCATGAAGTTCAAAAGTTAAAAGTTTCCCATAATTAGGCTGTTAGTACAGCCATGTTAATTCGATGCAGCTAAAGCCTCAGGATTCAAGGAGCTCTCTCCCCGCAAGATCAGTCTCTGGGAATGTGTGGCCTGGTAGAGCATCCCAGGCAGCATGGGCTCAAAACGACCCCCCTTCCTTTGTTTCAGTCTCGACAAATGTCCTGCCTGGAGGTTTGTGCAGAATCCAGGAGGCCAAAGAAGAGGAAAAGTGAGCCCTTGGACCGCTTCTGCCTGCTGGCGGGTGGGAGGGAGGCCGGTGCTGTTTTCTGACTCTGTCAGCATCAGCGTGGCCGCTCCATGGCCGCCCGCGGCTCGACGGGGAACCCAAAGCTTGGCTGAGTCCTCAGGATCTTCTTACCCTCAGGGGTCATGAACCCCTGTCCTTCTCACTGCCCTAAAAGGAGGCTGCCCTTCCAGGCCCCCAGGTGACCCTCAGAGCTTCCCAGCCTGGCCAGTGCCCTGGGCCGGGATCAAGGGCACAGCACTGCCTATTTGTTCATACTGATCTGCGCTGCAGCCTGTCAGACCAGGGATTCCCTGGGTCTAGCACGGTGGTCAGCACCCAAGGCAGGTAGGGCCCCTCTAGATGCACCGCTTCCTCTAATCAGACTCCAGTTCATAGAGTTCTAGCATCTTATAGCTGACAGGGACCTAACGGATCCGCAGCTACGAGACCCTCCAGTTCAGCGCTCCATCCCATCCCCCCACTCAAGCCCTGCCTGGAAAGAGGAGAGCCTCAGAGCCCCCACAGGCGGAGGGAGGGGGAAGGAAGAGGCTCTACCCACAAACTGGCAGAAAGGGGGCTGCTTCCAGTGCAGTGGGAGGGTGATTTGGGGGTACCTTGCAGAGAAGAAGGAGGATTAGTCCAGACAACTCAGCATCTCAGATGTCATGCACAAGCCTGTTGAAGTGCAAGTTCCAGGGCCCTGCCCTGCCCTTCAGAACAAGGCTCTGGGGCATTTTATCCAGTGCCCTGGTCATTCTAAACCCCTATCCCAGGCGCCTCCAGCTAGGCCTTTTAGTGGGCCATGTGAAGGTGGGAAGCAAGAGGCTTCCTGGGGGTCTCAGCCCTCGCATCCTCTCTTCCAGAGAAGGACCTCCTGGTGACAGTGACGGAGTCCTTCGAGCACACCCAGCGTGTCTCACCCTGCCTGGAGTCCTGCTGCTCAAACCCTGCCTGCTTCCAATACCCCAAATACTTCCAGCCCGAGGTGCACGTGGAGTTGCCCAAGAGCCCGTGGATCTGTGAGGTAGGGGCTGCCGAAGTATGCTGGGGGTAGGGGACTGGGAGAGGTGATTGGGGGTATAGGGGACTGGGAGAGGTCGGGGGGGGGGTAGGGGACTGGGAGAGGTGGCGGGGGGTTATAGGGGACTGGGAGAGGTGGCGGGGGGTTATAGGGGACTGGGAGAGGTGGGGGGGGTAGGGGACTGGGAGAGGTGGGGGGGTAGATGACTGGGAGAGGTGGGGGGGTATAGGGGACTGGGAGAGGTGAGGGGGGTAGGGGACTGGGAGAGGTGGGGGGTATAGGCGACTGGGGGAGGTGGGGGTATAGGGGACTGGGAGAGGTGGTGGGGGGAAGGGGACTGGGAGAGGTGGTGGGGGGTATAGGGGACTGGGAGAGCTGGGGGCTATAGGGGACTGGGAGAGGTGGGGGGGATAGGGGACTGGGAGAGGTGGGGGGGTAGGGGACTGGGAGAGGTGGTGGGGGGAAGGGGACTGGGAGAGGTGGTGGGGGGAAGGGGACTGGGAGAGGTGGTGGGGGGTGTAGGGGACTGGGAGAGCTGGGGGCTATAGGGGACTGGGAGAGGTGGGGGGGGTATAGGGGACTGGGAGAGGTGGGGGGGTAGGGGACTGGGAGAGGTGGGGTGGGTAGGGGACTGGGAGAGGTGGGGGGGGTAGGGGACTGGGAGAGGTGGGGGGGGTAGGGGACTGGGAGAGGTGGGGGGGGTAGGGGACTGGGAGAGGTGGGGGGGTAGGGGACTGGGAGAGGTGGGGGGGTATAGGCGACTGGGAGAGGTGGGGGGGTAGGGGACTGGGAGAGGTGGGGGGGTAGGGGACTGGGAGAGGTGGGGGGGGCGTATAGGGGACTGGGAGGGGGGGTATAGGGGACTGGGAGAGGTGGGGGGTATGGGACTGGGAGAGGTGGGGGGAGTGGGGGACTGGGAGAGGTGGGCAGCGGGAGGAGCCCCTCCCCCTCACACACCTGCCCTCCTTCCAGCTTTGCTGCTGTGCGGGCCAGAAGGGCCCTGTGTGCCAGTCCCTCCATTGCCTCCCCGACGGCCAGGCGGTGACCTTGCCTGTGGTGAGGGTCTGGGGTCTGGGAAGGGGCCCCTGAGCAGCTTAGCCTGGAGCTCCTGTGACAAGGAGATGGGGAGAGCCTGGGGGGCCGTGGAGGAGGAGGATTCCTGGTAGGGTAGAGAGTCTTGTGGGATAGGAGGCTTCTGGGCTGTGGTGTGGAGCCAAAGACAGTGGCTGAGTCTAGGATGGTGGGGAGGGTCACATCCAGAAGAGAACATGTGTGTGTGCCCACATGCACACGCATATGTCCGGAGTCAGGTCGGGGTGGACAGTGTGGTGAGTCTCCACTTCTTTGGTTGGGATCTCTTGGCTCTAAACTTGTCATCCCTGACAAACATTTCATCTTTCACTTCCCAGAATGAGAACTGTGAATTACACATGAAGTCTACACCCTGGTAAAGTACCCTCTTTCTGCCTGGCCCTCTGACTCATTTCTCTTTAAGGATATGGTATCTTGTGGTTTTGATTTGCATTTCAGTGACGGCCAGTGATGTTGAGCATCTTTTCATAGGCTTACAGGCCATTTGTGCATCTTCTTCAGAGAAATATTTATTCAAATCTTTTGCCCATTTTAAAGTGGGTGATTTGCCTTTTATTGTTGACTTGTAAAATTTCTTTGTATATTCTAGATACAAGCCCCTTGTCAGATATATGACTTCTAAATATTTTTTCCTATTCTGAAGATTGTCTTTCACGTTCTTAATAGTGTTCTTTGAAGCACAGAAATTTTCAGTTTTGGTGAATTTCAGTGTATGTATATTTTTCCTTTGTCACTTGTGCTTTTGGTGTCATATTTAAAACACCATTGCCTAATCCAAGGTCATGAAGATTTATTCCCATGTTTTCTTTTAAGAGTTTTATAGTCTTAGCTCTCACATGTGAGTCTATGATTGATTTTGAGTTAATTTGTATATATGTGAATATATATGTATATATTGTGAAATAGGGGTCCAACTTCACTCTTGGACTCTTGGCATGTGGATATCCATTGTCCCAGCATCATTTGGTGAAAAGATGATTCTTTCCCTCTTGAATTGTCTTGGCACCCTTGTTGAAGATCAAGTGACTGTTGCTTCCATTTACAGTCTGACAGCTATTTTGTGCTCGGTCAAGTTATTAAGCCCCTCTAAGTCTCATTTTTTTTTCATCTGTGAATTACAGCAATACCAAGGGCATGGTCCATGGTTGGGTTGCTTTGAGGATCCAGTGAGATAACCCATGTGAGGAAATCAGTGATCTAAGAAGTGGGACAGACTGAAAATATCAACTAATGTTGTTATTATTATTGCTATTGGATTATTCATTCCTTTGTTGAGACCAAGGGAAAATTTCCTGACAGCTGTGTCTGCAGGCCTGTACTAGACACAGAGGGAATGGATGGGACAGTCCCCAGATTCTGCCTTCAAGGAGATATGACCTTGTTAATTACGCAGGTCACTAAGACTCGGGTCAGAAGTTGTCGAGGTTCATTTGCCTGGGGAGCAGGGCCTTGGAGGATGCAAGGGATGTTGGTGGGCAGAGGAAGGAGGCTCAGGACCCATATTGCTCCTGGGCTCTGGGAGCCAACGGACCCTTCTAGAAAGTAGCAGGAGGTGAGGCTGGACAGATCAGGTGGGGCTTGGATGCTAGGCCATAAGCCTAGACTTGCTCAGGTCAGGGATATGATAAAAAGAGGACAAGGGTTGGACATGCTTCTGCCCACCCGCCTTGTAGACCTGTAGGGGTGACAGGATTACAGCAAGAATGTGAAGGAGGAGTCTTACTCTGGGAGCAGAAAGGAATATGAGTAACATGAGAACAAGGCCTCGTTTATCCAGCTCAGGAGAGCCCTTATGGTACAGCCTTATTCAGAAGTGTGTGTGCTCAGTCATGTCTGACTCTTTGAAACCCCGAGGACTGCAGTCCTCCAGGCTCCTCTGTCCATGGGATTTTCCAGGCAAGAATACTGGAGTGGATGGCCATTTCCTCCTCCAGGGGATCTTCCCGATCCAGGGATTGAACCCACATCTCTTGGATTTCCTTCATTGGCAGGTTCTTTACCACTGACCACCTGGGAAGCCCTTGCCTTATTCAGAGGGATTGGCTAAAAGGGTCTCAGGGACCCTTGTCACCATGTCTGGCCTCAGGCTCTAGCAGGTGCCTGGGGGATGCCTTCCAGGACTTTCCAGAACTTACTGAGAAAGCATAGGGTTCAATGAATACCTAATAGTGTTAAGTACCTGCTCACAGTGCACCAGCTAAGGCTTTGAGGGCTTTACATTTGGTGGCTCATTAAGTGTTGGGAGTCAAGCATGATTAGCCCCATTTTACAGATGAGAAAGCAGAGGCCCAAGGTCACAGAGGTGACACCTGGCAGAACCAAGTCTCAAGCCTAGGTCCACCTGACCCTAAAGCCATGTCTTCTCCATGAAGATGGAATCTACAGGCCCACTCAGCCAAGGTCCTCTGTCCCCATAGTTCCCAGGCGTTGGACGTGCGGCTGGGCTTCAGCCTGTGCCAGGCAGAACTGGAGTTCCTGCAGAAACGGAGGGTGGTGGTGGCCCAGGCGCTGAAGGAGGTGCTGCAGCTGGAGGAGGACCTGCGGGCAGATGAGGTGGGTGAGCAGAGGTCCACTCCAAGTCAAACCTGTCCTTCCAAACTGTGCCTGCCAGCTGCGCCCTGCAGTCCCTCCCGTGCCCCAGGGTGGCACTGCCTTTCCCGTTGTCCTTAGTGCCAAGGTTCCAGGCTCCCAGCTGAGGGCTGTGCTTCATCACGGTAGGATATGATTCAGTTGTGTATTCACAAGGGCAGGGAGGGTAGAGTAGAAGGAAAGGAAGGAGCCCAGCAGCTCCTCCCCTGAACTGACATCCTGAGACAATGAGTGATGTTCTAGCTGCACGGGACCACATGGCCTCCTTTTCCCAGCCGGAGAAACCTTGAGAGCTCCCCTAGCTCACACATGCCACACACCGCCTCCGTAAGCCGTAGGCCCTTCATTCTTTAATTCTCTCTTCCCCCAAATGTGTGTGCATAGGCACACACACACAGAGAATGAACCACAGTCCGGGACTAAAGACAAGCAGCTTCCACGTGCAGGGCCAGCTTCTGTGCACGGGGCAGACGACAGAGCCTCTGTGCCCTCTGTCATCTCCCTGGTGTGGGCTGAGGCCCGCACTCCCCTGAGCAGCAGTCGGCCCTCCAAGAGTCCCCCTTCTGAGGCTGACCACGGTGTGGACAGGGGCCTTGTCACTTAGGAGGGCTGTGACGGGGCTTCGGCTGACAGTAGTTCTCACAGTCCCCACTCAAATGGAAACAAAGCGAGTCTTGGTAAAGACCCCACACCTCCCTCTCCCGTCTGTAAGGAAATATACCAAGGGCATCTTAAAGCTATGTAAGCCCACAAGTGACAGCCTTGCTCCTTCCCATGTCAAAAATCCATCTGTTCCTGCTCCGACATATACGGTTTATTCTGAGCACATACCATGTGCTGAGCCTGGCCTTGGTGCTCTAACATCAGATCCCCTTATAGCAGATACTGATTTACAGCCATTAAAGAATCACACTGGTTGGATTTTTGAGCAAGTCACCCAGCCCTCTGGCCCCAGTTCGTCCTCTTAACTGAGGGCTAGATTCACAGTGCTAAGAGCTCCTATGTGACTTTCTGATTTACCAAGCCTGACACCAGCCATTGGGTAGAGAGTTAAGGTCCAGCTCTAAACCTACCAAGTGGCCTGACACTGTGTGAAAAGCAGTTTTCAGGTTGCTCAATTCCCCCCGCCCCTGCTCTCTGTAGCCTGCTTTTCCTCCTCCACTGTTCTTTCTAAGCTCCTGTCACTCCAAGTCTTCTCCTGTCCAGCCTCACCTCATCAGCCTGCCTCCATGTGCCCCCAGGTCCCGCTGATAGCCATCATGGCCACTGGAGGTGGAACAAGATCTATGACCGCCATGTATGGCCACCTGCTGGCACTGCAGAAGCTGAACATCCTGAACTGTGCCAGCTATATCACCGGCCTGTCTGGGGCCACCTGGTAAGAGCAGGGACCAGTGTCTGGTGAAGCCCAGAGCAAGCAGCCAACAGGTTGGCCAGGAGGGGGTTTCCAACAGGTTGGCCAGGAGGGGATTTCTGGTGAAGCTCCTCCGCCCCAAGATAGAGTGACTCATGACAACTGTCATCACTCATAGCTGTGTGGCCTTGGGCATACAGCTTAACTTCTCCAAGTCTCATTTTCTGTAGCTGTAAAGTGGGGATAGTAACAGCACTGACCTCATGGGATTGTTGCAAGATGCTCCCCCAGGACTGGGTACACAAAGGACATGTGTTGGCCATGACTTCCATTTACTACGGCAGGGGCCCAGGAGTGCGGTGGCCAACCATGAGTGAACCACTGCTGCCACGACCCCATCCTGCCGGGGAGAGGCAGCTGTCCTCTATCAGGCTGACCGTGCCAAGTCTCCTGGGGTGGGGGGAGCTGGCCCCGCTGCCCTGGCTGCCCACATAGCAGCCCAGCCCGCCCCGTGCACTCCCTCTGCCCTGTGGGCTGCCTCGGGCCCCCGGCTCCTCACTCTTGCCAATGAGCGGGGAGTGTGAGCCCTCAGCTCCGCTGCAGGAGAGGCCAGTGTGAGGACAGCTTCTCCACGGATGCCTCTTGGGGGGCCCACGGAAATGTTTGAATTTCTTTTAAGATCAGGAAAAATGAACTTCTAGGTTGAAGAAAATGTTTAATAAATAATATTACTATATTTGTCTTTACACAACAGTCATAAAAGATAATTTTTTTACTATTTTTTATGGTGGAAGGGGCCCACCAAAGTCATGAGGCAGCCCTGCTCTGGGATGACCCAGGCCTCGTGATAGCCCAGAGCCTCTCAGCCAGAGCTGAGTCCTATTCTGTGGGAACTAGTAAGCCCCAGAACCTTCCAGGCCCCAACCTGTGCCCCTCATCCTGGAGGACTCTGGGTAGCTTTCATTTGAGTGGACAGATGTGAGGAAAGCCAAGGGTTGCTGGTACACCAGAGGCCCTGAGGCTTCAGCCCAGAGGGGACAGAGTATAGCTGACAATTACTGGCATTGCCTCCGCACCGAGTCCCGGGGAGACTGTTTCCCATGGACCCTCTTATTTCTTCCTAACAAGACTATGAGGAAGATGTTGTCATTATGCTCATTTTACAGCTGGAGAAAGGAAGGGATCGGCTCAAGGTCACTCAGCTAATGAGTGGCTGAGCTGGGATTTCAACCCAGGTTGAGTCCAGGGCCTACATTCTCAATCCTCACTGATACACTGCTGCCCATGGGAAGTGGGCTAAGAAGACAGACCTGCTTGCATCGGGGTAGAGGGGTGTCTGCCTCCTCCTGGCCTATCTCTGGATCAGGCAGGATACTGGGAGGAACCCAGGCCGTGCTGGGGTCGAGGTGGGGTGTCTCCTGGCCTGGGAAAGCACTGGGAAGGATTTTTTAAAAATCAAAATCAATCCTTTGTAACATCTTTGAAAGCTTTTTTAAAGTATAAAAGAAACCGCGTGAAACTAATGGAGAGCAGGGTGCTCTTTTGTTGAAGAACTCTCCTGCAGGCAGAGGCCATGGCTCAGACAGTTGGGCAGCTGTAGGCCAGTCCCCGTGGGGAGGGGGATCCCTGGGTGCTGTCCTGACCTGGACTGAAGACAGCTGTGTCCGGGCCAAGCAAAGGCAAACAGAGGCAAAGACCCAGGGCTGGGGATCTCCATCTTTGCTCTCCTCCTCCTCACTGCCCACATGGAAGTTAAGAAGAAAAAGGGGAAATGAATCTTTAGCTGGCGTCATAATTATAGAAATTAATGTGACAGAGTAGAAAGAGTCTAGAACGTGGAATCTGCCAAGCCTGGGGTCAGTTGTGCTAGTGGTAAAGAACTTGTCTGTCAATGCAGGAGATGTACGAGACGCGGGTTTGATCCTGGGTTGGGAAGATCCCCTGGAGGAGGGCTTGGCAACCCACTCCAGTATTCTTGCCTGGAGAATCCCATGGACAGAGGAGCCTGGTGGGCTACAGTTCATGAGGCCACGAAGAGTCAGACACGACTGAAGCGACTTAGCAAACACAAACCCAGGGCCAAATGTTGGCCCCACCACTGTATGGCCCACCACTTACTTCGGACCAGATACTGTCCTCACCATTTTATATTAATTCATGTCATCTTCATAGTAATGCTGTGAGGTAGGTACAATTACCATCATTCTCCCCAGTCCACAGATGGGGAAACTGAGGTGAGGAGCAAGTAGGTGACTTGCCCAGATCACACAGCTGGTGAGTGGCAGAGTCTGGTTTTGAACCCAGGCAGACCTGGGCCCAGAATCCTCACTGTTAAACAATGTACTTCACCTGGCACATGACAGGCAGTCAAGAAATAGCAGCAGTTGTGACGCTGAGTAAGACTGTTCTCCCCTTCACTGCCAGGCCTCATCCCCTTTCCTTCAGGCTCCTCTCCTGGCAGGAGAGCGTTTCCCATGACCTGCCCACCTTCTTTCCTGCCAGAGTCCAGGGCCCATCAGACCAGTCCTGGCTCAGCTCTATCAGCCACGCCTCTCTCTCCAGGACCATGGCCACCTTGTACCGTGACCCTGACTGGTCCTCCAAAAGCCTGGAGCGCGCCATCCTCGAGGCACGGAGGCACGTGGTCAAGGACAAGATGCCTGCCCTGTTTCCAGACCAGCTCCTCAAATTCCAGGAGGAGCTCCAGCAGCGCAGGCAGGAAGGCTACAAGGTCACCTTCACAGACTTCTGGGGCCTGCTGATTGAGGCCTGTCTGGGGGATGAGGTAGGTGCTCAGCTGCCCTTGGGGCCCAACCTGCCCGGGGCTGATGCCCAGCCTTCTGCCTTCATGAGGGCATCGGGAGGTACATCACAGCGTTAGGGAGTTAGACCTGCGTGTGGGTACATCCTTGGGCTGCAAGAAGCTTGAGGCATCAGAACGCCTGATGGAGCCAGATGGTGGGATTGTCTTCCCACATCCTTTTAAATATGACTGAGGCCCTCCCCTGGGGGTGGCTTCGGTGCATCCCTGTAGAGAGGCAGCTTTTCCTCTGAGAACCTGTGAGAGAAAATGGGGAGGGAGCTGTCAGACTGTGATACAAGCCTGACACCAAGTGGAAGAGACAGGGAAGAAAGGCTGGGTGGAAGCATCCTAGTCCACTGTGTGGTCCCTTGGAGAGTCCTCCAGCCAAGCTGGCTGTCAGAGGAGTCTGGCAACCCGACCCCCACAGACTGGGCCTGACTCAAGATCCCTCTGTCATGGCCTGGGCCCCTTCTCATGGCCACCAAACAGAGGAGGAGCTCAGGGAGGTTCCTTCTGGCTTTGCTGTCCAATGATCTGAGCAATGTGTGCTCATGAAGAGAACCTACTTGGACTGGGCCCCAGTTGCTGTGAGACCCATGTCCGCCATGGTGGGGCAGTGGGATGCCCGTGGGATGCTGTGGACCCAGACATTGCAGTGAGCTCAGCTAACACCTAGACACCTCTGACGGCATGGGACCCAGGGAGGAACCAACTTTGGCTGTTGCTTGACGCCAAAATAGGGCTTCCCACCTAATTTCTATCCAGGCCTAGGACTGTCTGCCCCATTCCCGAATGTGTCTGAAGAGTTCTGAATTCAAATAAGAACTTGCCAGAAGGAAGAGGGACAGCAAATTATTTTCTAGTAGACCCTCCCTTCCATAAAACACAGAAAATTTGAGCAACCAAGGATGGCCCAAATCTTATCTTCAACATTCATTCATTCCCTTATTCATTCATTCAACAAAATTAAGAACCTCCTGCATGCCAGGAACTATGCTAGGCAGTGGGGATTCAGACTGCGGCCCTCACAGCTTTCAGTGGATCCCTGGCCCTTTTTGATAACCCACCATCTACTCTGTCCCCATGATGGAAAAGGGCAGGCAGAGGCTGAGGGTGTTGGCTTTTGGTTTCCAGCAGGACAGGGTTTGAATTCTGGCTCTGCTCTGTGTTATTCCTTGAATGGGGATTTCATCACTAAGTGGTAGCTAGTATTTCTAACAGTGGTTACTGTCCCATGTGATGAGCAGGAATGTGCCAAGGCCTTTGACATTAGAAGTCTGGGCATCGTCCAGGGTTTGGTGTGGAAGGGAGCCGAGGTTTCCAGGAAAGCAAGTCTAGGGCTGCAGGAAGGAGGCCTCTGCTCTTCCACTCTGGCCAAGGCAGGGGCCTCTTTCCCTCAGGACCCCTCGATAGTGAGTGTGGGCTGGGCTCCTCCCTGGGTCTGCAGTGTCTTCTTCTTCCAGGATGATCAGCTCCATGGTACCTGCATCTCTGGGCCCAGTTGTGATAGGCATCCTGCTGGTCTTTCAAAGGAGGCTTTCATCAGGCCTTCCAATCAACCCTGAATATTCACTGGAAGGACTGAGGCTGAAGCTGAAGTTCCAATACTTTGGCCACTTGATGCAAAGAGCTGACTCATTGGAAAAGACCCCGATGCTAGGAAAAATTGAAGGCAGGAGTAGAAAGGGGTGACAGAGGATGAGATGGTTGGATGGCATTACCGACTCAATGGACATGAGTTTGAACAAACTCTGGGAGATAGTGAAGGACAGGGAAGCCTTGCATGCTGCAGTCCATGGGATCTGAATGATTTAACAACAGTTGTTTGACCCACACATGTGTTTACCATCCCATACAGGTTCCATGGTCTTCACACACTTGGACAGCCATGGATGTCAGCCACCAGGCAGCTGCTTGGTCTGGGGTTAGAGCCTGGCCTTGTCTACACAGGCTGATTCACCCTGGGGGGTGGCCTATGGTCTAGCAGGATCTGCAGGACACTCACTCTGATTAGACTGCACTGTGCTTTGGGGACTTAGAACTTGATTGCCATCTGGTGCCCAGTTTCCAAGCCTTTTGTTTTTAAAAAAGAAAAGTCTTTTTTCCTCTCAAACAAATTTGAGATCCCAGCATGCAAAGCAGATTTCTTGTTTTTAATGGAGCTGGTCTAGTTTGAGTGAGGTGGAAAATGATGAGGATGACGGGGGGCAGTGGCGGCCTCCTCTACCCCTACGTTCTCATTCTGTGGTCCCTGAGACATGAGGAGAACCCTGGGACTCTGAGGGTCAGCCCTAAACTGCAGACCCAGTCCCACCGGGTCTGTGTGTCTGGGGTGGTGAACAGCCCAAGGAGAAGTGAGCATTTTCTGGGTGCATTTTCAGAGCAGGTTTGGCTGGTGTCAGCTGAGACCTCCACAGAAGCCTGGTGGGCTCAGGAGCCAGGAAATGGGCTGCCAGAGGTCCAGACTGTTCTCTATTTTGCACTGCTTCCAGGCAGCTTGTCTGCTTCTTCCCCTTAACCATTATTTTTCCCCACAGAGAAATGAATGCAAACTGTCAGATCAGCGTGCTGCTTTGTGCCAGGGCCAGAACCCCCTGCCCATCTACCTCACCATCAATGTCAAGGATGATGTAAGCAACCAGGATTTCAGAGGTAACACTGGTGACTAGCAATTTTATGAAGGGGTTCCTTCTCAGCAGGCAAAGGCACTCAGTACCCCCAGCACACACCTCTCCACCACACCTTTGCCAACCTCCGCACCAAAATACTGCGCTGACAGCTGAAGAAGTCCACTCTGCTCCCTGCTTCTGCTCAGATGCATGTAGGGGATGGGTGGCAGAGTCCTGGGGTTTCCCTGAGCAGAGATTTGATGGGACAGAGGAAATAAAAGTCGTCAAGAGAAAGAATCCTAGATATTTCTTAAGCTGCAGGATGGAAGGACTCTAGAGACCTGCCCTGCTTCCGGGTCCGTTTTTGGTCCTGGTTTATCCCATTTTGAAGAGCAAATAAGCCTGTACAGGTTGCCAAACTGTCTCGTGGGCCCTCAGAAGCCGGCCACGGGCGCCCCCTTGTGTCCTGCAGGAGGACTGCGGCCTCCCGGTCCCAGGCTTGAGGCACGGTGGGCGAGGCCGTTTCGGCGGGAGGCTGACATCCGCCTTTCTTCGTGTGCAGAGTGGTTCGAGTTCTCCCCCTACGAGGTGGGCATGCAGAAGTATGGAGCCTTCATCCCCACAGAGCTCTTCGGCTCCGAGTTCTTCATGGGGCGGCTGAGGAAGAGAATCCCAGAGTCGCGGATGTGCTACATGCTAGGTGACCCCTGGCTGGGGGAGGCCCCTGGGAACCCCACCCCATGCTGAACAGGCCACGCCTTGATTAGAGGACTGACAAAGAAACACTCTCTGTTCCCCCCCAGGATCTTGTTCCAGGTGCAGGCGCTAGCGTGGGTTATTCCTTGGGCATGTGACCCTCCTGGCATCTGTCAGCATCCCCTCATCCCAAGAGAGGCTCCTGACCTAACCTGAGGCTAGCCTCCCAGACTGCCCTGATCTGCCTGTGACCGTTTGGGCCCAGAAGGACCTAACAGGGTCCCCGGGGTCACTGGGGACCAAAGGGGACTCTCCCAATGTCATTGTCTCCGTTGTCTCCCTGGTGTCTGTTCAGAACCAGACTGGGAGTGGCAGGCTGAGATGGAAGTTTCTGGAACTTCTGCCCCTTTCCTCCATCTCCAGCTCCAGGCAGCAACATGCCTATTTCCAGGGGTTGACTCTGCTCCTGGAATCTAAGAGGCCAGAGGGGACCTTAGGGTGAAGACAGTCTCTGGGGAAGCCTGGCCCAGTTTCACTATGCTCCCAGGTCCTCCAGAAGGCTGGCCCATTGAGTGCATGGGCCTGACTGTGACATCCACTCAGAGAGTCATCCCCTTCAGAGCCCTAACTATACCCATCAAAGGGAGACTGCAGAAAACAGACCCCTCTCTACAGCCTCAACAGTCAGTTACACCCTTACTTAGGCTGGTTGTCTGCCTTCCTCTCCCTTCTATCTACCCCAAATCCAGCCCTCTTGGAAAGTCCCACTTAAGCCCTGTTTCTTAAGGGAAGTCCACCCTGAAGCCCACAGCCCTCAGCAGCCTCTCCTTTCTCTGAACACCTTTGCTATCTGGTATGTGGCTCAGAGGTCTGTAGGTAAGACACTGGGGCATGGACTCTGGCTTCTCATTTATTAGCTGCTCAAAGTTGGTCAATTTACCTAACCTTCCTGAGCTTCAGTTTTCTCATCTGTAAATTGAGCTTAAGAGTAAAACTAACCTTATCAGTTCAGTTCAGTTGTTCAGTCGTGGCTGACTCTTTGCAACCCCATGGACTGTAGCCCGCCAGGCTCCTCTGTCCATGGGGATTCTCCAGGCAAGAATACTGGAGTGGGTTGCTATGCCCTCCTCCAGGGGATCTTTCCAACCCAGGGATCTAGTCCATACCTCCTGAGTTGGTAGGTGGATTCTTTACCCACTGGACCACCTGAGAAGCCCCAACTGCCCTCTCCCAGTTCCAAGAGGAGAGTGGAAAAGAGCTGAGTCACTTACGTCGAGCTGCTCCACAAGGAGAGGGAAGTCAAAGCCTGTCCCGCTCCCTGAGCATCCTGACTTGGAGAGTCATCAAGGCCAGTGTTTGGGTGGGCCTGGAGGTTCCTGGACAGGGCTGCTCATGGTTGGTCCTGCCCCTAGGTTTGTGGAGTAGCATCTTCTCCCTGAACCTGCTTGACGCCTGGAACCTATCCCACACCTCGGAGGAGTTTTTCCACCAGTGGACAAGGGATAGAGTGCATGATATTGGTGGGTGAACTACTGGCCTCCTCTTTTGGTTGGGAGACATAGGGGTGGGGAAGTGGGTCACAAACTGAGGACCAGACCACCTGCCTCATGTTTCATCATCAGGCAGCTAGGGCTAGAGAGTCTTCCCTGCCTGGAGAGGCAGGTGACTCTAGATGGACACACTTGTGCCAGCTCTGGCCTGGCTGGGTTGGGGGGTAGGGGGACGCACCGTCCAGTAGGCTTGGCAGAGCTGCACGGCACCCAGGAAAGCTGAAGAGGGTGGGGATGTATGAATGCTGCTAAAGGCTGCCCTTCCGGACTCTGTCCTCTTGGGAACGCCTCCTCGCCAATCACCCTGGCTCCCTCTCCGCTACCTTACTCCTCTTGCATGTCTCTCCCCTGGGTCCTCCTAGCTCTGATGCGAAAGCCTTGAGAACTAGGCAAGAGAGGTGTGCACTGCACTTACAGTGGACCTCTGGGTGCGGGGCACCCAGGCAGTGCTTCACCTGAGCAGCCTGGGGACCCCAGCCCTGTGACCTCCATCCTGCCCCCCTCCACCTGCAGAAGACGAGCCACTCCTGCCTGAAATCCCCAAATGTGATGCCAACGTCCTGGACACCACAGTGGTGACGCCAGCATCCTGGCTGTCCAACACTTTCCGCGACATCCTCACCCACAGGGCCTTTGTCTCCAAGTTCCACAATTTCCTGCTGGGGCTGCAGCTGCACACTGACTACCTCCAGAACAGCCAGTTCTCCATGTGGAAAGGTATCCCTACCTGCTGCCTCTGTTTGGAGGAAGGAGAAGTGGGTGTAGAGGCTGCCAGGGAGAAAGGGTGAGAAAACACTTCTGCCCATGTTCATCTGGCCAAGTGGCAGGCTCTCTCCATGGTGTATTCTGAATTTGGTGAAGCTTTGAACAGTGGGTGGAGTAGTGGTCTATTTAATTAACTGAATCTATGCTATATCTCTATATAGCATCTGTATAAGAACCCCAGCAGGTAGAAATTGGCCCCATTTTACAGGTGGGGAGTGTGTGGGTTCTGACTTTCTACAGCTGTGTTCTGGGGGCCCCTTTTATGTGGGTGTGGTCCCCAGAGTTGGGCGGGGATGTACCAATGAAAGATCCTCCTAATGGTGAGTGCAGAGCTGGATCTTAAACTGTGTTCTGGCAGCTTCCACTCCAGGCCCCCTCCCACCCTGCCAAGGCTCTAGGGTTGATGTTCCACCATCTTTGGTATTTTACTTGGCCATGGTCTGCATATGGCTGCTTGAGCCTGCAGCCATTTTTGTCCTATCTGGGGCAAGAAGGGCAGCTGGCTCCTGGTCCACAGTCTGCACTCATTTATAGGATCCTCTTAAGCCCCTGCTCCCCACAAGCTCTGTGGCTGAGGCTTTGTGGGCTTTCTGTGCATATTCTGTAAAAGACTTGCTAAACCCTTTCAGTTCAGTTCAGTTCAGTTCAGTTCACTCAGTTATGTCCGACTCTTTGCAACCCCATGGATTATAGCATGCCAGGCTTTCTTGTCCATCACCAACTCCCGGAGCCTGCTCAAACTCATGTCCGTTTAATTGGTGATGCCATCCAACGATCTCATCCTCTGTCACCCCCTTCTCCTGCCTTCGGTCTTTCCCAGCATCAGGGTCTTTTCCAATGAGTCAGTTCTTCGCATCAGGTGGCCAAAGTATTGGAGCTTCAGCTTCAGCATCAGTCTTTCTGATGAATATTCAGGGTTGATATCCTTTAGGATTGACTGGTTTGATATCCTTGCAGTCCAAGGGCCTCTCAAGAGTTTTCTCCAACACCACAGTTCAAAAGCATCAATTCTTCGGCGCTCAGCTTTCTTTATGGTCCAACTCTCACATCCATACATGACTATTGGAAAAACCATAGCTTTTTTTTTTTTTTTTTTTTCTAAAACCCCATAGATAAGGCTGTTCTTCCTTAGGCCACCCAGCAGGATCAGTGGGACTCACCAGGCACCCTAGTGGAGGGGAGGGTGGGAGGCCAGGCTGAAGTAGAGGAGCTCCGGGCAGGGCACCAGGTGCCTTTGACCACCGGCTGAGATCAGGAGGTGAGGAGTGAGGATAACTGGAAGCCTGACTTTCAGACACGGTGCTGGACAGCTTCCCAAACCAGCTGACAGGATCTGTGAAACACTTGTGCCTGTTGGACACCGCATTCTTTGTCAACTCCAGCTACGCACCCCTCCTCAGGCCTGAGAGAAAAGCTGACCTCATCATCCACCTTAATTACTGTGCTGGGTCCCAGACAAAGGTGAGTGCAGCAGAGAAAGGCTCCCACCCCACTCCCCACAGGCTCCTACACTTAGCATCAGAGTTGTTCAAGCCACTATGCAGGGGGTTAGGTGGAGGTTATGATGCAGGCTAGACATCCAAACCTCGGGGCAGCCCACTGGCTCCTCATGTGTTGGGACCCAGGTTTACTAGATATCCCGAGCTAATTCCAATTTTATTCTTACATTAAAGCATTTCCCATATTTGGAAATTCTTCCAGCTATAAAAAGAAAAAAGAGTTTTAAAAAATACCTTAATAGAGCCCAGTCAATTCTAAAGTATTGTACCATCCGAGGAGTTTGTAATGTCCTAGTTCCAAAATGATCACACGATTCCTCCAACCCCAGAGTATGAGCCTCCATGTAATTACACCAAAGAGTTAGGACCAGAAACTTTTTAAAAATTTATTTCCTTTTGAAAATTTCTGGGTTTTCAAGGGAAAGATACTGGTTTTTGGTCTATCTTAATACAGTCCTATCCTGGGGCCAGGGAAAGGGGCATGAAGACAGACGACAAGGATGACACCCGTGATAATGACTGAAGTTTGTAAACAAAGCTTACTTGATCCTTGTGCCAGCTCTTGGAGGTAGATGGTAACTGCTGTTCTTCCCATGTTATAGGAGAAGGAGGTGACACACAGAGAGGGCCAGTGGCTTGCTTAAGATCGTACAGCTGGTGAGCACAGAACAGGGAGTAGAATGAAAGGGATACTCTGCTGTTCTTGTTACATCATGCTTATAAAGATGCCCTTTCTGAGTTCTCTCTGGCCCTGTGGCACTTTGTCCGTTTCAAATCCCATGCATGTCCTGCAGGAGCCTGGTCAGGCATGGCTGTCACCCTCTCCGGGGGCACCCACAGCTCCAGGTCTGTGTTTGAGTGAAGCATCATCAAAGGGCTTCTGTCCATTTTACCTGGGGCAGGAGCTTGTGGTTGGACACACCCCAACCTACTGCCTCAGGCTCTTCATCCTGACCCAGCTTTGTCCTAAAAATAGCACAGATAGGCAAAGCAGTGGGAGACCTGAGTTGTTAGCTGGGGAAATCAGGAAGCTGGAGCTAAGAACTCTGTGTTTCTGGTCCACCCTCACCCCTCCTGATACTCACAAGAGGTCCTCCTGTGCTGTTCTAGCCCATGAAGCAAACCTGCGAGTACTGCGCCGTGCAGAACATCCCCTTCCTCAAATACGAGCTGCAAAAGGAGGAGGATAACCTCAAGGAGTGCTACCTGCTGGAGAACGCCCAGGAGCCCGACACCCCCATCGTGACCTTTTTCCCACTCATCTGCGACACTTTCCAAAATTACAAGGCCCCAGGTAAGCTGCGGTGAGCTCAGGTCCCACCCGCCCCCGACCTTGGACGGCAAGCTCTTAGATGTGTGTGGTCTTCCAAGAGCACTAACAGATGGAGCTTGGCTTAGCTCCAGTCTGAGCCAACCTTGGCTTTGGCGAGAAAGGACAACCCCCCAGGCCCCAGGCCCCAGGCCCCAGGCCCCAGCGATGTCCAGTTCCACTCTTTCAGTCATTCACAGCCTGGAATGTGCTAGTACCATGGCGATCCTGAGATGCGTAAGCTATCCCTGCCCTGGGGGACTGGGAGATGTGTGTGCATGTGCGTGTGTGAGTGTGCAACATGTGCCTGTATTCCTGCGAATGTGCTGGGGTGGGCCTCGCAGAGAGGGCCAGAAACAAGCCATTACAAGTTCCCACATAACGGGCTACAGTGAGTCCTTCTGCTCCTCCAGGTGTGGAACGAAGCCCCGAGGAGCTGGAGCAGGGCCAGGTTGACATCTACGGTCCCAAAACTCCCTATGCCACCAAGGAGCTGACATACACTGAGGCCGCCTTCGACAAGCTGGTGAAGCTTTCCGAGTATAACATCCTGAATAACAAGGACAAGCTCCTTCAGGCCTTGCGACTGGCGGTAGAGAGGAAACGCCAGAAGAGCCCGTGTCCCCTCTAAAGTCCCAGGGCACCTCACCGATCCTGTGTCTGCTTCTACCATCAGAGGTGTAGAACCCACCAGGGCTGACCAGCCACACAGCCAGCTCTGCTGTCTAGCCTGGCTGGCCTGGGCTTTCTATCAAAAGAATTAACATTAGAAAGGAGAGTTGAGAGAGACAGAGATAAAGGAACATAATAAAGGGATGTATGGGGGCCTTATATCCACTGGAATTTTTTAAAACCTTCCCTGCAGGGAAGGGGTTCCAAAAGCCACAGGCACCCACATATGCCTAAAGAATGGATAATAATAGCATGGGCTTTAACCTCTGCACCACCAGGGAAGCCCCAATAATAGCATGACCTGACTTTATATAAGAGGCTGGTTGCCCAGTAATCTCGAGCTCACAGCAGGAACTCAAAACCCTCCCCTCACTACACCACTCTGCTTGGGGAATGCACCAGAGGACTTGAGAAGCATTCTGAGTTCTCTGGGAAAAAAAAAAAAATTTTTTTAAGTGAAGGCAATTGTATTCTTGTGATTTTCATAGACAATTGTATTGTGTGACTTATTTTTATGAAGCCTCGTATTAATAGGAAGTGTAACGCTTGAAGATCTAGATGGAGCGCTAGAGACATTCTGGTCTGTTTGGCAACAAACACGAAAAACTGATGGGGTTTCAGCAGCCCCTCTGCAGCTACTCAGAGCCCCAGGACTGATGAGTCACCCTGTGATCTGGACTGGGCAGCCTTGCTGAGCAACCAGCTCCGGTGTTATGCCACGCAAAGTCCATGTCTGTAGCTCAGGTCCACGGAACAAGGATCTGGGATACAGCTCAGTGAGGTCTGGGCAGGTGCCTCAAGCATCAGGTGAGTGCAGCCGCCACTCGCTGACCAGCCTGCCCCTGAGCATGTCCCCTTCCTCTTACCACCTCCTGTCTGGTTCCCAGATGGGATCGTTTATTTCTGAGCTGCATTCGTCTTATTTATCATGTAAGCACTATGGCCAGTGCGTTCCAGCTCTTGAAGAGACACTCTGAGATAACAGCACTAGAAAGGATCGACCCAGAAAGGACCAGGTTAACCCTGAGGAAAACTCTCATCCTTGGAGTTGGTTTCCAGATGAATCACTGGCAAAGCCCCGGGACACAGAAGCTCAAAAGTATCCAGGTCTCCAATCAGGCCAGGAACTTAACTGAAGAAATGCATAACCTGAGCCACTGAGAAGCCGGGGCAATGGGAGATGTGACCAGAAAGGCGTGTGGCCCTCATGAAGCCCAGCACATCTGGAAGACACGGCCACTGTGCTCCCTAAGCAGTCCTTTGGATGTTAGGAGATGCGTGGTGACAGGTGCCAAAAGTTTACCAAAATTGTCCTCTGATTTATATCCTTGCTACTCAAGGGGAACTGATTAAAGATGCAGAGTCTCAGGCCACACCCCAGCCATACTGACTCAGAATCTACATTTAAGATTTTTCACCTCTTCTTCCCTGCCTCCAGGTGATACTTATGCATATTGAAGTCTGTGAGGAGTGAATTTAGCTGTACTCTCCCATAAGCCAGAAAGCATGAGTCCATCACCTCCCCTGAGCCCTTGATAAACTGGACCTGGTCCCCTCCAGAAAATGCTGACTTAGGACCCCACCGTCTCCTCCATCAGAGCAGCCAGCTGCCTCTACTCTGCCATCTTTTCTTTCCGTCTGCCAAGACAGATTCTCTTCAAATTATCAGAGTGAGCCAGAAGACCTGTGTTTATCAAAATACCTGTGTGTTTACTGTAAGGTGAAGGCAGCCCTGCCTTGGATTCATCAAAGTATGTAAAGCAAGGTTTATACAATCATTGTATTATTTGAACCTGGAATAAACTGGCCATGTGGGTGAATGCAGTCAACTCACTGGCTTTCATTTATGATGCTGCAATCTATGCATAACTCCTGCCCTCATCCCTTCCTGGGCTTCACACATGTGCTGCCAGAGGCATGAGAAAGCCATGCCGGCCTTCCTGCCTTCCGGGGTCCCTCCTTTCTCGTGGTGGGGTGTCCCTCTGCTGTTATGAAGCCGCATCAGTGGCCAGCGGAGAACCAGCCCTTGCTGACATGTGCTGTTTGAAGCTCAGATGGTTTTCATGAGGCACTGATGGAGAGGAAAGAAGGGCAGCCGGCATCAGCCGAGCACCTACCTGATACACCGCAGTCTGTGAACAGCTTCTGCTTCCTAGAAAGTTAGATTTGGGTTCAGGGGAAAATGTGAAAACATAGTTTATGATTTTTTTATGTTGTCAACAGATGTGAGAAGTTAAATAGTGACTTAGCTTCTAAAATGATGCTGGTGATGTCACGGAGCTGGAGATAAGTAAGGACCACACAAGGGATAAGGACAGTTCCGAGAGCGGTGAGGGCATAGGGTCCTGGGGAGGACAAGGAGGCTCCCTCCTCAGGCTCCCTGCTCTCCACCTATAACAATTTTTTTTAATTTTTATTTTATTTTTGGGTGCACTGGGTCTTCATTGCTGTGCTCGGCTTTTCTCACTGTGGTGGCTTCTCTTGTTGTGGAGCACGGGCTCTAGTCACATGGTCTCAGTAGTCGCGACTCAATTTAATAGAAAAATTAAATAAAACTCTTCTCTCCCCTAGTCTTCCCGAGAGCAGCCATCACTCCACACTGCCATGCAGCCCAGGCGTCCTGCCCCACAGATGTTTTCTGCCCCTATGTCCCCATGAAAACACTTCTCCCCAAGGTCACCAATGTCGTCAGATAATTGCCAGATACACTGAGCCAAAAGGCACCGGCTCTTTACAGGCCTTATCTTACTCGATTGTTCTCCACATTTGGCCCTGCAGACCACTCCCTCCTTCCTGAAACCCTCCCTTCCCGAGACTTCCTTGCCAACAGCAGTTCAGTTCAGTTCCGCTTGCAAATATTTATTGCCTTCACAACAACGTGCCAGTCACTGCTGTAGGCACTGGGGGACAATAAAAAGGATGAACAATTGACCCTGCACTTCAAGGAGCTTCCTTCTGGTCCTACGCAGGAGGCCTACACGGAAACAGGGGCTTGCAGTACGCAGAGGAAGTTCCATGTGAGCTGTGTACACAAGGGGCACACATCAGGGGCTGCCAACCCAGCCCTCGAGGAGAGGGGCCTAATGTGCTGGACACCTTCTGCCCTGGACTTGTTCCCATTTCAAACCCCTTCCCTGGCATCCCCTCCCTTCTCTCCTTTAAGTGCTGATATTACTTGAGGCTCTCTCCTCAGTTCTGCCCCCTTATCACTGTACCCTCCTTAAAGCAATCTCATCCACACCCAGAATTTCTACTACTGCGTCTTTTTTGAAAACTCTCAAACCTTTATTTCTAGCCAAGGTAATGTCCTGAGTTCTTGATTCATGTATTCAAATTCTGTATCAGTTAGCATAGCTTTTGCTACATAATCAAAAAGATCTAAGGAGGCTTAAAGATCTAAAGATCTAAAAGATCTCTATTTCTAATCAGGGACCCAGGCTCCTTTCAGCTGTTGCTTCTGCCTTCCTCAAGTTTTCCTTCCATATGGTAGTTTCCAATATGGCTGTTGCACCTCTACGCACATTCTAGGCAGCAGAAAGGATAAAGGGGTCAGAGCATATATCATGTCGCATATTTTCAGGTTTCATCCAGATTGTGGCTTGTGACAGATTTCTTTCCTTTTTTAAAGCTGAATAACATTTCATTGTATGTATATATACACATTTTGTTTAAATGTTTATCCATTCATCTATCAATCGACACTTAGGTTGCTTTAACCTCTTGACTATTGTGAGTGGAGCTGCTATAAACGTGAATGTGCAAATATCTCCTAGAAACCCTACCTTCAGTTCCTTTGGATATATACCCAGAAATAGGATTGGATACTATGGTAGTTCTATCTTTATTGGAAGAACTGCCATCCTGTGTTCCATAGCAGTTGCATGGATTCCCTTCTGTCATCTGCTTTTTTCCACTTAAAAATATATTCTGAGCATTTTCTCAGGTGTTTAATACTCTTCTCATATAACACGATTTTCAGAGACTACATAGGAATCCATCATCTGCTTAACTAGTCTTTTCATGGGAGAACAACTAGTCACAGCTTTTCACTGTTATAATGATATGCTGTTAGACATTCCTTAGATAAAGCTTTATATTCATTATTCCTTCAGGATAAAATTCCTGAGAAGTGTGAGCATTTCTAACAATTAGGAAAGGTACAATTGACATATCATAGACTGTGCATAATTAAAGTACACAATTTGATGAGTTTCAGCAGAGGTGTACAACTGTGAACCATCACAACAGTGAAGGTAATGAGTAAACCCTTCACCCCAACAAGCCTTCTCATGCCCTTTGTATCCTTCCCTCTGCTCCTCTCCTGCTGGGTCATGTGGTAGGTGCATGCTTCACTTTTTAAGAAACTGCCAAACTGTTTCCAAAGTGATTGTTACTAGCTTACATTCCACTGGCAGTGCGTGCAAGTTCTGGTTGCTCCACATCCTTCCCAACAACTGGTATGATTCAGACATTCTAATAGGTGTATAAGGGTACCTTGGTGTGTGTTTTTTTTTTAATTCCCTTTTTTTTTTTGGCCATGTCACACAGATTGCGAGATCTTAGTTCTCCAACCAGGGATTGAACCCAGGCCATGGCAGTGAACGCTCAAGTCCTAACCACTGGACTGCCAGGGAACTCCCTGTTTTCTTAATATTGAGCTTTAAGAAGCCTTTATGTTTTGGATACAAGTCCTTTATCAGATATCTGAAAATATAGTCTCCTAGTCTTGATTTCTTTTCATTTTGTTTACAGTATCTATCAAAGGTCAGGAGTTTGTAATTTTTTTTTTTAATTTTAAAATCTTTAATTCTTACATGCGTTCCCAAACATGAACCCCCCTCCCACCTCCCTCCCAGGAGTTTGTAATTTTGATCATCTAATTTATCAATTTTTTTCTTTTATGGAGCATGCTTTTAGTATCATCTAAGAAACCTTTCCCTACGCAAGTTCACAAAGCTTTTCTGCTTTGTTTTGTTCTTTACATCTACATTTTTAATCATTTTGAGATCACTTTTACATATAATGGAAGGTATAGATCAAAGTTCATCTTTTCACATATGGATGTACAACTACCATTATTAGTTGAAAAGACTTTCCTTAACCACTGAATTGCATTTGCACTGTGTCAAAAGTCAATTAACCAGTATGTGTGGGTCTGTTTTTAGACTCTATTTGTTCTTTTGATATATTAGTCTATCTTTATACCAATATCATGCTGCCTTGATTTCTGTATCTTTACGATGAGTTTTGAAACTAGGTAGTGTAAGTCTTCTAACTTTGTTTCTTTTTCAAAGTTGTTCTGGCTAGTTTAGGTTCTTTGCATTTACATGTGAATTTAGAATCAACTTGTCAATTAACAAAAATAAAAACATTCTAGGATTGCACTGAATAGGTTTATAAGTTTGAAGAAAATTGACATCTTAACAATATTGAGTCTTCTGATCCGAAAGTATATATACATACCCACAAGTATATATTTCCATTTATTTAGACCTTCTTTATTTCTCCTAGAAATGCTCTGTAGCTATCAGTGTACAGACCTTATACATTTTAATCAGATTTACCCCTAAGTATTTGATATATTTAATGCATTGCAAATTATATTGATTTTTTACTGCACTGTCCAATTATTCATTGCTAGTGTATAAAAATAGAGGGTTTTGTCTTATACCTAGCAATCCTGCTAAACTCATTAGTTCTACCAGGTTTTTTGGTGAAGTAAGTGTGTGAAAGTCTCTGTTGTGTCCAACTGTTTGTGACCCCATGGACTATACAGTCCGTGGAATTCTCCAGGCCAGAATACTGGAGTAGGTATCCTTTCCCTTCTCCAGGGGATTTTCCCAACCCAGGAATTGAACCCAGGTCTCCTGCATTGCTGGCGGATTCTTTACTAGCTGAGTCACAAGGAAAGCCCCAGCTCTTTTGGTAGATTCCTTAGAATTTTCTACATAGATGGTTATATTTTCTGCAAATAAAGATGGTTTTACTTTTTTCTATCCAATCTAGATAGCTTTTCTTTTACTTGCCTTATTGTACTGACTAGAATCTTAGTAGGATGCTAAATGGGCTTCCCTGGTAGCTCAGCTGGTAAAGAATCTGCCTGCAATGCAGGAGACTTGGGTTCAATCCCTGGGTTGGGAAGATCCCTTGGAGGAGAGGGCATGAGAATCCATTACAGTATTCTTGCCTGGAGAAGCCCCATGCACAGAGGAGCCTGGAGGGCTGCAGTCCATAGTGTTGCAGAGTCAGACAAGACAGGGCGATTAAGCACAGGCACAGCACAGCATGTTAAATGGCAGTGGTAAAAGCATACATCTTTGCCCTGTTTCTGATCTCAGAAGGAAAGCTCTCAGTCATTTCATCTTAAGTTTTATGTTGAGAAGCAGAAGTCTTGAATATGCATTTTCAAGATTTTTGGTAAGTATGGACTCCAGAAAAGAGCCAATTTATCCCATCTCCAGCAATGTATGAGAAGGTACCTCTTCCTACACCTGGCTAACACTAGACATCATCTTAGAAAAATAAAAGTCTGTAATTCTTAAATGTTACCTGTTCATTTTAAATTTGTGTATCTGATTGTTAATGGAGATCAGCATGATTTAAGTTTACTGGTCAACTATATTAGTTTTTCTAGTTGTTTATGTCCTTTGCTCATTGGTCTAATTGAGTATTTTCTTTCTTAATAATTTCATATAGATTTTTAAAGTTTTAATTCCTTAATTAAATACATATGTCTGTAATATTTTGCCCTATTTGTCTTTTGACCTTTACTTTGGCTTATGGATTTTTTTTTTAATGCGGACTGTTTCAAAAATCTTATTGACTTTGTTACAATATTGCTTCTCTTTTAAGTTTGTTTGAGTTTTTTTTGCCCCAAGGCATGTGGGATCTTAGCTCTCTGACCAGGGACGGAACTGCACTCCAGGCGTTGGAAGGTGCAGTCTTAACCACTGGACCGCCAAGGAAGTCCCTGTTTGGTTTTTTATTTATATACTACATTTAATAGAATTTTTTACAGTGGTTTTAGATTCACAGCAAAATTAAGTATAAAGTAAAGAGAGTTCCCATGTATCCTTTATCCCTGCAATACAGCCTTCCCACTATCAACATCCCACACAACCAACATCCTGCACCAGCATGGTACATATGTTACCATTGATGAACCTAACCTATACCGACACATCACTGTCACCCAAATCCATAGTTTACATTAGGATTCACTCTTGGTGTTATAGATTCTATGGGTTTGGACAAATGTGTAATGATATATATCCACAATTACATCATCATACAGAATAGTTCCACTGCCCTACAAACCTTCTAACCTCTTCCTACTCATCCTTCCCTCCTCTCTAACCCCTGGAAACCACTGATCTTTTTTATAGTCTCCATAGTTTTGCCTTTTTCCAGAATGTCATATGTTTCAATGATACAGTATGCAGCCTTTTTACACTGGCTTCTTTCACTTAGTAATATAGATTTAAGCTTCCTTCACATCTTTTCTTGGCTTGGTAGCTCATTTATTTTTAGCTGAATAATATTTGATTGTCTAACTGTACCACAGTTTATTTATCCATTCACCTAGATAAGGATATCTTAGTTGCTTCCAAGTTTGGGCAACTATGAATAAACCGACTGTAAATATTTACATGCAGTTCTTATATGGACATAAGTTTTCAACTCATTTGGGTGAATACCAAGGAGAGAAAATTCTGAATTATATGGCAAGAGTATGTTTATATGTGGTTTTTATTTATTAAAAAAAAAAACCCACATTGAAGCCTTTAGTTTTTTGCTGACAAAGCTATCAACCTTTTTTCATAATTTCTATCTTTGGTTTTGATTAGAAAGGCTTTTCCCTTCCAAAATTTTACAAATCTTCAGTAACTTCTAAAATAGTAGTAGTTCTAGTAGGTCTATGGTTTTATTTTATTTTTACATTTCAAGCTTTGTTTTATTTTGATGAGGCAGATATCTAACTAGATTTTTTTTCTTGGATTTCTCATCACTTTCTTAGTCACATATAGCTCCCTCTAAATATTTTATCCACAATTCCAAAAAAGTTCCCATTTTACAAACAAGAAAACTGAGGCAAAGAGACAACTCATTGCATTTAAGATCACATAAGTGTGTTAGCCACTCAGTCGTGTCTGACTCTTTGCAATCTCATGAACTGTAGCTCACCAGGCTCCTCTGCCCATGGGATTCTCCAGGCAAGAATACTGAAATGGGTTGCCATTTCCTTCTCCAGGGGATGGTCCTGATCCAGGGATTGAACCTGGGTCTCCGGCATGGCAGGCAAATTCTTTACCATCATAGGGAAGCCCCTAAAATCATATAGCCATTAATTTATACAGTCAGAATTCAAACCTAGGTCTTTTGATGCCAAATCCTGTTCTTTCCACCACAGCCCTGGTACTCAAATTATGATCCATGAACAAGCAGCACTGGGCAACACCTGGGAGCTTGTTAGAAACACAGTCTTAGGTAACATCCCATATCCACTGAATCAGAATCTGCATTAATATCAAATGTGAGAAGTCTGTTGTGATACTATTTCCCCCAGATTAGAATACATCAGCATCAGCTGGGAATAGTTGTTGAGCTTCATCCTTCTCCAATATTTTAACTCAGGAGGACAGGGGTGATGACCAGACATCTGCATTTTAACAACCATCTCAAGTTTTCTTATGCAAGTACCCCCTTCCCCACCACCACCAGCACCACACTTGAGAAATGCACTGAAACAATGGAGACATTCTAAAACTGTAACGTAGGACACCACAAGTGATGGCTGATTATTTCTCCCTTTCTCAGTTTAGATGTATCCTTCAGTTCAGTTCAGTTCACTTCAGTCCTTCAGTCGTTACCAACTCTTTGCAACCCTATGGACTGCAGCACGCCAGGCTTCCCTGTCCAACTCCCCGACTTTGCTCAAACTGAGTCGGTGATGCCATCCAACCATCTCATCCTCTGTTCTCCCCTTCTCCCTTCAATCTTTCCCAGCATCAGGCTGTTTTCCAATGAGACAGTTCTTCACATCAGGCGGCCAAAGCATTGGAGCTTCAGCATCAGTCCTTCCAATGAATACTCAGGACTGATTTCCTTTGGGATTAACTGGTTTGATCTCCTTGCAGTCCAAGGGACACTAGTCTTCTCCACCGATGTATCCTTATCACCTGAAAAAGAGACTGTTACAGGCTAACAGTAACTCTTCTTATGTCAATATGTGGCAATGAGGTTGTAATAATAAGGATAACCTAACCTTCAAATTTACAGAAAATCACATAAAGAAAACTAAGGGCAAAAAGCCTTCACTCGATCCAGAAGTTTGTGGAGGCAGCGTGGAGAAACATTTACCCAAGTAGATTGAAATCTACTATCCCAACTTCAAATTTGGTTAATTACGTCCTTGAGTCAGGGTTTCCTCACAGATAAAGTCAGAGTAATAATAAGCTGCCAGTAGGTAGAAAGAACCCACCTGTTAACTTTTTAAACTTTTGTCCCCAGCATCGTAGGGCTGGGATGAAAAAACGTCCCAGGAAACTAAGCAGCCTCCAGAGGGGCGCGGGCGCGCGCGTGTGTTTCTTTGCCAGCTTGTGTGAGTGTGTGTGTTTCTTTGCCAGCTCAGATTTGCCCGGAAATCTACGCCACCTGGCTAGAGGTGGGGCGCGGACAACCAACCACACCCGGCCCCTCGGTTTGCCGGTCTGCGCTGGCAAGTTAGAGAAACACCCTCTTCCTAGCCCAGTCCTCCAGAAAGACTCGGTCATCAATAATTCATTAAAACACTCGTCTCCATTGGCTGGCGCCTCCACTCGGGCCGGCAGCGGTCCAATGAGAAAGCACTTGAAAGATCCTTCTGAATAATGAACACACGCCCGTGACGTAGCGACCGGAGACTGGCTGAGTTGGCGCGAGGCGGGGCCAGCTCGGGCGGCGGCGAGGGCTGTTGGGGCTGCTCAGTGCCAGCTGGGGAGGGTCGAGCCCGGAGTGGAGTCAGAGCCCGGGACCGACACTGAGAGGGCGAGCGCGGGGCACAGACGAGCGGGCCGGCGGCAAGATGTTCAGCTGGTTAGGGCGGCAGGCGGGCGGGCGCGGAGGTACGGGCGCGGACCCGGTGCAGACCGTGACGGGTGGCCTGCGCTCGCTCTACCAGCGCAAGGTGCTGCCGCTGGAGGAGGCGTATCGCTTCCACGAGTTCCACTCGCCGGCGCTGGAGGACGCCGACTTTGAGAACAAGCCCATGATCCTGCTAGTGGGCCAGTACAGCACCGGCAAGACCACCTTCATCAGGTAACCCTCCCCGCCCCCTCCGCCCTCCTGCCTGCACACCTGTCCTCGTCACCTAGGTGGAGGCGTCCTCCTCCCCACGTGCGCGCCTGTTGTTACCAGCCTCCTGCCGGCTTCCTGCAGCGCCCCCTTCTCCTTCGAGGAATCCCCTCTCTGCCGCTTTCTCCAGCATCGGCGCGGCCTCAGGTTCCCCGTCCGAGCGCGGTTCCCCGCTGTCTGAAGCCTTGCCCCGGGACCCGCCGCCGAAGTGAGGGCAGGCTCTCCCTACGCGGCCGAGAGGGTCCTCAGAACCGGCCCCCCGCCCCGTCTCTGCTTACTACGAGCCCTCCTTCCTTGCGTTTGGAAAGGCACTCCTCTGACTGGCTTTATTTTGTCACCCCAGCCTGGGAGCCCCGGGATGGGAGGAAAAGCAAGGCTATAATAAGCACCTTCTTGACGAGCGAGTGAGACCAAGGGCTGGAAATGGGGACAAAGGTGTGGGGTGTCAGAATGGATTATTGAGTCAAGTTGGTAAGTTAAGCCCTAGCACAGTGCCCGGGGTATAACTACTTACTGAATGAAAGAATGGCGACAGTAGAGGGTATTGCCCACGCCCCCTTCCATTGCGGCCCTGCATCCCGCCCCCAACACTGTGTTCAGGGAGACCGAGTAGAGAGGCCGCCTTCGTTCAGCTCGTGCACAGCCTCTCTATCCTGCCATAGGAAGTTAGCTGTGTGTAGCCGCCGAACCAGCCAGCGCCCAGTGGAGCTCAGGGGGAGTGTCATATTACTACTGGTTAGTTTCCATTTCTTAGGTGGGTCATTCCCTTCTCCGTCACCCTTGACAACTGAAAATATTTGTCATGCTTGCCATGTCTCCAAAAGCAAACAATTACTGTGGGTGCCTTGACATCCAAATGATATAGGTCCCTCGGAAGTGGTTTTTAATGGGAAATAATTTACATTGTAACAGATTGCTTTTTGAAGAGGCTATTTTACTTTTAAAGCAGCTGGCATATTAAGACTCTCTTTGGTTAGGAGACTTGTTTTCCTGGGTTAAACTGTGTGTTCATTGAAACAGTGATCATTTTAGGTTTTGGGCAAGGGCTTTGGAAATTGTTTTTTCATCATTGATGATCAACAGGTGTTCAGAAAACTGCATCTATATTTGGATACGTGCCATTTCTATTAAGTAGCGGCCTCTTTTTCTGGGTTCCAGTGACCTATAGTTCCTACAAATATAGTTGTCACTACAGAAAATATGTTCAATCCAAAGCTGCAGCTGCACGATGAGTTAATTCAGCAAAGCAAATAGACTATACTGAAATATAATTCTTGAAAGTAAGTTGAATGTAAAGGAAGATGGGAGAAAATACTTCTAAATTGCTTTATTTGGTGCTTTTTAGTAAGCTGAAAATAGTATTAAATATGTCACCTAAGACACTCAAAATGAACCTAGAAATATTACCTAAACTGATACCTTGAAAGATGTTATAAAATACACTTAAGGGCTCAGTAATACTAACCAATTTAAGTATATAGGCCTATGAAGCATTATGTAGCACAAGAGTGGGAGGTAGACCTTTTGAAATATACAGATAAAGGATAAGAAGGTAAGCATTATTATAATTAAAATAGACTCTGGTGATGGCCTGTTCAGAGCACCCTGAGTAGTTCCTCCCACCTGTCCTTGGCATGAGATTGTGTGATTAGGGAGCCGCTGTTAATACTGTGTCAACCTGGATATTATTTGGTCCTCTCTCTGCTCCCACAGCCTGGATAATAAACAAATCTAAGACAGGAAAACAAACCCACAGAAACATGTATCCATCTTTTTTTCATCTTACTGTTTTTCTGTCTCATCATTTGGGGGAACTTTGTGGAATAGCTAAGCATAGTTTGAAGAAGGATTGGGAATTTGGTGAGACTATCCAAGGATTTCCCAGGTGGCTCAGTGGTAAAGAACTCACCTGCCAAGCCGAAGACACGGGTTCGATCCCTGGGTCACTCCAGTATTCTTACCTGGGAAATCCCGTGGACAGAGGAGCATGGTAAGTTACAGTCCATAGGGTCGCAGAGTCAGACACGACTTAGCGACCAAACAATGACTCCATCCAGTTGAACCACTTCTCAGGAGGCTCTGGAGCCCCCACGTGCAGCGCTACAGTGAGAAAGGAGTCACCCTATCAGGAAGTCACTTGCTCTTGAGACCTTCCCTGGCCTAAGTGACTTGGTTGTTAGGCACCAAACACAAAAGTGGACCTGTGAGGGCGGAAGAAACTCAGGGTATACCAGAAGGTTGGTGAGGCACTGGAGACCTGAGTTTGATTTGAGAGTGGGACTAGGAAGAAACGATTCAGCTTCTGGAAGGAAAGACTCAAACAAAAGGGCAGCTGCCGTCTAGAGTCCTACACTGGTACTGGGGGCCGGAAGTGTTGACCCGGGTGCTGACCATCCTGGAACCTGCCTGCATCTGTGGCTGTCTTTTCTCCGAGGCTGGTCAGTGTCTGGGTATTTTGTTTCTAGCCTGGAAGCACTGGAAGCTCATAACTGGCTATAGGATGCACCTGTCTGCATAGTCAGAGATTCTTATCCACCTGGCTTCCTGCACATCCCCAGAGGTCACTGGTTACACAGAGCCTGCACTAATATAGAGGGAAACTTCTCTCCTCATGAAGTCCCTCAGCAAAGCCTTTGATATACATTCCACCTTTGACGAAACCTTACTCGTCCTTCCTTTGGTCGCATAACCGGGAAGAATTGAGAGCCCCATTGAAACATGGTGAGCCAGGACTTTGACCAAGAGGGTGGTGTTTTAAGTGTGTGCTGTAATTAAAAGATCTCCTAGGGACTTCCCTAGTGGTCCAGTGGTTAAGACTGTGCGCTTCCACTGCAGGGGCCGCGGGTTCCATCTCTGGTCAGGGAACTAAGATCCTGCATGCCATGCAGGGTGGCCAAAAAAACCAAAACCCTCCTAAATAGAGTGGATGGAGAGTCTGAGTGTCACTATGGTAGATGACCATGAGGGGCCCAAATGCAAGGAAGAGGATAGATAGAGTTTTGATGGACTCTCCTCACATGGGTCACAAAGCTGGCCCAGAACTTCAGGAGATGTTTGTCAAAGTCCTTTTGGGGTAGAAGCAGAACAGTCTATTGTCTCACTGACAGTTTTATTTCTTAGAAGACTTGAGGATGCAATGGGAGGAACTGGTGCTGCTCTGCCTCTGGGCAGCAAGAAAGAATTGGCCAGAGAAGGAGAAGAGATGGGCATGGGAAAAGTAGCCAAGTCATGGTAGACTGTTTAGCAGCCAATGAAAGCTGAATATTGGCCTCAGCCAGACTTGGGTCCAAAACCTGAGGAAAACAGATTTCAGAGATTCCCCCAGAAAATCCCTGGGCCCAGATGCTGTGAGTGAAGACATTTCCCTGAGATGTGAATTGAAGTCGCTCAGTCGTGTCCGACTCTTTGTGACCCCATGGACTGTAGCCTATCAGGCTCCTCCGTCCATGGGATTTTCCAGGCAAGAGTGCTGGAGTGGATTGCCATGATGTGAGGTTCACCAAAAATCAGTTCAAGCCACACAATTGCAACTTCTGATTTTTAAGAGCTCCACTTTCTCTCTTCTTCCTACACTCTTGCCCTGTTCTCTCAAAAAAATTTATTCTAATGAGGAAAAAAGAAGGAAGTCACTATAGGTTTTTAAAGGGTCGAGAATAAGACAATAAGGCAAGAAAAAGGGATGGAAGGCATGTAGATTGGAAAGAAGTAAAAACATCTCTATTCACAGAGAACATGATCTTGTATGTAGAAAAATCCTAAGGATTAGGAAAAGCCTTCAAGAACTGTTAAAACAAGGGCAGTAAGTTGTCAGGATACAAGATTATTATACAGGATCAGTTATATTTCTATGCACTAGCAATGAACAATCTGAAAATGAAATTAAGAAAACAATTCCATTTATAATAGTACCTTAAAAATAAAATACTTTAGGAATAAATTTAACAGAAGTAATGCAAAACTGTAAAATTTTGTTGAAAGAAACTAAAGAAAACCTTTAAAAAAAAAAAGGAAAGACATTCCATGTTCATGGGTTGAATAACAATGTTTTTATTTTTTACTTATTTATTTATTGGCTGTGCTGGGTCTTTGATATTGTGTGAGGGCTTTCTCTAGTTGTGGTTTGAGGGCTTCTCACTGCAGTGGCCTCTCATCTGGAAGCATGGGCTCTAGAGCTCACGAGCTTCAGTATTTATGGTGTATGGGCTTAGTGGCCCCACAGCATGTGGAATCTTCCAGTGCCAGAAATCAAACCTGTGTCCCCTGCATTGGC
Source organism: Capra hircus (assembly GCF_001704415.2). Taxonomy (NCBI): domain Eukaryota; kingdom Metazoa; phylum Chordata; class Mammalia; order Artiodactyla; family Bovidae; genus Capra; species Capra hircus. The sequence continues at coordinate 65,687,766 of NC_030817.1, forward strand.
AGGCAGATTCTTAACCACTGGACCTCTAGGGGAGTCCCGACAATATTTTTAGAATGGCAGTAATACTCCAAGTGATCTTCAGAGTCACTGCAATCGCTAGCAAAATCCCAACTGCCTTCTTTGGCGAAATTGACAAGCTGATCCTAAAAAGTCACATGGAATTGTGAGGGGTCCAGAATAGCCAAAAGAATCTTGGGAGAAAAAACAACAATACTCAATTTCTCATACTTCTAATTTCAAAACTCACCACAAAGCTACAGTAAATAGGAGAGCATGACACCAGCATACGGAGAGACCTATCAGTCAGTTGAACAGAATTGAAAATTCAGAAATAAGCCAATACATGCTTGATACATCTGTTTTTACAAGGGTTTTAAGACACTTCAGTGGGGGGAAATATACCTTTCAACAAGTGATAGTGGGACAATGGGATATCCACATTGCAAGAAGAATAGAAAGTGACTTCTAATGGGTACAGGGTTTCCCTTTTGAGTGATAAAAATGTTCTGAAGTTAGATAAAGGTAGTTGTACAACTTTGTGAGGATACTAAAAACCACAGAATTGTGCCCTTTAAAAGGGCAAATTTTATGGTATATGAATATCTCAATAAAATTATGAAACAATTCAGTCTTTCAGTATTAAGCATCCTATGATTTAATTTCCATAAATTCTACAGTTAGTGCCCATCAAGTAAGTTCTGCATTTGTTGCAGTAATTTAAAATGAAAATGGATGCCAGAAAGAAAACACAAAAAAAGTGGAAAGAAGCTAAAAGAAAACCAAGGACAAAAGGAACTAAGGAGTAGATCTAAGAAGCAGTGTACGATAGCCGCCACTGCAATCCCTATTTGTTTTTTTCTTTGTGTGTCCTTGTCAGTGTATAAACGTTCATTCTTCATAATGCTCAGGTGAGTAAAATCACAATGTGATGTTTTCCTATAAAACGCTTGATAAGCAGTTATGTTTTAAAACTTTGAATATTAAATATAGCATTAATAGGGAAAAGGCAGGCAGGGGTTCCATGGACAAGGATGAAAACAAGGTTGGTGGATAGTATGAAGCATCAAGAAGCTGAAGTGAGGGGGCTGAGACAATATGCCCCCTCAGACAAAAAAAAAAAAAAGCCTTTTTAGGTATGATCAGAACAAGAAAAAGAATCAGGAAGCAATAGACTGAAGCCTGGGACTCTTGTTGGAACGTTAACAAAAAGCAGAACTACTCAGCTATTATTTTGCTTCCTCCTTTTCTCTCAAAGAAAGTGCTCCAGAGATGGTAGAAGGGAGCCCAGGCCTGTTTGAGAGGAACTCAAACCAGACGAGGAGCTCTCTCGGGCCTGCCACAGGCAAGACCCAGGAAATACCCAGGTGGATAGATGGATGGCAGGTCCTTGTAGGAAGAGCTTGCAGTTGTGCCCAAAGAAAACTATGTTCTGTGATTTGTAAGAAATAATGAAGAATATGAAGAGTATCAGAAAGTTGGAAGCAGGCAAGTGTTCGGTTTTCCAAAAAGGGAAGAAATAGATTTTAAGGACAAAGCTCTACTCTATTCCTTTGATAAGCTCTAGGTTCAGCTGTTAAAGAGAAGTGAAGCTACTCAGTAGAAGGCAGGCTGGTTCACCCATTGAAAAAGAAACATTCCTCTAGGGAAACACTGGGGGCCCAGTTGGGTGGTTCTTACCCTCATTCAAGTGCTAGACCCCCAAAATCATAGTCTTGTGTGCCAAATACCATGCCTTTTGCAGATCTTTCTGAAATACTGAAGTATTTAATTTTCACTATATAGACTGTATTTACAGTATACAATGTAAGCTCATACCTACACAGCCTAGTATTCCTTTCCTCAAATAGTATTGATGTCAGGGATGGGCCCAGCTATCCCAGACTATGGAAGAGGATCAAGCCCTCAGGGCTCTGGGTGACGAGAGCTGTGACAAAGCACAGGGTGGGGTGGGAGCATAGGAGGGACCCTTCATGCAGGTTTGGAGATTGGAAAAGGCATCCGGGGATACAACTTGGATGAGCAAAAATTTGCAGCCACAAGGGGATAGGGAAGTGAAAGTGAGAAAGTATCCGTGGTGAGGCCCAAGTTTTGTTAACCAGGTGGGTGACTGAGCTGTCCACTGAAGCGAGGAAGAATGGGGCATACTTATGAGTTTAGGTTTAAGCCTGTGCATAAGTGGACGCCCAGGTGTAGAGTCCAAGAAGGGTCGGACATGTGGGTCTGGAATGAAAGGAAGGGGACCTTGTGGAGGTGCTAGGGAAAATATCACCACGGAGATGGAGGTGATGCCAGGGAAGGATGGTGGTTCCGAGCCATCTTAGGACTCTTTTGGTTGCAAGTGACAGCAACTCAACTTAAAAAGCCTTAAGTAAAAAGATACACTTTTTCTCACGAAACTGGTTGGACCAGTGTGCTGGCTTCAGACCCAGCCTGGGACCCCATGCGGTGCCATCAGGACTTGGTCTCTCAGCTCTGCTGTCTTCGCACATTGGCTTCCTTCTCAGGCACTTGCTCATGGGGCGAGCAGACCCTCTCCAATTCCAGACTCACGTTCTGCCAGCTCAGCAACCCCAGTGGGAAAGAAGAGAACCCCTCCACCCATAGTTTGAGCAAGAAGTCTGAAGTTTGAGTTTCATTGGGTCGACTTTGGCCATCTGCCCATCCTTGAGCCAGTCCCTCAAGCTGGGGGGAATGAATATCCATGTCTGGAGTGGGGTGGTCAGCCCCTAAACCTCATGGCCTGATGGTGGGGAGAGGTGGCTCCTCAGAGTACAGCTATCAAAAAGGGGAAATGGATGCTAGACAGGTGAAACAGCAGGTGGTCCCCACAAAAGCCAGGGAAAGAGAGGGGGTGGTCAGCAGCGTCAGCTGCCTCGGGGAAGCAGAACCAGTGGATTAGCCGTCAGAAGCCAGGGTGACCTTGGCAAGAGTCAGTAAGTGGTGCTGATGGAAGCCAGGTGACAGTGGGTTGAAGAATGAGTGGGAGGTGAAGCACCAAATATAGAAAATTCTCAGCAGCTGGGCACTGAGGGTGAGGAACCATGCCCTGGTCACAGGCATTCCGGAGGTTTGGTTGATGATCATGATCCTGCAGAGTTAGAAGTTGATAGAAGGGGTGTGTGGAGGGGGAGCAGCTGGTGGTTCAGAAGCCCAGGAGGAGGCAGGACTTGGAGCAAGGGTTCTGAGGGACGGGGGTGGTGCAGGACAGGTTGAGTGTGGCATTGGTGGCAGCAGTCCCTGCTTGGGGCGATGCGGTCTGTTGGCCTCTTGTCCGCTAATTACATCATCTACCTGACAAAGGGCAGCAGTCCCTGAGGATTGGAAGTGACATCTAGATGCTTACTTCCAAAAGACATTCAAAACACGGTTTTCAAAACCTTGGAGAATTCTGAACTAGAAAGCTGTGGTTCCTGAATCTGTCCAGGGGTCACAGTCACCAGGAGACCTTCTGAAACAGATTCCAGGGACTCATCCCAGACCTTGTGAAGTGGAACCTCTGTGGATCAGACTGAAAAATCTGTTTTTGTTATTATAAACTACCTCTCATGGTGATCTTTAGGCAGCCTCTCCCAAGAAATGTTTGGGAACTATTGCTACATGAATGTTCAGTTGGTGAAATCTATGACACTGAAACCGTCAAGCCTGAGGCTCACTGTGGTGGACCTTCCATGGCATGTGGTCCAAACTCTGTTCACATTTTTAACAGATGACATAGATGAAGACATAGAAGTCATGATTACAAAACTGGGGATTATGCAATAAATACAATTTAATAAACAGCCTTTTTCACTTAAGATGACATAATGAACTGTTTCTTGTGTTATTAAGTCATCTTCAAAAATAGCTAATGTCTGCATCATATTCTATTGTACAGCTTGGAACATTGTTTTTAATTTTTTCCCACTTTTTAAATTGAAGTAGAATTTGTTTACAGTGTTATGTTAATTTCTGCTGTAGAGCAAAGTGATTCAGTTATAACACACATTCTTTTTATATTCCTTTCCATCATGGTTTATCACAGGATACTGAATGTAGTTCTTCATGCTATACAGTAGGACCTTGTTGTCTATCCATTTCAGTGTAATAGCTTACATCTGCTAACCCCAACCTCCCGCTCCATTCCTTCTCCAGCCCCTTCCCCCTTGGCAACCACAAGTCTCTTCTCTATGTCTGTGAGTCTGTTTGTGTTTTGTACATAGATTCATGTGTGTTGTATTTTAGATTCCACATATGATATCATATGGTATTTTTCTTTCTTTGACTTCATATGACCATCTCTAGCTGCATCCATGTTGCTGCAAATGGCATGATTTCATTTTTATGGCTGAGTAGTGTTCCATTCTATATACAGACCACATCCTCTGCTCCATTCATCTATCGATGGACATTTAGGTTGTTAACGTATCTTGGCTATTATGAATAATGCTGCTATGAGCATAGGGGTATGTGTATCTCTCTGAATTATGGTTTTGTCCAGGTATATGCCCAAGGGTGGAATTGCTGGATCATATGATAATTCTATTTTTAGTTTTCTGAGGAACCTTCATACTGTTTTCCAAAGTGGCCATATGAACTTCAGTTTCAGTTCAGTCGCTCAGTCATGTCCGACTCTGTGACCCCATGAACAGTATCACGCCAGGCCTCCCTGTCCATCACCAACTCCCGGAGTTTACCCAAACTCATGTGCATTGAGTCGGTGATGCCATCCAACCATCTCATCCTCTGTCATCCCCTTCACCTCCTGCCCTCAATCTTTCCCAGCCTCAGGGTCTTTTCAAATGAGCCAGCTGTTCACATCAGGTGGCCAAAGTATTGAACTTTCATCTTCAACATCAGTCCTTCCAATGAACACCGGGGACTGATCTCCTTTAGGATGGACTGTTTGGATCTCCTTGCAGTCTTAAAGACTCTCAAGAGTCTTCTCAAAAGCATCAATTCTTCGACCCTCAGCTTTCTTTATAGTCCAACTCTCACATCCATACATGACTACTGGAAAAACCTTAGCCTTGACTAGATGGACCTTTGTTGGCAAAGTAATGTCTCTGTTTTTTAATATGCTGTCTAGGTTGGTCATAACTTTTCTTCCAAGGAGTAAGTGTCTTTTAATTTCATGGCTGCAGCCACCATCTGCAGTGATTTTGGAGCCCAGAAAAATAAAGTCAGCTGCTTTTTCCCCATCTATTTGCCATGAAGTGATGGGACCAGATGCCGTGATCTTCGTTTTCTGAATGTTGAGCTTTAAGTCAACTTTTTCACTCTCCTCTTTCACTTTCATCAAGAGACTCTTTGCAATCTTGATTCCAGCTTGTGCTTCATCCAGCCCAGCATTTCTCATGATGTACTCTTCATATAAGTTAAATAAGCAGGGTGACAATATACAGCCTTGATGTACTCCTTTTCCTATTTGGAACCAGTCTGTTGTTCCATGTCCAGTTCTAACTGTTGCTTCCTGACCTGCATACAGATTTCTCAAGAGGCAGGTCAGGTGGTCTGGTATTCCCATCTCTCAAGAGTTTTCCACAGTTTATTGTGATCCACACAGTCAAAGGCTTTGGCATAGTCAATAAAGCAGAAATAGATGTGTTTCTAGAACGCTCTTGCTTTTTTGATGATCCAGCAGTTGTTGGCAATGTGATCTCTGGTTCCACTGCCTTTTCTAAAACCAGTTTGAACATCAGGAAGTTCACGGTTCACGTATTGCTGAAGCCTGGCTTGGAGAATTTTGAGCATTACTTTACTAGCTTATGAGATGAGTGCAATTGTGCAGTAGTTTGAGCATTCTTTGGCATTGCCTTTCTTTAGGATTGGAATGCAAACTGACCTTTTCCAGTCCTGTAGCCACTGCTGAGTTTTCCAAATTTGCTGACCTATTGAGTGCAGTACTTTCACAGCATCATCTTTCAGGATTTGAAATAGCTCAACTGGAATTCCATCACCTCCACTAGCTTTGTTTGTAGTGATGCTTTCTAAGGCCCACTTGACTTCACATTCCAGGATGTCTGGCTCTAGGTGAGTGATCACACCATCATGGTTATCTGGGTCATAAAGATCTTTTTTGTATAGGTCTTCTGTGTATTTTTGCCACCTCTTCTTAATATCTTCTGCTTCTGTTAGGTCCATACCATTTCTGTCCTTTATCAAACCCATCTTTGCATGAAATATTCCCTTGGTATCTCTAATTTTCTTTTTTTTTTTTTTTCTTCTATTGGGGCTGTTGGGAGAAGTTTCAGGGACTCCCTCCGCACCCCGGCGGTGTCACCACTTTCTCAGCCCCTCTCGCTACTGAAGCCTCTATTTTCTTGAAGAGATCTCTAGTCCTTCCCATTCTATTGTTTTCCTCTATTTCTTTGCACTGATCACTGAGGAAGGCTTTCTTATCTCTCCTTGCTGTACTTTGAACTCTACATTCAAAATGGTATATCTTTCCTTTTCTCCTTTGCTTTTCTCTTTTCTTGTTTTCATAGCTATCCCACTAATAGTATTTATATTCCCTCCAGCATTTATTTGTAGACAGCATTTATTTTTAATGATGGACATTTTAACTGGTGTGAGGTGGTACCTCCTTGCGGTTTTAATTTCCTTTTCTCTAAGAGTTAGCGATGTTGAGCATATTTTCATGTGCCCACTGGCCATTTGTTTGTTTTCTTAGGAGAAATATCTAGTTTTTAATTGGGTTGGGTATTTTGTTGTTGTTGAGTTGTATGAGCTGTTTGTATATTTTGGAGATTAAGCCCTTGTCAGTCACATTATTTGCAAATATTTTTTCCCGTTCCATAGGTTGTCTTTACATATTTTTTGTTCATTTGTTTGTTTTTGTTTTTAATGGTTTCCTTTGCTCTGCAAATCTCGTAAGTTTGATTAGGTCCCACTTGTTTATTTTTGTTATTATTTCTATTGCCTAAGAAAACATTGGTCTGAATTATGTCAGAAACTGGTTTGCCTATACCCACTTCTAGGAGTTTTATGACATCATGTCTTATGTTTAGATCTTTAAGCCATTTTTAGTTTATTTCTGTGCATGTTGTAAATCAGCTTCATTGATTTACATGCATCTGTCCAACTTTCCCAGCACCACTTCCTGAAGAGACTTTTCCCCGTTTTATATTCTTACCTCTTTTGTGAGAGATTAATTGCCTGTAGGTGTGTGGGTTTATTTTTGTGCTCTCTGATCTGTCCCATTGATCCATATGGCTGTTTTTGTACCAAACCACAGTGTTTTGATTACTGTAGCTTTGTAGTATTGTCTGGGCCTTTTATGATGCCATGGGGGGCTTCCCAGGTGGCTCAGTGGTAAAGAATCTTCCTGCCAAGCAGGAGACACAGGTTCAATCCCTGGGTCAGGAAGATCCCCTGGAGAAAGAAATGGCAACCCACTCTAGTATTCTTGCCTGGGAAATCCCATGGACAGGGGAGCCTGGTGGGCTCAGGTCCATGGGGTCACAAAAGAGTCAGGCACAACTTTGCAACTAAACAACAAGAACAACAAATACATTTTGGGATTATTTGTTCTAGTTCTATGAAAAATCTCATGGGTAATTTGATATGGATTGTATTAAATCTGTAGATTGCTTTGGGTAGTATGGCCATTTTAACAATGCTAATTCTTCTAAGAGCATGATACTATCTTTCCATTTCTTTGAATCCTCTTTAATTTCTTGTATTAATGTTTTATAGTTCTCAACATATAATTCTTTCGCCTGTTTAGTCAGGTTTATTCCTAGGTGTGTATGTGTGTGTATATATATGTATATATATGCATACTTCTTTTCTGATATGTCATTGTTACTGTAAAGAAATGCAGTCAATTTCTGAATGCTAATCTTTTATCCTGCTACTTTGCTGAATTCACTTATTAGAGCAGTAATTTTTGTGTAGAGTCCTTAGGACTTTCTATATATAATATCATGTCATCTGCTTATAGTGACAATTTTACCTCCTCTTCCAATTTGGATACGTTTTCTTTCTTTTTCTTATCTGATTGCTGTGGCTAGGACTGCCAGTACTATGTTGAATAGACATGAAAGTGGGCATACTTGTCTTGTTCCAGATTTTATTGGAAAGGTTCTTAGCTTGTTACCATTGAGTATCATATTGGTTTTAAGTTTATCATAAATGGCTTTTATTATGTTGAGGTGTAGTCCCTCTTTACCCACTTTGGTGAGAGTTTTTATCATGAATTGATGTTGAATTTGTGAAAAACAATTTGTCAAATGCTTTTTCTGCATATATTGAGATGATCATGTGGTTTTTTACTTTTATAATGTGATGTATTACATTGATTGATTTGTGTATGTTGAACCATTCTTGTGAACTTGGGATCAATCCTACTTGGTCATGTTGGACCATGTTGGTATTGTTGGATTCTATTTGCTAGTATTTTGTTGAGAATTTTTTCATCTATGTTCATCAAAGACCTTGGCCTGTAATTTTCTTTTTTGGTGGTATCTTTGTCTGATTTTATGGGTGTTATGGCTACATAGAATGTCTTTGTGAGTGTTCTCTAGTCTTCAGTGTTTGGGAAGAGCTTGAGAAGAATCACTAAGCTCTTTATTTGGTAGAACTCGCTTGTGAAGCTGTCTGGTCTTGGACTTTTGTAGCGAGTTTGTTTTAGAGTCTATTTGGTCTATTTAAATTATCTGTTTCTTCTTGATTGGGTTTTGGTGGGCTGTATGTTTCTATAAAATTGTCCATTTCTTCTGGGTTATCAAATTTGTTGGCATATAATTGTTCATAATATTCTCTTATGCTTTTTGTATTTCTGTGGTATTGGTTGAGATTTCTCCTTTTTCATTTTTTATTTTATTTGGGTTCTCTCTCTCTTCTTGGTGAGTCTGGCCAGAGACTTGTCAATTTTGTTTACCCTTTTTGATTTATTGATTTTTTTTCTGTTCTTTTTTTAATTTCTATTTTATTTTTTCCTCCCCATTGTTTATTATTTCCTCTTCTGCTAACTTTAGGTTTTGTTTGTTCTTTTTTGTCTGGTTCTTGTTAAGTTGTTTAATTGAGATTTTCGAAGAAAGCCTATATTGCTATGAACTTCCCTCTAAGAACTGCTTTTGCAGCATCCCATCGATTTTGTGTAGCTGTGTTTTGTCATTTGTCTCAAGATATTTTTTAATTTCCTTTTTGATTTCTTTGTTGACCCCTTGTTTTCTTAGTAGCATGTTGTTTAGTCTCCATGTAATTGTTTTTTTCTTATTTTCCCTTGGTTGGTTTCTAGTTCACGTTGTTGTGGTCAAAGAAGATGCTTGAAATAATTTCTGTACTCTTAATTATTTGTGGTTAGTTTTGTGCCTTAGTATGTGGTCAGTCCTGGAGAATGTTCCATGTGCACTTGAAAAGAATGTGTATTGTGTTTGTGGGGAGATATAATGTCCTAAAAATATGTTTAGTCTAACTTCTACTGTATCATTTAGAATCTCTTGCTTTATTGCTTTTCTGTCTAGAAGATCTGTCCATTGATGTGAGTGGGGTGTTAAAGTCTACTATTATTGTATTCTTATCAATTTCTCCCTTTGTGTCTGTTAGTATTTGTTTCATATATTTGAGTGCTCCTATATTAAGTGCATATATATTAATAAGTGTAAAATCCTCTTCTTGTATTGATCCTGTTATCATTATATAGTCTTTCTTAATCTTTCTTTATAGTCTTAGCTTTAAAGTCTATTTTGTCTGATAATAGTATTGTAACTCCTGCTTTCTTGTCATTTCTGTTTGCATGAAATATCTTTTCCCATCCTGTCACTTTAAACCTGTGTGTCCTTTGTCCGAAGGTAGGTCTCTTGTAGGCAGCGTTTGTAGGCCCTTGTTTTTTTTCATTTAGTCTACCATTCTGTGTCTTTTGATTGGAGCATTCAGTTCATTGGCATTTAAGGTAATTGATGCATATGTATTAATTCTCATTTTTAAACCTTGTTTCACAGTTGATTTTTTGTTTCTTCTTTGTTCCTTTCTTTTCTTTTCTTTTTGTGGTTTGATTCCCTTTTATGCTTCTGTTCTCTTTAATTTTTGTGAATCTATTTTATATTTTTGATTTGTGGTTGTCCTGTTTATCAAGTATATTAACCCTTTCCTTTATCTGCTTGTTTTAGATTGATAGTCATATAAGCTCAAACACATTCTGAAAAGAAAATCTGTTTTCTCTTTTTCTCCTACCACACATTTTATGATGTTGATCCCCTTTATTACATCTTCATGTCTATCTTTTTGCTATTACTTGTGTTTATCATTGCTTCTACAAATAGGTTTTTTTTTCTTTTTGATCTGAATACTGGCTAATTTAAGTGATTTACTTTCCAATTGTGATTTCCCCCTTCCTGTATCTTTCTGCTTTTCTTCTCTAAAGACCTTCCAATATTTCTTTTAGGACAGTTTTAGTATTGCTGTATTCTTTTAGTTTTTGCTTGTCTGGGAAATTCTTTATTTCTCCTCCTATTCTAAATTATAATCTTGCTGGGTAGAGTATTCTAGGTTGCAGGTTTTTCCCTTTCAAGACTTTGAATATATTTTTCCACTTTCTGGCCTGCAGTGTTTCTGTAGAGAAATCAGCTGATAGCCTTATGGGGGTTCCCTTGTAATTAACCTTTTTTTCTCTCTTGCTGCCTTTAGAATCCTCTATCTTTAATTTTTGCCATTGTTAATATAATATGTTTTAGTCTAGGTCTGTTTGGGTTTGTCTTATTTGGGACCTCTGTGCTTTCTGTAGCTGGACATCTGTTTCCTTCTTTAGGTTTGGGAAGTTTTCAGCCATGATTTCTTCAAATACATTTTCAATCTCCCTTTCTCTTTCTCCTCCTTCTAAATTCCTATTATGTGCAGAATAGCCCACTTTATGTTATCCCATAGGTCTCTTATAGTGCTTTCATTTTTTTTTCCATTTGGCTTTCTGTCTGCTGTTTTGATTGAGTAATTTTCGTTATTCTATCTTCCAGATCACTTATTTGATCTTCTGCATTATTCATTCCTCTGTTCAGTGCCTTTAGCTCAGCTTTTGTCTCAGAAAATTAATTATCTAATTGTTCTTGTCATCTCCTTATAGTTTCTAGGTCCTTTTTACGGCAATCGTCATTTCTTAATTCCTTAAGAAATTTAAGGATAGCTTAATTCCTTCAGTATTTTCGTTACTTCTTTTTTGAACCCAGTATTTATTAGACTGAAGAAGTCTGCTTTATTGTGTGTTCCTACAGGGGAGTTCTCCTGGTCTTTAAAAACTTATTGACCAGAGACATACTACTATGTCTTTTGTTACCCAAACATCATTGACCAGAGACATACTACTATGTCTTTTGTTACCCGAACATCATTGACCAGAGATGTTTCAGCGTTCACTTACATAACAAATCCCTGGCCACAGGCATTAGTTTTTGGGAAGATCCTCTGGTCAGTAATGTATTAACTGGAAGTGGTTCCTCTGCCTCTTCATTGTGCTTATATTTCTCTTACTCCATGAGTTTAGGAGAAACAGTTATCTTCTGTAGTCTTGGAGGGCTATTTATATGAGGGAGTATCCCTGCATAACTTGTGTGGGTTTTAATATATTTTTGGTGTGAGGACTGTTTTTGGTTTGGATGCTTGCCTTGCTTTTCCTCGGCATGTGCTGGCTGTTATCCCCTTGATAGGGTGTGTAGATGCAGATGCGGGCCCTCCTCATGGAAGCATGTTTGATTCCAGTAGACTTCCTTTCCCTTTTTTCTCCTTTCCCTTTCTTCCGCCCTCCTTCCAGAGCAGGATGGAAGGTGGAGAGGAATAGCTCCAGATTATGGCATGGACTAGACATCAGCGTGCCTTCAGCACATCCCAACCCCAAGGAATTCAAATTCCACTCACAGCTGGAAAAATAGAGTTGTGAAAGGCTTTACCCAGCAAATTCCAGATTCTTGGTCCAACAGGCCATTCCAATTTCTTGCTCCACACTCTTAGTAGGTAGATTGGTTACAAGGATGATGTCATCTGAACAAGCAGTCTTGGTAATAATATGTCAATGCTTTAATTAAGGGAAAGACAAAAATGAAACAAAAACTTAGGTTTCAGACTTAAGGAAGACATAGGGTTTTAAAATGAAAGTAAGTCTGGCCTGGCTTAGTTTTTCAGTAACTCAAAGAAAATTAAATATTTAAAGTTATCTTGTAATAACCTTTCCTGAAGGATTAAGTGCCATAAAAAAAGTTGAGTGCTGAAGAATTGATGCTTTTGAACTGTGGTGTTGGAGAAGACTCTTGAGAGTCCCTTGGACTGCAAGGAGACCCAACCAGTCCATCCTGAAGGAAATTAGTCCTGGATATTTGTTGGAAGGGCTAGTGCTGAAGCTGAAGCTCCAATACTCTGGCCACCTGATGTGAAGAACTGGCTCACTGGAAAAAACCCTGATGCTGGGAAAGATTGAAGGCAGGAGGAAAAGTGGATTACAGAGGATGAAATGGTTGGATGATATCACCAACTCAATGAGTTTGAGCAAGCTCTCAGAGTTGGTGATGGACAGGGAAGCCTGGCGTGCTGCAGTCAATGGGGTTGCAAAGAGTCAGACGCAACTGAGTGACTGAACTGAGCTTAATGAAGTATGAAAGTGAAGTCGCTCAGTTGTGTCCGACTCTTTGCGACCCCATGGACTGTAGCCCACCAGGCTCCTCCATCCATGGAATTCTCTGGGCAAGAATACTGGAGTGGGTTGCCATTTCCTTCTCCAGGGGATCTTCCTGACCCAGGGATCAAACCCAGGTCGCATTGCAGGCAGACACTTTAACCTCTGAGCCACCAGGGAAGCCCAGTATAATATGTAAAAATACTAAATGACTATGCTGTACACATGAAACTAATATAATGTTATAAATCAGCTATACTTCAATAAAAATACATAAATAGGCTAAAATTGTTTTGGGGAAAGACCCTAATGTTGGGAAAGATTGAGGGCAGGAGAAGGTGGCGACAGAGGATGAGATAGTTGGATGGCATCATTGATACAATGGACCTGAATTTGAGCGAACTCCCGGAGGTAGTGAAGGACTGGGAAGCCTAACATGCTGTAGTCCATGAGGTTGCAGAGAGTTGGACATGACTTAGAAACTGAACAACAACAAAAATTTTTTAAGTGGATATTTGCCCAGAGATATTTATCTCAGCTTTATTTATTTGAAGTATAGTTAATTTACAATGTTGTTACTTTCTAGTGTATAGCAAAATGATTCCAATATATATATGTGTATGTATACATGTTCAGTTGCATCTGACTCTTTGTGACCCCATAGTCTGCAGCCCTCAAGGCTTCTCTGTCCGTGGAAATTTCCAGGCAAGAATACTGAAGTGGGTTGCCATTTCCTTCTCTAGGGCATCTTCTCAGCCAAAGGATCAAACCTGCATCTCCTGCATTGGCAGGAGGTTTCTTTACCACTGAGCCTCCTGGGAAGACCTTATGTGTGTGTGTGTGTGTGTGTGTGTGTGTGTGTGTGTGTGAGCGCACATGTGCACATGCAAATTCTTTTTAAGATTCTTTTCCATTATATGTTTTTATAGGCCATTGACTATAGTTATCTGTGCTATACTATAGCACTTGTAGTTTATGTATTTATATATAGCAATATGTATCTGTTAATCCCAAGCTCCTAATTTACCCTCCCCCCTACCCTTTCCTTTTTGGTAACCGTAAGTTTGTTTTCTATCAACATTATTTCTAATAGCAAGAAATGGGAAGTTGTTTCAATACACAACTATAAGGAAATGGCAAACTAAATTGATACATACTCACTTCAGAATAGTATGCAGCCATTAAAAATTTTTTCTTCCAATTTTTAATGGCATGAGGAATAATTCATGGTAAAAAGTCTAGATGCAAAGTTGTTTAAATGCTTTGATCTCAATTTTATAATGAAAAAATAATACTTGCATAAAATTATGGGATGGAAATATGTCAACATGTTAAGAATTAATCATTATCCTATATTAATGTTCTCTGCAAGCTGCTTAGCTTGTCATAAACACGGTTTTTTTCTTCTATAAGCTAGGGTTAAAAATACCTCCTCCAGCAACAATGAGGCTGAAGTGATAAAGCCTATGTGTAAATTGCCTTATAAACTGTATGACATAATTTCATCCATTGTTTGGTGGTATCTGTAAGCAGTGGTGATGGTAGAACTCATTGCTAGGAAATAATTATATATTCTTTACCATTTTAATAAGAGTTTTATGATAGTAAATGTTTGATTCTTCTCCCATTTCCATTTCTTGGTATTAAACATGAAGATAGACAAAGAAAATTGCTTTAAAAGCATCATTTCCAGATTCAGGACAAATCAGAGTTGAAAGACAAACTTTTTCTTTTCGGTCTCTCTCCTAGTGAAATGGTGGATCAGGTATTATCAATAGAAAATACACTGTGTAAAACCCTCCAACATGTTAAAAATCGTTATCCTTTTTAACTTAACAGACCTGGATTTAAAAATCAGGAAATAAAACTTTCTCTGCTGAACTCAAAAGCTGTACTTCATATATGGTTTAAAACCTTAGTAATACTGAAAGAAACAATTGTTGGAGTTAAATGCACTTTTGAAAAATGTCCCAGATACAGCAATGAATTGAACCTCAAAACTCTCTGCACAGATGCCGATGTATGCACAAATATTTTAAAATCTTGTTTAGCATGACACAGGCCATTTCTCTAGAATTTGGCTTGAGAATGAAAATATAATGCTCATGGGACTTCCTTGGTGGTCCAGTGGCCAAGACTCTAAGCTCCCAATTCAGGGGACCCAGGTTCAATCCCTGATCAGAGAACTAGATCCTATGTGCTGCAACTCAGATCCAGTGTAGCCAAATAAACAAGTAAATAATATCAATAATAATGTTCATAAAACACCCCAAATATATGTGCCTTGTTGCTTTTACTTACTCAATGATTAAATACCAACTAAAAAGTCTTAGATTTGTATATTTGTTATGATTCACAGAACCCTTTCCTACAAATGTGCCTGTTGGATACTGCTAGCCTCTCAAGTCTGATTTAGGACAGGTAGTGCTCTCATAGGACCAAGAAGAAATCCTAGGTTCTAATCAATTATTTAATCTATTTGAGCCTTTGTTTCCTCATCTGTGAAATGGAGGTGGACATAAAAATAGTATCTACCCCATAAAGAACTTACAGTGAAATAGGTTACATTCATATAAAGACTTTAGTACATAACAAGCTCTCAAACATGAGGTGTTATTACTAAAATAATGAATGCCTTTTCCACTATTCCAAGCCCAAGTGTTTCAGACAAAACCCAGACAGAATGCATGGGTGAATACTCAGGGGAGATGGAGTTTGTGGTTTGAATTTTGGGTATCTGTCATTGAATAATGTGCCTTTTCTAGTTTATTTGCTTATTTTTTAGTTATTCTTAAGCCCATCTTTGAGAAGATGGTGCTTGGAGATGTTGAAGGACTTTTTATTGTTTTGAAGATGTTTTTCTTTCCCGTGTCACAAATGACAATTTTTTCTATAAAGTCAAAGAGAAATTGTCAAACCTCAGCAATGGAAAAAGAAAGACACTGTCTACCTATATCCTTGCATGAAAGCTGCTCCTTGACATAGGCTGAGCAGGGTGCCAGGAGCCAGTTGGATGAGGCTGAACCATGGCCCTCAGCAGACAGACAAAGTGATGTCAGGTCCCCTGCCTGTCTTCCCCGCCACCCCTTCTATCAGCTGCTTGGAATCCAAATGTCTGTCTGGTTTTTCGTTGATGACTTGGCTAGAGAGTCTTGGAGCAGTTACTGCTAGAGCTGGCAGCCCTCTTTGAGAACACAGGAAAAGGAGAGCGAGGTGGAAATGGGGACAAAACCCAGCCCAGCACACAGGATGCCCATGCAGGGGGCTGCGGTAGAGTCTTTTCTGTAGTCTTCCTGTGGCCTCTTGTTCCTTTGAATTCTTGCTATGGCAGAAAGCACCACAAAGCCCCTGAAACTTGTAGCTTGGGAATGCCTCTGAGGTGTCCAAAGAAAAGAAGTGTCACAGTTTTCCAGCCTTGTGCGTGTGGCTGGATGGGTAACCTGTTTCGGTGCATCACACCTCAGGATCTGCTCAAATTTTTCCTTTCAGTGCTGCTGGGTTTGAACCTCATCTCTTCATTCTCGCTTTATTCATGTACTATAGTACTATAGTATTTACTACTGAAAAAAAGCCATGTGTAAGTGGACCTGTGCAGTTCAAACCCATGTTATTCAAGGGTTGACTGTACTTCATAAATGCTGGATGCTATTTTCTGATTTTTTTTGCATTTATTCTAAATTTATGGGATGTCTTTAAAGGATGTGTCTATTCTGGTGCTCCGCAAGTTCACAGAAATGTTGAAACTTTGATGTTAAAAAAAATTGATCAATGAAACATTTCAAGTACCACCTGCTGAGAGTACTAAACAATTTCAGTTTTGTTTACAAAGAAAACATGAGTCTAAAGAGTGACTTAATTTCTTATTCTTAGAAAAATGGCAGGATGGTGTTGGATGTTTGGTAGTTCCCTTCTTTCCCTCTATCCCTGGGGATAAAATCATAGGTTCTGGACCTCAATTTGATCAGTCAAGACATTTTAGAAATGAAATGATTTAGGACCAAGTAGACTGTGGGTTGTAGGAATGGAGAGCTGGAAAATGTTGTACAGGTTTCTGCCCTTAAGCCTCCTCCCAGGGTGAAGGGTCATCTCCCTGGCAGGGTAGGGACACAGCTCTGTCACCTCAAGCAAGGATTCTTTTCCACTGTCCCCATCCCTGGTCCCCATTCACTGTCCCTGCCAAGTGTCCTCTGAAGGTGTTGTGTTTCTATTTGTTGCTTGATAATGAGTAAAAAGTATTCCAAAACCTCCCTCCTTTATGTTCTCCCTGGTTGCAAAGGAAGGAGGGAGTGGTCCCCCCCTCACCCCCCACCCAGCCCCCGCCATTCCATATATGATAAACACACCTAAGTGTGTTCCTCCATCATGGAAGGGGAGTCTTGGTGGGGAGGAAGGGAGGGGCTCTGTGTGGCTGCCGCTGAATGTTATGCCTATGGGGGTGGTGAGGAACCATGCTGGGACACAGCCATTTCCCACAGAAAGAGCGCTTTCCCCACCACTCTACCTCTGGCTCCCTTGCCCCACCCCAGCCATGTCAGTCTAGCACAGGGATCCCCAACCTCCCATATCTAATGCCTCATGATCTGAGGTGGAGCTAATGTACTAATAATAGAAATAAAATGTACTATAAATGTAATGCACTTGAATCATCCCCAAACCATCCCCCCTCCCCACCACCTTCCATGGAAAAATTGTCTTCCATGAAATTGCTTCCTGGTGCCAAAAAGGTAGGAGGCTGCTGCTGTAGCGCAGCAATTTGTCTCCTCGGCCCCTGAACGAGGCCCCTCAATGGCACCTGCCAAGGCCACTGTATACGGGTTAACTGCATGCGGGCGCCTGGGCAACAGGATATGTGAGGGTAAAATCCAGCTTAGAGTTCTGCTCACTAAGCTGTGAGCTGTGGTGCAGGGCTGGGTCTGCTTGAAGGAAGGGGCATCTTTTTCCAAATTGCACAGAGTGCTAGGGCTGGCCCTGGTGATACCTAATCCGAGCCCTCCTCTTATCAGCCTCTGGGTTGCTACTGAATTCTATAGAGATTGTCTTCCATGATTACCACCTCCAGGATCTCCAGGGAGCTGTAAAATGCTCAAGAAAGGATGTGGGGCCACATTGATTGCCAGGGACCAGGAAGGAGATGGTTCCTTATTTCATTCGCTACACTGGGTGCCTTCTGTGGACAGGCATGGTGCTGGGTGCTGGGAATGTACTACTATTAATACATCTGGCCATAGACATGGGCCTGCCTTCAAGACCCACGAACAGAGAAGTGCAGCATCCAACATGCTCGAGGGACAGGGACACTTCCCTAAAGGAGGTGGACCTGAGCCCAGCAAGTCTGCAGCATGTCTGCCTCTTTCACTAGGCTCCTTACACTGGAGAGAAAGTAGGTTTGCAGATTTTAAACGGAAAATTCGTTATTTGCAAAAGAGTACAATGCCAATCATTCTCTTTTTCCTTGGGGGTTGTATTCCAGGTTTTTAAATGATTATGTTCCAAGTTAGTGGCCCCCGCAAGCTTTTTAGCCCCCTGCTTTGTGACACTGTGCTAAGTTTGTTTTCTTTTTTTCCCCCTCTCTCAGATACTTACTGGAGCAAGACTTCCCAGGCATGAGGATCGGGCCAGAGCCCACCACCGACTCCTTCATCGCTGTGATGTATGGGGAAACCGAGGGGAACACCCCAGGGAATGCTTTAGTCGTGGACCCCAAAAAGCCCTTTCGAAAGCTTAGTCGCTTTGGAAATGCTTTCCTCAATCGGTAAGGACCAGCAGACCGCCATCTCTGGACCGGTTGTTTAAAGCTGTTCTTTGAATCTTTGCCAATTATGTGTAAAAGTTCAAAACCAGAAAAACAGAGTATGTGTGTTCTGAAAAAAAGAAGTTATAAGAAAATACACTTATCACATATAAATATTGGGGAGATTCTCTTAGGAAGTGATCATTTATACCTACTCTACGTGGCTTCAGAGGACAGAGCTAAGGCCCAGAATTGGACATTACAGGGCCACACAGTATAAGGAACAAATTTCTAATAATCTGAACCTCATGGGAAAGGATCAGGTTGCCTTGTGGGTAGTGAGCTCCCCATGATGGCCACATTACATGGTGGCTGGATGGCTAACTCTCAGGCATTGTGTGCCAGGACCTCCTACACAGAGAACTAAGCCCAGAGGGCCACCGAAGTTCTCCCGACACCCAGATTTAATCTTGGTTATTCCAAGACCAGTCACCGCATCTCGCTGGGTGTCCCTTTGGCTTCTCAGTCCCGTGCTTTGAGCTGAATCCTCATTCATTAGAGCCAGGCGGGAGAAACAGAGGCAGGACAGCCAAACATTACATTTGTTGCATGGTCGCTATTTCACAGAGGTGAGGTCATAGGATAGCTGAGGCCCTGCCTGGACTGCAGCAGAGTTGTATTTGTACTGCCTTTCTCCAGAGTTCCCAAGACGCAGTGAGATCCAGGACAGAGGACGAGTCCACGGGTTCTCTTGGACACGGCTCTGCACTTTGAGGCACCCCCTGCTCCTACCTCCCCCTCCATCTTCCTTTTTGTCACTCCTAGCCTATTTTTTTAAAAACCCGTTTCTCTTTCTTCTTTGAGTTCCCCTCACTCCCCCATTTTCCTCTTTTATGAGTCTACCACGTGAGTCTCTTTGGTTGCAGGGAGTGAGCTATGGGAGGTTCAGAACCAGGGAGTGGTCTTCCAAACGCCTTTAGGGAGACATGGAAGTAGAGATGACAGATGAAAGACTTGAAACTACATTTCTGCTTTTTAGATTAAAAAAAAAGGAACAGATCCTCTCAGCTGACAGCTGTTCTCCCAGAGGCTGAGAGTTGCGCCTGATTGCACAACTCCAGGGAGTGCCGTTCACAAGGACCATGAGATGAAGGACGTGCCGGAGGGCTGTGCAGCGGCTCTGCCGAGAGCGGCCCAGGCAACCTCCACAGGTGCCCTCTGTGAAAACTCAGCTCTCTAGGGATCGGTACTCTCCCCTAAGAGCTAATTTATGCTCCCAGAGCAAATCAAAGAAGGCGTACAAGTGGCAGCAAGAGAACTCTGCAGCAGGATGAATAGAAATATACAGATGATGTAGATGGAGTCACAGAGAAATTCCGTCTGACGGTCCAGTGTCCGTCTGACACTGTCCAGATGACTTTTTCCAGCTTCAGTTTCTCCTCTAGAAGAAGCACGCTTCTCAACTCCAGAGCAACCGTGCTTGCACCACTGTGTCTCCTTGTAGGAGAAGTAGGGCTTGAGCCCTGGAGGGTGAACCCCAGGGGTCTCTCAGGACGAGTGGACCACAGCTGCGGGGGAGTGGGACAAGAAGCTCCCCCAGCAGGGCCTCCCAGGGGCCGAGGTCACGAGGCAGGCAACAGCCAGCCTTCCTGTCCCCGAACTGGCCCTGGAAGATTCCAGAGGCCCTGGCAAGTGCAGGGCACAGGATCCTTCTCCATGAAAGTCTACCTGGAGTCCCTTGCTTCCATTACTACTGTCCTTAGTCTTACTCTCTTTTTGCCTGTCAAAGGCTTAAGAAAGAAATAAGCTGCCACCTTTTTCAAATTCCCATTTTATAAAGTCTCTGTTCACCAGGGAAAAACAAGGGAGAATGGCTGTTGGCTTTATTTTGGCAGATGACTTACTTCCCTAACATTTATTTTTTTCTCAAATCACAAGCGTACAACAGATGAGTGTGGAAAAGAAGCTTCCAGGAAAGATTCTGAATGGCAAGATCCTTTATCTCAGAATTTAAAGTTTACTGAAAATAATCTACCCATCCAGTGTTAATTGAATTTGGAATACACAGAAAAGGAATAGCAAATAGTTATATGGCATTTACTATCTGTCTAAACTTTACTGGTGAATTAGCTCTAAATTCTCACAAAAACCCTGTGACATAGGTGCGACTGTTTTCCCCAATGTAAAGAGAAGGAATTGAGACAGAGGCCCATTTAGCTTCCACCGGGCCACTCAACTGATAAGTGGCAGTTCTGGGGATTGGAACCCAGGCCATCTGGCCGAGGCCTGCTAGTGACCACTGTGCTCAGCAGCCAAATGGGAGGACTTTGATCTGAGAATCACTGTCTTCTCTCTAACATTCAAGGCTGTCCTTTATGTAGCCCACCAGCAATGATAAAGATTATAATAATTATGTCCCAAATTTGTCGTTCAGTCACCAAGTTGTGTCCGACTCTTTGCGACCCCCTGGACTGCAACACACCAGGCTTTCCTGTCCTTCACTATCTCTCAGAGTTTGCTCAGACTCATGTCCATTGAGTCGGTGATGCTATCCAACCATCTCATCCTCTGTTGCCCCCTTCTCCACCTGCCCTCAATCTTTCCCAGCACTGAGGTCTTTTCCAGTCAGTTGGTTCTTTGCATCAGGTGGCCAAAGTATTAGAGCTTCAGCATCAGTCCTTTCAGTGAATATTCAGGGACCTAAATCACTGATTAATAATTTCACATACACCTTCTTTTCATGGCTAATAAAACAGATGATACTAGGGCCATTTTATAGATGAGAAAACTGAGAGTAAAGAAGTAAAATGACTTGCTCAAGAAAAGGCAGAGACAGGGCTAGAACTCAGGTTCCCTGTTCCCTTTTATCTACCACCCTGCAGCTCACAAAACACCAGCAAAGAAGAGTTTCTGTCCTTCCAGCCTCCTGGTTGCCATATATACGTGAGGCTCACATGTCAGGGATGTGTGTGTATGCTCAGCCACTCAGTTGTGTCCACCTCTGAACTGTAACCCACCAGGCACTTCTGTTCATGGGATTGTCCCAGCAAGAATATTGGAGTGGATCGCCATTTCCTCCAGGGGCTCTTCCTGAACCAGGGATCGAGCCCGAGTCTCCTGCATCTCTCGCACTGGCAGGCAGATTCTTTACTGCCATGGATGACAGATTCATGCTGTCATGGATGTGCCACCTGGAAAGTAACAGTGTATTTAAGAGTAAGTAGCCTGATTAAGTTGTGTGTATACATGACAGTGCTACTGTTTCTCCCAGGACTGGCACAAAGAAGAGAGTCACTTAGTATGGTGTACTCAGATTGTATACGTAGTTATAGCATCCCTTTGGGAACAGCAGCAGGCTTAGCTCTAAAGGCAGGCAAACTTATTTTTATTTAGCATACTTTATGAGAACTAGGTCAAAAACCAGACTTCACAGGAAATAGAATGGATTGTCTGCTATGAAGAACTTTCACCCCCTACTTCATTGAGCAACCACTGATTCCTCCACCCCCACAGGATAGGTCTCATTATTCTGGCCCTCCCATTACAGGGCTTGGGCATCTGCCCCTTGGGGCATCTTTAAAAGAGTTTGATTCTTTGTGAGATGGTACCAGCCTGGAAGCATTAAGCAAACCAGTGGAGCTGAGCCTCAATCTCTAATGGTGGTTTCTAGGAAAGTTTTCAGTGGACTCCTGAGAAATGAAGACAAATTCCCCCAAAGACAGTTTTGAATTATAGAAATTTAATACTTGAATGGATTCCCAGGTGGTACAGTGGTAAAGAGTCCACTTGCAATGCAGGAGACGCAGGAATTGAGGGTTCTGTCCCTGGGTCAGGAAGATCCCTTGGAAGAGGAGATGGCAACCCACTCTAGTATTCTTGCCTGGAGAATCCCACAGAGGAGCCCGGTGGGCTACAGGCCATGGGGTCGCCAAGAGTCGGACGCAGCTGAGCACAAGCACACATACTTGAACAATAAAGAGAAGCTGCAACTAGAACAGAGAATTCTAAAATACCTTAGTGAGACATCCTGAGACTTCACCATTCTGCGTTACTTTAGAAGAAAATTCCGCAGGCAAGCGTGCCTCGGAGTTGTTCCAAGGGAGCGTGGTTCTTTAGGTTTCAGATTCTGTTGTCGGGGTAGTTCCACATCACAGAGGAGAGGGACGCCCCAGCAGCACACTGAGGGCACGAGTCCCGGGAGACACTGGCACGTTTCGGTTAGTTGAGAAAGCACAGGAGTTGGCAGGTTGGCCTCTGACCTTCCTTCCTACATTTGGATTAGTTATTTTATTTTCCTTCAATTCTACTTTTCACCTTTGGTGGTTTTTTTTTTTTTTTATCCCAGATAGCTTCAGGGATCATTTTCTGTTTAGGAGCTAGTGTACTTTTAAACTGTCACCTTCCACAGAATAAGTTCTTAATCTCATTTACTTCTCCTGTTTCTCTTTCTAAAATAACTCATCACTGGCCCTAGGGATTGAAATTTTGAAACGTCCTTCTAAGTTGAAGGAATCTGAACAGTACTTCCAGTGCTCCTGTTTTTTTAGCCAGGCCTGATATGGGTGATGGTGTGATCAAAACACAAAAGACAGCCACTGCCTTGAATTTGCAAAATGGTTTAGCAATAATAGAACACATATGTGTATTTTTGTACTTCTATTCTGTTTGTTACTTCTATGCTTGTGATTAAGTGAGACTTCATTAAATGGACTTTTTAAAGGCTATGAATATTGCATGTATGGATGTGAGAGTTGGACTGTGGAGAAAGCTGAGCGCTGAAGAATTGATGCTTCTGAACTGTGGTGTTGGAGAAGACTCCTGAGAGTCCCTTGGACTGCAAGGATATCCAACCAGTCCATTCTAAAGGAGATCAGTCCTGGGTGTTCTTTGGAAGGAATCAGGCTAAAGCTGAAACTCCAGTACTTTGGCCACCACATGCGAAGAGTTGACTCATTGGAAAAGACTCTGATGCTGGGAGGGATTGGGGGCAGGAGGAGAAGGGGACGACAGAGGATGAGATGGCTGGATGGCATCACTGACTCGATGGACGTGAGTCTGAGTGATGGACAAGGAGGCCTGGAGTGTTACAATTCATGGGGTCGCAAAGAGTCGGACACGACTGAGCGACTGAACTGAACTGAATATTGCACAGTCACTTAGTACTGCTGGGAATTTTTTTAAAAAGCTGACTTAATACAAGTAAACAGCATTGGTCCAGATACATGCTGACTCCACCAGATAATTTAGCTGCAGAGATTAAGGAAAATAGGCTCTTGCCAAGAATCACTCTTGATTCACTAGCAAAACTGTGTTGTTGTTTTTTTTTAAGCTGAGAGAGTAACTGGTTTGGGGGGCGGGGTTATTTTGTTTTGTTTTGGGTGGTGTGCTTTTCCCTAATAAACTCCCTGAAGCCCATCCTATTAGCCTTTATCTTCAGGATTTGCGATGGCTCCTGCGTCATTAAGCCATTGTTCTTTATCAGCAGCTGCCCGCACAGCCCTGGTCCTGTCATCCCAGAAAACCAGTTTTTCCCGCTGTGGTGGTTAGGAGAGGGAGACTGATTTAGAAAAGGTCATGTGGAGGTTGAGCTGCATGGGATTGCCAATGTTCAACCATCTTTCACTTGCAAAAGTGGTAATTCCATAAGACTCGATCAAAGGGGTAACCACAGGCTTTTCACAGTCTGGGTCTGAAATGAAATTCCTCCCAGGCAGTGGAAGTTTAGATCAGGCCTTTGTGGTAGGACTTTGTAATAGTAATTTCTGCAGGTTAGTTGTCAAAGTCTTCTTGCACACTGGTGCTATTCACTGTGACAGTTTAGGAAGTATTTCATCTCTCTGATTTTCCCCTAATCAGTAAAGTGAGCCTGGGCAGGAACAGTGTCATACTCTCTTCCATGGTAAACTTAGGTGAACCTAAAGGACTGCCTGGGAGTCCTCAGGCCAACAGTTGCTCAGACCTGACTGAGGTCACAGGGTGAGTGAGAAAGAAGAGGTTAAGAACTGGGTCTTCTGCCTCCCAGTCACTGCTGCACCCTCCAGTAGTAAAGTGAGGGCAAGTCCCACAAAAGGGGCCTCTTTGGTGGAGTTCCAGGGCTGTGGCACATCGCTTCTCTGTTCTAGGATGTTGCCCTCTGCGTGATAAAAGATACACAGTGGTGACTCAAATGCACGAAATGGCAATAGCAGCCTAACTGCCAGGTCTACATCCTAGCTCTGTCAGCTACCAGCTATGTGACTTGGCAAGTTATGGCATGTGACCCCTCTGTGCCCCTGCTGGGGAGGAAAAAATTTTCTTCTACCCTTCTAAGTTCATCTGGCTGGTCTAAGAATTAAGTTGACTTAAGACAGGTTAACAGGAGAAACTCAAACAAAACTTTAATTATGTGCATACATGAGAGAGACCCAGGAAAACGGAGTAACTCCCCCAAATGGCTGAAGCCCTTCCCTTTCTAAATACCATCTCCAGTTAAAGACAGGAGGATGTTGGAGGCAGTGGTTTGGAATCTCAAGGGAAGAGGAAGGCAGTTGACATGGAACTGGAAAAACAAATGTTTGGTAAACAAATGTTTGCTGGCCTGTGCAGAGACAATGGGACACAGTGAGGAGTTTTAATAAATGAAACTGTGCAGGGTTCCTATCGCCTCACCTCGTTGATACTATATTTATCTCTGGTGACAGCTCCCTTCCTGGAACAGATCCTCTGTCTGCTTTCCCTAGGCAGTTAGAAGGGAGGTCAAAGATGCTTCCTGAGTTTGGGGTGGGGAGCTTAAAAAGAATTAGTCCAAATTATTCTTCATGCCAGTGAGACACATTTTTGGGGTGGCCGCATTTACCCCCTTTTACCCTAGCCTTGTCCTTTGTAAAATGGAGATGTACAGCCCCACTGCTGATGTTGTGGCCAGGATTGAGTGAGTTAATGTGAGTTCATGGAAAGTGCTCAGGACAGTGCCTGGCACACAGTAAGTGGTCAGTGATGTTTGTGCCATTTGATGACTGCTGCGACTACTGGGTATCGCTGCACTGGAAATGGAATCGCTATTAAGCTACTGCCTGGCTCTTTTAAAATGTTGATCGCTGGATTGGAATGTTAGTGTTTGGAGGCAACTTTTAAGAACCAGAATCCCCTTTCTGTGCTGTCTTACTGTGTGGCCAGACTCTTAGCCCCTGGCCTGAGACTTTAGAGCTGGGCCATTCCTTTACGCACCCCGTCTCTACTACCACTCAGCCTTCCTTGGTTGAACGGGTGACAGGGAATGGGGGTCCTGTGTAAGTTTGATCCCTTCCTTGTCTCCTTTTATCAGAAAATAAAATAGACCAGCCCTGGATGAGGGACATACTTGATAAAGCTTATGTGAGGCTCCTGGGCTTAACAGGCACATGTCTGCATTTTTCACGTGAAATGTACAAGGCAAGGCAAGTCCTGAAGAAGTAGGAAATCCATCCCGAAGTAGGAAATCCATCCCGGGACAGCAAATCTGTGCTTGGAAACATTTCAGGAGACACATATCAGTGGGAAAGGCCTGACCCAAGGCTGACTGTATTATACCTGATAAATAACCCACGTTTCACCTTCCTTTAAGACCAGATTGCTCTAGTAGCATTGCATTAGGGTTTGTTTTTTCTGATTATAGTATAACTATTTAAGAAAACATGAGTGTGGTTCTGACCCTTAGAGTGTGGGCCGTGCTCCCACACTGAGGGTCTTGAAGCTAATTTGTGCTCTGTGCTCCTTTGCCTACCTCCCCAAGCTGCCCCCTCAGTGCATACTGGGCAGGGCTGTGCAAAGTTCAGCTTTGCACATTCAGCCCTCATCACCCTGTTTGCAGTGCCCCTGGAAAGCACCCTCCTCTTCCTCTTCCTTTCCACCCCCTTTCATCTGCAGTCGTCATCCCTGGCCCCGGGTCTGCTTTCTTATACGTTGTGTGGTGATGTCGCCACACCTGACTGTCGTGTTTTGTGGATCACACATTTTGGCTCTGCTGTTGAATCAGGAGGCATGGGAGTTGTTGAAGCTTTGTCTCTTTGCACTGCACAGAGGGAGTGGTGGTTTACAAATTTTGAATCCCTCTGTTAATTTCACACGAGAATCCAGGGCTTTTGTGTTTTGGAAAAATTGATATTTAGTGTGAGCTTGTGGTCTGGGAAAAAGGTTAGCCGCTCACAGAAGTACTTTATGCAAAAGAGTTTTACGTATGTGCAGTGTTCACAGCATCACCGGGTATCTTGAGCCATCTGGTAAACAGGCTGGGACTATGATAAGAGACCAGATTACCCGCAAGAAATTCGGTCTACCGCAGATATGCTCAGAATGTTTCTACCCGAGTTCTAGAGACACAAATATGGCATTTTTTTCTCTGTGAACTTTCAGAGAAGTTAGTGGTCCTGGTGCGCTTTACCCTCACAGATCTGTCTGGGTGTTGGACAGTAGGGTTTATAAAAGTGGAGGGACAGGAGAAAATCAGAAATGAGGGGCTTCTCATAAGTGAACTTGACCCCTTATTTTTTTCATGTTATGAAGTTTTTATTTTAGGGGTTGAGTTCAACTCAACTGATGTCAGAAATATTAGGCTGCAGCCCTCAGCCAGCCACTCATTAGAGGCGTGGCCTCGCATGTCATAACTGCACCGTGCTTCAACTTTTCCAGTTATAAAATGATCATAGTCATCATTCTGACATCTTCCTGGGCTGACTTGAAAAAGTGGAAAAGACTGTCTGAGATACTTGTCCTGAGCACCTTCAGCAAAAGTTCGCTTGCTGTGTCAGTGATCCCATCTCATGCTCAGGGCTCCTGACCCTGAGCTGTGAGGGGGCTGTGCTGTCCACACTTGGCTGGGGAGGCTGGGCAGGCCCCCCTCTCGTGCATTCCCAGCATGTTTACATGCTGAGTAATCCCACCAGTTCCACTGAATGGAAGAATTGAGTTTTCCCCGAGGATTTTCAAGCCTTCTGCCTACACAGACACTGAAGTTAGCCATTTACAATACAGGAAAAGGAGAGACACTCCACAGTTTCTGGCTTAAAACATACACAATTCCTAACAGAGATCCTCCTGGGTTTCCTGGGGTGGAAGTAACAGAGCTTGTCCCTCTGGTGCTCTGGAGTTACACAGTGTCAAAGCTAAGAGCCTCTCCAGCCCCTGGCAAGTGTCTCCATTTACACATGATGAAACTGAGGCCCAGTTCCTTTGGGAAGCCCTTGTCCAGGGTCCAGGCAGGTTATTGGCCTGAACCCAGGTCTGCTGACCCTCAGGCTGTGGTTTTCCTGCCACTTCACTCTGTTTCCAAGGTCAACACCAGGGCAACTGACTTGGAAGCATGGCAGAGGGATTGGGATGAGAAGGAAGAAGTGGTATCAGGGAGGTGATGGACAATGAAGACAACTTGGAGATGCTTGGCCAGGGCCCTGCTCACACCTGCCCTTTTGTCTACTCTTAGGACACCAAAGCACCTGGAGGATTTGGGATGTTGCCCATAGGAGCTTGCCACACCCTGATCCTGGAGCCATAGCATGGTCCCTGGGGCACCAGTGAAAACAGGCCCTTGTATCTCTGCTGGCACATTGGGGAATGGGCACGGGCTGGACAGGGCTCAGGATACTCCAGCCCAGTGCATCAGTGTCCCTGAAGGAAGCATGGGATTCCCTGGGAGGAGAAGCCCAGGACGCTTGTCTGAAGTGCAGCATAGAGGAGAGACAGGTGGGGCTGAGGGACTTTGCCATCACACTGACTCCAAAGATGTCAGTAGCCAGGAGAGGCCAAGGAGCTATGAGATTAGAGCAATCTGCAATGAACAGGCTCTGATCCCAACTTTGATCCCTTTCTTCCAGATTTATGTGCTCCCAGCTGCCCAATGAGGTCCTGAAGAGCATCAGCATAATCGACAGCCCCGGCATCCTGTCTGGAGAGAAACAGCGCATCAGCCGAGGTCAGTGCCTTCCCCGCCCATCCATGGACTTGGGCGCCCATCCCCCGCCCAAGTCCCCCCACCCCTACCCCGCCCCCAGGGCTGGCTGAGTCTCTCTGTGATGTCAGCAGAGGATTTTTTCCCCTGTTGAATTCCTTTAAATATTGTCATCTGCTGTTAGTACCTGCCTCACATAAATCTTCAGACTTTAAGAGGGGGCCTGTCACTTGCTGACCACTCACTTGGACATGTGACAAGAAATAAAGGTGGCCAACCAGTCACCACAAGGGAGAGAGCCCTCCCTGCTGCTCTTCTTCCCCAGGATACTGGCACATATTCTACCCCAGTTGCCTCTGCAGCAGCCTTCCATTGAAGGAGGTTTTATTGGTATTAGTATGTATTTGGTGCCAGATGCTGTAATGCACACTGGGGATGTGGAAAAAACAGATGCAGTTTCTGGCCTGGAGAATCTTGTCTTCTGATGAGGAAGATGGATATTATTTATTTTATCACAGAAATAAATAGAAAACAAGAGCTGGGATCATCATTCTATGATGGGAACTGTCTGTCGGGGTGTAAGGGGGATATCTGGCCTTGGGTTGTTGGGAAAGGCTCTCCAGAGGAGGTGACATTGGAGCTGGAACCCAGAGGATGAATTGGAATTACCTAAGGGAAGCTCTGGGCTTGCCAGGCGGTGCTAGTGGTAAACCTGCCTGCCAGTGCAAGAGACATAAGAGACATGGGTTCGATCTGTGGGTTGGAAAGATCCCCTGGAGGAGGGCATGGCAACCTACTCCAGTATTCTTGCCTGGAGAATCCTGTGGACAGAGGAGCCTGGTGCACTACAGTCCATAGGGTCACACAGAGTCAGACACAACTAAAGTGACTTGGCATGTACATTGATGGGAAAGGAGAGACGATGAGGTGTTCAAAGGAAATCTGTGAAAGACAGAAAACGCTTGTAAAGGATAGTGACATCTGGGCTTCTTCAACCTTCACAATGCAAGGCTAAGCAATACTGCTTCCAGACCCATGCGCTGTGGTTCAACCGATGGGCCTGTGATTTCCCCCACCCTCCTGGTGAAGGGGCTATCAGGAGCAGATCAGAAGACCATTTACCTACAGAGAGGAAATTCCTGACAGGGAGGGCACTAGAAGAGACTCCTGTGGTCCCAGAGGCAGGTCCAGTTCCCCTTGCCCTGGCCTCTGAAACTAAGGGCAGTTCCCGGAGGCTTTGCTGGGAGGGAGAAGCCACAGTAGGTTAGTTCCTGCTGTCACTCCTCAGTGGTAACTCTTCATAGCCCCTTGAACAGACTCGCAGCATTGTGGCCAGACAGTGCACTCCCCCAGCGTTCCTGGAGCAGAAGCACAGTACACCAGCCCTGGGACACACCCGGGAGCCAGAAAGCAAGGGTCCTGTGACAGGGGCCAAGAAAGAGCTTCCCATGTCTGTCAGCCCTCCCTTCTCATGGCGTTTGAGAAATGCTGATCTTGCAGTCTCTGACTGCCTTGCTGAGCCTTCATCCATGTGTTCAGGGACTTGGTGGGCCATTAGGCTTCCCCAAGGCCTCCAAGAACATTGCACTTACAGAAAAGGCCACAAATAACCATTATTAATGTTTTTTTCCAGCTCCTTAGAGACTTTTTTCTATGCATGTACAAACATACAGTTTTAACAGAAATGTGATTACCATGCACATTTCCTACAACTTGACTTTTAAAAAAAATATTTATTTGCCTGCATCATACCTTATTTGCATCATGTGGGACTTTTCATTGCAGGGTGTGGGCTCCTCTCTAGTTGTAGAGCATGGGCTCCACAGCATGTGGGCTCTGGTGCTCGGGCTTAGTTGCCCCACAGCCTGTGGGATCTTAGTTTCCCTGCCAGGGATCAAACCTATGTCCCTGCATTGGAAAGCGGATTCTTAATCACTGAACCATCAGGGACATCCCATACATCTTGATTTTTGGTTGTTGGTCCTAAATTTTAGGACCTCTGGATTTTAGTGTCAGCCTCATCCATTCCTTGTTATTGATAGGCCTCTGACCAATGTTAATTGTCCATATTCTTCAGGGTTTCTCCCTGGCTTAGTGATTCTAAGTGTCTTTCAACCTGTAGCTCCTTTAGAGAAGTTAGCATGTGATAACACCCAGGATGCCTTGAAGACAGTTCTTTTCAGCACTTGATAATAACTGATAATAACTGACTCATATCCTAGTCTGACTTACTGTGACAAGCCCTTACTCACATCCTATGCCCAGAAATAGCACATATGGTTCCAGCCAGTCGGCCAGTCCCTGCCACCCTGACAAACAGCAGCTGGTACCATACCATGCTGTGGCATCGTTGCTGGTTGGGGTCACCTAGTTGACAGTTTCAACATGTTTACCCCAAAGAATGTGTGCTGTTTTAAAGCTGCTTCAGCTTTAATGATTGCAAATAGTGCTGCATTCTCGCACATGTTCCTATCTGCTGCTGTCGTCCCGCCAGCTCGTAAATCATAGCCCCACCTTTGCCAGTCCTCGATGTCAACATTGGATGAGCATCAGAGACAAACTGTGACCCCGCAGA
This sequence comes from Capra hircus, assembly GCF_001704415.2. Classification (NCBI taxonomy): domain Eukaryota; kingdom Metazoa; phylum Chordata; class Mammalia; order Artiodactyla; family Bovidae; genus Capra; species Capra hircus. The sequence continues at coordinate 65,718,550 of NC_030817.1, forward strand.
ACATTTGAAACATCCACCATTGACCTTACTAGTGGGACTTTGCCTCCCTGACGGATGTTTCATCTATGAAAGAGAAAGGGGTGGCTGTCGCGCCTCCTCCCTGTCCCTTGGTGTGGTTGATGGATTAACCTTTGGCAGGCAGAGTCTCATCAAGCAGGTCCCTCTTACACATGTATATCCTCAAAGGGTATATTCATAACAGCAGTATGAGAACAGCCACCAGAGGTTGAACCCTTGCTGTGTGTCTGCACGGTGTTCTTCACTGAGGATTTGCTAAGCTAAACCTACATACGGTCATGCACAGACAGGAGCCCAGCCCAGGGAACCACTCACCCTCACTTCTCTGGGGATGCCCAGCCTAACAGAGTTTGTAAGAATTCCTTCCCCAGTGGCTGGGCAGGTGGGCGACCAAGCTTGACAGCTGGGGAGTGGACAAAGCAAAAGCTATTAAGGCACCACTTTTGGAGAACAGGCTGGGGGTGTGCATGCTTCAAGCAGTGGCTGCAGGCTGACACTGCTGTGTGGACCCCATCCACCCTCTAGCCTGCAGGCTGTGCAGCCCCAGATGGGCACATGCTGGGCAGACCATGCAGCTGCAGGAAGTGATGAGCATGGGGTGATGGCAGAGCACCCCCACGAAGACCTACTGACTACATCACACTCAGAATTCTCCCATCAGCATGGAATGAAGCAGATGGTGGGTGGGGCAGTGGAACATAGTGTTGCTTTGCTGGTGGTCAAACAGGGAAGGAGTGACCTAAGCTAGGGAGCTGACCTCATCATCATTGATGGTCCTCGGGTACCCCCAGGGCATTGCCCAGGTACCCAGAGTTCTGGGAACCAGATGGCCCAGTGGGAGTATATTTCCAGAAAGGAGTCCTGAACCTGGGGTTTAGTCATGTGCCTCCCCTCCCCTGTGGCTCCCTTCTTCCTTGTTCATTCTTCTCTCTTGTGCCATCATAAACCTACATCCTTTCTACTCTGTCGAGTAGAGAGAGCAAGTGTGATTCCCAGGAGGACATGGCATTTTATTCCCATTGCTCTTCTCTTGGCCAGAGTCAGAGGTGACCAGAAAAACAGTTGACACTGCTGCATGATGATTCATATTTGGGGGTGTTTGGTTTGAGGCAAAACATGGCAAACTCACTCTTATGCTAGAAGTGATCTTTACCAATTGGAATGTGTCCTAGCACAGCATTCTCATCAGCAGAATATTAACATGGACCCTAGAAGTCAGGTCCTGCTGTATGACCCAGAGTAAAACAAGAATGCAAGATCTGTGTTGGGGGAAATAAATATCTAGATCTCTGCCTTGGTAGCTCTATAAATAAAACCCATTAGAGTCATTGATTTGGGAGCAATTTTTAACATATTACTTACAATCGTGATGTTTCTCAGCTTGATTATAGTTAACAGAAAATCTTAAGGAAAAAAAGGGGTGACCTTAGATACTAACTTGTAGCTTTCTTGGCTGACATAGAGAATTCTCATCAAGCAGGAATTAAAATACTCTGCAATCAATGTGATACACTATATTAACAAATTAAAAGATTAAAAACGATATGATCATCTCAATGCTGCTGCTGCTACTGCTGCTAAGTCACTTCAGTCGTGTCCAACTCTGTGTGACCCCAGAGACAGCAGCCCACCAGGCTCCTCTGTCCCTGGGATTCTCCAGGCAAGAACACTGGAGTGGGTTGCCATGTCCTTCTCCAATGCATGAAAGTGAAGTCACTCAGTCATGTCTGACTCCTAGCGACCCCATGGACTGCAGCCTACTAGGCTCCTCCATCCATAGGATTTTCCAGGCAAGAGTACTGGGGTGGGTTGCCATTGCCTTCTCCAGTCATCTCAATAGATGCAGAAAAAGCCTTTGACAAAATTCAGCACCCATTTATGATTAAAACTCTTCAAAAAATTGGCATAGAAGGAACCTACCTCAACATAGTAAAGGCCATATATGATGAGCCTACAGCAAACATTATTGTCAATGGTGAAGAACTGAAAGCATTCCCCCTAAGATCAGGAACAAGACAAGGGTGTCCACTTTCACCACTATTATTCAACATAGTTCTTAAAGTCCTAGATACAGCAATCAGAGAAGAAAAAGAAATAAAAGGAATCCAGATCAGAAAAGAAGTAAAGCTCTCACTGGAGATGACATGATACTGTACGTAGAAAACCCTAAAGACAGTATCAGAAAAGTACTAGAGCTAATCAGTGAATTTAGCAAAGTTGTAGGATACAAAAGCAATACACAGAAATCACTTGCATTTCTATATACTAACAATGAAAAATCAGGAAGAGAAATTAAGGAATCAATCCCATTCACCATTGCAGCAAAAAGAATTAAATATCTAGCAATAAACTTACCTAAGTAGACAAAAGAACTGTACACAGAAAATTATAAGACACTAATGGAAGAAATCAAAGGTGGCATAAGCAGATGGAGAGATATTCCATGTTCCTGGGTAGGAAGAATCAATATTGTGAAAATGACTATACTACCAAATGCAATCTGCAGATTCACTGCGATCCCTATCAAATTACCAACAGCATTTTTCACAAAACTAGAACAAAAAAATTCACAATTCATATGGAAACACAAAAGACCCCAAATAGCCAAAGCAGTCCTGAGAAAGAAGAATGGAGATGAGGGAATCAACCTTCCTGACTTCAGATTATACTACAAAGCTACAGTCATCAAGACAGTGTGGTACTGGCACAAAAACAGAAATATAGACCAATGGAACAAGATAAAAAGCCCAGAAATAAACCCATGCACCTATGGGTATCTTATTTTTGACAAAGGAGGCAAGAATATGCAATGGGGCAAAGACAGCCTCTTCAATAAATGGTGCTGGGAAAACTGGACAGCTACATGTAAAAGAATGAAATTAGAACACTTCCTAACACCATACACAAAGATAAACTCAAAATGGATTAAAGACCTAAATGTAAGACCAGAAACTATAAAACTCTTAGAGAAAAACATAGGCAGAACACTCTATGATATAAATCAAAGCAAGATCCTCTATGACCCACCTCCTAAAGCAATGGAAATAAAAACAAAAGTAAACAAGTGGGACCTGATTAAACTTAAAAGCTTTTGCACAGCAAAGGAAACTATAAGCAAGGTAGAATGACAACTCTCAGAATGGGAGAAAATAATAGCAAATGAAACAACTGACAAAGGATTAATTTCCAAAATATACAAGCAGCTCACACAACTCAATACCAGAAAAACAACCCAATCAAAAAGTGGGGGAAAGACCTAAACAGACATTTCTCCAAAGAAGACATACAGATGGCTAACAAACACATAAAAAGATGCTCAACATCACTCATTATCAGAGAAATGCAAATCAAAACTACAGGAGATATCACCTCACACTGGTCAGAATGGCCCTCATCAAAAACTCTACAAACAATAAATGCTGGAGAGGGTGTGGAGAAAAGGGAATATTCTTGCACTCTTGGTAGGAATGTAAATTGATACAACCATGGTAGACGGTATGGAGATTCCTTAAAAAACTAGGAATTAAACCGCCATATTACCCAGCAATCCCACTCCTAGGTATATACCCTGAGGAAAGCAAAACTGAAAAAGACACATGTATCCCATTGTTCATTTCAGTACTGTTTACAATAGCTAGAACATGGAAGCAACCTAGATGTCCATCAACAGATGAATGGATAAAGAAGTTGTGGTACATATATACAATGGACTATTACTCAGCCATAAAAAGGAACGCATTTGAGTCAGTTCTGATGAGGTGGATGAACCTAGAGCCTATTATACAGAGTGAAGTGAGTCAGAAAGAGAAAGATAAATATCGTATTCTAATGCATATATGTGGAACCTAGAAAAATGGTACTGAAGAATTTATTTACAGGACAGCAATGGAGAGATCCAACTAGTCCATCCTAAAGGAAATCAGTCCAATACTTTGGCCACCTGGTGTGAAGAACTGACTCATTTGAAAAGACCCTGATGCTGGCAAAGATTGAGGGCAGGAGGAGAAGGGGACAACAGAAGATGAGATGGTGGGATGGCATTGCCAACTCAATGGACATGAGTTTGATAAACTTTGGGAGTTGGTGATGGACAGGGAGGCCTGGCGTGCTACAGTCCATGGCGTCGCAGAGAGTCAGACATGACTTAAGTGACTGAACTGAACTGAATGGAGAAACGGACATAGAGAATAGACTTAGGACATGGGAAGGAGAGGAGAGGGTGAAATGTATGGAAAGAGTAACATGGAAACTTACACTACCATAAGTAAAATAGATAGCCAATGGGAATTTGCTGTATGACTCAGGAAACTGCAACAGGTGCTCTGTATCAATCTAGCAGGGTGGGATGGGGCGGGAGATGGGAGGGAGTTTCAAAACGGAGGGGATATATGTATACGTATGGCTGATTCATGTTGAGGTTTGACAGAAAAAAATTAAATTCTGTAAAGCAATTATCCTTCAATAAAAAAAATAAATTTAAAAAATATTCTGATGTGTATCTAATAATAATTTTATTCTACAGAAATAAAAGCTACCTAAAATTTCTACAGTTTTTCTAAAATTCTTAATTTTTCTAAGTTCTTTTCTTGAAGCAGGTGGGTGAAATCTGACCAGGTTCACTCCTGAGAATATCCATTGCCCTGAAGATGGCATCCAGATTTTTGATTCTATGTGATGAGAAAAGAGCATTTATCCACATATCCTTATTTTCATTCCCAATCTCTTGCTATTCCAGCTCCTGAACTGTTTGCTTCCTAAAGTACTGTCTATGTCGTGCCAAACCTAAAAATCATCTAGGATTTATTTTTGGACCCAGCGTGAACGCAAATGTGTTCCCGACTGCATGGTACAGACCTCTGGGTTCTGGCTCTAATCATGATGTCCCTGTCTGATGAGGAGAAGACTGGGAAAATTCTAAAGTGGCAGCTGGTATGCTTGTTCATCTATTTACACCTAAGTATTTGGAAGGAGCGATGTCAACAGCGAGTAATTGTGGTTTCTGAGAGTGTGAGGTTTTGTATAGCCTTCAACAGATTTTGACTTTGATAACAAAAATAGTACAATTTTCCCTTTATAAAAAATGTAAATAACTCTAGAAAAAGAAAAAGACTCTGGATCTGAATTTTCTAGCAGAAAACAGATCTACTAGCAGGTCGGACCTAGGACGTAGAACCAGTGGCTTGTCAAATGAAAGTCCGAGTGCCTCTTCTAATGTTTAATCTTCTCTCTACAAGCCTTTCTCTTTATAAGTCAATGAATAGAACTCAGAAGACAGTGAAAATTAGAAGGGCAGAAAATGTCCTGCTAGTAAAAGCTATCAACAGTGATGATGCATGAAACAGAAGAGATCTAACCACACTTCAGATAACATAACAGGGAACAATATTAGCTTCACAATCGTTGATTAATGTCTTAATATTTACATATAGACATCCTTATGTCTTCCTGATTTTGGCAGTATAGTAAGGAAAGCCTTCAAGAATTAAAAAAAGGGCCTCTGAATACTAACGGGTACACGTGAGCAGGCTGCCAACACAGCAGAGGTACCCAAACATAATAGCACAAAAGAATTGACAGAATGTGAAAGAGGGCATGGAAATCCAACTGGTAATTATTAAAGGTGCTGAAAAAATAGTGATGATGAAGACAAACTGTGAGCAGGGAAGTGCAAACACACCTACTTGACACATTTTTTGAACTTGAAAGACAAAAGACCAGATTCTGAAGGCTGCCCAAAACAGGAGAGAGAACGTTTGGAGATGTCCTGATAAGAATGACTTCTGCTCTCTCTGCTTTGGGAACAGGGAGCATGAGAGCAGAAAACACACCCGTACGCAGAGGAATGAGTCTTTTCCCTTAAAAGAGCGATGAGATCTGGAGCCAGATGTTAGCCAGGTCTGCCCGAGCAAAGGTCTTTCTGAGAAGCACCTGGAGAGCTGAGAGCTGGAGGCCAAAGAGGCCAGCGGCTCCCAGGGTGAGACAGAGGCAGCAGGTACAGCCTGTCCTTCAAGTAGACCGCACAACCCGAGGCCGAACGTCATGGGGAGTTTCTGAGGGGGCCTGCTAATGCCTGCCAAATACCCCCTAGGAGAAGAAGTTCAGGCCTTACTTGTATAATGTTATAAATAACAGAAGAAATAATAATTCCGTAAAGGGGGAGGCAAGGGAGTACCCTTCTCCTTTGTTCTGTTCGCCACACAATACAGACACAGCTCAGGACCGTCCCAGCATCGCAGGCGTGGCCACCTGAGCTCACTGGCCATGTGACCATCATTATAGATGCGGCTTGTGTCCCCACCTTCCCGTCCTGTAGTTCTTACAGGATTTTTTTTTTATCCCAGTTTTGTTGAGATAGAATTGGCATATGTCATCATATAAGCTTAAAGAGTACCACATAATGATTTTACTTACATATGTCATGAAATGGTTACCACAATAGATTTATTGAGCATGCATCATCTTATATAGATACATTAAAGAAATAGAAATTTTTTTTCCTTGTGATAACTCTTAACTTTCATTTATAGCATATAGTAAAATTAATTATCTCTACTGTGTTGTACATTAATCCCTCCCTAGTAGTTATTTATCTTACACTTGGAAGTTTTTCCAGTAGTCATGTATGGATGTGAGGATTGGACTATAAAGAAAGCTGAGTGCAGAATTGATGCTTTTGAACTGTGGTGTTGGAGAAGACTCTTGAGAGTCCCTTGGACTGCAATGAGATCCAACCAGTCCGTCCTAAAGGAAATCAGTCCTGAATATTCATTGGAAGGACTGATGCTGAAGCTAAAACTCCTTTCGCCACCTGATGCGAAGAACGGACTCACTTGAAAAGACCCTGACACTGGGAAAGATTGAAGGTGGGAGGAGAAGGGGATGACAGAGGATGAAATGGTTCGGTGGCATCACCAACTCAATGGACATGAGTCTGAGTAGACTCCAGGAGTTGGTGATGGACAGGGAGGCCTGGCGTGCTGGAGTCCATGGGGTTGTGAAGAATCAGACACGACTGAGCAGCTGAACTGACTGGAAGTTTTTGCCTTTTCACTGCCTTTATCTAATTCCCTCTCCTCCCACCCTGGTATAGGGTTTCTTGATTTTTTTTGTTGTGTTTCTGGGGTTTTGGCTTTATGACTATTCAAACTCTGTTAGCTCCTCTCCCTGTTCCCTGGGCTCCTCCCAGCTTTAGGGCATCCGCAGGCTTCATCAGCATGCTCTTATACCTTCACCCTTGGATCCAGAAGTTGAGTGGTTAGGACTCAAGGTGGAGCCTTGAGATACTCCAAAGAGAGACCACCCTCTACATTGACAGTGTTTCATTAATGAACAAATTCAGTCAAGATGCAATGAGCTCCTCTGTGCCTGGTACTGAGCTGGGAACTGGGAGCATAAAGAGGAACAAGGTACCAGGTACCACCCCTGTCCTGGAGTTGCTTCAGCCTAGTGTGGTTATCCAGCCGGTCACTGATGTTCCTGAATTGTTCTAAAAGAAAGGTGTCACCTACATAGACAGTTATTATTCATTCAACAAACTACTGGGAAACAAAAACCCCACCGAAGATGGTCATGGTCTCTGCTCTTACGGAATTTACATTCTGATGGGAGAGTAAGACAAGAACAGCAGGTAAACAAAGTCATTATAAATAGTGGTGAGGCCCGGAAGGAAACAGATAAGGCATTGAGCTCAATGGAATGGGATGAGGTGGGAGGGCTACAGTCTCAGAAGGTTGGGAGGCCCAGTGCCTGAAAGTTCAGAAGGTGCCAGCCTTGCACAGTGGGGCAGGTCAAGGTCTCGCAGGTTTTGGCTGACCATATTGTCCATTCAGGTGTTTTCCACCTGTTGTATAAAGGAGATATAAAACAGGAAAAAACTAGACTTTCAAGCATCAGATACTCACACATGTATTTCAATTCCTGCATATTCATGTTTTTTTTCTGAAGCTTTGTTTATAACCTACATTACTCAGTCTGTAAACCCAGAATCAAACAAATTGCTTTCCTAGGTCCACTCAAAGGATTGAAGTCCCTGTAGGCTGCCCCGTTCCAGTTTAGCTCAGCCATTTACCAGCCATGCAGCCATGGGAAAGTTGTGAGTCACTCTGGGAAATGAGGGTAATAATAGTACCTACTATTGTGCTATGCTGGTGTAACTGAGTTAAAACCTAGAAAGCAAAAAATAATACACAGCCTAGTACATAGTAAGTGCTTAATAAATGCTGCTGCTGCTAAGTCACTTCAGTCGTGTCCAACTCTGTGCAACCCCATAGATGGCAGCCCATCAGGCTCCCGTCACTAGGATTCTCCAGGCCAGAACACTGGAGCGGGTTGCCATTGCCTTCTCCAATGCATGAAAGTGAAAGGGAAGTTGCTCAGTCGTGTCGACTCTTCGCAACCCCATGGACTGCAGCCTACCAGGCTCTTCCGTCCATGGAATTTTCCAGGCAAGAGTACTGGAGTGGGGTGCCATTGCCTTCTCTTTAATAAATGCTGCTGCTGCTAAGTCACTTCAGTCATGTCCGACTCTGTGCAACCCCATAGATGGCAGCCCACCAGGCTCCACCATCCCTGGGATTCCTAGGCAAGAACACTGGAGTGGGTTGCCATGTCCTTCTCCAATGCATGAAAGTGAAAAGTGAAAGTGAAGACGCTCAGTCGCATCTGACTCTTAACGACCCCACGGACTGCAGCCCACCAGGCTCCTCCACCCATGGGATTTTCCAGGCAAGATTACTGGAGTGGGGGTGCTATTGCCTTCTCCATAATAAATGCTAGCTGTTATTATTACTTTCATCATCTCAATGTATTGTTGTTGAAGGCTGAAAAGTTTTCAAAGGCTGCATTTAATCAGCCTTTTCTGTTGGTTGATATTGGTTTCTTGCCTCTTAAAGTCTTTTGTCTCAGAGTAGGGGTAATTTTTGTCAAGTTATTTGAAATGCAGAGTTTGTTCAGGGACTGAATATACTATTTTTTATTGTTTCTACCTTTTCCCCATGTATCTCAATCATTTTATGATAATTAGCTTTTAAAATTTGAAATCATATCTCTCTGAAAGTAGAAAAGGGACAACATTAATTGATCATCTGGTTTAAAAAAAAATTTAGTGGAAAAAGAATTTTTAAATAATGAACAGATACTGTATGTGTGATCTTTTTGGCACCCCTTTATTTTAGAAGTGATGGTATAAAAATGAATGAATAATATAAGGGGCATGCTAGAGATCAGATGGTGCAATGATGAATCTGTCTGCCAGTACAGGAGATGCAAGAGACATGGGTTCTATTCCTGGGTCAGGGATGATCCCCTGGAGAAGGAAATGGCAACCCACTCCAGTATTCTTGCCTGGGAAATCCCGTGGACAGAGGAGCCTGGTGGGCTGCAGTCACAAAGAATCAGACACAACTGACCAACTGAGCACACACACGGTACACACAGACTATTCATTCAACACACATTTATATTGATGCCTACTGAGTGCCAAGCACTGTCCTAGGTGCCAAGATTCAAAGTGAATGAGGCACAGGCTCCAGTCCGTGTACTCACACTTGGCTGCAATAAATGGACTTGTGTACAAGCTTGTGTACATTCCTGTGCGTTACAGGAATTCTGATCAAGAATGGGAAGTAGCTGTCAGCGAAGCTGCGAAGGGAAAAGGCTCTTCTTCCCCATTTAAAAAAAGTTTTGCATTCTCTCTATCTCTCTCTTTAAACAGTTCAGTGGGTTTTATGTGTCTGTGTGTGTGGTACATTTACTGAGTTGTACGACTATCACTACAGTGAATTGTAGGACATTTTCATCATCCCAAAAAGAAACCTTGACTTTGTTAGCAATCATTGTCCATTTTTCTCCCCCAGACCCTGGTAACCACTAGTCTACTTTCTGTCTCCGGATCTGCATCCTCTGAACGTTTCATATAAATGGAATCATACAGCATATGGCCTTTGTGTCTGGCTTTGTTCACATAGCATAATGTTTTCAAGGTTCATCTGTGTTGAACAGTGCCTCATTCCTTTTTATGGTTAAACAGTGTTCCACTGTATGGCTGTACCACAGTTTATCATTCAGGAGTTGATGGACATTTGGGTTTTTTCCCACATTTGGGGCTATTTTTAAAAATGCTGCTATGATCATTCATGTATCAGTGTTTGTGAAAACATACATTCTTTTTTTTATGTTCTTATATCTTTTTTTAATATAAATTTATTTATTTTAGTTGGAGGCTAATTACTTTACAATATTGTATTGGTTTGCCATACATTGGCATGAATCTGCCACGGGTGTACATGTGTTCCCCATCCTGAACCCACCTGCCTCACCATCCCATCCCTTTGGGTCATCCCAGTGCACCAGCCCCGAGCACCCTCATTCTCTTGGGTATAAACCTAGAAACAGAATCGCCTAATCATATGGTAACTCAGTAGTTAATGTTTTGAAAAACTGCCAGATTGTTTTCCAAAGTGACTGAGTCATTTTCTGTTTCCACCAGTAGTGTATGAAGGTTCCAATTTCTCCACATCCTTATCAACATTATCGTGTTGCTTAGAGCCCTCCTTGTAGGTATGAAGTGGTATTTCACTGTGTTTCAATTTGCATTTCTCTAATGGTTAATTATATTGAGCATCTTTTCATGTACTTTGTTAGCCACTTCTGTATCTTCTCTGGAGAAATGAATGTACAGAGCCATTGCCCATTTTTTAACTGGATTATTTGTCTTTTAATTGCTCAGTTTTAGGTGGCACAGTGGTAAAGAATCTGCCTGCAATGTGGGAGACCCAGGTTCGATCCCTGGGTAGGAAAGATGCCCTGGAGAAGGGAATGGCAACCCACTCCAGTATTCTTGCCTGGAGAATTCCATGGACAGAGGAGCCTGGCAGGCTATAGTCCACGGGGTTGCAAAGTTGGACACCACTGAGTGACTAACACTACTGTATAGCCTATATACTAGTCAAACATATGATTTGCAAACACTTTGTCTCATTTTCTGGATTGGCTTTTCACTTTGTTTATGGTATAGTCTGAGAAATTCAAGTTTGTAATGCTAATGAAGTCTAATTTACCTATGTAAATTTTTACTGCTTTTGCTTTTGCCCTAACCCAAACTTATGAAAACTTACTCCTGTATTTTTCTAAGAGGTTTATAATTTTAGCACTTACAATAAGTCACTGTTCCATTTTAAGTTAACTTTTGTATATGGTGTGAGGTTGGGATCAAGCTTGATTTTCTTGCATGTACGTATCTAGTTTTCCTGGCACCATTTGTTGAAAAGACAATACTTTCCCCCACTGAATTGTCTTGGCATCCTTATTGAAAATCTGTTGGCTATAAATGTGGAGGTTTATTTCTGGACTCTCAATTCTATTTCCTTGATCCGTATGTCTGACCTTACGAAGTAGCTCTTCTTGATCATGTGGCCTCCAGGTGAGTTCACCAGCCAGCAAAATCAGGGCCTTTCAGGCTGAGGTGAGGATAAGGTGAGGTGAGGTGGCACTCTTACCACAGTACCTGTCTGGTGCAGTCTATGGACAGATAACCTGTCTGCCCTTACTATTGTTATTCCCTTCCGGACAGCGGGAAGAGGTTGTAAGAATGGAAGATGTCTGAGCTCAGGGCCCTTTAAAGTAATGTGAGCTGTGCATATGGTGGAGTGTGTGTGTCTGGTGACTGGGTTTATCCTGGAGGCTGAATGGGAACACTGAGGGGTATGTGGTAGAGGATGACATGGAAGAGAATTCTGTAGAGTAGAATGTATGCCCGTAGGCTCAGATCATGAAGCCATTTTCATATTTAGAGCTTGAGCTCAATGACTTGTCTCTGAGCTTTGTTGGAATTTGACAACAATTGAAAAGTATGCATCCCCAGGGCCTGGGGCTGACCGCTAATGATTTGTTGGCAGATCCTGTTTTCTGGCCAGAGCTGAGGCTAGTCTGAGGTTGGGTTGTGAGGTCCTGGACATCACTTGCTTCTTGGGCCTCCAGCAGGAAATCCTGATTTCTTTTTGTTTTGGGGAAGTTTGCTGACAAACACATTTGGGGCTCCATTTCCGCCGGTGCCACGGGAAATTCCACACTACGCATGTGGCTGCCTCTGCCCCTAAAGTGAGCACGTCATCACCGTGATTCAGAATGGCATTCACCAAGCCTGGCAAGATATTTTTACTTTTTGTCGATATTTTAAATGTATACTTGATCATGAGAAAGGGTTACTTCTATCCAAACTTTAAACCTACCTAGATGTTTAAATGAAAAACAACTTTTTTTTTTAGTAGAGATTGGGTACTTCTCTTCACACAGAGAGCAACCCATGATCATAAAATATTTCATAGACCTTGGGACACAGAGATTAATCAGAGAAAAGATTTGCTCCTTACTCTTCTGAGTAGTGATAATAGCTGACACATGGTGCATTGTTAAGTGTTTTCCATATTTTTTAACTCATTTGCTCCTCACAGAAGTTCTGTGAGATAGGAACTGTTATCCCCTTCCATAAGAGAGAAGACTGAGGCACACAGAGGTTAAGACCACAGTTTTACAGCAAATGTGGTAACTGGCCTCAAAAGATGCCTTTTGCTCCCACCGCTGCCAACCAATGCCTTCACACCCATGCCTTCCAGTATTCATGCCCTTGAATCTGGAATGGCCTCTGGCTCACTTTGTGATTAGTAGAATTCAGTGGAAGTGATGCTTTATGACCTCCCGAGTCATAAGAAGCCCTGAGGTTCCCACCTAGAGCTCTTGGCTTGTGTGTTCTGGAGAAGCTAACCACTACCTAAGAAATCCAACTGCCTTGAGACCACCAGACTGTATGGGAAGCCCAAGCTTGTCACATGGGGTGGCCAAGAGTCTCAGACTGCCTCCAACTGGCCCAGCTGAGTTGGGAGCAAAGCCGTCATGAACGACCAGCCCAGCTGAGCCTTCTGATCTTCAGCCCCAGGTGCCGTCTGACTTTCACCTCATGACAAACCCCAATCGAGACCCACCCAGCCAAGCCCAGTCAACCCTCAGATGGGCTGTTAACAATAGAGGGCAATAACAGAAATTGGGAAACATCCCTGCCAGTCTGTCTGTCTGTCTGTCTCACACACACTGAGAAGACAGCACTGGGGGAGGGTACCACGTTGAGTATGTTTCCATATAATTGGCACTTTCCCCTGCACACAGCAAATCTCCTGGATTTTTTCCCTTTAGTGGTTTTTGATCGTGGCCTTTAGGAAATATAGTACACACTGCCCTGCGTTCTCATCCAAGGGACAGTGGGAAGGGGAAGAGGCTTCCTTATGTGGAATGTCCGCCCTGCACCATGCTCTGCTAGGTCCTCTTGCTCCACCGTGTCCCCACATACCACGTGTCAGGTGACTTAGTCTTATCAGCACCAAGGTAGAACCTGCCGCTGCTTCCTGAAGCATAGAGGGTAGAGGGGGGTTGGCATAGATGGATGGCAGATAAAATGCGGAGCAAATGGAGGTGACATGAAGACTTGAAGGAAACAATCACAGAGTCCCACAGCGGTGGTCCTACTTTAGATGGGAAGTGAAGGGAGGTCTCTCTGAGGAGGGAGCCTTTTGGCTCAGGCCTACAGAATGGAGGGACTAGCCCTGCAGAGAGTTGGGAAAAGGGCATTGCAGGCAAAGGCCAAACGGAGCTGGCAGGTCGGGGAAGGCTGGAGGCTAGGGAGTGGCCTGGAGGCTATAAGCAGTGCCTGCTGGTAGAAGCTGCTGGCCTTAGGGAAGCATGTAGATTTTATTTTGAGAAGAACTTTTTCAGCCTTTTCTTGAGTGCCCGGAAGAATCTGTGAACAGCCAGCGGTTCTCGTTGTCCAGCCTGGCTCTGCCCCTCGGTTTCTGTGGCTTTGTTTGGTTGGTTTTCTCTTCTCTCGATGCCAGGCTGGCCCTTTCGTTTCTTCTGTCATACCCGTTCTCAGGTGCCCTCTGTCCTCTGCTCCCCTTCTGCCCTATAAATGATGCGCTGAAGCCTAGAGCTGTGATTCTCAGGCTCCAGGGAACTTGTTAAAAGACTATTTCCCAGCCTCAACTACAATTGGGGGCATCCGATGTGGGACCCCAAAAACCTGCATGTTCAGGCCTTCTGGTATAGGAGGTCCCCATTTTGAGGAATCTGGGATATCACTGAGCCTTCCCCCTCCTATATGCTTTGCTGATCGATTAGTCATGTCTGACTGCAACCCCTTGGACTGTAGCCCACCAGGCTCCTCTGTCCATGGGATATCCCAGGCAAGAATACTGGAGTGAGTTGCCATTTCCTTTTCCAGGGGATCCTCCTGACCCAAGGATCAAATCCATGAGTCTACTGCCTTGAAGGCAGATTCTGTACCACTGAGCCACCCAGGAAGCCCCTCCTGTGCGTTTTGCCACCCCCAAACCAAGTGAATAGTCACAAGCTTGGAAAACCTACCAACATGGACCTGAGCTCTGTTCCACATCTGTCGCCAGTGTGAAAGAACAGGGTAGAGGATGTAAATGGTGCGGGGTGGCCTCTAGGTGGGTGAGAGGTGGCACAGCACTGGGCCAGGCTCTGTGACCAACCAGCACCCTCCCAGGTGAGGACTTAGACAGGGAGCAGAGGCAGCTTCACTTCACAATGATCACCAGGTAACTGGGTGACTCTGGGCTCATGAGCATCTGATAGGGACTCTTGGCCTAACGCTGCTGTCCTCTGCCTATTCCTTTACTCCACATGGGATCCACTCCCAAACTAGTCTAGACTTCTGTGGAAGTTAAGATCTTTAGGAACCTCCGAGAAAAATTTGTTGTTGTTCAGTCACTCAGTCATGTCTGACTCTTTGCTACCCCACAGACTGCAGCACACCAGGCTTCCCTGTCCTTCACCGTCTCCCAGAGTTTGCTCAAGCTCATGTCTGTTGAATCAATGATGCCATCCAACCATTTCATCCTCTGTCACCCCCATCTCCTCCTGCCCTCAATCTTTCCCAGCATCAGGATCTTTTCAAATGAGTCAGCTCTTCACATCAGGTGGCCAAAGTATTGGAGCTGCAGCTTTAGCATCAGTCCTTCCAGTGAACATTCAGCATTGATTTCCTCTAGGACTGACTGGTTTGATCTCCTAGCTATCCAAGGGACTCTCAAGAGTCTTCTCCAACAGTTCAAAAGCATCAGTTCTTCAGCACTCAGCCTTCTTTATGGTCCAACTCTCAGCATCTGTACATGACTACTGGAAAAACCATAGCTTTGACTAGACAGACCTTTGTCAGCAAAGTGCTAAGTTTGTCATAGGTTTTCTTCCAAGGAGCAAGCATCTTTTAATTTCATGGCTGCAGTTACTGTCTACAATGATTTTGGAGCCCAAGAAAATAAAGTCTCTCACTGTTACCATTTTTTCCCCATTTATTTGCCATGAAGTGATGGGGCCAGATGCCATGATCTTAGTTTTTTGAATGTTGAGTTTTAAGTCAGCTTTTTCACTCCCCTCTTTCATCTTCATCAAGAGGCTCTTTAGCTGATTTTCAGTTTCTGCCATTAGGGTGGTGTCATCTGCCTATCTAGAAAAAAACAGATTTTTTAAAGACTGTCATTTGCATTTTCAAATATTCAGTAACATCACTGCTGTAATGGGGACATTCTTGTTATACAGGCTTCATCCCTAATGTTATGTGTGCAAAAGGTCTCTCCCCTGTCACTGTGTCCCTATGGGGGCTGGAGAGTAGGAGAGATAGACTGTAATTGCAGGATTCTGAGTGGAAAAGCAGTAAACACTGGCTAGGAACTTTTTCCATTTCCCTGGCTCTGGCACTGACCATCTGGGTGACCTGGGCAAGTTTTTCTGTCTTTGTGAGACTTAGTTTCCTGCTCTATAAAATGGGAGAAGAAGTGCTTTTCCTCACAGGGTTAGAACTGAATAATCATGCAAATACCCAAGTGCTCCATAGGCATTAGCTCTGAAGCGTGTAGTGGAAACACACTGAAAATAATGGTGCTTTCAGGGAGTCTTTGTTTTCCATTGCTGTGGGCCCTGGATGAGACTGACTTGGGCTCACATCCCAGCACCCCACCTCACTGTGGGGCCCTCTGAGCCTCAGTTTATACTTATATAAAGTGAGGAAACCCCCCACTCCAGTTGTTTGAAGATAAAGTGACATAACATGTACAAGCCGTTTGACATAGAGTGGTGTTGAAGAACTGGTGGTCTTGTTCATTTCATGGAACTGGAGTGGTCCCCAAAAGACCCACCAGGATCCCTGGTCAGCTGGGTGGTGGCTGAGTCCTGGGACTTAGGCAGACAAGTACCTTGCGCTTCCAGGGACCTGAAAAAGGAGCGGAAGGGTAAAGGAAATATTTGGACTTGACAGGAGAGCTGTGGAAGGAGTACAAGGAGAGTGCAGACGCGCATGATGTTGGGGAACCTGCTGCAGAGAGTGACCGGAGGGGGTGTCCTCTTGTGGTGAGGGCCCCCGCTCTTGCCACTCTTCCAATTCTTTTTGCCATAATCCCCTTTCTGGTATCTGGGGATATTTCCCACATGTGCCATGATACAATTTCCTGTGGAAACTGCCAGTTCACCTGGATTCTTTTTTGTCTCTTTCTCAAAACCATCCTGTTTGAATCCAAATCGTGATTGAAAGCACAAGTCAGACCATTTATTCCATATGTCACCTTTCTGAAGCACTCTTCAGAAGTACCACCATTCTGTGTGGATGCGTGTACGTGTTGGGGTAAAAAAGTCAAGATACAAAAAGTTACATGGTGAAGAACATCTATCACAGCCACATCCCCAGGTCCTTTCCTAGAGAGAGGAGCTACAGCCTCTTCCTCTGAGTGGGAGGGTCCTCTGCTCACTGCTCCACATTAAGAGTTTTCCACTTGGTGAATCTTGGAACACATCCATGTTGGAACCTTAGAGCTATGTCCTTCATATTCCATCATAGAGCTGTGCCAGAATAGCTGGTGTCCTTTGGATTGGTGGCATTGGGGCTGTTTCTAATCTTTCACTGTTACAAACAGAGCCACAGAATACAGACAGCTTTGCATATGCAGTGCAAGTATATGCAGTCTGTGCAGTCATGGAACTGTAAGATACACTCTTAGCAGTGGCATTGCTGAGTCAAAAGGAACTGTGTTCTTTTTACTGTGTTAACTGATGCCCAAATGCCTCTCTAGGTGTGCCTGTTTACATTCTGGCCAACAATTACAAAAATGCCTGCTTCCACACATCCTCCCCAATTTAGGGCAATACCAATTTTTGTTCTTATCTTTGTATTGTCTGCTAGGTGGATGGCATATTTTATGTTTACAAATCTTCTCAAAGAAGTTCCTTTCTGGAAATATTTGACCATTTTGAAATATTATTGGTAACTATTAAATGCACAAACTCTGATTTAATAAAATAAGTGTATCTTCCTGGTGGCTCAGATGGTAAAGAATCTGCCTGCAGTGTAGGAAACCCAGGTTAGATCCCTGGGCTGGGAAAATCCCTTGGATAAGGAAAAGGCAGCCCACTCCAGTATTCTTGCCTGGAGAATTCCACGGACAGAGGAGCCTGGCGGGCTGCAGTCCATGGGGTCGCAGAGAGTCAGACACGACTGAGCGACTAACACTACTACTAATATGGATTCACACGGTTCCCACTGGCTTGATCTGTCTTTCTATCTGTGACATAAATCCAGAAATAACTATCTCCGAATAATGGTTTGGCTTTCAGCGTGGGTTATCTGATAGCTTAGTTGCTGGAGCTGATCTTCATGACTGGCTGTCGTCCAGATATTCACAGAACACTCATTCAACGCTGGGAATGTTTAAACGGAACAGGGCAGGGCAGGGGTTGAGGGCAGAGGTCACTTTGCAAGTCATTTGTTGATCCAAAGTTGTCACCCTCCGGGTTTAACATCTCTCTGTGGAAAATTATGACGTGAAGAAACATTGTCTCTTTGTCCTTCTGAACCACAAAATGACAAGATGCATTGTCAAGGTGGAAGTCTTGTAAGTGTTTGGCCTCATCATCCTTGGGTGGAGTCTGTATACCGTTGGCATTTTGCCTCAAGAAGACCCAGTACAAGTACAAACTGCCTCTGCCTGATTTATAGACATATTGTACGAGACCTTCTCACCTGAGGTACACAAAGCCCACTTGAGAATGAGGACGGGACGACTTCTACGTGGATGACACTCAGTTCCTGAACTCTATTAATTATAGTATTAGAAGGTTGAATCTGATGACTTCTTCAGTATCCTTGAAAGTCTCAAATTCTGTGACTTTTCTTCTGTTAATTTATTTCAGCATAGAGGTGTTTGGAATTAAATGACAAGGAAATTACTCTTGAAGGGCAACTAACTGCCCCTATGGAAGCATGCAAGGACCTTCAAATCAGCCCCAAAATGCCACAGCACATGAGTCCAGTGAAATGAACATAATAACCTGAAACATGTTACTTGTTCATCCTATGCCCTAAAGTTAGTTATCGAATATTCCTGTAACCATCCAGATGGTTTTACATTCTAATGCTGATACTAGAACTTGATGCTACCTTCTATACAGGCACTAAATCGATTTTCCTGAGAATCTGACTTCTTGTTTCAGAAAAGCTAAATGTTCAGAACCATCATATATATCTTTACGATGTGAAGGAATCTATATTGATCATATAAGCCCTCTGATAGACGTAGAAAGTGAGAGCAGGCACTGAAGCAGCTGAACCAAGCTCCAAGATGCGTAGATTTTTCTTAACAGATTTTCACCAAGATCTCTCTCCAGCAAAGAGCCTCCAACGGCATGTACTAGTGCTCTCTTTTCCTAGGGCTCAGATCTGCTTTTTAACCTAATTTTTCACCTGGAATGGAAAGTGAAATATGAAACCCAATTTTCCCTTTGACTTGGCCACGTGACCAGGAGAAGCCTCGTTCGCTGAGCTATCTGTTCAAGTGGAGCATTTCTTTGTTTCCTGTCCGCCCGTGTGCTGTGATTCCGTGATGTCTGGGGTCTTTGGGGTCATACAGCACTGTCTGCCTCGTCGTTATCTTTACAACATCCCCATAGGAAGGAGAGACAGGCTGTGGGGCTAGCTTGTTTATTTTAGGAGGAAACAGGCACAAAAAATAAATTCACAAGGTATTGGATTAAATCCCAAAGGGAGAGGAGTGGGGAGAGGAGCTGGGGGATAAACAACACCAAGCCCATCCCAGGACATGCTCGGTCCTTGGTTTAATTTAAATAGTGGTGTGTTTAGTGGCCAGACCAGGCACAGGGCGGTGGAGAACTCTGTAACTGTGGGGCTGTTCTTGTAGCCAGTTACATTCTCCAAGAGGTGACCATTAACGTCTGAAAACTGAGGGGGATACACCTCCTCAAAAAGGTGACTGCTGTATGCAGATGTAGGGGCTCCACTGATGGCTCGGTGGTAAAGAACCCGCCTGCCAGTGCAGAAGACGCAGGAGCCTCGGGTTCAGCCCCTGGGTTGGGAAGTTCCCCTGGAGCAGGGAATGGCTATCCACTCCAGTATTCTTGCCTGGAGAATCCCGTGGACAGAGGAGCCTGGCGGGCTGTAATCCATGGGGCTGCAGAGAGTTGGACACGACCGCACAGCACGAGCATGCAGGTGTAGGTGCTGCAGTTCGTCTTCTCGGAGAGGCTTGTTGGATCCAGGGAGGGGTTTAATATCAGCTCCCCCAATACCCAGCAGGAGCCTGGACGCCCCCCACCCCTTCACCCCCACCCCACCCAGCCTGTGTGTCTGGTCAGCTGGGAGGAGGGGGAAGCCCTCTAGAGAAGAGAAGCGAGGTGGGGAGGGCAGCAGCAGCAGCGTCTCTACTCACCCCACCCCAGTGTGTTCCCCGCTGCTTCACCCCAGTGAAGCGGGGCGGCCTCTGCTCACAGTGAGTTGTGTATTTACAAAGGCATCACTTCACTCCCTGCGTTTCCTGAGATGGTGATACGCTAGAAAGTGCTAGAAATCCAGACCTTAATTTTGTAAACACCAGTGCAGAAGGAAGGGAACGCCCTCCTAAATGATATTGCTAGCCCAGTCATACATGGACCAGTGATTTTGTCCATGCTTATTTTTTTCTTATTACAAAAATATATTTTCATCACAAAACCCTTAAAAACTACTTTTTAGAAGACCAAAAAGAAGAAAATTAAAATCACCTCTAATCCCACCATCCTGGTGTATGCACGGTGCAGTGGGTAGAATTGCAGGCTTTGGGATCGGCATCCCTGGGTTTGAATTCTGGCACCCCTGGGAAATAGCTGTATGACCCCAGGTAAGTTGTTTAACCTCTCTGACTCTCTATATCCTCACCTGTAAACGTGAACATGTTGGTCACTCAGTCGTGTCCGAGTCTTTGTGACCCCATGGACTATAGCCTGCCAGGCTCCTCTGTCCATGGGATTTTTCAGGTAAGAATACTGCAGTGGGTTGCCATTCCCTACTCCAGGGATCTTCCCAACCCAAGAATCAAACCATGGTCTCCTGCATTGTAGGCAGATTCTTTACCATGTGAGCTACCAGAGAAGCTCCTGTAAAAGGGGGATAATAATAGTACACGCTTCACGGGGTGGTTGTGAGGATTACAGGGGATGATCTTCATGTGAAGCTCTCCTGACAGTGCAGGAATGTTGAGAGAGCTCAGTAAATATTTATTGCAATTCTTTATTTATAGCAGTCACTCTGCATCCAGCCCCAGCAACATTTTCAGAAACAACCTTTTCCAGTTGCAAAGTAAACTCATCCTGGAAACAATACAAAGACTCCTTGCACATGTTTAATTGAAGTAGCTGTTATTGTTAACCGAAGTGACTATTTTTGAAAATATACATTTAATGCTTGAGTGACCCCTTAGACAACTGATGTTTATTTTGAGATGATTTGTACTCCCTATAGTTAGTAACAGCCCTTTTTTAAGACACTCACAGCACTATTTAGGCAACTAAACCCTTGGACTTGCTAAAAATTGTTATGCTTCATATTTAAAGCAATTCGCTTCATTAAACCAAATTTATTTTATTGTGGTAAGAACACTTACCATGTGATCTACCCTCCTAAATTTTTAGGTGTACAGTATTGTTAACTACAGACAGGGTTGTAGAGCAGTTCTCTAGAACGTACTCATCTTTCCTTGTGGCTCAGCTGGCAAAGAATCCGCCTGCAATGCAGGAGACCTGGGTTTGATCCCTAGGTTGGGAAGATCCTCTGGAGAAGGGAAAGGCTACAGTATTCTGGCCTGGAGAATTCCATGGACTGTATATGTCCATGGGGTTGCATAGAGTCGGACACGACTGAGCAGCTTTCACTTTTGAAGGTTCTTGCCCTTTACTTAGCAGTTTCCCCTCACCCCAGCCCCTGGCTGTCAGCAGTCCCCCCTGTGATTCCAAGTCTGTTTTAGACACCTCATATAAGTGAAATAATGCAGTATTTGTCCTTCTGTGACTGGCCTATCTCACTTGGTATAATGTTCTCAGGGCTCACCCTTGTCACGCGTTATTCCAGTGTATATATACACCACATTTGCTTTATTCATTCATCTGTCAATGGGCTTTTAGGCTGTTTCCTCATCTCAGCTACTGTGGATTATGCTGCAGTAACATGAGCGTGCTAACATCTCTTTAAGATCCCAGTTTAAAAGTCTTTTGGATAGATACCCAGGAGTAGGATTGCAGGATCATACGGTAGTTTTGTTTTTAATTTGGGGGGGAAATAAATGGATCCCCTGGAGAAGGGCATGGCGACCTACTCCAGTATTCTTGTCTGGAGAACCCCATGGACAGAGGACCCCGGTGGGCCACAGTCCATGGGGTCCCAAAGAGTGAGACCCAACTGAAGCAACTTAGCACAAACTAGATTTAGATTTCCTGAGCACCTGCTCTGTTCAGCGGTGGATCCTGGGTATACAGTGGTGAACAGATGAGGGGTGAAGTTTCCCTTTGGCGTTTCTGTCACATAATCACCAAATAAATATATCATCATAGAGAGTAAGTGCTCTACAAGAAAAGTCACTGGTGCTGGAAGAACAGATCACAGGGGAACGGATTCAGGTAGTGTCAGGTGTGCTGCAGTGGGCTTTTGGACTCCAGACGTGATGACAGTCTCATCTAGAGCCCGGGCTGTGGCAGAGAACAGACCCTCTCGGGAGGCGGGGGCGTGCTGCTCTGCTTCGGTGGGGGAGGCCTCCTGGGGGCGTGGGTGGTTGGAGATGGGAGAGAGGGAAGGCGCTCCAGGCAGAAGGGAAGTTCTGGGCAGAGTCCTGGGCTTGGCCGGCTGCTCAGGGAGCCTTGTCCACTCCAAGAATGGCACTAACAGCAAGGGCAGAGAGAACCATTATCTTGCATTCTTTCATTGACACTCGTCTTGATTAAAACTCACGTAATAGGAAACTTGGCTTTGGGAAGTAACTGAAACATTTTTTTCTGTTGTGCTATTAAAAATAGTCAGTCAAATTTGCTTCCTTGGGGTCCCCGCCCTGTGTTTACCTGAGCCTGGGGCCACTGTCCTGACCTCAGATGCCATTTCCTGGTGAGGCTTTTCAGCAAGGACGGAGACTGTGGTCTCCACAGGGCTGTGACGGAAGCCCCCTGATTGGGTGGAAAGGGCCCCTTCCTTCCTGCCTCCTCCTTGTTCCCAGAACGTGGAACCAGGAATGCCAAGCTGGGATCTTCCACAGGACAAAGTCTCTTTCCCAGCTCCGAAAGCCATATAGCTGTGGGGTCCTTTTGCGAAAAGAGAAGCTGTACTTTTAAACAATTGAACTGATTACACCTCTGTTTTGTTCCAGACTATTACAAGTTCCACTGGAACATCTTACAGAATTGAAATGTCTGTCATCACACATCTCCTCTAGGGGCCTGGTTTTAGTTCAGGTTCCACTACCTGCTAGCTGTGTAACCTTGGCCAGGTGTCTTAAATCATTAAGCCTCGGTTTCTACATCTGTGGATGTGCTCAGTCATGTCTGACTCTTGCAACTCTATAGTCCCCATAGCCTATAGCCCTCCAGGATCCTCTGTGCATGGAATTTATCAGGCAAGAATACTGGAGTGGGTTGCCATTTCATCCTCAAGGGGCTCTTCCTGACTCAGGGATCAAACCCCCGTCTGTTGCATCTCCTTCATTGGCAGGCAATTCTTTTCTAACTTGCACCACCTGGGGAGGACTGATAACATTTAAAATATATTGAGTACCATGAAGACAGTTCTATTGCTCTATTGAATTTTATGCTCTCCACACACACTCACACATGTGCATGTATATACCCTACACCTACAGGCATGCTCACTTGGGGGTATGCACTCACACGCCCAGATCTGTGTGCCCTGGGCCTTATTGCATTCTGTGCAGCTGGAACTGAATCTCATAAACTCAGAGCATTTTCGTCCCTGGTCTGTCACGATGAAAGACTTTAAGCACTTTGGCCATGAGGCAAGACACTGTGAAATTCACGACTCTCAAAGTTTCAGTGAACAAGCCAGATTTTACATTAACTTTTGTGGTTAAGACTGTTGGAACTATTGCTAAATCCAACGCCATACATGGCCAGATTCGTGACATATTTCCCTTGAACAGATTTCAACTTCCTGGTCCACTCAGCAGTGTGTTGAGATGTATATCTTCAAACAAGTTCAGCAACCTTGGATTTTTTTCCTTTTTTCCCTTCTCCCTATCTTTCTCCTTTTCTTTCGTTCTTCTTTCCAGCCTTCTGTCCATCCTTTCTTTTTCTTTCTTATTTATTTTCACTTTTTAAGTCAGTTTTATTGAAGTACTACTGCTGCTAAGTCGCTTTAGTTGTGTCCAACTCTGTGTGACCCCAGAGACGGCAGCCCACCAGGCACCCCCATCCTTGGGGTTCTCCAGGCAAGAACACTGGAGTACAGTACATTACAGTGCACTCACTCTAATTGTACAGCGTGCTGAGTTTTGATGAACTTGCAGATTTACTCCTGTACTCATGTTGCTTGCGTAACCACCACCATCTTCTAGAAACAGAAACTGTACATCACCCTGAGAAGTTCCTTCTTGGATTTTGGCACTTTGTGGTCAGTCCCAGTCCCGTCTTCAGTCCCAGGCAACCCCTCATCTGCTCTCTGTCACTGGAGCTGAGCTTTGTCTGTTCTAGAATTTAGTGCAAATGGAATTGTACAGTTACGTGTTCTTTAATGCCTGGCTTCTCCCGCTTGGCGTGTTTCTGAGCTTCACCCGTGTGTTGCATGCGTCAGTAGCCCCACCTGTTTATTGCTGAGTAGTATTCCACTGATAGACGCACCGCAATTTAGCCATTCACCCACCAAAGGACATGTGGATTATTTCCAGTTTGGGGCTATTCTGGGTAAAGCTAGCAGCCTCGGTTTTATGACAGCATGTCCCTCAGCAGCAATTCCAAGTACATCCTAGGAACTTGATAATTATTAATTAATCCATTTAAAAAAATTTTTGTGTTTGAAATGTCTTATTAAACTCTAGGATGTTTAGTGTACTTTTGATTTCCAAAGAGACATGTTTAAGAACTTGTTTAAGGCAGGGAAGTTTAGGGGAACTCCCTGGCAATCCAGTGGTTAGGATTCTGTACTTTGACTGCACAGGGCCTAGGTTTGATCCCTGGTCAGGGAACTAAGATCCTACAAGCCATGCGGCGTGGCCGAAAATAAAAAGGGAGTGTTGAACGTTTTCCCACAGAGTACACTGAGGCCATCAGGAAGCACTCCTGAGGGCTGTGTTGGCAAGCACCCTTCTGGGCTGGAGAAGCCGGATAGGGAGGCCCCCGCCCTCAGACATTCCCAGCCCAGGTGGGAGGCCCCTGGGAAGTAACACCATGCAGTTCTTTGGGGAGGGGGGATGGCAGCTAGGAGTGCCCCTCAGGAGCCCAGGAGGCCTGGAGGGCACCGATGGGTCTCTAAGGCAGAGTCTGAGCTGTAGTGTTTCCACTCAGAAGTGGGCACCAGGTGGACAGTGCTGTCCAGACCAAAGGCAGTGAGCTCAGAACATAAGGACACCCTGTAGGCCAAACAAAACAGCAGCTGAGGGCACGTTCAGTCTGAGGGCCACTGGTATTCAACGTTGTTTTAAGGGGTAACGTTGTCACTGACCTGCTTAGCATAGCGTGGCTCACTGTAGGGGTGACAGGCCCCTGACGGCCCTCTGTGACAGAACCTCTGGGGGAGTTCATTGCTCTCCCCTGCTGGGCACCAAGGTTTGCCCTGAGCTGTCCTGGCCAGCACAGGTGTGCACAGGACTTTGCTAAGCCAAGGAGGATCCTGCGGTCGGAGTAACCCAGGGTCTTTGAGGGGCTTCTCATGTAGCACTAGTGGTAAAAACCCACCTGCCAGTGGAGGAGACATAAGAGGACACAGGTTCAGCCCCTGGGTTGGGAAGATCCCCTGGAGGAATGGATGGCAACCTGCTCCAGTCCATAGGGTTGCAAAGAGTTGGATTGACAGAAGTGAATATTTGCACGTGGGGTCTTTAGGACCAACTGGTAGAACTCCCTCTGTTTCACAAGCAAGGGAAGAAAGGCCACTGGCTCTATTCATAAAATACGAGCAGTCTCTGCTCAGTCAGTATATTCTGTCAGCTATCTTCTGAGCACCGATTCTCTCACGTGGCTCAAGCATCACTGCATTGTCAGCTTTACCCAGTTTAATTAGGGAAATTTTATTTTCTCCATGGCTGCAGGCTGTACTTCACCCCAGCCAGGCATCTTTCAGCAAATTTTTATTTTGCCCCCACCAGGCACTGGGAATTGGAGGCAAGGATTTTTCAAATAACCAGGTCATAACATTTTAGAGAACTTAGCTAACAAGAGGATTCTAAATGCTTCACCCGTATACTCCACAGCCCTGTGAAGTATATGGATACCATTATTAGCCCTATTTTACAGATGAGAAAATGAGACACAGAGAGATAAAGCAGCATGCCCCGGGTCACAGAATTAGTAAGTGACAGGGGTAGGATTAGAATCCCAGGCAGCCTGAGTCCAACGCCCACACTTTTGATAATCACTGACTTGTGCCACTGTGAGGAAGATGTGGTCCCTATGGTTAAAGAATTTATTATCTAATGAGAGAAACCTGTACATCCATCGGGTTATAATCCACTGTGTAAAGTCAGTTGATAGGAGAACAAGCAAAGGGCTCTGGGAGCCCAGAAGACGGAGGAAGGGATCAACAGTTATTGTTTAGTGGGCACGGTTGCAGTTTGGGAAGGTGAAAAAAGAGTTCTGGAGAGGGATGGTTGTGATGGTTCATAATAATATGAATGAGCTTAATGCCACTGAACTGTACACTTAAAAATGGTAAAATAATGATAACAACAAGTGCATGTGAGGCAAAAATTGAGCAGACCAACTTCTCCCAGCTTTGACAGTTCTTTGCTTTCTTCTGAGACACTTAGTGATTTTTTTTTTCACCTTTGATTGTGTTGCCTAACATGTGACAAGCCATTCTTTTACACCTCTTAATGGCAAACAAAGCACTTCTACCTACCCATACTGCTCAATCCTTACCAAGCTTTCATCATGACTGTAAAACAAAAGAGTACAGACATGTAGCTCTTCCTCCAGAGGTGAGTACTGGCTTCATTTTAGCACGCTTAGGTCTGGCAGCTCTGTTCCCAGTAACGTTTTATTTCACTGAAGTATTGGAACAAAGTGTTTTTTAAAATAACTTTTAGGAACCCAAATTAAAGTTGAAACACACATGTTACCGTAGAGGCCAACCAGTCAACCCAGGTGGCCCATGGAGGAAGAGAGACATGTCTGCATGGCTGAATTTACACGGTGCTCGCATACAGAGAAGGTGACAGCTATTGGTGTGGCAAGTTTCTTTTGGCACTGGTTATAAAAGCATCCATAGTTTGGAAATATTCAAATGTGGGGATAGATTATTTACCAATCATGGTCCTTGGTAGCAAACCAAAGAAACTGACTAACTTGAGCAGGAAAGGAGTTTTCAGAAAATCAGGCTGTTCACAGAATGGATAGGAAGACTGAAGAGCTGGGCTCAAAAACTAGGTTAGGAAGCCACTATCACCGTCTAAATTCAGCCATATCTGCCATAAATAAATTCTCATTTTCCCTGTGTCTTTGCATCTTTCCCTTAAGATTCAACACCATCCTCTGGTAGGAGAGGATTGCATGCGTGCTAAGTCACCTTCAGCTCAGCCAGTTCAGCCGCTCAGTCGTGTCCGACTCTTTGCAACCCCATGGAGTGCAGCACGCCAGGCCTCCCTGTCCACCACCAGCTCCCGGAGTTCGCTCAGACTCACGTCCGAGTCAGTGATGCCATCCAGCCATCTCATCCTCTGTCGTCCCCTTCTCCTCATGCCCCTAATCCCTCCCAGCATCAGAGTCTTTTCCAATGAGTCAACTCTTCACATGAGGTGGCCAAAGTACTGCAGTTTCAGCTTCAGCATCATTCCTTCCAAGGAAATCCCAGGGCTGACCTCCTTCAGAATGGACTGGTTGGATCTCCTTGCAGTCCAAGGGACTCTCAAGAGTTTTCTCCAACACCACAGTTCAAAAGCATCAATTCTTCAGTGCTCAGCTTTCTTCACAGTCCAACTCTCACATCCATACATGACCACTGGAAAAACCATAGCCTTGACTAGACGGACCTTTGTTGGCAAAGTAATGTCTCTGCTTTTCAATATTCTATCTAGGTTGGTTATAACTTTTCTTCCAAGGAGTAAGCATCTTTTAATTTCATGGCTGCAGTCACCATCTGCAGTGATTTTGGAGCCCCCAAAAATAAAGTCTGACACTGTTTCCACTGTTTCCCCATCTATTTCCCATGAAGTGATGGGACCAGATGCCATGATCTTCGTTTTCTGAATGTTGAGCTTTAAGCCAACTTTTTCACTCTCCTCTTTCACTTTCATCAAGAGGCTTCTCAGTTCCTCTTCACTTTCTGCCATAAGGGTGGTGTCATCTGCATATCTGAGGTTATTGATATTTCTCCCAGCAATCTTGATTCCAGCTTGTGTTTCTTCCAGTCCAGCGTTTCTCATGATATACTCTGCATAGAAGTTAAATAAGCAAGGTGACAATATACAGCCTTGACGTACTCCTTTTCCTATTTCACCTTACTCGTGTCCAACTCTTTGTGACCCCATGGACTGTAGCCCACCAGGGTCCTCTGTCC
The DNA here is from genome assembly GCF_001704415.2 of Capra hircus. Taxonomy (NCBI): domain Eukaryota; kingdom Metazoa; phylum Chordata; class Mammalia; order Artiodactyla; family Bovidae; genus Capra; species Capra hircus. Next base: position 65,746,655 of record NC_030817.1, read on the forward strand.
ATGGGGATTCTCCAGGCAAGAATACTGGAGTGAGTTGCCGTGCCCTCCTCCAGGGGATCTTCTCTACCCAGGGATTGAGCCCGTGTCTCTTGCATCTCCTGCATTGGCAAGCGGTTTCTTTATCACTAGCACCACCTGGGAAGCCCAGGAGATGATTGTCTGATTCTAAATCACCTATCTATACCCCAGCCTGCTAACGAGTGGCACAAGAGACTGTCCACCACACCTTCAGCATCTGTGGTCCCCAAGGAACCCATGCTAACCCCCATCCAACAGGAAGAGCAATCAGCAAAGTACAACTGGTATCCTCCCCCAGTGTGCATGCTGGACACAACCTTTTCTTCAATCTGTTTATGAACCTTCAGTTACCAAATGAGAGAGGCATTGGGTCAGAGAGACAAGTCCATCCTCCCTGTTGGAAAAGTAAATCCACACACAGGGCCTTCAGTGGGTGGCTTCAAAACATCATCCCGGCCCCCAGGGATCAGCACCATCTTTCATCCGCTGAGCATCTCCTACCCAGGATCTAGGCTTTCTGGTGCACAGGTCAGTCTCAAATGACAGAACCCACATTTCCTTAGGAGGTTTGCTCTGGCCTCACAGGGACAGAACCAAGTGAAATGTTAACTCAGAATCTTCATATCCTACGCTATGACCTGTTCCATAGGTCTTTGCCTTTCCTCTGATCTAAACTGGCTGCTGACAGCAATGAAAAACTCCAGCCCACATTCTGGAAACTGCCTTTGGTCTCCTTTCCCCCACCCAGGGAATCAGGGAGTCCCTCAGTGAGACAGAAAGAGAAGTGAAAGGCCTGAGCTGGCAGCGTACACGCACATGCGCAGTGACATAAAGCCCTGCATCCAGGGTCTGTGGTTTCCTCTGGGGAGGAGGTTGAGGACAGGGCTTGGGGAGGGAGTCATGGGGGCTTCAGCACTTTCGTGAATGTTCTCCTTACTTAAATGTATCTTTTTATTTTTCAAGTTTTGGCCGTGCTGGGTCTTCATTGTGGCACATGGGCTTTCTCTAGCTGTGGTGCGTGGGCTCCGTAGTTGCAGCCCGTGAGGTTCTCTAGTTGTGGCCCCTGGGCTTAATTGCCCTGTGGTGTATAGGATCTTAGTTCCCCGACCAGGGATCGAACCCCCCTCCCTTGCATTAGAAGGCAGATTCCCAACCACTGGACTACCAGGGAAGTCCCTGTTTAAATGTATCTGAATCCAGTTTGCTTGCCCAGTTATTCCTCTTACACCTGTTCTTCAATTCATGGAAACTTTAGTTCATGGACCCCCTTTATTTCTGTCTAATAGCTCATTCTCCTTTAGGCACTCATCTACTTTAGATGCCTCGCTTCCTCCATCCCCAGAATCAACCAGCATCCGCAAACCCATGTAACCTGTTTGTATTCGAGCTGCAGTACATATCCATAGGTTACTGAGTGGTGCTTTGTTTTTTACCATTGTAAGTGAATGTTATCATGCTATACATGTGCTTTTGAAACTGATTTTTGTGTGTGTGAGATTTGCCTGTGTTGACAAGTGAAAATCTAGTTCACCCTCGCTGCTATGTGGTATTTTATTTAAATAAACTACACTTCAATTTTTTTTAAGTATTTGAAGCAAAGAAGGTCAAGTGAAAATTTCTTAAAGGTATAGGGTGGGCACATCAACATTCATCACATTATTCTCTAGACTGTTATATGTGTTTGGAAATTTTCCAGATCTAAAAATAGAGGCAAGAGCATGAAAAGTAGGGTCAGGAAATATCCCTTTTGGGTTCTGACTGCACTGCTTTGAGGCTTGATTCTAGAGCTAATCAGCCTTGAGAATAAAAATAAGCCCGGGAGACTGGCCCCTTCTGTTTGCTTCTCATGGGACTTGCCTCCCTGAGAAATGCTCAAAAGCCTTGACCACAAGTCGAGAGGAGTGTTGATTTGGGTGCGTGATTTGGAGTGTGTTGGTACACAGCCAAAGTAAAATAAACAGAATTGTCATGGGTCTGGTCATTTTTAGAAAGAAATTGGCAAGAGACCATTTCATGGAATGGCTGTGAAACACAATTTTAAAAATATTTACAACATACTTAAGATATAAATAGTCCAAATGATAAATATAGGCCACGGTTTGGGCCAGGTCAACCTCTGATCTCAACACTCTTAAAAATTTAGATAGATGGAAATTTCCCTTTTGTGGTACTTCCTGTACACTCCACAAGACTTCGAGTGGCCACTAGGTTTCTTCCTTCTCCAGCTCTGCTACTTTCAGAAAAGTGAGACTTTGGTAGAAATTGAGAGCTTTTGAACCATGGCCTGTATTTTTTCAGGGCCATTACTCAATTTTGCCATCAAACTGAAAGATTGTACTAGGTGAAACAAGAGACTCCTGGGGGCTAAAAGAAATTATAGATATGGAAGCAAGCATTGCCTAGTCAGAGTGACCACAGTATCCCCTGGTACTGCCCACGCAAGGACTCCCAGCATCCCCAGTGTTAACTCTATGCATCCAGCCCAGAGGGCCCCATTTGAAACAGTTTTCATATCATGAGTCCTCCCCTTCCTCCAGCTTGAAGACAGGGCACTCTCCCTGGCAGCTGCCGGAGACCCAGGTGGTTCTGAGCCCCCTGCCAGCACATTCCCTGCAGCAGTCATCCGCACTGATCTGCCCCTTCCCTCCCCACAGGGTATGACTTCTGCCAGGTCCTTCAGTGGTTCGCTGAGCGGGTGGACAGGATTATCCTGCTCTTCGATGCACACAAACTGGACATCTCAGACGAGTTCTCAGAGGCCATCAAGGCTTTCCGGGGCCAGGACGACAAGATCCGTGTCGTGCTGAACAAGGCCGACCAAGTGGACACGCAACAGCTGATGCGAGTCTATGGAGCCCTCATGTGGTCCCTGGGCAAGGTCATCAACACGCCTGAGGTGCTACGCGTCTACATCGGCTCCTTCTGGACGCAGCCCCTGCAGAACACTGACAACCGACGGCTCTTCGAGGCCGAGGCCCAGGACCTGTTCAGAGACATCCAGAGCCTTCCCCAGAAGGCGGCAGTGCGCAAACTCAACGACCTCATCAAGCGAGCGCGGCTGGCCAAGGTAAGCTGGAGACCCCCAGCAGCAGCCTGGGCAGGGACTCTTCCCACATGCACCTCTGTAAGGGAAAATAGGCGGAGGTTCTACTCCAGGAGCCTCAGGGAACAGGACATGGAAGGGTTATGAAGCAAGCCTGACCATCAGTATCTTCTTTAGATTCTGGCTCCTACCTCTGTGATCTTGGGCAAATGACTCCTTTCCAAGCCTGACTCAACCTATAAAATGGAACTAGTAAGAGCACAGGGTGCTTGGGAGGGTTGTGTGACCTGGCTTGCAGAGTGCTTGACGTAGCACCCGGGACTTGGGGAAATGCATGCACTTACCACCTGGATGCTGCTGCTATGTTAGGATGGCAGGAAGATAACCCACCGAACCAGAGAGAGGTGGCGTTGGTGGGACCAGTGGGGTGCCGAGGGACCAGCACTCATCACCCTGTGCCTAAGGCATGGAGCCCTGTGTCACACGAGGGCACAGAGAGGCCATAGGAAGTTGGCTCAGCCCAGCCCACCAACTATGCCATTTCGGGAAGGGGTACACCGTATCCCCATTCTGGGCTGTGGTTCCCACTCTCCAGCCTCACGGCTGAGCCTTTTAGCAGCCCCAGGAGTCTGTGCCTCCAGGTGGTGGGCAGTGATCTAACCACCCTCGTGTTAACAGCATAGTCTATTTTGCTGTGCCTCTGAAGAGAGGGGAGCATGTGACTCCTCTAAGAAAAAGTACAGAAAAAAAAAAAAAAAAGTTCTTTAAAAGCTATATATACATTTCATAAAATGATAGTCCTCTAACACCACAAGTGCCTCCAGAGTTTATCTAGTCCCAGTGATCATCAGAAGTGTCCAGGAGCTTTAAGCAATGTAAGTTCCCAAGCCCTGCCCCAGAGCCTCTGATTGAGGGTAGAGTGTGTGTGTGTGTGTGTGTGTGTGTGTGTGTGTCTGTCTGTCTGTCTGTCTGTCTGTCTGTCTGTCTGTCTGTCTGTCTGTCTGTAAAGCTCCCTGAGTGATTCTGATGATCAGTTGAGTTTGGGAACCAGAGGTCTTTAGTGACAAAGGACTAAAGACAGCCCTCCTGGCTTCCAGTCTAGCCTTCTGCTTTGGCCTTGTCCCTTCTGCTAGAAGCAGTCCCAGGCCTGCCTCTCCAGATCCCTGGTCAGGAGGCCTCATTTTTCCTTCAGCTTCTGATGGCAGAGAACCTGCATCTCCCCACTTCCTCTTGCTGCACCACGAGTGGCTTCTGCTCTGGCCTAGGGGCCCACAGGCCAGCCGTCTAGAGTCGACCATTACTTTGCCTACTTCAGTCAATAGCACCCTAGGCCAGGGCTGGGCAGCCTAGTCAGGTGAAGGAGGGGGCGCCAAACTCCCCTCTTGAGAATGGTGAGCTGTGAGTGCCCAGGTGTAGACACTGTGCTCTGAGAAGGGACCTGGCTGGGGCAGGGAGCAGGGAGGGCTCCACTGAGGGTGACCGACGTGCAGGTGACCAGCCGTCCAGCCCCTCCTCACCGCCTGTATGCCCGTGTGCTCGGCAGCATCCCTCCTGGCTGCGACCAGACACCCCCCTGGCTGCTATCCCGCCCATCATCCCTGGATCTGCTCTTTCCTCTTGCTCCCCCTAAGGCTTTTTCACACCCTCCACCCCTGTGGTTCCGCTGATCTGCAGTCACCTGTGCTCCTGAGTCATAGCTCTTTATCTTTTCTTCTTGTACAGGCTGCTTCCTTCCCGGAACAGCCACTTTTGTTCCAGTTCTGCAAGGCTTGTAAATCCACTAATTTGCAGCTCTCCTGAGATGATTTCCCTCCCTGGCTCAGTGGCAGGAAGTCTGTTTTTGCCGAGTTAGTGACCCCCTGGTATGTGGTCTTTCTCTTCTCTGGCTGATATAACTGAAATTCACCTTCAGGGTACGTAATACCCAAAATGATTGTATAACCAAGGCTGGTAAATGACGTCATAGCCTTTGCAGATTTCAAGATCTTTTAACTATTTTTAAATATCCATGGATTTTTTTTTTTAATTTACGAGGCATCGCTGAGGGCCTGGTAACTCAAGATGCAGCTATGTTTGATCATATAAATAAGTAAAAGGCAAAAGGCTCACTGGGGGTGCCAGGAGCATGGGATTTTGCTGCCATCCTGGCACCTTGGGCCCTGTGAAGGGGCTGGCGTGGCCTGGGTTTAGAGGCACAGAATGCTGCTGTGTGTACTGACCCGGGAATAATGAAAGCCCTTGTGTAGAGGCGGGGGGTGGGGCAGGGGGCAGTCAAATTGCTGAGCTTACTTCTAGGAAAAAAGCTGGTCTTCTTTTTTTTCTTCTTCCTAAGAATAGTATCTGGCTTGTTCCTTTTCATAAAGGAAAATGTTTGAAGTACGGATGTTTCCAGCCTGAGCTGTGCCAGTGTGTTCCTGGGGCGGCACAAGGCTGGCAGGGGGGCAGGAAACAGTCTCAGGCAGAGAAGAAGCTGAACTCAGCACAATAGCCTTGACCACTAACCAGTGCCATCCACTTCCTTCACCGTCTGCAGTTTTATGTTCCATTTGTGAACTTGTTGCTGAAATGGACAAGGGGTCACCTGAACTTTGCTCTTTGAAGTGTTCCTGTTTCATAAAAATCCTGTTGGGTTTTGATATATTCATCTTTCTTTCTCCTGATCTAGTTTTCCTTTGGCAGGCCAACCTTGACTGAGGGTCTATAATGTTCTAGAAGCCCCACGATTTGCATTGCATATGTTATTTTATCTGATCCTGCCCACAGTACGCAAAGTTGGACATTCATTTCTCATACAAGGGAAATGAAGCTCAGAAAGGTGACCTTACTTACCCAAAACTTCCCAGCCTGAAGTTGCAGATTCAAACCAGGGCCTGACCCCCTGGTCTGGAAAGCATTCACCTGAAATGCAGCGTGGACAGCATCTGTTGGTCTTTACTATGCCCTTGCTTTCTGCATTAATCTGTCATTCTGATTATTCTGTAATATTCTCCATCCCCATAAACCCTACAAAGTTTAGAAGTTTGTCAAGCTGTGATTTTGAAAGTATGCAAAGGATAAGATTCCAGATATCACCTGGCAGGTGTCAGATCTGCGCAGGTATGTTGTTTAGTTGCTAAGTTGTATCTGACTCTTTTGTGACCCCATGGACTGTAGCCTGCCAGTCTCCTCTGTCCGTGGGGTTTCCAAGGCAAGAATACTGGAGTGGGTTGCCATTTCCTTCTCCAGGGGATCTTCTCAGGGATTGAACCTGCCTCTCCTGCATTACAGGCAGATTCTTTACCACTGAGCCACCAGGGAAGCTCTGAGTTGGTGGGTGGAGTGTGTCTATTTATAGACCACCATAATTAGGTAGAATCTGTGGCCCATCCAGAAATAAAAGCCAGAAATGGCATTGTTAATGTCCTGCTGAGTTCTGCAGTAATCAAAGTATCATAACTATGACATTTCCCATAATATGAAAAATGGCACTCTTACCAAAGATCTCTTGAAACTTAATGATTTCCCTACTTTTTCTATTTACATTTTTTATCCCAGTCCTTTAGATAAAGGAACAAGAAATCTTTAGAGTGAGTTTTTTGGTTAGCCTCAAAGAGTATATATCTTATGATATCAGTAGACATCTTTCTTTGAAGACTGTTTGTAATCTCAGATGCCAGTCAAGTTTCATTTCATGGTTTTTTAGAGTAATCTGTTTGGGGAAAGCCCCCACCAAAGGTTTAGAAAATAAGAGTTTACTTTTATTCAGTATCAATCATTAAAATAGCCAAGTTAAAATTCAGGGACTTTCCTGGTGATCCAGTAGTTAGACTGCCTTCCAATGGAGGGGGTGCAGATTCGATCCCTGGCTGGGGAGGTAAGATCCCACATGCCTGGCAACCAAAAAAGAAAGCATAAAAGAGAAGCAATATCATAACAAATTCAATATAAACTTGAAAAAATTGGTCAACGTAAAAAAAAATTTTTTTTTAATGAAATAAGATTCAAACTCTAAATCATAGTAGTCTGTGAGATAAATGCACAAAGGTAAAAAGCAAGGCAAGTTTACTGTAGGACCCCACCTTTTATAAATACACTGCTCATGAATAGGAAAGGTTCCCACCCACTTGGAGATCTTTGTTCAGTTAAAAAATGAGTCAACATTTGAGGAAGGAACAGACTAAAAGTGAGAAAGGAAAGGAGAGGTCAGTGGTTTGGGGCATTTAGTATAGTTCTGTGGAATTCAGTTTCGTCTTCAAAGTGTGTTCTCCTCTTCATCATATGTGGCTTGGAGGACCGAGCTCTTCAGGCTGTCTGTACCGCCCATTCCTTCTGGGGGAGAAATTAGACATTTGGAAATTCGCCACATGGACCCAAGCTAAGTTATGTAAGAATCATTCTACAAGGGCTGGTAGCTGTCCCTTGGATGCTTAGTCTTCCAGGCGGTGTTTAAAAATAGCTCAGTCAGCAGCCTCAGGCTGCAAAGCGGGTGTGTCAGTAGCTTGAGTCTGCATACACGGGGGAGCTATCTCTTTGAAGGCTGACTCCGATGACTGGGTGGGCCCCTCGTATCCCCTTTAAGACTCTTCAGAATCACATCCGCTATTGGTCCCGGCTTTGATTTCAACAGAATAAGGAACCCAAGTGGGAGCCAATCAGCTGCATCTTGAAGCCTCACACTTACTACCTCATGGGTTCACCGTCTGGGTCTTCAGCTTATGAACTGAAGTTTTTATGTCATAATAAATCCACTTTTAAAATGCGCTGCTCCCCAGAGGTTAAATGTTCTATGCAGGTTTCCAGCTGGGCTTGCAAAGGTGCAGGTCTCTATCAGGTCATATTAAACCTGGGCAACCCTGAAGTTTTCCATGCAGAACCGTGTTTCCCGCCCTGACTGGCTCCACATCGCTCGCCAGTATCCAGATTCCATAGGCCTTTCCATTCCTACTGTCCATGCGTGTTGCAAGCTTCCCACACTCACTGCTGCGATTGCCCTCCAAGCCCACGGTAGATATAGCCAGTATCTCTCTGTGTACATGCTTCTCAGCATTGGATATACAAACACTTGTCACTGAACATAGTTCATGAGATTGTGGCAGAGTATAGATGGGAACTATAAATCCATGTTCATTTAATCCATCTTTCTCTGCTCATTATTAGCCCAGAAAAAATTTTAAAAAAACCTGACATTTTAAGCCATTTGGCGTACCTTTGGTTATGAGTAGGGACTTTTCCAGTTTTATACAAGGGAAAGAGTGAATTGGACAAGATAGAAACATTCAGAAGTTCACCAGGGCTCAGTGCCATTTGCTTGTGAATGAAGAACTTGGAACCCAGATTAATCATGTTACTATTTAAATGTGGAGAGTTTATTCATTGTTCAGTAAGGACTAATCAGCCATAAGCTGCCTCTGGTGTTACTACCCCTCCAGCTACAAGTGTCTGATCATTGGTTAATTAACATTTTTACTCCTCTCTCTAGTGGACAAAGTGCTTTCAAATACGTGCCCTCTCTTGATTCTCATAACCACAAACCTGTGAGGTAAGGATTGTCAGCTCCAGTTTGTGGGTGAGCGAGCTGATGCCAGGGAGGGGACAGCTCACCCAGAGTTGTCCAGTGAGAGAGTGGGCAGCCATAGCAGGGCCTGACCCAGCCTCCCAAAATGAGGTCCCATCCTGCCCACCTCTGCTTTATCCTATTCCTCTTCCTCTTGATTAATTTTCTCTGATTATAAACAACAAAGAGTCAGACTGTCTCTACCTCCTTCTGAGGACCCTCGCCAGGTCTGGCCCTCAGCCCTCCGTTATCTGGGGACACACCTTTGGACGCATTAGGGCAGGAGGGAGCTTTTCAAGTTGAGTGAGGATTTCAGCCACCCTGGCTGCTGCTTGTTTATGATGGGCTCTTAGAAACTCACAAGACTCAGTCCTCCTAGAAGACTGCAGTTTTTACTCACATCATGTGCCATAATGCATCCATTTCTTTGAGTCTGGGGAGAGAAGAGTACGTGATCTTTCCAAAGCTTCCCTGTGAGTTAGAAACAATCAGAAGCCAAACCTCAAAGTTGTTCCGTTGGACACAGTTCGGTGTGAATTCCAGATTTCAGCAGCATCAGTACAATTTTTCATTCACACCCACAAAAAGTAATTAACAAAAGTTGATTCTGTAAAGTACGGAATGAGGCAGGTGAATGCTAGTGCCGGCTTGGCATCTCCTAACTAGCTGTATGACCTTGGGTCATATGAATTCCCTGGAAGCAGGAATTCAGTCATTTTAAAGGAACCCCTTCTAGATTTAATACTCTGTGATTCTAAGGACTGTAATTTACCTTGTAACATGATGATCTTCTTAAAGGCAGGGCCCATGCATCGAGTCTGACCCCAGGTTATTGTCTTAGGACGCCCAGGGAAAGGCAGGAGGGGGCGACCATGCAGAGGCAGGACAACAGGAGACTTCCCCAGATCAGGCCAGTAGAGCTTCCTGGAAGTGGAGGTTGAGGCTGAGAGCAGCGTGTAGCACGAGCAGGTCACCTGCGGGTCATGACTCAGGTAATGCCAGACAGGTGGGAGGAGGCGGGCCCTGAGGCCTGGCGTCCAAGGGTGGCCCATTATCCAGCAGCCTAGTCATCAGCAGTGGGCACCGCGAGGGCAGGGATGGGGAGCAGGTGGGGGGGCGGGGAGAGCTGTGGGCATATCACGTGCAGCCCAGTCCAGGGCACACAGGCCCCTGGGGATCAGGCGGTGTTCAAGAACAAGGTGCCATTCCCACAGACTGGGTGGAGAGTCGGCCTTCCCTGGACAGGGCCCTGGCAGCTGCCCCAGATGTGGGCTCTGGGAAGGGGTCTTGGAAAGATACCCTTGTGGATAGGAGGCTAAGCCGGTGGGGGTACTTGCTCCTTCAGCTGGGAGGAACCTCCAAAGCAAGGCAGGTGGAGAGAGGGGTCCACAGGTCCAGAGGTTCCAGGAGGGCGAAGGCCAAGGAAATAATGCAAGGACAGCTGGTGACAGTTCATTCTTCCCAGTGGAATGTGGCAACCCCTCCGAGTCCTTTGGAGCTACACATGGCCCTCCCCCACCCCATCCAAACCAAGCCAGGTAACTAATCCAGCCAAGGAAATTACTTGTCTTACAAGTTTTAATACTTATTCATCATATCTTCAGGAATGCAGTTAAAGCCCATCATTCTAAATAAAAGGATTCCCAAACCTTGGATTTCTCTAGTTATCTTGAAGAACTGTGCAAATATTTTAAGTTGTTTTAATTTGAAAAGTAAGTTTACCAGTGACAGGAAGGTTTAAAAGCATCTCTCCCAATCTATGGTTGCTGTTGTTGTTCAGTTGCTAAGTTGTGTCCAACTCTTTATGACCCCATGGACTACAGCACATCAGGCTTCCCTGTCTTCCACTGTCTCCCAGCGTTTGTTCAGCTTCGTGTCCATTGAGTCAGTGATGCTATCCAACCATCTGTCCCAGTCATACTTGCAGAAATAGCCAGGCAGCACAGGGTGTGCTTATGTTAAAGTGACCTTCATACAGGAGGAGAAGTTAGCATTGTCTGGTCCAAGCATGTCAGCATTTGCACTGTGCACTTACTTTAGTGTTCAAATCTTAGCAAAATGTGTTTGGCTGTGCCTGGTGTATATCCATACACAGAGGCCCTCAACTGAGCCATGAAATGTATCTGCTTACCCACTCTATCCAATTTCCATTCTTCCACAAGATTATAGTAGGCATCTGTTTTCTTTAATAGAATTTTCCATAGCTACATAGTCATTTTCTTTTTGTAATCACTGCCTTCTCATCTTTTCTTATTTATTTTCTTGGCTTCTAAATTACTCTGTAGAATTCTAGATATACAAAGAGAACCTTTGTTATGAGCGTTTCTTAACATCCTAAATTTGGAAATCAGTAGAAGGGTGGAGATTTTAGGGAAGGAGGTGACACGGGCCAAGCAGAGCCCTCCTATCGGAATTCACCACTCTTCGGGTAACAGTGCCAGGCCAGCTAACCCTAAGTGACCAAGGTTTCTGGGGCTCCCCCCTCGTGTACCAGGTCTCCCTCTCCCACAGGGCACTTCTGTTTTCCGGCCTGGTCTTAGGCAACTGGTCTTGTGCAGAAATGACCTCACTGGTCTTGAGATCTAAACTGTCTAAAGGGAAGTTAATGCGAGTCCTCATCTCACTGTTCACAGATTTCCATGCCCATCAGCCTCAGCATCATTTCCTGGTGCTCCTGTATACCAGCCCTGGTGGACCTTTCTCTTAGGTCTTCTTAGGTTAGTCGCCAGAACCAGGCTCTTTCCCACCCAGCACCCCCATCCCTTTCCACCAGGTCCTCACCCTCCTCCGGTCCCAAGGACCATGGCCCTTGGGGTGCCTGTTACGTGTTACGGTGCATGAAGCTGCCATCTTGTTTGCATCTCTTCTAAATGGCACGTCCTCACTGACATATACCCCTTCAGGTACATGCCTACATCATCAGCTTCCTGAAGAAGGAGATGCCAAGTATGTTTGGAAAAGAGAACAAGAAGAGAGAACTTATCAGCAGGTTGCCAGAAATCTACATTCAGCTGCAGCGAGAATACCACATCTCTGCAGGGGACTTCCCCAAGGTCAAGGCCATGCAGGTATGGAGGCCCATCACAGCAGCACCGGTGGGGTTGGAGGGGCACTGCCACCTGGTCCCACTGGCTGCTGGGTACACATGCGGGTTTCATGGTTTAGAATGGAGGAGAACGCCGTGTTTTTGTTTTCCTAGTAATCCATGATTATAGGTCCCTGTGAATAAAGTGGAAATTGCCTGCCTCCTGAAACATTTAAACAAAAAGGGGAAACATTTCAAGAAGTAAATTAAGCTTGCCTGAAAAAATCCTCTGAATAGCTTCCTTAGGCCGTGTTCAAGGTTGTTTTAACACTGAGGTGATACCTGTTTTATTAGAACCCCAGAGCCGCTGAGAGTGACCTTGGAGGTCAGTTTCAGGGGGCCTTCTCAAACCGGCCCTCCCCAGCACTGCCCCACACGGTTATGTGCTTGGGCAGTGTTGCCACTGCAGGCTCAGGAGCCCGGTGAGAAGCCATGGTGGGCTGTGGCCGTGGCTGGAGTCCACTGGGGACAGCGAGCTGGGCTCACTGAAGGTTTCCCTGAAAGGTCAGCTTCAGGCAGCCTTTGTCCTAATTTCAGAGTCACTGCATTGTGTCTGGGCAGACCCAGATGACTCCGAGCAGATACTACCACCCTGGCCTGACCAACATGTCCACCTTCTGGCAGTGGTGTTAGGCAACCTCTGGTTTCAACACTGACCTTATCCTCCCCACCTGCGAGGAGGGAGGCCAGTGAGACCGCCCCATCTGGCTCCTCAGAGAGCCGGACCATCTCCTTGTCCAGTACAATGACCCATCTGCACTGGAGGCCACAGTCCTTTCTGGAAAGCAGGCAACACAGTTCAGATTCCTGCAGCCACCAGCCAGTAGTAACTGGAACAAGTGAGGCAGGCTGGCCAAGCGAAAGGAAACCGGGCCATCCACCTCTTATTTTCTCACATTTGGTAGAAATGTGGGTTCTGAGGAATATGTCTCTACTGAGAGGAAGAGAGTTCTGCAAGTGTGATGAGAACTGTGGGGCCCACGGCAGGAACAGACTGGGGAATACCTACTCCCTCCTCAGTGGGGAGGCCCTGTCCTCCCGGTGGTCACTGCTCTATGAGAGTGCAGACCTGGATGGTTCATGAGAAGCTGGAGATCTGGATTTGCACGGAAAGTCCCCTGGTTTTCAGATTTTGGCTCTGAATTTCAAAGAACACTACCTGAGCCAAAGAGAGCTTACAGCACACTGGCCGTACCCTGGAGACTCTGGGCCTGTGAGCCTCGGGCCAGCCTGCAGGGAGGAGGAAGGATGGGAGGAGGAAGAAGCAGTAGTGGAGGCAAGATCAGGCCTCAGGAGGGGCAGCGTCAATCCTGAGGGGTTTGTTAATGTTAACTCTCTCTATACAAAGTACATGCTAAATTTGGAGTGGGTTACACTTACTGTTGCAATACCTGGGATCAAGGTAAATGCATCTGGTAGATAAGATCTGGTCAAAAATGGTTTAGTCAGCTTAAAAAATATGTAGAAATATATATATTTTTTTAAGTGAAATTGATACTCCTGTACTGAGACAATGGATTGGATTTTTTTTTATCTCGTCACAAGATGGCTAATTTGAGGGTTCCTGGGGCCTCTTCCTAAGTAGGTTCTGCTTTAACTAGGTTATGCCCTGTACCCCATGACCAAACTGAAGGACAACTGTTCCCTTGAATCCTTCAGATATTTTGGAAGGGAAATCAGTTTCTTGACTAAAACGGTAGCTGTGGGTAAATACACTGTGCGCGCAATGGCCTAATGGGGCATCCGTGTTTCGCTGTCTCCTGAGGCTCCTGCGATGCCCCACCCACAAAGCGCTGCTCCCGAGACCTGAAGTCTTCCTGACAGGCCCCCCTGCCTGTCCCCGGGGAACCTCTGTACAGAGCAAGTGAACTCTATGACCAGAGCTGCTCCTGAGCATGCTCGCCTGGGGCTGGCCAGTCAGAGGGCCCCCAGGCCTCTCTGAGCTGGTCACCAGGGGCGGTCCCTCACCTCAGCCACCGCCCATGTAGCTGGGTGATACAGGAAGGACCTGAACCTTCCCTGCGCTGTGGTCAGGCCCCACCCCAGGCGCTTTAGCACCATCACTGGACACCTGGGTGCCCCGTCACCTGTGTTCTTTTATTCATTCATCTAAGTAAAGTAGCTAAGTCTACTGTGGCCAATCACTGTTCTAGGCCCTGGGAATAAACCAGTGAGTAAACAGCAAAAAAATAAAAATCCTTGTCCCCCCCTACAGAGGTCCAGTCTGGGTTACAGTCTGTGCTGCTGTGGCTGTGACTGGCAGTGACATTTTGGCAGCAAAGCCCTTTGTTGGGCAGTGTGCTCCTTGATACAATATACGTGTCATTGAGCTTTGGTATAATTAATTTATTCAGTGTCTTATTTTGTGCCTCCCATAGAAGGCTGTTACTCCATGAAGCCAGTGACCCATGTCCTTTTCTTGGCTATATCCCCAGCTCCTGGGGTGTCGCAGGCACTCAGTGAATATGTGTTGAGTGAGTTCATAAGTTAGTGTATGTTTGTTTATATTGTAGCAGGCTCTAGGGTAGTGAGTTTCTCAGACCCTAATCTAGACGTGACGCTCACAGGGCTTATAGACCAGTGGTTTCTGGAGCAAACTTCTGGAAGGTGGCCAAGGATTCTTCGTTGGGAAGCCAGCCAGGCCTTGATCACATCACCCCAGTCCTTCAGGGAATCCCCAAGGAACAAGGCAGGCCTGAAGCCCCAAGGGCATGCTTACTACACAAGCTAGTTTGCTGTCAGCCAGGAAGCTCTGAGGGTCTGGGTGTGGGTCAGGGCCTCTGAGCATCTATCTTTCCAGTCACAGACAGTGAGCCTTCCCGTGTATGGGACAGTGCAGGGGCAGAAGGTTGGAGATGATTATGGTTCTGGCACATCCCAGGGTCTCGCAGAGAGCTCAGCGGGGCCAGCTCTAAGTCTCTGCTCTTCCTGTGCTCTCATGGACCAAGCTAGACAGGGTGATTCTTCTCCAAAGCCAAGAGCCAGTTGTATTTTGCAGGCTTTTGCCCGCTGGCGGGGGAGGCCAGTGACCCGCAGTGCACTGCCTGCCTGGGGAGGGGATCTGATTTGCTGCACCAGCATGTCCACCCATGCTGCAGAATGAAGGGACCAGTGGCAAGGCCACCGTGATGGGTGGCACAGTTATCCTTGGAGAACAGGGCCTCACAGCTGGTGCTGTTTAGCTGCCGGGTTGTGTCCCACTCCTTGGAGAACTGGGCCCCCACAGCTGATGAGTTGGCGGCATTTCAACAGCAGAGGGCAGCAGAGCCATCGCTATCCACCCCAACCCTCCCAGGGGTTTCCAGAATGCTTCTGGTACATGCTGGGTGGGCAGGCGAGAGCCTAGCGAAGGCTGGGCTGGGACTGATCTTTGTCTCTTGGGAGGGAGTTCCAGGATCCCAGGCTTGGTGGCTTGGATAGATACAGTTGTTGATGGGTAAATCTTTATAAATTCCCCAGTGTGTGTTCATCCCAATAACAAGTCTTGGAGCTACCCTGGGGAGGGCAGGGATGGCGTGGTTTAACTTGGACCCCACCCCACCCCTGGCCAGGACTGAGCAGGCGGGTACCGCATACATGAACATAGAACTTACTTCCTGTGTGCCCTCCAGGGCGGGAATGGCTGCTGCTGCTGCTTCCTGTCCACCTCTGCAAATATGTGGCTATTTCCCCTGGCATGTTTTCCAGAGATTTGCAGTCTGAATCCACGTCCCCTGCAGGCGAGTGGAAAGTTTGGGCGGGCACCACCCTCGTTTGTCCGCTTGGCCAGACACAGAGGCTCTGTGTGTGCCCAGAGCTCAGGCTCATTCATGAGGAAACAGGGTAGGTGTTCGTGCACTCAGGGGAATCCAGACTTGTTTACCCCAGCAGCACTGGGATTTTTGTGTAGGCTGCCTGCTTTCTCTTCTCAGTCCCCTTGGCTGACCAACCGAGATGCCAGCAGCAGGAGCCCAAAGTGTTGGCAGCATCATTTGCTGCTGATGTTAGGGTGACATGCAGGTGACTGTGGTCTGTCAGTGAGGATGGAGGACATGAAAACTGGAAGGTAACTTAGAAACCAGACCTGTGCTGACCCACTGCTCTGAGCTGAGTGCAGGCCGCTGGCCGGGTGTCAGCCCAGCCCAGCCTGCTCTGACACCCACAGAACGTGCTGCTGAGAAGAGTGTTGGAGGCTCCTCTCCTGAGATCCGCCAGCTCTGTCCTCTCCACCATCTGAAGCTCAGGACTCCACTTTTGAATAACAGCACAGAATGTCTGCCCTGCCAGCATACCCTTGAGACCCCAGTTTTGATTCTCCACTGAAAACAACCTAAATGTCCAGCTACGTGGGGCAGGGTAAAGGAGGAAGGACCCAGCTATACAGTTCATTACCATGTTGCTATTAAGAATAAGGTTTATTTTATATATAGTGGTGTTATTCCCATTCTCCTAATTTATCCCTCTCCCCTCTTCCCCCTTGGTAACCATAAGTTTGTTTTCTATATCTTGAGTGTGTTTCTGTTTTGCAAATAAGTTCACTTGTATTATTTTTTGGATTTCACATATAAGTGATATCATATGATATTTATATTTCTTTTAGTTCATTTAGTATGATAATTTCTAGGTTCATCCTTGTTGCCACTAATAGCAATATTTCATTCTTTGTTGTGGCTGAGTAATATAACAAGTTTTTGCTGTAGAGCACAGGGAGCTACATTCAATATCTTATGACAACCTATAATGGAAAAGAATCTGAAAAAGGTTATGTATATATGAAACTGAATCACTTTTTTGGACACTAACACAATATTGTAAGTCAACCATAGTTCAGTTTTAGAAATTAAATCAGATAAAATTTTAAATTTTTAAAAAGGTTGTGTAAAATTGATATCATAAAAAGCTATGATACATTATTTCTTTAAACTGCAGGTTGTTAAATAGTTTTGTCTTATTTCAGCTAAAGAGTGTGTGTGTGTGTGTATGTGTGTTTATTAAAATGGCTATAAATGTATCCCACCCAAAATATTAGCAAAGGTGATTGCTGGGTGATGGTATTATAAGTGATTTAAGATATTTTTTGCTTACTAGTTTTTCCCCAGTTATTTACAATGAAAGTGTGGTATTTATGGTGACACAGAGTTGCATTTTTTTTCTAACTGCCTGTCCCATGACTTCTGTCCAGAACAGTCAGGTCCGAGGGGTATGTATGTGAAAGCTCTTGCCCTCGGGAGTCTCCCTGCCTCATGTCCAGAAAACCACACCCCTGGATGGCCCCTCCCTGGCCCTCTGGGATTGTCCAAACAGAAATACTTCACAGAGAGCCCAAATAAAAACCACCATGTCTGGAATTCTTTGCATTTATTTGGCAGAACTGCTGTAGAAGACATTTTCACTAGATTTTTCAGGCCCCTTTTAAAAATCCCCTGAGTGACTCTCACAGTTCAGGACCAGAGAGGATTTATCTCTTGTGATAACCAGGTGGTTTTTCCCCGCCGACAGCAAAGGGGTATGATCCCTGGGCCCCAGCCAGGGCAGCTGAGGAACATAGCCTTTCACAGCCTTCATTGTCTGATGTGATGGTTCCTTCCCTCTTTCACTTTCTTGTCTTTTCCCTTTGTTAATGACTTTATTCTGTTTTATGTTATCATTGTTTCACTGTAAACTAAGTCCAGCCCTTTTTGAAATATGAGTTCCCTGAAGGCAGAGACTGTGGCTTTTCATATTTACATTCCTGAACAGGGCCTGGCATGTAACAGATGGTCAGTAAATGTTGAATTAGATGGATGAATAGATGGATGGATGGATGGAAGGAAGGTGAGTAACCAAGGAGAACCAAAGCAGGAAGGACTATTTCTACAAAGCCATCCACAGAACCTCTGTGGCATCTATAGTCGGTTCCCATCCTGGCCAGGTAACTGCCACGTCCACTAGGGCCATCTCCAGACGCTGTGCTCTATCTGCTCCACCCAGCTCTCCCGGGAGACGGAGCTGAGACTAACCCTCATCCCACTAATACCTCTCGGCTCTGTTGGCTGCATTTGTACTTGTCCTTCCCATCCCTGGTGGCTCAGATGGTAAAGAACCTGCCTGCAATGCAGGAGACCCAGGTTCAATCCCTGGGTCAGGAAGATCCCCTGGAGAAGGGAATGGAAACCCACTCCAATATTCTTGCCTGGAGAATTTCATGGATAGAGGATCCTGGCAGGCTATACAGTCCATGGGGTCGCAAAGCGCTGGACATGACTAAAAGGTGACTAACACCTGTCATCCCTCCTCCTCTCTCTCTTAGCAGTTTCAACTTTTACGTATTTGTACTGTAAACTATTTTTTAACTGGTCACCATAATCTTTCAGTAATCACTTTTACTTAAATAGGTTCTACGGGCAGCTCTATCACAGCTTCACATTACAGCACTAAGAAGCTAGCCGAGTGGCAGGAGGCCTGGGCTCTGGTCTCAACTCTGCCAGCACACCCTTTGTGCTCTCTGTAGCTTACTAATACCTGCCCTTCCTAGCTCTCAGCATTGTTGGAAAGATCAGCTGAAGTGTGTAAGGTACATAAAATTCTTTAAAAGCTAAAATACTAGATCTCCAGAGTGCTTAAAAATAAAAAAGGCAGGGTGAAGGGATTTTGTCTCAAAGTCCTAGGGGTTCACTGTCCCTCATGCTGTTACTAACCTCGGTCAGCTACTGCAGGAAAACATTGCATCCCGTGTATCTTGCCTCTTGTTCCAAAAGCCACACCTGGTGAGTTCAGATATGGGAACCATACCAAAGAGAGAGCTCTGGACAGCCCCGTGTATGGGCTTCCGGGTTTAAGGGATCCTTTGTCCCCTCCAGCCACCCCTTTCCTTGTTTGCTTCCTGCAGGAGGGCTTTAACCAAGTCTGTGGTTTCTCCTTTTCCAGGAAAAGCTTGAGAACTACGACTTCACCAAGTTCCACTCGCTGAAGCCCAAGCTGATTGAGGCCGTGGACAACATGCTGACCAACAAGATCTCGTCACTGATGAACCTCATTAGCCAGGAGGAGATGAGCATGCCCCCGCCGCTCGTGCAGGGTGGCGCCTTCGACGGCACGGCCGAGAGCCCCTTCAACCAGGGCTACGGGGAGGGCGCCAAGGAGGGTGCCGATGAGGAGGAGTGGGTCGTGGCCAAAGACAAGCCCGTCTACGACGAGCTCTTCTACACCCTGTCACCCATCAACGGAAAGATATCAGGCATCAACGCCAAGAAGGAGATGGTGACCTCCAAGCTGCCCAACAGCGTCCTAGGCAAGATCTGGAAGCTGGCTGACTGTGACGGTGATGGCATGCTGGACGAGGAGGAGTTCGCGCTGGCCAAGCACCTCATAAAGATCAAGCTCAGCGGCTACGAGCTGCCCAGCAGCCTGCCCCCCCATCTCGTGCCACCCTCCCACAGGAAGTCCTTATCCAAGGCCGACTAAGGGGCAGACCACTCACAGGGAAGGCAGTGTGGGGCGGGAATCAGGGCAGCCTGGGCCTGAGGCCCACCCTGTCACCAGCTCACTGAGTGACCCTGGGTGATTCACTGCCTGCCCTTTGCCTCAGTTTCCCCATCTGTAGAATGGGAAGAGCAGACATTGGACCCTAGATCAGGTCCTTTTACCTTAAAATTCCCTGAGTTTCTATTAAAATATTGGGGAGAGGGGATGGATATGAAGTTTGAAGGGTTGAGAACAAAGGGAGATTCCAGGAAGGCTTCTAGGAAGTCCTTGGAAGCCTGGAGAAACTTGGATGTGGAATCCCAGGAACCACAGGGAGTGAGCCGGGGGCACTGCTAAGCTCCACTGGACTGTTCATTGTTATGAGCCCAGCTCTCCCTCAGAGAGCAACGGGAGGCAGCAAAGACCAGCTTATTTATTTTGTTCCCTGCTTTATTTAGAGTGGGAAAAAAAAAAGTTCTCTCCAAACTATCTACCAAAGAGAAGAGGGCTGCTCCAGCTTAGAGGGGAGAACACACCTTGTCTGCATGTTCCGTCCCTCTGTTGGCCCACGGCACAGGCAGCCAGGCCACAGGGAGTGTCCCCCACAGCATCCACTGGCCGGCCTTCCCAGGGCTCCCCCAAACCCAAAGCCTTCCCAGCAAAGGTGTATTTGGTTAGGAATTTGGAACTTACCACCTTTACTAACCCCTGGCGAGATTTCTAGTATTCTAGTCACGTTGAAATCTGAAGATGAGCTTTACTTGTCTGTCCAACAGTTTGTAGCAAAGATTATCATTTAAACTAGAGGAAGAAAAGAGGTGGCTTTCCCCAGTCCTCAGTTAGCGTGGTCCCATGTCTCCAAGGCTCCTTGGTTGATGGCAGGATTTAAATTCAGCAAAAACATGGCTTGGTGCATGCACTGTCCTGGCCCTGTGGACACAAAGGGAATGAGGGGCCTGCCCACCCTCACTGGCTATCAGGTGGAAGAGGTCGGTCTACTAGTGTTAGAAACTATTTTTATAACAAGAAAATGGGCATTTTTATCATGTCCAGTTTTTTAAATACAGTTTCTGTATAAAAGATAAAGGCCTTTATACAGAAACATGATAGAATCTCTCATATAAAGCCTTTTCTTCAGAATCTGTGTGGTTCATACCACGGATGCCTCATGAGGCAGGGTTTGGGCACTTAGCTATACATCAGCTCCTGAGTGTTCTCTCTCCCAGGGCCCCTGTGTGGATCTCTCTGGACCACTCACCCAAACGCCTGTGACCAATGGAGATCAGCCTCTATGTGGGCTCCAGATGCGGGATGCAGGTGGCTTTCCATCACCATTACTTATGCAGTAAAAGAGAGATGGTATTTCATCACTATTGTGATGGCCACATAGCCTGGAACCCTGCCGGCACCAAAAATGAAGGAAATCCAAACAGTCCCACCCAAGTCTTCCCAAAACCACATTTTTTTTCCCCCTGATGTTATCAAGGGCAGAACTGCAGATTTAAAGACATTTATTTTAGAGAAACATTAACCCAGTTGCCAGCCCTCATGCTCCCTAGCTTACTTTCTAAATAATTTAGCTTTAAGAGAAGTAAATACATAACATGGATTTAGTCTTAATGAGCACTTTTAAATTAATTAGACACATAGAAAAGAGACATTTGTAATTCCAGTACTGTAATCTGAGCAGATGGTTCTGCAAACACCTGAGGACCACCCAGGCATGTAAGCATAGTTGATTCCAGCAAAGGACAAGATTGAGAGAGGAGAGAGAGTTCATTTGTCCAGAGGTTTGGAGATGCCAGAGTTAGCTGATTTCCACTCAGATTGATCTTGCTATGTTCAGCTGTCATGTAAAGATAAATATATACACATATGTCCCATGAGTATATATTTTTAACACTTATTAATGTATGTATATGTAGATTTTGTCTATATACTGACATAGAGGAATATTGTTTTAGAGGAGCTGGAGAGGAGGTTTCTGATGCTATGAGGATAGAAACACCTCATGGGTGATCCCCACCCCACCACCCCATGACCTTGGCAGATCATCTGTCAGCTAAATGCTGAGAAAAAAAATGAAGAAAAATGAATTTGCATGTCCATTTTTGTTAATATCTTCTTTTAAAACCTGAAGTCACCCATCGTGAAAAGTTGATTGGAAAGAGAAACACTGGAAACTATTAGGAATGGCAGCCAAGTGAGGACCCTTATCTCCTCAGGACCTGCACAGAGTTCCTTGAGTCTGGATCCAAAACACCTGTTACCCCCTGACCGTGTGCAGCAGGGCTGGTAACACAGAGCCCTCAGGATCTGGACATTTTGGCCGACTGTGTTGTCCTCCCAGTACCACCCGGCTGTCTGAGACCGTCCTCCCTAGAGCACTCATGGATAGCTGGGGGTTGGAAGCAACTGAACTCTAGAACTCTAAAACTCTCCATGCTGTCCATGACTCCACAGAAGAAAACCTAAGAATCTCAAGTCTGTTCTGTGTACAGCTCATGATCACAGAGTACAGCTCTGTGGCCACACGCTGATGTCCAGCCTGCTTGGCGTCCTGCGTGGATTCTTTCCTCACCGCATGCTTGGATGGCCTGGGGTGGGGCCACTCTTCGTGGGGAGGGCCGTGCATTCAGTTGGCTTTTGCTTCGCTGGGGCTGAACTGGCTTCTCTGGAACACTTGTCATCGTGCAACAGTAACACCTGGATTGGGGGCTGTGGCTCCTCCCACAGAGCGGTGGGCCTTACAGAGTTGGATTCTTATTCCATATCATGGGACTGGTGTCCAGGTGGGTCAGCATGTGAGAAGAAGCCAAATGTCTTGCACTCTCCTCCAACCCCCACCCCACTTACCCACAGGAAAGGCCTCAGCAGAGCCTGGCCTGACCGCTCCAACCATGGCCCTTCACTGTGTCCACTGGGTCTCAGTAGCCGCCCCTGTAAAACACTGGGAATGTCTTATACTGGAGTCCACCAGGTAGGATGGGGTTTAACCACCAGAGTCATGGCTTAACAGCCACCACCGGGACCTTTCCACTTTGCAGCTCTGCCCTTTCCTGATGCCCAGAGTAATGCCATGGACAGATTGCCTTGGAGATAAGCAAAGCGTTTAAAGAGGCTCTGTTTATTTCCTCCATGGAATGTGGCAGAAGAGTAACTTTCTTAGGACAGACAACCACTGAGTTTTTTTCCAGATAAACATGGGCCGAATTTGAGTGTACCAGGCGACATGTTAATTAGCCAAAAAATGCTATTAATACACAATGCTTCTATTTTTTTTTTGTAATCTTGTTTCAAAATGTCAAAAAAAGACAGTCTACTTATCAATAAACTTCTGAAAAAAGTCACTTTTCCCCATTGGCTCTGGTTTTTCAGTGACTGTGTGCCAGTTGTCTTGGGAATAAAGCAGGCATCCCTTGGAACCATTCTGAAACACAGCCGAGGAGTTAAGGGATGGGCGTGCCCCTTGGCACACCATCCCTGTGACCCTTGTCTCTTCCTGCATGTTCTCTAGGTGGGAGATGGGGGCTTCTTCAGCAGGAAAGCAGCTCCATCTGATGTGGGCAGAGGCCAAGTCTGGAAGCAGGCACTGAAGGGGGTTTATGCACCGACCAAGAGTGACTGGAAGCCAAGACTGGAAGGGACCTTCGAGGAGACTCTTCTGAGGCTGGGGACGGGGCATCACTGAGCACTCAGGAGATGGCTTCTCTAGCACTGAGGCTGGCTGGGCACCTGAGGGTGCCGTGGTGCTAGGGTACAACCCCTGGCTGGCTGGCACTGCTCCTGCCTCTTGCCATGCCTAGCAGGTGCCGAGCACCCATAGTAGACATCTGGAGCTTTCACACTGGCTTCCACCTACCCTTTTAGTGATCCAGACTGGATTTCCTTTTGCAGGCCACTCTCTACTTCCCCACCGTCAAACTGAACAGTGAAGTTTGGGGAGATAGATCCTACTTCTTTCCAGGATGGATCCTGGTTGGCTGAGCCAATTAGAGTATTTCATCCACCTGGTCACAGAAATGGTTCAGAAATTGACATGTGATTATGAGAGGTCCCTCAGACTTCTGTTCCAACTCTCAGGAAGATGTTCTCTCTTTTCTGAACCATGCAGTTCAAAGAAGTGAGCCTATTGGTACAACAACATAAATAGCTTTGAGAGAAGAGCCCAGTGGTGCTGGAGGATTTAGGCTGGCAGCAACTACCCCATGGAGCATGAAGATGAAGGGGGCATTGAGAAAGGCAAAGGAAATCCAAACCTGTGGTGGCATCATTTGAGCTGCTGGATCAAACTTCACCTAAAGTCCTCCTCCTGCCAGACTTTCCAGTTACATGGACCAGTATGTTACATTTATATTGTGTGAACGCATTTGACTTGAAACTTCAGTTACTTGCAACACAAACATTCCAAATCTGTACTAACCAACAAGATTCTGACCAGGGGCTGTAGTCAGTCACAGCCCAAGAGAAGCTGGTCCTGGTATCATGTACAGTAGCTTTATTACAGTTGAACTTGGGGAAAAAGAAGAGCAGTTTCCTAATAACCTACCCAACAACCTCAAATACAACCACCTCTGTTGAGATCTGTGTACAAAGGGCCATGCGGCTCCATCCTGTCCTCTGGTGCTCACATCACATGGGATGCCTGGGCCAAGGCTCTTGATGGGAGATGAAACAAAATTATAGAGGGGGACTTCCTAGAAGGAAAGGATTTCTCTTCAATATCAAAATTATAATTGTACAATATTGAAAAATATAGAACAAAATACAATTATTGGAGGAAAATTGCTCTACAATATTGTGTTGGCCCTTGCCACACATCAACCCAACTCAGTCACAGGTGTACATGTCTCCATCCTGAAACCCGTCCCATCTCCCACCCCATCCCACCCCTCTAGGTTGAGCTCCCTGTTTTACACAGCAAATTCTCACTTGCTCTCTGTTTTACACATGGTAATGTATGTGTTTCTATGCTATTGTCTCAATTCGTCCCACTCTCTCCTTTCCCTACTGTGTCTGCAAGTCTGTTCTCTGTGTCTGCATCTCCCTTGCTGCCCTGCAAATAGGTTCATCAGTGCCATCTTTCTAGATTCCATATGCATGCATTAATATATAATGTTTGTTTTTTCTCTTTCTGACTTACTTCACTTTGTATAACAGACTCTAAGTTCATCTACCTCATTAGACTCAGATGCGTTCTTTTTATAGCTGAGTAATATTGTATATATGTACTACAACTTCTGTATCCATTCATCTGTCAGTGGGCGTCTAGGTTCCTTCCATGTCCTTGCTATTGTAAAAAGTGCCGCAACAAACATTGGAGTATCTGTGTCTCTCAACTGTGATTTTCTCAGAGTGTATGCCCAGGAGTGGGATTGTTGGATCATATGGTAGTTCTATTCCTAGATTTTTAAGGAATCTCCATACTGTTCTCTTTAGTGGCTGTGCCAATTTACATTCCCACCAACAGTGCAAGAGGGTTCCCTTTTCTCCATATCCTCTCCAGCATTTATTGTTTGTAGATTTTTTAAATGATGGCCATTCTGAAAGGTGTGGAGGTGATTCCTCATTGGAGAAGACTCTTGAGAGTCCCTTGGACTGCAAGGAGATCAGCCCTGGGATTTCTTTGGAAGGAATGATGCTAAAGCTGAAACTCCAGTACTTTGGCCACCTCATGCAAAGAGTTGACTCATTGGAAAAGACTTTGATACTGGGAGGGATTGTGGGCAGGAGGAGAAGGGGACGACAGAGGATGAGATGGCTGGATGGCATCACCGACTCTATGGACGTGAGTCTGAGTGAACTCCGGGAGTTGGTGATGGACAGGGAGGCCTGGCATGCTGCGATTCGTGGGGTCGCAAAGAGTCGGACACGACTGAGCGACTGAACTGAACTGAACTGAATAATGAGCAATGCTGAGCATCTTTTCATGGGTTTGTTGGCCATAGGAAAAGTTTTTAACTGGGGCTGATATGAGACTATGGAAGGTGGGGTGCAGAAGGGACATTCAAAGCTGAGAGAAGAACTGATGCTCAGATGTGAGCAGGAAGCTCTGGTCCCCACCTGGCAATGGGGAGTCTTGCTCTGTGAAGGTATGGTGGGCTGGGCATAGGCTGACATGGAGACAGGGTGCTGAGCTGGGGACAGTGATGGGGACCTGCAGGGGCAGTGGGAGTAATCGGGTGGGGGTGCCCTGTGGAGTGCCTACTGGTGGGGCACAGCAGTGACATCTGCTGGTGCCTGCCTGGACCTGGGGCTGTGGGCAACGAGGAAGCTCAGGTTCATCCCAAGTGCTGGGAAGCCACTCAGTGGTAAGAGGGACCTCCCAGGGGGAGGATAACAAGGAACGAGGCTCCTCTTGGATACAGGGAATCTGCCCCCCACCCCACCCAAGGGCAGCATGCCCCTGACTCCCAGCCACAGGCCGAGGTTCAGGTGTAATGGATCCCATGCAGCTCTGAAGGGCAGGCTGTGTCCACTGCCCCTCTCACTGGCCTGGACTGTGAGGGACGCCTCCCTCAGGATGGTGGCTGGGCTTCAGGGTGGATGAATCTAGATACACAGCCCAACCCCATGACTGTAAGCAGACAGTCCTGTGAAGCCACCTGAATTAGAACTTGCTCTGCTTGTGCCGTGCAGTCCATGGTTGCAGCGGGAGGTGGAGGGTTGCAGAGGGGCTGGCTGGCTCCCCAAGCCTTGGGCCCAGCCAGAGCCCAGGGAGCACAGGTGCTGGGGCCTCGCTGGGGCCCCAAAGAGTGAGCACCGTGTCTCTGACTCTGGAGGAGTTTCTTTCATTTCCATAGGCAGCTTCTGCAGGTGTGGGTTACCCCTTTTCGGGGGATCCCCCTTCAGAAAGTGGCCCCCAGGTGGAAGGGACCCTGTCATGCAGCCCTGGTCTGGGTTGGGTGTGTTTCCAGCAAGCCTGGAAAGCCCAGCCCTGATCCAGCGCTTCCCTGTGGTCTGTGCTGAGTCAAGGGTGTGAGGGCTGTGGCCCCACAGGCTCACTCCCATCTCCGGCCCTGCAAGTGCTCACAGAGAGGCCCTGCTGGAGTGCAGAAGGGCAGCCTCAGCCTGGGGTGTGGGTGCAGAAGCTCTGATCAGAGGCTCTTGAGCCCAGACTGCAGCGCCCCCATGGAACTCCCACCCGAAGCCAACTCGAGACCAGCCCGTGGGCCTCTTGTGTCTTGGACACCAGGACTCCACCCGATACTGAAGGCCTTAGCAGCAGGGAGATGATGAAGGAGGAGACCCTGGAGCATCGATCTGGAGCATTCTTGAGCCACCCCCTCCGGGCCCGGGCCACGCCCTGTGGCAGGTGGGAGGACAATGCCGGCTGTGTGCCGTCACCCCTGCCTCGCTGGCCCAAGAGGAGGGCCGTGGCACTACCCCAGCCTCAGCCTCAGCCTCAGCCTCTCTTGATGTCTCTCCCTCCCCACCCAGCCCCTGCTATCTGCCATCTCTGATCATCCAGCCGGGTCTCCTCTCAGGGCCTGGACATCAACAAGGTGAGCAATTTCTTTTTTCCTTCCACCTGCCCTATTCATCCCGAGCAGCAGCAGCAGAATGCAGTGGCAGGGGAAACCTCTGGCAGCAGGAGCTCTAGAAGAAGAATCTGGAAAAGCAGGTGGGCCACTGAAGTTCAGGGCACCAACCAGGAGCCCAAGACCTTACCTGGCCAGATCCCAAGCTGCCCCCACCCACCACACTTGGGGCAGTCTGGCAAGGAGGGGGTCCCCTGTCCCAGGGAGTCATCAGAATCCACCTTCCTCCCCCAGCTTCCAGGCCCACAGTGTCTCCAGCTTAAGGAAATATCCAGTGGCCCCTCATCCCCAAAGGGCTCCAGGCTTGCTGGCCAGTGAGCCCCACAACCCCCAGCAGTTCCTTGGTGCTACAGGGCCCCTGAAGCGGGAGTCCAGCCGCAGACCCCGGGCTGGCTTTCCCGGTCCAGCCCCGCCATGGACTCTGCATACGAGATGGGCCACATCCGCAAGCTGCAGGCGCGGCACATGCAGGTGCAGGAGAAGACCTTCACCAAGTGGATCAACAGTATCTTCCAGCGTGGCCGGGTGAGTGCAGCTGGGCCCGCCCCACAGCTGCCTCCACTGTGCCCCAGCTCCCTGGCAGGTGGACCCAGGGGGCCGACGGTGAGCTCCGCTGGCTAAGGCCAGTGATCCTTCCTCCAGGCTGGGGCTCTAGGTTTCACTGCCGTGGTCCTGGGATGGAGCAGACGAGAGGCTGGGCTGACCCTGTGCCTGTTCCTCATCCCCTCCCAGGTGGGCATCGAGATCCACAACCTATGCACAGAGCTGGCTGATGGCACCCACCTGCTGCGGCTGCTGGAGCTCATCTCAGGGGAGGCCCTGCCACCCCCCAACCGGGGCCGCATGCGTGTCCATTTTCTGGAGAACAGCAGCCGAGCTCTGGCCTTCCTCAGGGCCAAGGTGGGCACTGGGGAGAGGGCTCCTGGCCTTGGTGCTGGGGTGGGCGGTGGGGACAGGCCGGATGAACGGATCATCTTTCCTGGGCTGGGCACAGGGCCGAACAGAGGGTCTAGAGCCGGAATCCAGGAGGAGCAGCTGGGATACAGAGTCCAGGAAGCAAAGCCCTACTTTGCACAGTTCTCCCGGCTTAGAGAGCACCCACCCGGCTGGAGCTGGAACAACCGTTGTCCCCAGTGGGTGGGAATGCAATCTGCCTTTGCCTACAATGAGAGATTGTGGAGTCTAAGTTGAAAGATTCAGTACACTCTTAACCTTCTCTTTTCATAAAGGAGGAAAATATTTTTCAGGCAAGGCCCATGAGCAGCTGGTCAGCAGATCTTAGATGTGAGGGTCAGACACGGGAAGAGCCTCAGACACTACTGAGCCAGGCAGGGAAGGGAGGTGGTGTAGGCCTTCCTGGGAGAAGCTGGACTAGACAGCCAGGAGGGGCCTCCACAAACAGGAGGGATCCTGAGAGGAAGGGACAGCCCCAGAGAAGTCATCTCTAAAAGGAGAGGAGAGCTCCAGAAACAGGGATCCTCATGGCCCATGTCAAGGGGCTGTGCAGGGGTCATTTATATTGAGAAGCAGGAATTGGGAGGCCTGGGGGCTCCTGGCTTCAGGTACTGAAGCATGAGGTAGCTGAGTCTGGAGGATGTGAAATTACAGCTGAAACTGGCTGGGCTGAGCCTGAGTCCTGGGATGTGGGTCACAGGCAGCCCCTTGGGAGCCTAGCATGCTGGAGGGAGGCCAGGGAGGTGAGAAGCCAGAGCAAGGGATGGAGCACTGTGGTCCCTAGACTCGTGGAAGAACAGAAAGCTGCCAGCCACGCAATGCCAGCCTACACTACTTGGTCCCAGGGCCAATGGCCTGTGAGCCTATCACCTCCTCTCCAGAACCTCAGGAAGGTGCAAGCCCTGTAGCCCTTGTTAGAAGCTACTCAGCACCCTTCAAGCTCAAAGTCGTAATGTGTCACAGATATATAGCCTAGGAAGGTGGCAGCCTTGTCTCCACTATTGCTTGGAAAGCCTGAGCTTGCCTGGCCTTGGGCCTGCCAGCTTCTCCCCTGGGGATCTCCTGGGTCAGGACAGACAGAACCCCTCCCATCCAGCAGCCAACCCTTTGGTTACTATGAGTCTTCTCTAGTACACGGGCTTTGTGGCCGAGGTCAGAAAAATATGCCCACAGGTGCCAATACCCCTCATCGGGCCAGAGAACATCGTGGATGGAGACCAGACGCTCATCCTGGGACTCATCTGGGTCATCATTCTGCGTTTCCAGATTTCCCACATCTGCCTGGACAGGGTATGTCTCAGCCCCCGTGCCCAGCTGCCCAGCCCAGCCCAGCCCAGCCCTGGCCTCCCCCCAGGGCCCTGGGGACAGAGCAGTTCCACCTGACCGTTAGGATGCCCACAGCAGACCCTCGGCATCCAGACAACTACTATTCACTCTTCAGTCACAGGCGAAGGATTCAGAGTGTCAGAGAGGTTGTCATATGCTGAAGTAAGAACTGTTAATAGATTTATGGGCTTCAGGTTGGGTCTGGGGCAAGTCATTTACTAGTGAAGGGGGCCAAGGTGCCTGCCCACCACCCGCCTTTCACTGCTAATTTATTGTTTTCTACTTGCCATTGAAACCCTGTAACTTTCATTACCCTCTAATGTACTGTTGGGAGAAATAAAACATTCAGAGGAAGCCGAGCTCTGAAGGTTTCCAAATCCTCAGGATCCTGAAAACCAAAGAGATGGTTCCTCATCTTCCTCCATTCTCTCTCTGATTTTCCACAACTGGGTCCAGAAGAGTGAACACATAAAGGTCCTTATACAAATGTTCATAGTTTTATGGGTTCCAAAACCCCACCTAAAACTCAATCCCAGTAGGTTAGGAAAGCCAACTTGGAGCATGAAATCTTAAAGGAAAGAAGCCACAGATTTGGCTCAAATTCAGGAGGACCCTTGACACTCATGATGGGATTGTGACCCCCAGGAAAGCAGGGGCCTTGCCTGCCTGCATCCCCAGGGCCTAGCACCCATGTGGTGAATAAGTGGATGGATCAACTTCTAACTGACCTCAAGCCCTTCCAGGAAGCCACGCTCCCCTCCCCACCCCCCTAAGCCAGTTCTAAGTGCCCCTGCCACCGCTTCCCTTGGGGGCAGCAGGTCTACATTGTCCCCTGACTGGCCACCAACTGGCCAGCTGGCTCTCTCGTCTGCAGCCAGCTCAGGCCCTTCTCCCTGCGAAACTCAGATGTATCTGGGACCAGGCTAACCCCATGCCCATACATGCTCACCCCTAGAATCACTCCTGGCTCATGTCTGCCAGCCTAACCCAGCTGCTCAGGGTTTCTGGGCTGGCCTGGCTCTGGCAGAGCCCAGCTCCAGGCCCTGAACTCCTTCCCCACCCCTCCCTTGTGCTGCTGCGTACTAGTCCCTTCTATCCAAGCTCCCAGGCCCAGAGGATGGGGAAGGGAGTATAACCTGCTGTGCTTTGATATTCTGAGTTTTGGGTTTTGGGGGTTTTTTTTGGAGTATAGTTGCTTTACAAGGTTGTATTATTTTATGCTGTACAGTGAAGCAGCTATAAGTATACATATATCCCCTTTTTTGGATTTCCTTCCCATTTAGGTCACCATGGAGCAGTGAGTAGAGTTCCTTGTGCTGCACAGTAGGTTCTCATTAGTTATCTGTTTTATACATAGGAGCATATATATGTCAACCCCAATCTCCCAAGACATTCTGAGTTTATAAACAGAAATTGGTGGGAGGATTGGAAGAAGGGAGTTCAGTTCAGTCACTCAGTCATGTCCAACTCTTTGCAACCCCATGAGCTGCAGCATGCCAGGCCTCCCTGTCCACAACCAACTCCCGGAGTTTACCTGGACTCATGTCCATTGAGTCGGTGATGCCATCCAACTATCTCATCCTCTGTCGTTCCCTTCTCCTCCTGCTCTCAATCTTTCCCAGCATCAGGGTCTTTTCAAATGAGTCAGCTCTCTGCATCAGGTGGCCAAAGTACTGGGGCTTCAGCTTCAGCATTAGTCCTTCCAATGAACATCCAGGACAGATCTCCTTTAGGATGGACTGGTTGGATCTCTTTGCAGTCCAAGGGACTCTCAAGAGTCTTCTCCAACACCACAGTTCAAAAGCATCAATTCTTTGGCCCTCAGCTTTCTTTATAGTCCAACTCTCACATTCATACATGACCACTGGAAAAACCATAGCCTTGACTAGATGGACCTTTGTTGACAAAGTAATGTCTCTGCTTTTTAATATGCTATCTAGATTGGTCATAACTTTCCTTCCAAGGAGTAAACATCTTTTAATTTCATGGCTGCAATCACTATCTGCAGTGATTTTGGAGCCCAAGAAAGTAAAGTCTGCCACTGTGTCCACTGTTTCCCCATCTATCTGTCATGAAGTGACGGGACTGGATGCCATGATCTTAGTTTTCTGAATGTTGAGCTTTACTCCCAACTTTTTCACTCTCCTCTTTCACTTTCATCAAGAGGCTCTTTAGTTCTTCTTCACTTTCTGCCATAAGAGTGGTGTCATCTGCATATCTGAGGTTATTGATATTTCTCCCAGCAATCTTGATTCCAGCTTGTGTTTCTTCCAGCCCAGCATTTCTCATGATGTACTCTGCATATAAGTTAAATAAGCAGGGTGACAATATACAGCCTTGACGTACTGCTTTCCCAACTTGGAACTAGTCTGTTTTTCCATGTCCAGTTCTAACAGTTGCTTCCTGACCTGTATACAGGCTTCTCAAGAGGCAGGTCAGGTGATCTGGTATTCCCATCTCTTTCAGAATTTTCCACAGTTTATTGTGATCCACACAGTCAAAGGCTTTGGCGTAGTCGATCAAGCAGAAATAGATGTTTTTCTGGAACTCTCTTGCTTTTTCCATGATCCAGTGGATGTTGGCAATTTGATCTCTGGTTCCTCTGCCTTTTCTAAAACCAGCTTGAACATCAGGAAGTTCATGGTTCACGTATTGCTGAAGCCTGGCTTAGAGAATTTTGAGCATTACTAGCATGTGAGATGAGTGCAATTGTGCGGTAGTTGGAGCATTCTTTGGCATTGCCTTTCTTTGGGATTGGAATGAAAACTGACCTTTTCTAGTCCTGTGGCCACTGTGGAGCTTTCCAAATTTGCTGACATATTGAATGTGGCATTTTTACAGCATCATCTTTTAGGATTTGAAATAGCTCACCTGGAATTCCATCACCTCCACTAGCTTTGTTTGCAGTGATGCTTTCTAAGGCCCACTTGACTTCACATTCCAGGATGTCTGGCTCTAGCTGAGTGATGAAGAAGAGAGAAAAGGAGAAAGAAAAAGGAGACGGGGACTCCAGGGTGTGAGGGGCAAGGCAGGGGGTGGATGGAAGGGGAGGACCACCGAGGGCAGGACAGGGACAAGGAACAGAAGGCAGGGAAAGAAGTGGAGCCCGGAAGGAGGTGGGAAAGAAGCACTGAATAAAAGAGGGATGGGATGGGGGCCGGGAGGTGAGGGGAAATGTGCAGAAACCAAAAGCGGCAGAATGAGAGAGATGATCGAGACAGAAACCAGCTGTAGGTGGTCATTCCCCGGTCTGAAGAAGCCCTTGTGTGAGGGAGGCCTTGTGAGGCAGACAGATGGGCTCTGCATGTCAGAGATTTCTAGGTCAAGAGAGACCCTCCCCTAATAGCCGGGGAACCCCAGGCAGTTTCCTGACCCCTCTATTGCACCTGCTGTGCTTCCTTAGAATGTAAGTACTAACAGTGCCTACTTCTGGGGGCTGTGCCGGGTGGAGAGCCACGTGTGCAGGCCTGGTGCCTGGCTGGCAGAAAGCCCGTGGTGACCTGGAGTCGGTCTAATGAAGCCCAGACTCAATTCCGTGTGGCCTAGGGTTGGTTAGCACAGTGCCCGGCCCAGCTGAAAGGCTGGAGAGGGATTTCCCTAGTGGTCCAGTGGCTAGGACTCTGCCCTCCCAATGCAGGGTCATGGGTTCGATCCCCAGTCAGGGAACTAGATCCCATATGATGCAACTAAGGGTTCACATGCTATAACTGAAGATCTCAAGTGCCACAGCTGAGACCTGGTGCAGCCAAATAAGTAAATATTTTAAAAGGAAGGAAGGCCAAGAGAAATGGGAGCTACCACTGCTGTTGTCACCAACTGTGACTCAACACCAGCTGCTCAGAGGTGACAACTTTCAGACTGCCCCACTTCTTTGTAAGGACAATCTTTCTCTTGCACCCCCAATCCTTGCCCAGCACAAGTAACAGTAAGTGCAGTCAGACGCTCTGAAGGACAGGCCGTCCACACCGCCTCCAGGTGGGGGAGCAGGATTGCACTTTGCCCAGCCTGCCTCTCTCACAAAGACCTGTGGCCTCTGCAGCCTACCCGCCTCCCACCCCATCCCTGAATGGTGACCACTGTCCTGTCCTTCCAGGAGGAGTTTGGGGTCAGCGCAGCCCTCCTGTCTGCCAAGGAAGCTCTGCTGGTCTGGTGCCAGCGGAAGACTGCCGGCTATGCCAACATCAACATCACAGACTTCTCCCGCAGCTGGAGTGACGGGCTTGGCTTCAGTGCCCTCATCCATGCCCACAGGTGGGCATGTGAGAGGGGACCCAGCACCTCCAGCCCTGGCTGGCCTGAGGCACGCCTCTGCTTCCTTCTCGGAGGCCTTCCACCTGCTGAGCTAACTGCTCCAGGACTTGGGTCCTCAACCCACCCATTATCCCATATCCTTCTGGCCCCTTACACTGGGCACAGAGGTAGAGACACTGACTCTGAGCTCCTGGTCTGTGATACCCCTCCCCTCTTCCATAGAACTAGCCAGGTTTGCCTTTGACCCCTGCCTTCCTCTACTCTCTGTGTCCCTGATTCTCTTTTCAGTCCGCTCTCAGGCAAGCACCTGTCCCTTTTGGATCTTCCCCCCGCTACCCAGGAGGCTGAGCCCCAAGCAAATTTAACCCTCCCCTCTCCCAGTCCTATTCCTTCAACCAGGGCCTTAGATCATCATCAGGAGGAAGCTAGTGCCCAGCAAGGTGGGAATGACCCTCTTAACAAGTCCACATAAAGCTGAGCAGTCCCTGACTCTGGTGAAGAGCTCTGCCTGCTCTCTGCCTAGGCCAGACCTGCTTGACTACAGCTCCCTGCGTCCCGACCGCCCGCTGCACAACCTCCGCTGCGCTTTCCACGTGGCTGAGCAGGAGCTGGGCATTGCTCAGCTGCTGGATCCAGAGGACGTGGCAGCCCTACAGCCCGACGAGCGCTCCATAATGACCTACGTCTCCCTCTACTACCACCACTTCTCCCGCCTGCACCAGGAGCAGACCGTCCAGAGGAGACTCGCGAAGGTTGGGGACAGAGGGAAGATGGCCTTGAGGAGAGGCGGGGTGAACATGGGCTCCGGAGTCAGCACACCCTGTGCCCTTTCCTCCCTGTGTGACCTTGGCCACATCATCTAACCTTACGGTGCTTCATCTGTAAAATGGGAATGATGATGCTTGGGTAACACACAATTGATTCTGGGTAACAGAGGGCTGCTGGGAGTGCTCAGGGAGCATAAGCAGACTTCCTGGCATTCAGGAAAGCCGGTGAGCAGTGCCTCTCCCTGCCCCTCCCGCTCCCTCTCGGCTCTTAGGTTGTTAAGCTCCTAAGGGGATTAAAAGGCACAGAGAGCTGGACTCTGCAAGGACAAGCACGGGGCAGCTCTGCTGGGCCGAGTCCATGTTTCTGGGAGGCTTTCTTACCCTCTGGGCACGATGGCAGAGGCTGAGGCCTGGGAGGGCTATTCTCAGGGTTGGTGTCTCAGCTGGGAGTGGGGGAGGTGATCCAGGCCAAAGGCTCTGAGTTGCCTTAGGGTTGTAGGGGCCTCGGGAGGGAAAGAAGAGTACCTCCAGTGTTGAGGCCAAACGGGGTAAAATAAGATAGAGGAAGGCAGGACGGGAGCCCCACTCCCAGGTCTGAGTGTGCAATGGAAGCAGACCTGCTTCTCTGGGGGCTGGGAGCACCCCCACTTCAGCGTATCTTTACCTGAGAGCAGGAGCTACTGTGTGCCTGGGCAAGCCTGGCTGGCACTCAGCACCCAAAACGGGAAGGCCTCCAGGACCTGGAAGCCAGGGTGTGCCCCCCAGGTGCTGATCTGAGCCCTTCCCATGCCCTCCACCAGATCCTGCTTCAGCTATGGGAGTCAGAGGCGCTGCAGACCCAATATGAGGAGCTGGTGGCTGACCTGCTGTGCTGGATTGCAGAGAAGCAGGTGCAGCTGGAGGCACGGGATTTCCCAGACAACCTGCCGGCCATGCGCCAGCTACTGGTGGCCTTTGCCTCCTTCCGCACCCAGGAGAAGCCACCGAGACTGCAGCAGCGAGGGGCCACGGAAGCCCTGCTCTTTCGGCTGCAGACAGTCCTCCGAGCCCAGAACCGCAGGCCCTTCTTGCCACCCGAGGGCCTGGGCCCTGCAGAGCTGTCCCGGTGCTGGACAAGCCTGGAGCGGGCAGAGGCCTCACGGAGCCGGGCCCTGCAGCAGAAGCTCCTACAGCTAGAGCGGTTGGAAACCCTGGCCCGGCGTTTCCAGCGTAAGGCAGCCCTCCGGGAGAGCTTCCTGACAGACACGGAGCAGGTGCTGGCCCGGGCCGCAGCCCCGCCGGCCAGCCCGGCCATGGTGGAAGCGGCCGCCCAGAGGCTGGGCATGCTGGAGGCCAGTATCCTGCCCCAGGAGGGGCGCTTCCAGGCCCTGGCTGAGATTGCGGACATCCTCCAGCAGGAGCGCTACCATGGTGGGACAGAGGTAGCCAGCAGGTGAGTCCCGGGCATGGGACAGTCTTCAAAACATGCTAAACCCTTCCTACCATGCCCTTCTCTTTGCAGATGCCCGCTCCTGGTCACAGAGATGGGGGTAATTTATGGGGTTGGGGCTCCCTTTTAAAAGGTCTATCTCTTGGGAATTCCCTAAAGTGAAAGAAAGTGAAAGTGAAGTCGCTCAGTCGTGTCCAACTCTTTGGGACCCCATGGACTGTAGCCTACCAGGCTCCTCTGTGCATAGGATTTTCCAGGCAATAGTGCTTCTCCAGGGGATCTTCCCGCCCCAAGGATCGAACCCAGGTCTCCCGCATTGCAGACGCTTTACCGTCTGAGCCACCAGGGAAGTCCCTGGCAGTCCAGTATTTAGGACTTGGTGCTTTTACTGTCAGAGCCCAGATTCGATCCCTAGTCAGAGAACTAAGATCTCGCAAGATGCGTGGCACAGCATAAATAAATAAATAAAAAGATCTAGCTCCCACTGATGCCTTAAATTCCAGCCTCTGTAATTTATCCCTTTGGTAAAGCACTGTTCTTTCCAGATAGCCTCTTATTAATTTATTCACTAAAACTAAGCATTTATTGAGTGTCTATTATGTCCTAAGTACTATTCTAGGTGTTGGAGATTTAGCAGTGAAGAGGGCAAATAAAAATCCCTCCTCTCATAGAGCTTGCATACTACTAAGGAAAACAGAAACATATATAGTCTGTGAGACAGGGATTTTAAAAGATAATAAAGCAGAATAGGGGCATATGAGGTGCCAAGGTGGGCAGAGGGAGTTATACTGAGTGGTCAGAGGAGGTTTACTTTTGAACAAAGACCACCCACTCAATGGACATGAGCTTGGGTAAACTCCGGGAGTTGGTGATAGACAGGGAGGCCTGGCGTGCCGTGGTCCGTGGGGTCGCACAGTCGGACACAGCTGAGCAACTGAACTGAAAGACGAGAAGGAAGCAAGAAACCATACAGATATGATGACGGACTATACTAGGGCAGTGTCCCAAAGGGGCACCTGCCTGGCATGTTTGAAAAATAACGTGGGAGCCAAGTAAACAAGTTGTAGTTAAGGTCAGGGAGGTATGGAGGCCAGGGGTGGTGGCAGAGATCCTGCTGGACCCTGCAGGACACGGTAAAGACTTGGTTTTTACTCAGAAGAAGATAGGAAGTCACGGCGGGACTTGAGCAGAGGAGTGACATGATCTACCTTTTATTTTACAGCGATCATTCTGGCTGCCGTGACAGGAGTAGACTGAAAGGACAAGGGCAGAAGCAGAGACAGTCAGGAAGCCACTGCAGTAGTCACTTAGAATGATAGAGAAGTGGAGGCGATGACAAATGGAGGGGCTCTGCATTTATTTTGAGTCCAAGGGAATTTGCAAATGGCTGAGAAGTGGGATGTGAGAAAGTGAGTCATCCAGTTCCTGGCCAGGGCACTGGGAAGGATGGAGTTGCAGTCACCTGAGATGAGGACTGGAAGGAAGGCTTGGGGGTCAGAGGAGGCCTGAACCTCCCAGACTCTCCTTCCAGTTTTTCCGCCTGTTTCTAAAAGGCAGGGACACTGCCCCTACCACTCCAGGTTGGGATGCTCACAGCCCCAACCACAGTACTCAGGTTCCTCTAGTACAGACAAGCCCCCCACCACCAACTGTGGACACCAAGCTTCCCTGCCACGGCCCAATGGACACCACCCTTATTCTCACATCCCCCAGGCAGCTGGAGATCACCCAGCGCTGGGAGCGGCTCCTCCAGCGGCTCCAAGGGCAGAGGAAGCAGATAGCGGGCATGCAGGCTGTGCTGAGCCTGCTGCAGGAGGTGGAGACTGCCTCCGACCAGCTCAACGAGCTGCAGGTGGGCCCTGGACCAGTGGACCCCCGGGGGAACATAGCAGTGTGCACCAGTCCTGGCACTCACGGGGACCCAGCACTCTGGGACGTTAATGACCACTCATCTGTCCCTGGCCAGGTGCTGGTCAGCTCCGTGGCCTGTGGGCAGAAGCTGACAGAGGTAGAGAGGCTGCTGCAGAGGCATGACCTGCTGGAGGCCCAGATCTCAGCCCTTGGAGCCCACGTGAGCCATCTGGCCCACCAGACGATGAAGCTGGACTCTTCCACGGGCACTGCTGTGGAGGTGCTGCAGGCCAAGGCCAGGGCGCTGGCCCAGCTCTCCCAGAGCCTCACATCTCTTGCCAGGTCCAGGTAAGAGCCCACCCAAACTCCTCTACCCTCTCCACAACTTTTCTGTAATCCAGATTGCCTCCTGCCCAGGTTTAAACAGTGCTGCCTGGTGACTTCCTCTAGCCTGACCCTAGTCTCCTCTGTTGAGTGA
Source organism: Capra hircus (assembly GCF_001704415.2). NCBI lineage: Eukaryota > Metazoa > Chordata > Mammalia > Artiodactyla > Bovidae > Capra > Capra hircus. The sequence goes on from NC_030817.1 coordinate 65,784,353, forward strand.
TCCAGGGACAGGAGAGCTCCTATCTAAGGGGAGGTGTCTGGGCCTGGTGGGGAACCCTTCCCCAAGCCCCATCACTGCCTGATCCCCTCTGTGGCCCTTGCCATCCCTCAGGCGGGCCTCGCTGGAGCAGACGCTGCAGCAGGCAGAGCTCCTGCACAGCTGTGAGGAGGAGGAAGCCTGGTTGAGGGAGCATGGACAGCTGGTGGAGGATGCGTCTCCGGGCCCGGATCTCAGCCAGATCTCAGCGGCCCTGCAGAAACACAAGGTGCCCTCTACCTTGCATCCTGCCTCTTCCCCTCTCCCTGCCATCCATCCCTTCCCTCACCCAGCTCCCTCCTCTGTGCTCCTCCAGGCCCTGCAAGCTGAGCTCCATCGCCACCAGGCCGTGTGTGCTGATCTCCTGCAGAGGGGACGCAACCTGGGAGCCTGCGGGCCCCCGACGCAGCCGGATCCCTGGGAGCGGGCTGAGGCGGTGCAGGGCATGTGGCAGCGGCTCTGGGCCCGGATGGATGAGCAGGGCGTGAGGCTGCAGGCAGCCCTGTTCGTCCAGCAGGTAGCAGGGCCGTGGGAGCTAGCTGGCCGGGCAGGGAGTGCAGGGTCAGCCCATGTGTGCCCAGCCTACCCTCCTCCTCACAGTACTTCACGGACGTGGCAGAGGCAGACTCATGGCTTCAAGAGCAGCAGTCTGCACTGGAGAGTGCATCCTTTGGACAGGACCAGGTGGCCACCGAGGCCCTACTGCGGCAACACCTGCGTCTGGAACGCTCTGTGCGCACCTTTGGGACCGAGCTGCGTCGATTAGACGAACAGGCACAGGTGGCCACAGCCCAGGCAGCACTCCTGGTACGTAGAGACAGGACAGGGACCCAAACCCATGGGCCCCCGACCCCAAATGCGCATTGCGCCCTTGACCACACAGTGGGTGGAAATGAGATGGCCTTTGTGGCCCCTGACGTGCCTTCCCTTGGGGTTGGAGGTGCCCACTCCTTCTCAGCAGCATCTCCCCTGCTGCCCTAGCCCAGAGTTAGTAGAGTACTGTCTGCCCATGGTTGGAGGACATCAGAGGGTGGTTAGGCATTGCTCACTTCGCCCACAAGTTCCCAGGCATTGACCAGTTTCCTCCAGCAATGTCCCTTTACTTTGACCACCGGGCCTAAGATGTCCTTTCACCCTTCAGCCCCATTTGGCTCTCTCTCCTGACTAGGCCTTTTTAGGCTTTGGGTGGCCAAATCACTACCCCAGACTGCTTTCTGAATCCCCTCCCTCAGTTTATTGAGCCTCCAGTTTAAAAAAGGGAAAAAAAAAAAAAAAAACACTTACCTACATGTTGGGCAGGATGGTTTAGGTCTCTGAGGGTACGCAGTTTCTTTCAAGAAGCTGTACATGTAGCTCAGGATGTGTAAATCACAGCCCTCAGGTCCTACACTCACATTTGGTCCGTCTGCCCTCATCCCACGACTGAAGCGACTTAGCATGCACACACCCTCATGCCGAGGAAGCTCCATGTCCTGGGTGCCTGCAGACCAGCAGCACAGGTCCTCGTGTCTTGGAAGGGGGCCTGGTGGCATAGTCGGTACTGATCACCAAGACCAGACCACCAGGTCTGAAAGTTCTGTGGTTCTAACTTAGCTGAGGTTGAGCTATCTCTTTTCCTTTGCATTTATTCCCTGGACTGTATAATCAACAATTTTTGAGCCCCCTCTCTTTACAGATGAGGTAACCAAGGTTCATAGAGGCCAAGTTATTGCCCTCACAGCTGCTGGGGCGGTTGCCCAGCCCCTGTCCAGGGCTGAGACAGCCCTATCCCTCTCCCTCCCTGTGTGGCTGTAATGTGTAACTCCTGGCGCTTGCGTTATATGAACACATGCTTCTTTTGGTATTGCTTTCCTTCTGTACTATCTGGCCGCCTTCTCCAGTCCGAGTTGTTTAAATGAATGATGGGAGGCGCCTTATCCTTCTTTTGTGGCCTCTACTGCCCAGCCAGCCCTGGCATTGATAGAAAGCTTAGTTCTAATCTCTGGCATTTCAGACCCTTGCTTTGCCCAGTGGTGGTGGGGAGGTACAGAGATGCCCCCTCTCCTGTGTGTGGGGAGTCACTTTGGCAGCTAAGCAGAGCCTTCCCTCCTCCATACAGAGGGAGCCCCCAGAAGGCTGGAGCAGAACTGATGGAGATGTCACCAGGAGACCTCAGGATGGGACCCAAATTTTAGCACTGCGGGGCAGCCCTCAGATCAAGACAAGCTCCATCTACAGAGGTATAAGGCCAAGACCCCACATGGGCACCTTAACAGAGCATCAGCAATCTGTGTGGCTCTTGGGGGCATCCAAAGACTGAAGGGAAGAAGTTAAGGAGAGGAGGAAAGATATGAAACTGCCTGAAATTCTGAGTCTTCCTTTGTTCCCCTCTCTTTCCAGTCTTTCTCTGTGTCTCTTCCTTTTCCTCAGCCCCTGAGTGGCCAGCCTGGCTGCTGCTGCTGCAATATCTGACCCCTGCCTGGGGCCAGAGACACAGAGGGACAGAGATCCCCCATCTGGAAGGCCAGCCTGGGCTCCCCATGACCCCTCTATGCCCCAGCTCTTGCCACCAGAGCCACTTTGCCTCCCCCTCTGCAAATGCTCACCAGGCTCACCTTGCCCTTGAAATCCTTCCCAACAGCCCCAGCCTGTTCTGGCCGTCTTCCACCCCCTGGGCCCCCGTAGTATTCATTTCACACACCGCACATTCTGCTTATCCATGCACAGTCCTGGGAAGTGTCCTAGGTCTGTGGGCGTAAGGCATTCAGGAGCTCAGGAAGCTCTGGCCCTCATCCTCCTCTGGCCTGCAGGGCTCCTGGCACAGGACTGAGTCATGAATAATCCCCCCCACCATCCCCACTGGCCAGCTCCTGGCTCAAGAAGAGGCACAGGGCCGGTGCGGCCCTGAGAACCTGTGTTCCCACAGGCACACGCTTCACCCAGCTCCCGGGAGAGGCCCGGCAGCCCCCATGCCAGACGGACCCCGACGCCCCAGGGGGCTGCCAGGCCACAGTGCCCCTCAGGCACATCATGGGACAGGAAGCTCAGGTACAGCTGCTGGCCCACCCTGCCAAGCCTTCTGCTCCTTGCTGGGAGCCCTTCCAGACACGCTGACCTCTGTCCTGTGGGCACAGGTGGTGTCTGCCCTGAGCTCTCCGAAGATAGGCCCGAGAAACCCGGGGGCCTGGCATGAGGTTTTCTGCCACTCTGGTCCGTGGGGCACCCAGAAGATGGCCCTCCCAGATGAGCCTGATGCTGGCTTTGACCCCAACACCATCCTCCAGACACAAGACCGCTTGAGCCAGGACTATGAGGGCCTGCGGGCCCAGGCAGAGGTAACACTCCTTGTTCATGGAACGTTCACTCCCTTAGTCTGGATCCTGAGCTGTGAGCCCAGGGACAGAGCAGTGACAGGACACGTTCCCTGCCCTCGAAGAGCTTGGGTCAGGGCAGAGAAGGTGTGAAACAAGTCATTAGCCGGATCTGGGTGCAATGGGAGCATGAAGGGGAGGCCAGGTGAGGGCGGGGAACCAGGGGAGGCATCTCTGAGGGATGGACGTTTAGGCGGAGACTTAACGAGAAGCTGAGAGCAGGTGAGTCAGGAGCACGGCAGGGGGAGATGGTGGGGAAGAGTGTTCTGAGCAGGACCTGGGCAAAGGCAGGAAAAGAGGCCCAGTGGAGGAGTGAGGACCAGGGTGCCTGGAGCACAGCGGGGAGGCCCGGGAGCAGTTAGAGGAGAGCCTACAGAGGAAGGGCCGGGTAGCAGGGCCAGACCCAGGGAGAAGCGCAGATTGTACCCAAGAGCGAAGGGTGTGAGTGGGATAACAGAAACAAGCACGCTCTGCCGGGCCCTCTGCCAGAGGGTGGAGGGCCCAGCAGTGGGACAGGGACTGTTTCTGGGCCTGGTCTTGGCCTCTGCGGGTTGGGAGGTGATGGGGGACCTGCTCTCAGCGCCGCATGGCAAGCGCTGGCCCTCACCCCAGCCTCTGGGCTGGCCTCTCAGCGCCGCAGGGCCCAGCTGGAGGAGGCGGTGGCCCTGTTTGGCTTCTATGGCTCATGTGGGGAGCTGCAGTCCTGGCTGACCAAACAGACAACGCTGTTGCAAACGCTGCAGCCTGAGGCCAACAACTTGGAAGTCATGCAGCTCAAGCATGAGGTACCTTGCTGCTGAGGGGGTCTTGCCTGCTTGGCCCTGCTGCTCTAGGGGTCCCTGTCCTGCCCCCTCCTCACTCCTCCTGCCTCTCCCTTATTCACTCCTATGCCCCAGTGCTCTGTGTCAGCTGTGGACCTGTCTGCGAGGATGGAGAGGAGGACTTGGCCTTGAATTTTTTTTTTTTAGATATAATTAGCATATAACACTGTATTTTTTCAGGTACAATTAGATGTCATATATCGCAAAATGACCACCCTGTAAATCTAGTAACATCCACCAGCATACATGCACAGTAACAAAAGCTTTATTTTATGACTATAAGTGTGTACCTTTCACCCATCTCACCCACTCCCCATGCCTCCCCTATGGCAACCACCAATCCATTCTCTGAATCTGTGAGCTTGGGTTTTTTTTAATCACATATATAAATAGGATCGTATGGTATTCGTGTTTCTCCATCTAACTTATTTCACTTAGCATGATGCTGTCAAGGCCCATCCGTGTCATCCTGAAGGGCAAGATTTCAGCTCTTTCTTGGGGCTGAATAATATTCAGTGCTCGCGTGCATGTGTGTGTGCGCATGTGCGCGTGCGTGCGTGAGAGTGTGTGTGTGTGTGTGTGTGTGTGTGTGTGTGTGTGTGTGTGTGTGGCGTTTTCTTTGTTCTTTCATCCACTGATGGACACTTCGGTTGTTCCCACACCTTGGTTTTTGTAAATAATGCTGCAATGAACATGGAGGTGTATATATTTTTTGGAGTTAGTGTTATTTTCTTCAGATAAATACCCAGAAGTGGAATGGCTGGATCACGTGGTAGTCCTATTTTCCACTTTTTGAGGAACATCCATACTGTTTTCCATAGTGGCTGTACTAATTTACATTCACACAAGCAGTGCACCGGGGTTCCCTTTTCTCCACATCCTCACCAACGCTTATTTATTGTCTTTTTGATAATAGCCTTTCTAACACGTATGAGGTGATATCTCAGTGGTTTTAATTTCCATTTCCCTTATGATGGTGATAAGCATCTTTTCATGTAACTCTTGACCATCTGTATGTTCTCTCCTTTTAAAATTGTATTATTTGGGTTTTTGTTATTAAAATGCGTACGTTCTCTGTACATTCTGGATATTAACCTTCTATCAGATGTATGATTTGCAAATGTTTTCTTCCATTCTCCCATACCATAGGTTGCCTTTTCACTTTGTTGATGGTTTCCTTTGCTGGGCAGAAGCTTTTTGGCCACTTGTTTATTTTGTTTTTGTTACTTTGCTTTTGGTACCAAATCCCAAAAAAAAATCATTACCAGACCAATGTCATGGAGCTTACCCCACTATGTTTTCTTCTAGGAGCTTTATGATTTCAGGTCTTACATTCAAGTCTTTAATCTATTTTGTGCTAATTTTTATGTATAGTATTAGACAGTGTTCCAGTTTCATTCTTTTGTAGGCAACTGTCCAGTTTCCCCAACACTATTTTTTAAGAGACTGTCCTTTCCCCAATGTATAGTCTTTATAACTCCTTGGTCATAAAATTAATTGACCATATATGCATGGGTTTGTTTCTGGGCTATCTGTTCCATTGATCTATAGGCTGTTTTATCCCAGTAACATACTGTTTTGATTTACTATGCCTTTGTTAAAGAGTTTGAAATCAAGGAGCATAATGCCTCCAACTTTGTTCTTTCTCAAGATTGCTTTGTTTGTTCGAGATCTTTTATTGTCCCATACAAATTTTAGTCTTCCAGTCCTTAAGCACAAAATATCTTTCTGTTTATTTGTGTCTTCTTTGTTTTTTTTCATCAATGTCTTATAGTTTTCAATGAACAGATCTTTCACCTCCTTGGTTAAATTTATTCTTGTGCTGTGCTAAGTTGCTTCCGTCATATCTGACTCTTTACAACCCCATGGACTGTAGCCCACCACGCTCCTCTGTCATGGGATTCTCCAGGCAAGAATACTGGAGTGGGGATCCAGTATTTCCTTCTCCAGGGGATCTTTCCCACCTAGGGGCCAAATCCACATCTCTTGTGTTTCCTACATTGGCAAGCGGGTTCTTTACCACTAGCGCCACCTGGGAAGCCCGAAATTTATTCCTAAATGTTTTATTCTCTGGAGTGTAATTGCAGATTTAATTTCTATACACTAATAAGGAACATGGAGAAGGCAATGGCACCCCACTGCAGTACTCTTGCCTGGAAAATCCCATGGATGAAGGAGCCTGGTGGGCTGCAGTCCATGGGGTCGCGAAGAGTCGGACACAACTGAGCAACTTCACTTTCACTTTTCACTTTCTTGCATTGGAGAAGGAAATGGCAACCCACTCCAGTGTTCTTGCCTGGAGAATCCCAGGGACGGGGGAGCCTGGTGAGCTGCCGTCTATGGGGTCGCACAGAGTTGGACACGACTAAAGCGACTTAGCAGCAGCAGCAGCAGCAGCAATAAGGAACTATCAGAAAGAGAAATGAAGAGAACAGTCCCATTTTCAATTGCATTCCCAAAGAATAAAATTAAAAAATTTATTTTAGGTATTTTATTCTTTGGGATGTAATTGCAAATGAGATTCTTCATTTCTCTTTCTGGTAGTTCCTTATTAGTGTATAGAAATTGAACATATTTCTGTATATTGATTTTTGTATCCTACAACCTTACTGAATTAATTTATTCTAACAGTTTTTTGGTGGAATCTTTTTAAATTTTATTTATTTACTTTTGGCTGTGCTGGGCCTTTGCTGCTGCTCAGGCTCTTCTCTAGTGATGGCAGGTGAGAGCTACTCTCTAGTTGTGGTGTTCAGGCTTCTCATTACAGAGCCTTCTCTTTTGTTACCGAGTGTGGGCTCCAGGACACGTGGGCTTCAGCAGTTGTGCATGTGGGCTCAGCTGTGGCTCCTGGACTCTCAAGAACAGGCTCAGTAGTTGTGGCACATGGACTTAGTTGCCCCATTGGCATATGGGATCTTCCCCAAGCAGGGATTGAACCCGTGTCTCCTGCATTACCACGTGGATTCTTTAGGGTTTTCTATATATAAAATCTTGTCATCTGCAAATAGTGACAATTTGACTTCTTCCTTTCCAATTTGGATGTCTGGTCTTGAATTTTTAAAGGGCTCTCCCAGCCCTTTAAGGACATAGACCCCTGTCCTTCCAGAGGGATGCAGCTCAAACATCTCTGTAGCAGTGCATATCTGAGGTCATTCCTAGTATTAAGGGGACTGTAGGAAGAGAAAAGGCCCCCTCCAGGCCTGGAATCTCCTTTCCCCAGAACTTCCTCACTGCCCTGGCTGTGGGAAGAAGCCTTTGGACTGAGGTTAACAGCTCCGCTGAGCAGCTGAAGCAGAGGTGTCCTGGAGATTCCCCTCAAATCCAGCTACAGCAGGAGGAACTGAGTCAGAGGTAAAAATTAAGAGAGAGTGCTGCTGAGTGGAGAAGACTGGCTAGTGCCCAGGCCTGAGTACCTGCTTACCTGACTCCTGAGATGCCAGTAAGAAAGACTAGAGGCGTCAGGGATGGGAAGAGAGGGAATGGGGATGGCCAGCCTGCCAGCTCTTGTCACGCAAGCCTTGACCAAGGCCCCAGGATGGATGGGGAGGTGTCCCTGTGACATGACATCCCTGAGATAACCCTGTTCCCTCGGCCCAGGTGGGAACAGCTGGAGGCCCTGAAGAAAGAGAAGGAAACTCAGCTGGTGTGCACAACGCACGTGTGCAGTTTTCTGCAGGAGTGTGGATCCACTCGGGTCCAGCTGCAAAACCTGATACTCCAGCTAGAAACCCTGGAGCTGGGGAACTCAGAGGATGGCCACCATGTTCTGCGAGTGGGCCAGCAGAAGATGCTGGTGCTGGAGAAAGACATTCGCCACCTGCAAAGGGCGGCTAGCAAGTATGGCCAGGATTCAGCACAGCAGAGCCCTGAGCAGGGCTCTGGAATGGGGAGAAGGGCAGAAACTGAGGTGGGAGGATGGGAAGGGTATGCCATCGGAAGGGCAGGGCACAGACTGGGAAACAGTGTGAGAACGTGCTCATGGTGAACGAGAGAGCCACCCATGCTCGCTGCCCCTCCATTGAGGGTGAGGGGCCAGTTCAGAGTTGCCACCACTTGCCCTGGGGAACCTACACCTGGGCCCAAGGCCAGGGGCACGGCACTGACTGGGCAGTGGGTCCTGTCCACAGGGTTGAGGAGATGGGCCCCACAGAGAGCCCGTCCCTGCAAGGACACGTGGAGACGCTGCAGGGGCTGCTGGAGCGAGTGCGGGAGCAAGTGGCCCAGCGGGCCCAGGCCTGGGCCCACCGGAGCTTCCTGCAGGAGAGCCAGCGGCTGCTGCTATGGGCAGATAGTATCCAGGCCAAGCTCCACAGCAAGGAGGAGGCGGTGGATGTGGCCTCAGCCCAGCAGCTGCTGGGGAAGCACCAAGAGCTGCTGGAGGAGATCCACCTGCAGCAGGAGAGGTCAGGACGAGAGGGCAGGTGGGGCCTGCATTAGGCTGGCCCTGGCCTGTGGACAGGGCACCAGCAAGGGACAGATGGGGAGTAGCGTGTCACCAGAGGCGTGGCCCAGGCTAGTGTCCATCCTGGCACCTGAGGCAGGTTTACAAAGAGGCGGGTGAAACCAAAGACTGATCAGACATCTTGCATGTGTTGTGGAGGGACCCCGGGCAGAGTCTGAGCCTCCTAGAATGTTCTGTCCTGTCCAGGCCTGGCCACGCCCGATGCAGGAGAGCCTGGGGCACTGCTCTATCAGGGTGGCCGAGCCACCTAACCTATTCTGGGTAATACAGACCCCACAGGCCCCTGGAGCAAAAAAAATGGCTCAGCCTCTTGCCACCCAGGACTAAGACAACACCCTCCTCAGTACGGCGATATCTCCCCTCGTCCTCCAGGGGTGGGTGCAGTCTGCAGCCTGGGCCACATATGAGGGAGCCTAACAGGTGGCCCAGTGGACCCTGAAATCCAGCCCATCCCTGCTAACTAGATGCCACCACCCACTTGAGGGCTGCACCAACTCAGACAAGTAGAGCCTTTTCCTAACTCACACGAAGGTGTCACTTGTTCTCAAACTGAGCCTGGGAGGCACACCCGGCAGAGGGGTAGCTGCCTTTCCTAATCGCTCCAGGCTTCACCCAGGCTTGTGGTGACCCCACAGTCAGGTATGTATGTGGTCTGAATGATTTCTTCTGGGTGCACTGCCCAGCCATCCACTGGCCTGGGCATCGCCATCAGCATGGCCAGCTGGAGCAAGATGTGGCATGCAGGGAGCATGGGAACTAGTGAGTCCCAAGTCCTGGGCTGGGCTTGTTGTTTGCTGTCTCACCAGGGCATAGCTATCCCACAGGATGAGTGGACCCCTGGGGCTTACCCACTTCAGACCCCTGCCAGTTACCCTCACCTCAGAGCTCCCAGATGAAAGAACCATGGAGGCCAGAGGTGAGGAAGGTTGGCCCAGGAAGCAGACAGGGTTTGACCCTCTGCCTGTCGTCCTGGACAGGCTACAGCAGCTGGAGACTCAGGGCCAGCCCATGGCAGCCTCAGGCTCCCCAGACTTCCGAGAGGTGGCTAGTGCCCTGAGGCTCCTGGGCCACCAAGGCCAGGAGTTAAAGGCCGCCTGGGAACAAAGACAGCAGCAACTGCAGGAGGGGCTGGAATTGCAGAAGTTTGGTCGAGACGTGGATGGTTTCACTGCCTCCTGTGCCAACCATGAGGCCTTCCTACGGCTGGACAGCCTCCAGGTATGGAGCTAGAGGTGTGCAGCTGGGATGTGCCTTCCCCAGGAAGTAGGAGCCTGAAGCCAGGCTGGGCAGAGGGGCCCTTGGGTTGGCAGTGGGTGAGAGGGTGCTGACCACTCCCCTCCTCTCAACCTGACCCCGGTCTCTGTGTCTCCAGGAGGGCGTGGTGGAGGCCCAGAGCCTGGTGCAGCAGCTCCAGGAGTGTGGGCGGCTGCTGGATGCCCTTGGCTCTAGAGCAGAGGGTCTACAGGCACGTGGCGAGAAGCTGGCTCGGAACCGACACCCCGCTGCACACAAGTAAGCCTGGGCCTGTCTGGACAGGGCCTGTGCAGCCCATTACCCTGAGCCTGGGAGAGTGCCCAGGGAATGAGGGGACAGGTATGAACAGGGGACAGGGTGAACCCTGGGCTGTGGTGGGTCCGACCTTTGTGGTGGGCCTCAGGTAGATTGGAGCCTCCACCTACCCTCCCCGACTCCACCTGCCCTGCAGGGTCAGAGAACAGCTGCAGAGCATCCAGGAGCGGTGGACCAGGGTCCAGGAGAGGAGTGAGCAGAGAAGGAGGCAGCTGCTGGCCTCCCTCCAGCTCCAGGTGAGGGGTTGGCCCCCATCCCCCGCTCCAGCGCACAAGACCATTCTGGGAGGAATGCCTCAGAGTCTACTGCTGAACTACAGCTGTGCTGTGTGGGGCACTGCAGTTTACAAAGCACTTTCCCGCTTACTGACCCTCCCAGCACCTTTTGTGAGATGGGTATTATGACTCTGATTTTTCCAGTTGAGGAAAACCAAGGCTTAGGCCACTCTGCTCAGAGACAGGGCTGGACCCAAAGCCTGGGCCCCTCCCTCGGCCAGCTGCTCCCCAGCCCCAGCATTTCTGGCCATGCTCCCGGCTCTTGCATGGGCCGTGGCTCCAGCTGCACAGCTTGACTCTGTTGGATGTCTGTTCTGCCTATGATGGGGGCTCAAAGCCTGGCTAGTCCAGAGGCCTCCTGGACACATAGGGTCATCCATGATCTGATGTGCTGGATCGGGGGGCACCTGGCCAGATGCCCCTCCTCTCTGGGCACTGGGCGCTGTGAGGCCAGACCTTAATTCTCCAGGCTTCTTTCTGCTACTTTCCCTGAGACATTTTTCTCCCCATCTCTGTTTCCTTGCTCCCATTTGGGAGCAATAACCCCTGCCCCCCACCTCTCCTGCACCCTAGGATTGGCTCCTCAACCTGCTCTTCCCCTCGGGGCACCCTGAGACTCCTCTTCCACGAGGTCCTCATACCAGCCCTCACCACGCTTTGCCTCCCTTGGTTCCCGGGCAGGAATGGAAGCAGGATGTGGTGGAGGTGATGCTGTGGATGGAGGAGAAGGGGCAGATGTTGGTGGAGGAGCCATCCCGAGAGCCCAGCAACGTCCGGAGGAAACTCAGGCAGCACGAGGCAGCCACGCGTGAGCTGGCGGCCACCCAGGGGCACGTGGAGGGCCTGCAGCAGGTGAGGGGCGCTGGGCCCAGGGTGCGGGGCCTGCTCGGCTTCATGTTTCCACTGCACAGCACGTTCTCCTGGAGCACAGTCGCTGGAGGAAGAATGGATCTCACTCTGCAGAGCATTAGCATCCCCTAGCTTCCTCCTTCACTCAGCGGGCAACCCCGGTCTTAGCACGCAAACCAACTCAGAGAGCTTTTCTCGTCCCTTCCCCTCAAGTCTAAGAGGCAGTCCCCGAGCCTGCCGCCTCTGCCTGGACACAGTCCTCCCACCAGCTGTCCAGTGCCTGCTCACCACACACTATTTCCAGGCATCAGAGGAAAGCCCTCCTGCCAGTGCCCTCAGATCTGGGGCCACACGAAGAGCTGGAGGCGCCCTTGCGGCCTGTGGAATGCAGCTTGCAACCAGTCACTCCCACTGCTGCCCCCGGACCCAGCCCACCACGGCCACTCCCAGTACCAGCAGCTCAGCCAGACGCCCCAGGCCTTTGTGTCCCCTGCAGGTCGGGAGAGAGCTGCTGAGCAGCAGGCCCCATGCCCAGGAGGATGTGCAGGCCAGGCTTCAGGGCCTAAGTAGCAAGTGGGAAGAGTTGAGACGCAAGGTGGCAGAGCGTGGGAAGCAGCTCCAGCAGGCTCGGCAGCAAGACCAGCTCCTGCGGCTGCTACAGGTGGGCCCAAGAGAGGAGAGGATCCAGGAGGGAACCCAAATAGACAGAAGGGGCTGAATAGATAGGAGAGGAAGTGGGGAGAGGAGGAGTCGGGGCACTCTGCTGACTCTGGAGTGGCCCTGAAAAGTCCTGCAGCCTTTGGAGGCCTCTAGCCTGAGGCCCGTTGACCCTGGCTACCCACCGTTGGCTGATACAAGACTGCCCCCTGTGTGCCTATGCGTGTTCAGCACGACTTGAGTCTCCGTGAGAGGCAGACGTGAGAGAGGACAGGGACACTCATGAGGTTCTGGGAGAAGGATTGGGCACCGTGGGTTGGAGGTGGACAGTGGCAGGGACAGAGATCCTCAAATGGTCGTTGGTGAATCTGGCGTGCTGCTAGCCCTGTAGCCTTAGCGTCCAAGAAGGGCCACTTGCCAGTCTGCACACGGGCAGCCTAATGCAGCGCCCTGTATCCCTCCCCAGGAAGCCAAGGAGAAGATGGAGCAGCTAGAGGGGACCATGCAGAGGGCAGAAATGGGACAGGACCTGGGCTCCAGCCGGGGGCTCCAGAAACAGCACTGCCAGCTGGAGGCCGAGAGCCAGGCACTGGCCAGCAAGATGGCTGCCCTTGTCCCCGAGGCCCGTCAGGCGGTCAGTTCCCAGGCCATCATGGAGGAGACCCAAAAATACCTCCAGAGGTACTCGGCTGCTTGTCCCACCTCCACCCCATGGTGTGTAACTGCCATCATATGAACCTGAGGGCGGTTTCACCCGGTGGGCCCAGCAGAGTGGCACCTCAAGGCCCTGAGGTCATCCATGCCTCCTTCCCTTATGAGTAGAGTCACTTCTGAGGTAGGAGAGTCAGAGACCCCAGCCAGGCTTCCTAAGCACCCCACAGTCTAAAGCCAGGGAGGTCCTCTGGGTGGGAGCTTGGGCCTGGGCCTTTCCAGCTGCCTCCCCATCTTCAGATGATGTTCCCCGACCCCTGCCTCTTCCTGTGGGCCCCGACTGGGATGAGGAAAGCACCGGGCACTGGACCTCACCTGTTCCCGGCCTTTCTGGCTCCTCTGTCCACCCAGGTTCAAGGCCCTGCAGCAACATCTGGCCAGCCGGCGACGGCAGCTGCAGGCCTCGGTTGAGCTGTACCACTTCTACCACCTGAGCGGCGCGGAGCTCGTGTGGGTGGCAGAGCACATGCCCACGCCCAGCACCAGCTCTGCTAAGTACCCAGACGGTGCCCCCCGCCTTCTCCACAAGCATGAGGTAACGGTCCCCGTTTCCTCCCAGGATCCCTGACGTGCCTTTCCCAGAGCCTTGATGCCCTCCTCCATGACTCAGGGAGTCCTGATTCCCAAGTCTCTGCCCCCAGCCCCTCTCTGCCTGCAAGTCATCCTGGGCCCTGGAGCCACAGCCATGGCTCTGTTCTGGGCCCCCTGTGGCTAAGGAGTGCCCGGGGGCGGCAGCCCTTCATGCTGTTCTGTGGCAGGAACTCTGGGTGGAGGTGAGAGCCCACCAGGGCCAGGTACAACGGGTGCTGGGTTCTGGGCGACACCTCGCAGCCTCCAGGCACCCCCAGGCCCAGCACATCGTGGAGCGGTGCCAGGAGCTGGAAGGCCGCTGGGCGGATCTGGAGCAGGCGTGTGAGGCACAGGCCCGGCACCTGCAGCAGGCTGCTGCCCTCCAGGAGGTATGATGCTGAGGCCACAGGGTCAGGGGAAGTAGCCAGAGTTGGGCAGCCTCTTCGGGTGAGGTCTGTGGGACCTGGAGCTCTCACGAAGCTGGGTCAGTGGTGAGAACTCAGGGCCCAGAGCTGCCTAGTCTCCATGGGAACAGAAGCCTTCTTTCTGCCTGTGTGATGTCCCCAAGGGGCAATGGAGGGTCTATCTGAGAAGGTCAAGGTGAGTTGACTCCATTCTTGCCAGTGTTTCCTGGATGCATCAGAGCTGGAGGACTGGGTGGAGGAGAAGTGGCCACTGGTGAGCAGCCAGGACTATGGTGGGGACGAGACAGCCACCATCAGGCTCATTAAGAAGCACCAGGTAGTATATGCTGAGCTTCCCTGCTGTGGTCTGGACTGGGGTGGTGACAGGCCATGAGGAAGGGGTCTGTCACACGCCCAAAGGCAGAGCCCTGCTCTTTCTTCCTGGAGACTGTCCAGCCCCCCGGCCCCAACCCTGCAGAGGCCCCTGCTCACCCCCAGTTGCCCTCCTCTTCAGCCACCACCCCTTTGAAGAGCCCTCCCCCTTCTTGCATCTCCACCGTGGTCCACACTCCTGTGGCCTCAGGATTTCTCTGCCTTCTCTTCTAGCTTCTTTTCCTCCCCCTGGCACTTTCCTGCTCTCTTGGGGGTCACCTGTTCCAGCCATCCCCACATCTTCCACAGGCTTCTCCTTCCCACACTTTGAATATCATCCTTTGAGTTAACCATCCCTGAAACCATCAGCATCCCCTATTAAAGTAAGAGAGGCCTGGAACACCCTCATCCTTCCTGGAATCTGACTCTCAGAACCACACGTGAGCCCTGAATCCTGGCACAGCCCTGCTTTCTGTTACCACTGAAGTGTCCACCTGTCTGGGCATTTTGTCTACCTATCCCTAGTGGTCGGTGTTTGAGGGTCCTGTGACTTAGGGCTTTCGGGGGGCCATTCCTAAGGGGCGTGCCCATAGCCAAAGCCTCATGGAGCTTCCATGTCCCAGGCATCCTGGGCTGCTTACTTGACTCCGTCCGTTTTCATACTGGGAGACTGGGGCCCAGTACCTGCCTCCCGTGGCCTCTCTTCTTGGCCCAGAGGACCCAACATTCACTCTGCCCTGCTAAATAGTGAGCCACAGACTGCATTTTCACTTTCTTGAAGCAATAAGAACTCCCATCACTATTGGGTAGATGAGTGATCAGTGTGTGAGTGAGCGGATGGGTCAGGGTGAGTGGATAGGTGAGTGTGTGGGTGGGTGGGTGAGTGGAAGGAGGAACAGGATGGGTGTGTGATCAGTGGGTTGAATGATCAGGAGGGCGGGTAGATGGATAGATGAATAAATCACCCAGCCTGAGCCTTGTGTGCTGGCAGGCCCTGCAACAGGAACTGGCTCATTATTGGAGCTCCATGGAGGAGCTTGACTGGAGAGCCAAAACCCTCACTGGCCCCGAGGCTCCTGCACAGCTGGGTGTGGTACAGAAGAGGCTCCGGGAGCGGCTGCAGGCCCTGCAGGAGCTGGCAGCCACACGGTGAGGGGCACTGTACCTCTCCCCAGGCTTAGGCCACCTGGCCACGGTTAATTGTTTCCATACCTTAACTCTGATTGGAAGGAGCCCATGACCCCAGGCCCACAGAGCTGACAGATGGCTCCTTGCTGCGTATTGCTCCCTTCTTTTCATAAATTCCTCAGTGGGCCCACTGGGTAGGAACTTGGGCCCCCAGCTCCCCATTTCTTCCCCCTACCTACACCTTCACCTGCCCTACCCTAGCCTTCTTTACTTCTCCCCAAATCCCCAGCCTCAAGCTTAGGCAGGAAACATGAAAAACCTCCTCCTTCAGGCCACCCACTTTGGCTGGGTCAGCTGTCCTCACGGGTGTGGGCAGCTAACTTCGGGGGAACCATGGGCTATCCCCACAGGGACCGGGAGCTGGAGGGGACCCTGAAGCTGCACGAGTTCATGAGGGAGGCTGAGGACCTGCAGAGCTGGCTGGCCAGCCAGAAGCAAGTGGCTGGAGGAGGAGAGAGCCTTGGGGAGGACTATGAGGACGTCCTGGTGAGAAGAGGCTAGGGGCAGGGGCTGGCTGGGCTGTGTGTAGAAGGGGTTTATGAGTCCTGGCTGAGGACAGGCCTTCTGAGTAGTAGGGGCAGGCGCTGTGGCCATCCAGCCCCCCATCACCCAGATGTCAGTGGGGGGCCTCGGTCCCCGGGCTGCTTGCTGTCTCGCCAGCTGGGGCCATCTGTCACCTCTTCCCCTCTCTCCTCAGCATCTCTGCACCAAGTTTGTCAGGTTTCAGCACACAGTAGAGATGGGTGGCCAGCGGGTGGCAAGCTGCCAGCAGCTGGCAGAGAAGCTGCTGGAACGAGGGCACAGAGCAGCCCCCAGGGCCCATCAGATGCAGCGGGATCTGCAGTGAGTGCTGGGCAGACCCAGGGCATGGGCTCAGGGAAGGGTGCTGGGCAGACCCAGGGCATGGGCTCGGGGAAGGGTGCTGGGCAGACAAGGCCCGGGGGACTCAGAGAGGGTGCATGCACCCAGGGCCACACCAGCTCTTTCTGCCCTGATGGGGAGGGGCTGCTTTCAGGGATGCCAAGCCTGCCGCGGGTGGCTGTGCCATGGGTGACTGTGGGCTGCGAAGGGAAGCAAGGAGGGGTGTGCAGGTCAGAGAGCCCTGCCCAGACCTGCAGGGGCACTTTTCCAAACCTCTGACTCTCAGGACTTGGAAGGGCTGTGGGAAGACTGCCTGACTCCCCACCGGCTGGTTTGAATCCTCCCCTAACCTGTGAGATTTGAGGCAGGGTCGTCCTGGGTCATAACCCCTAGCCCGACCCAGCCCTAGGAGCTCAGGGAGAGTTTGCTGAGTACATCAGGAGGGCAAAAGAGAAATTCCAATCTGATTGATTTATTGAGACTTGAAGGCCCAAGATGTAAGGAGTATCAAAGAGCTCAGAAATCAGTGAAGTGTTAAGTGTGACAACAGCAAAGGACTGAGTTCACAGCACAGGTAGAAAGAGAGGCTCCCGGCCATGGCCGGACAGGAGGGGGCGTTTAGAAGGGCGATGTGGGCCAGTCCCGGATAAAGTGCAGAGAGGAGGACGGCTAACCAGCCTGGCGAGGGGGCGAAATGAAGCGTTAAATCAATGGCTGATCTGCCACCCGTCTCCCTTGAGTAGGGCTGCCTGGGCAGAGCTGTGGGAGCTGACCCAGGCCCGAGGCCGCCTGCTCCGAGACGCTGAGGCCACCCTCAAGGTTCACCGAGACATGTTGGGAGCCCTCACCCAGGTGCAGGTGTGAGCCGGCGGGGGAGGAGCGGGGGAGGTTTCCTTCTAGAATGGATCCTGACTCAGTGCCGCACTCTCCACTCCTGATCCCCTTTCCTCAGGAGAAAACCACCAGCCTCCCCTGTGACGTGGCCCAGGACCTGCGTGGGCTGGAGGCCCAGCTGAGGAGACAGGAGGGGCTGGAACGTGAGCTCATGGGCACTGACCAGCAGGTGAGCCCAGGTCTGGCTGCCTCTCCCCCTCAGGGCCCCTCAGGCCTGCCTGTCTGCTCGCAGCTTTCCCCACTCTCGGAGCTGCCAGTTGGGCCCACTGTGCTCCAAGGGCAGGACCCCAGGGCGAGCTGTGGGACAGGGCAGGCCCTTCGCCTCTAGGAGGACACGACCCTTCCCTCTTATCCCCACCCTGCCCCCAGCTGCAGGAGCTGCTGGAGATGGGAGGCATGGTGCAGAGGCTGGGGCCCGGGCCGCAGGCCCATGCAGTACAGCAGAGGCAGCAGGCCCTGGAGCAGGCCTGGGAGACCCTGAAGCTGCGAGCAGAGCAGCGCCGGGCCCAGCTCGAGCGGGCATGGCTCCTGGCCCGCTTCCACGTGGCGGTGAGGGTTCTTCCTTTCCCAGGGCTGTGTGTGTGTGTATGTGTGTGATGCTGTGAGTGTGCATGCATTAATGAGGCCCTCCAACTCTGGAGGCAAAACAGATGTGAACACAAGAAGGACGAGCACATGCTGGTGTCTGCCAGAGGGCTGAGTACGGGGGTGCAACAGTGACTCCTTAGTTTTGGGTTGACACCAGCTCGTGTGTGACAGTGCAGTCAGGACATAGGGGTACCAGCCAGGGCTCAGGAGGGAAAACAGCCCAGGAAAGCCCGTAACTAGAGACCCAAATGTCCTAGACAACGACCTCTGGATCAGCCAGCATTTCTTGTAACATCTGTGTTGAGCTGTCTGCTAGGAGCTGTTGGTGGGGAGAGGGGGTGATACAGAGCCTGTGTAAGATGGAATCACTGCCATCAGGGAGCTTGTCTAGCTGGGAGATGAGCGTTGGGAGTCAGATTGGGACAGAGGGCCCTGGCCATGGGCTGTCCCGGTACCTGGTAGACTGGGAGATGCAAACTGTAACACAGCAAAAAGGCTTGAGTTTAGAGGCCTACCTCTGCCACTTTCTAGCAGCGTGTTCTCGAGCAAGGCCCTGACCCCAGCTTGTTACCCCTGTGTGTGAGCGCCTGGAGGTTACAATCTCCTTCCTGCACACTTGTTGTGCCATTTACCCTGCTTCGTTTGTGTACTGAGCTGTCAGGACTAGGATCTAAAGCCCCTCCAGCTCTAACATGTGTTTGCGTGTAAATCAACAAAAGACCGTTTATAAATACAAAACCAGAGATTCAGAGGACAAGGTAGGCAGTGAGATGTCAGGGGGCAGAGGTGGCTCCACAAGGAAAAGAAGGCCTTAGCCCTTGGTGAACATGGAGATGGAAGGGAGGAAAAGAACTTCTAAGCAAGCAGGGCAGCAAAAACCCAGGGTGGAGAGAAGTGCCAGGCAGGGCAGGAGGAGGCTGGCTTGGCCCTGGTGCAAGTTTAGTGACCTGGGAGGATTGGGTTGGATGACAGCGGAGGAACCAGGTGACCACAGGCCTCACGAGCCTCATCTGAGGTCTGACCCGGGACAGCTCAGGCCACTCCAGTGCATGCACTCCAGGCGGGCTGTGTTTGTGGCTCAGAGCCCAGTTCTCTGCCACCCAGCCCAGCTCTCCCTCCATCTCTTTGGGATCCAGGTGCAGGACTACACCTCCTGGGTGGCCAGCGTGTGGCAGGAGCTGCAAGTGGAGGCAAGCTCCCAGGATCCCGGGAGTGGCCCACTGAAGCTCAGCGCCCACCAACAGCTTCGGGCCGTGCTGGAGGCCCGGGAGGAGCTATACCAGCAGGCCGCCCAGCTGGGCCAGCAGGCGCTTCTGGCTGCAGGGACATGTATCAAGGAAGTAGGTCCCCCTTTCCCGGTGCCACCCCCCAGCCTCCCTGAACCGAGCCTGCACCCGATCTCTGTGCCCTTGCCCCACTGTGCCACACCAGTCGCTCCTCAGAGGCTTCCCCTGGGGACCCACGTCTGCCCCATGCAGGCAGCTCTCTGGAGTGCAGGCTCCCCGTGTGCCCATCCTCAGGTCCGGGATGGGCTGCAAACCCTGCGGGACCAGCGGGAGCGGGTGTTCCAGGCCTGGGAACAGAAGCAAGAGAGGCTGCAGGTCATGGGCCGGGAGCAGCTCTTCCTCAGGAAGTGTGGCCGCCTGGACGAGATCCTGAAGGCCCGGGAGGCAGGTGCCCTCGCCCCAGAGCCTCCCTAGTGCTCCCTCTTCTCTCCTCTCCCCAGCTCACTCTCCTGCTTCCTGGGACCCTGGCTCTTTCCCTGACGGGGAGCTCAGAGGCTGTGCCCTGCCTCAGCCCAGATGGCTGCAAATAGGGGTGGGGGCTGACTGTCTGGGCCATCCCTGGTAGCCTCTCTGACTTCTCCATGGACTGAAACAGGTCCTCCTGAAAACCAGTGCCTTGGGGAGCTCGGTGGAAGAGGTGGAGCAGTTGATCCGCAAGCATGAGACTTTCCAAAAGGTGCTGGCTGCACAGGAGGAGAAGGTAATGGATTCAGGGAGTCAGAGGTGGGATGGGGGCAGTCTGGGAATTTGGAGAATTCTAGGTGGAGGATGTGGGGGGCTTGGTGTGTACCCACAGTAGCGCTGATGTACAGGCGTGGCCTGAGGGGCAGGAGCCCCTCGTCAGGGCTGACTGAGCAGAATGGGATGTGTGGCCCAGGAGGAGGGCCTGGAAGGTACTGCAGGCGCACAGGGGCTGCGTGGCTCCATATCACATGGTCCTAGAGGAGCCAAGGGGAGTGGTCTGGTGAAAGCCAGGGCTGGTTCTGGCTTGCTGGGAGGACCAGCCAGCCCTAGGCCATGCCGTGCGAAAGAGGGTCTTCCCTGTGGGCCACCCTCTGAGTGGAAGAACAGCAGGCATTGCTCCCTGACCCCTGACTCTGCCCATAGGAGGCAGCTCTGTGTGAACAAGCGAAGAGGCTCGGAGGCCCCAGGGCACAGGACCTGCTTTGCACAGTGCTGGAGCGCCGGGCTCGGGTGAAGGAACTGGTGGAGAGTCGGCAACACGCCTTGCACACCTCCCTGCTGGTGGCTGCCTTCATCAGGGCCGCCACCCAGGTCAGAGCCCATCCCAGCCCAGTGCCATCCGCGTGGGCCACATCCCCCAGTTCCAGATGATGTCCACCTTCACAGCTTGTTCAGGCCTCGCCACAGCCCTGTGATGAGGACACTGAAGTTTGGAGAGTTAAATGGCTTTCTGAGAGGCCATGCTGGAGCCTAGATGTTTGATTCGAAGACCCTGTGTATGGAGACCCCACTGCTTCCTAAGCTCTTGCAGACCCAGGGCAAAGAGAGGCACTGGGAGGGAGCAGAGCTGTCCAGGGTCCTGGGGCCAGCGAGCCTCACCTCCAAACTGAGGTCCCACCCAAGGTCCCTGCCCAGCCCCTTCCTGTGGCTGGGGCACCAGCTGAGCTGGGGCTGTCTTCCTGAGCCCAGACTACTGGATCTTATTTACCAGGCACTGCCCAGCCCTCCCCTCGGGCCAGCAGTCCACTGCCTGGGCACAGCTGAGGGCAAGCGTGTGGGACATCTCTGTGGACCATCAGCATTGTGAGACTCATGTCCCCACCCCCACCAGGCCGAGGACTGGATCCAGGAGCAACTCCAGCAGCTGAAGGAGCCAGTCCCTTCTGGGGACCTGAAAGCTAAGTTGAGACACCTACAGAAACACCAGGCCTTTGAGGCTGAGGTCCAGGCCCATGAGGAGATCATAACCTCTGTTGTCAAGGTAACAGCCAGGCCCTCAGCCCCCACCCTGCCCCACAGTGAGGACTCCAAGATGGCCAAGAGGAAAGGTCTGCGGCAGGGGGAGCCTGTGATGGAGAAAAAGTGGGAGGAAGAGTGACAATCAGCATCTCCCCTCTCTCCCCAGGAGGGCGAGGCTCTCCTAGCGCAGAGCCACCCTCTGGTGGGAGAGGTCTCCCAGAGGCTTCGGGAGCTGCAGAAGCGCTGGGAGAAGCTGAGGCAGGCAGTGGCTCTCCGGGGCGAGGACCTGGAGGACAAGCGGAACATCCTGGAGTTCCTGCAGAGAGTGGATGCTGCAGAGGCCTGGATCCAGGAGATGGTGAGACCCTGCTGGGTAGGGACAGAGCTGGCAGTGGGGCTGGCAGATGGAGGAGGGAGCCCCGGCAGGAAGTTCGCTAAGTCACCGCCTGCCTCAGCACTGCCCCTAGCAGCTGGGTGCCTGGGGGCTGGGTGCCCCCAGGGCTGGGCGCTCAGAGTACAGCCTTCCCAACCTGTGGCCCCCACAGGAGGTGATGGTGAATGTCAGCAACCTGGGCCAGGACCTTGAGCACTGCCAGCAGCTCCACAGGCAGCTCCGCAAGCTCCGAGGAGTCTGGGCTGGGGTAAGGTGCCCTGCATCAGGGAATAGCGACCCAGTGTGGGCTCTGGAGCCAGAGGCGGGCCCTCGTGTCAGCTCAGTGCTTACGACCTGCGCTTGCTTAGACAGGCTCCCTCACCTTGCCAAATCTTAGTTTCTTCATCTTTAAAGTGGGGATACTGCTTCCTTCATAGGTAAGGGAGCATATATGAATGGTGGTGGTTACAGGAATCTATACATATGATAAAACTGCCTAGAGCGATACTTTTCCACACATACGCAGATGTGTGCAAGTAAAAACTGCTGAACTCTGAATAAAATTTGTAGTGTAGTTAATAGTTATACCAGTCAATGCCCTGGTTTTCACATTGCACTATAGTTACATAAGCTGTTACCATCAGGGGAAGCTGGGGGAAGGGTACATGGGCCTTCAGTATACACTGGTGCAATTTCCTGTGCACCTATGATTATTTCCCCCCCAAAATTTTAAATGAATGCATGTATGGTTGGATGTAGTGGCTGATCAATAAACTGCAGTGGCTCAGAACCCTCCTCATCAACCAACTCAAGATCTCCTCCCCAACCCCCTCATACACACCACCAAAATCAGTTTCTCTTAGGTGGTGTAGAAATTAGCCAAGTGTATTCACAATCACATATTAAGAGCCCAGACTTGCTAACCTCACCCCCTGAACGGAGTATATGGCTTTGTAAAAGGCTGTAGGGCTTCAATCTGAGAGCCTTTACCAGTAGGATTTCACAGCTGCTGCTGTTGCAGATGCTGTAGTAGAAAGAGAGCTAGATAAACTTGAGCTGGGCGTGAGTCCTGGCTCCGCCATAAATTCACCATGTCAGTCTCTGAGCTCTGCTTTGGCTTCTGTGAGAGAACGCCCCTTCCCTTCTCACCTCACATGAGACACCTCTTGGGAAGCACTTTGGAAATGTAGACCAACGCAAGGTGCTGTTCCTGGGGCAGGACACCTGCAGCCCTCCCACCGTCGAGGATCCTCTCCCCTTGTGGCCGTGAGCTCCACACAGTGGCATTCTCAGCCTGGTGATTCCCAGGGACAGGGACACCCTAACCTAAGGAGACTGGTGCTCACTGTTTCATTCAGGCCCTAACTTGGCCTTTCTTATCCCGAGAAGATGCATTTTCACTTTAAAAGCTTCTGCTCACCAATGCATGCCTGTCCTCCCGGTGAGCTTCCCCTGGGCTCCCTGCCCCAAGAATATCTCGCTCAGTGCACCGGGCGTGGGATGGGATGGCCACGTAGAGGAAGCAGCTACCACCAAACATGCTGTTCCTCACGCTCTCTTGGGCCCAAGCAGACCCTCCAAGTAGAGACTGCAGCACAAAGAAGGGACTCAGAGCTGGCGCCAGCAATGCCCACACTCTGTACCCCCACAGGGCACAGTGGATGATGCCCGCATCAGGAGCGTCAGTGACTTCTCACCGCAGCTCAAGACTCAGGACGCGGAGCAACTCAAGACCATCTGGCAGCGGCAACAGCAGCTCAACAACAGGCCGGTCCCGGAGCCAGAAGCAGTGGGGCTGGGAGAGGGGGCTGAGGGTCCAACCCAGACTCAGCCTTACACCCTCTCTCTCAGGTGGAACAGTTTCCATGGCAACCTGCTCAGATACCAGCAGCAGCTCGAAGTGGCCCTGGAGATACACACGTTGTCCCAAAAGCTTGATGACATCACTGAGCAGGTCAGGAAGAAGGTAAGCAGTGGAGGAGCTGACGAAGCCAGGGGACAGTGCCTCCCACCCCTGGCCCACCTCTCCCCTTCAGCTGGGTCCTTGGAGGCAGGTCCCACCAGGGGGCCATCAGTGGGTCTGCCAGGGGCTCTTAGAGTCAACTCTGGACCTAGAAGCCCCGATTTGCTTCTCAGAGGCTGGCCCCACCTGCCTCCTTTCTCCCATGAGTCCAGAGGCTGGAGCAACCCCTCCTCCCCATGTGTCCTCTGAAGTCCGTGGGCAAAACCAGAACCCGCAGGAGGTTTGCTGGGCTATGTGTCCGCTGACGCATGGGCGCCTGGCCAAGACGCTGGTAGAGGTGGGAAAATTGTACACAGCCTGAGAAGCACCCTGTCAAGAAGGTGGTACCCTGCTCTGGGCATGCAGAGAGCTCTGTTCTTACTGCCCGTCTGGTTCCTACACAGCCAGGCTGGTCCTTCTCGATTCCCTGAGAAGGAATGAGGGTCAAGTGAGAATGCATGTGGAGGCTCGACACCATAGAGGTTCCTGCTGCTGGGGAACCTCCAGACCCAAGTGTCTCCTGGGAACCTTCCTCCTTCACAACAGGAGGGACGCCTGGTCAGGGCCAGCTGCCTGTTGCAGCCCATGCAAGGCACTGAGAAGGGAATCGGGATGGCCACTTGCTTTCCACACAGAAACCCTGCGGCCAGCGACCCCTCTGCCACGAGGGAGGAGCTGGGGCAAAGGGCAATAGTAACGCCCCCTTCCTCCCCAGGCCGCCCTGGTCCAGGCCCTGGACTGTGGGAAAGATCTGGACAGTGTGCAGAGGCTGAAGCAGAAACACAAGGAGCTGGAGCAGGAAATAGGCCTCCTCCAGACCCAGGTGGAGGTGTGCAGCTGGGGAGTGGGGGGTGGGCCCAGGGTACAGCATCCAAAGGACCTTGGGCACCCACGGATGGGTAGGGGCGGGTAAGCTGTCAGGACCTCAAGAGACAGCCAGGTCCTCTCAGTTGCAGGCTGGGCTCCCCTGAGCGCCCCCTGCCTCCTGGCCCCCGCCCCTGACCCTGGCTTCCCTCACAGCCTCTAGAGCATGAAGCAGGCCAAGTCTGCCAGAGAAGCCCTGAGATGGCCCACGGCCTCAGCCACCAGCAGCAGGAGATGATGGACAGCTGGCGGCAGCTCCAGAGCAGGATCCAGAAGTGGTACAAACCCCGAATCTCTTTCCCTCACCCCTCACTGAGCCAGCCCCTGCAGCGTCTCAATCCCCAGCCTTCCCCTAAGAGTCTTTCTCTGTCCTTAATAACAATCGATATCGCCAGCCTATTAATTCCCAACCCCTGGGCCTTTCTTTGGCCGGACAGATTCGGGGACAGAAGGCACTGGTGGACACAGGGGCAAAAGGGCTGGGAGGCTCTGGGACTAGCTGATGGGTCTTGTGGGCAGGAAGGAGTCGCTGGATGCGTTGCACCAAGCTCAGGAGCTGCAGGCAGTGCTGCGAGAACTGCTGGTCTGGGCCCAGAGGCTGCGAGCTCAGCTGGACTCCCGGAGAAGCCCCGGCAGCCTCGCGGAGGTCCAACGCATGTTGGAGGAACACCAGGAACTCAAAGTGAGCGGCCCAGACCCTGGGGCCTTTCCCGGATCTCATCTCCTCTCTGGCCTCCTCCCCCTTATTGTGACCACAATTTTGTCTTGGGTTCTTTCTGTGTCGGCTGCCTCTGCCTTTCCCCTCGTCCATCCTGCCCCCTCAGTTGTCTTGCCTACCTCTCCCCCTTCCCCTTGGCCCTCTTCCCTCCCACTCAGGGAGCCTCAGCCTCTGGGATCTGAGCCCAGTCCTCTTACAGGCTGAGCTGGACTCCCGTATGGACAGCATCAGCCTGGCCCGAAGCACCGGGCAGCGACTGCTTGCTGTAGGGCACCCATCCACCCCCAACATCCGCCAGGCCCTGGCTGATTTTAATCAGGAGCTGAACATCTTGGAAGGGGCCTGGCATGAGCACCAGCTGCACCTGCATCAGGCCCTGGAACTACAGGTAGGCAGCCTCCATCCCACCCCTACCGCTGGTACCTGCGCTAAGCCCACTGCCCTGGTCAAAGCCAAAGCCAGAGAGGCTGCTGTGCCAGGGGCCTTTCCCACCACCCACCACCCATCTCACCCACTGCAAACCTTGCCTGCTGTGACCCCTTCTGTTGAGCCAGGCCCCAGTCCTGGCTTCCCACTGGGCCACCAACAGAGTCACGCTACCCGCCATGACTGGACCCTCTACTCACGTTCTCCTGCCTTTTCCTTTCTCGACAGCGGGTTCTGAGCTCTGTGGAGCAGATGGAAAGTTGGCTCTGCAGCCTGGAAGCCTGCCCAGCCAGTGAGGGTCTGGGGGTAGGTGCCCAGCAGGAGTGAGGGAGGGTTTGCCAGAGCAGCGTTAGGGATCAAACCAGCCAATGCTGCCTGAGATTCCCAGTCCAAGGGCAGCTCCCAGCCCTCAAGCCCTGGAAATTCTAACACTTGACCCCTATCCCTCATACCTTTCCTGGTTGAGAATCTAAAGTCAGATACAGCCTGCAGGGATTGGGGGGATGTGTTTGATAGGAAAGCAGGTAGCTAGGGACTGGGAGGGCAGCCCTGCAAACAGTATTGCCTCCCAGGACTCCTTAGCCAATGTGGAGACCCTGCTGTGGAAGCACAGGGTGCGTGAGCAGGACCTGGAGGCTCAGGCAGAGAAGATGAGTGCACTGGAAGCCGCCACCCGCAGCCTGCTCCAGGGCGGACACCCCGAGGCCCAGGTCCCGCTGAGTCGATGCCAGGCCATGCTTCTGAGGTACCTCTGGCCCTGGCTGAAGGGGCTGTGGTTGGTGGGCTAGCGCAGGCATCAGGCTTTTCCCCTGCCCTTCTCCCCTTAGCCTTTACCAAGGGCTCCCCCAGCCTTTACCAAGGGCTGAATTCAGATGCCAGGGCCCCATTGTCCCAACCCTGCAGTGTGTCAGCCTGTTATGGAATCAAACAGCACATGGTCAGTCTGCTGAGATAAAGGTGACTTTTACAAAGAAGCACATGCTTGAGAAACTAAGAGAGAGACCGCCTCATGAAGAGGCCATACGGAGCACAGCAGTGAGCCAGACACCGCTGTTTCTGTGCAGCCCACTCACGGTGGATCTTGGAGCCCTTTCCTTACTAGTCTCCTGTCTGCAGTGAGGGGATAACAATACCTGCCTCTCAGGGTTGTGGTCAGGATGGGGAAGGGACCCTTGATGTCCAGGCAGTGCCTGGCATGCAGGCAGGTTGGCAGATTTCTTATGCCCACTTAACTGAAGCCCACAGGGCTATGAGGCTCCAATCTCTGCTTGTTTTCCTCATAAGAGCCTATATGGTTCAGCCCCTCAAACTTTAGACCAAGGCAGATATGGAAAAAGCGGGACCCCAGATCAGCAGAGGTCTCCATCCTTCCCCAAGAGCCCACTAGGGCCCACAGTGTTGCAGTTCCTGTGCTGGTGACCTCTCCCTTCCTCTCCCCTGCACATGGACCTCACCTGGGTACCCAAGGTCTGTGACTGACAGATGGAAAATATTGGTTTGCTGGTCTCTGTCAACACTCCCTCCCCCTAGTCCCCTTGGATGGTTCCCGGCAGGCCCACCTGCACCCCCCAGGGCAGTGCCACCCAAACCCCTCCCTTTAAGTCTCTGGCATCCTCTAGGGGGCTGTTTTCATTCCACCAAGGCTCTACATGTCTCCTATCCCCCTTACACCTTTTGGCAACCCCAGCAGGAAGAGACAAGGGTTCACACTCCCCGCAGTGTGGGGACTCTGCTGGTAGGAGGCCTGTATGGACCCTGGTGGGGTGACTGGGGGTATTAGAACTTCTTTTCCTATCTTTTTAATAGATCTCATTCCTAACTGCTATTTTTGTTCATATGGTAATGGACTTACTATATTGGTCCAGGGGTATACACATATATAAATGTGTGCGCACACACACACATATATGCACCCATACAAATACATACCAAAAAATTCTTACTAATAGCAGTATCTGATCAAAAAGTGGTTTAGACACTGAATTAGTTTGCGAGGCTGCCATAACAAAATACCACAGACTAGTGGCCTAAACAACACAAATTTGGTTATATTTCCAGAGGCCAGAAATCCAAGATTAAGATATTGGCAGCACTGGTTTCTCCTGAGACCTCTCCTTGTCATCACGTGCTCTGTAAACGTCTGTGTCCTAATCTCTTCTTATAAAGACACCAGTCATGTTGGGGCCCACGCAAATGACCTTGTATAATTTAATTACTTCTTTAAAGGCCTTTCTTCAAAAACAGTCATATTCTGAGGTACTGGGGATTAGGACTTCAAGATAGGAGTCTGGAGGACATGATTCAGCTCATGGCATTAATAAGGGGAAGTAGAGCGTGTCTCTAAATGTTAAAGGAAACCCCAGAGTCAGTGTAAATTGATACACAAGAAAAGCTGTCCTAGTATGGAAGCAACCTGAATGTCCATAACAGAGGAATGGATTGAGATGTGGTACATATATATACGGTGGAAAATTCAGTTCAGTTCAGTCACTCAGTTGTGTCCGACTCTTTGCGACCCCATGAATCACAGCACGCCAGGCCTCCCTGTCCTTCACCAACTCCCAGAGTTCACTCAGACTCACGTCCATTGAGTCAGTCATCCAGCCATCTCATCCTCTGTCGTCCCCTTTTCCTCCTACCCCCAATCCCTCCCAGCATCAGAGTCTTTTCCAATGAGTCAACTCTTCACATGAGGTGGCCAAAGTACTGGAGTTTCAGCTTTAGCATCATTCCTTCCAAAGAAATCCCAGGGCTGATCTCCTTGAGAATGGACTGGTTAGATCTCCTTGCAGTCCAAGGGGCTCTCAAGAGTCCTCTCCAACACCACAGTTCAAAAGCATCAGTTCTTCAGCGCTCAGCCTTCTTCACAGTCCAACTCTCACATCCATACATGACCACAGGAAAAACCATAGCCTTGACTAGATGGACCTTAGTTGGCAAAGTAATGTCTATGCTTTTGAATATTACTCGGCCATAAAAAGTAATAAAACTGGATGAACCTAGAGTCAGAGTGAAGTAAGTCAGAAAAAGAAAAATATCATGTATTAATGCATACTTATGAACCTATTTTCAGGGCAGGAATCAAAACACAGACATATAGAATGGCCTAGTGGAGACGGCAGTGGCACCCCACTCCAGTACTCTTGCCTGGAAAATCTCATGGACAGAGGCGCCTGGTGGGCTGCAGACCATGGGGTTGCAAAGAGTTGGAAACAACTGAGCGACTTCACTTTCACTTTTCACTTTCATGCATTGGAGAAGGAAATGGCAACCCACTCCAGTGTTCTTGCCTGGAGAATCCCAGGGACGGGGAGCCTGATAGGCTGCTGTCTGTGGGGTTGCACAGAGTTGGACACGACTGAAGTGACTTACCAGCAGCAGCAGTGGACATGGGGAGGGAAGAGAAGGCTGGGGCAAATTGAGAGAGTAGCTTTGGCACGTATATACACTACCATGTGTAAAGTAGACAGCTAGTGGGAAGCTTCTGTAAAGCACAGGGAGCTCAGCTCAGTGCTCTGTGATGACCTAGCAGGCTGGGGTTGGAGAATGGGAAGGAGGCTCAAGAGGGAGGGGATATATGCATACACATGTATACATACATACATATGTTATATGTATGTATACATACAACATTCACATACAGCAGAAACTAACACAACATTGTAAAGCTATTATCCTCCAATTTTAAAAAATCAGTTTTTAAAAAATGGAGGAAAGGGCTGTCCTGAACTGGAAGAGTATACTTGTGCATTTGTGTGTGCATACGTGCACATACACACGTGTAGCAGCTCCGGGTCCCAGCAAGCAGACCCAAGGCCCCTGAGACCCTTGTTCTGCAGGAAAGAGGCACTCCTGGAGCGAGCCAGGACCCGTTGCCGCCAGCTGGAGGAGCTCAGGCAACTGCAGTCTTTCCTGCAGGACTCCTGTGAGGTGGGCCATGGTGGGGAGCAGCTGTGGTGGGGGGAAGGGCTTGCCCAGAGGAAAGCCACCCTTCTTCAGGGCAGCCCAGGGATTAGAGAGAAGGAGAACCCTAGGCAGCAGAGCCTCATCCTCCCCGTGTGCCCAGATGGCCGCCTGGCTGAGGGAGAAGAACCTGGTGGCCCTGGAAGAGGGCTGGTGGGACCCAGTGGACCTACAGGCCCAGTTGCGGGAACAACAGAATCTCCAGGCGGAACTGGACACCCGTGCACACCACCAACAGAGGCTGCAGATGGTGAGGCCCTGGGCGCCGGGGACCAGCTACAGGCCAGAGAAGGAGCTGACCCCACAGAGCCCTGGCAGCTGGCCCTGAGTCACAGCTGGGGTGGCCGACTTTCGAGTGCATTGTATACAGATGCCATGCAAGGCACCAACGGGTAGTGAGACACAGTGGCTTCCCTGGGGCGCCCCCCTCTCCAAAAATATTGCCTTTTCAAGAATTTTAAGGACGGTGTTTTGGCGTGATAGTTTTTAAAACTCTTGGAAAGGTGTCAGAGGACGGAGAGTCAGGGCACAGCCAGCAGTCCTGTGGGTGTAGGAGTCAAAGCGTAGCACCTTTTAAATTTGCCCTCTTCCACCTACAGAGGGCATGCCTGATCCCAGACTGCCTCCCTCTGATATAAAGAGCCCTGCCAAGTATCTGAAATCTTTGATCCCATTCAAACAGAATACCCATTATTATCACCATTATATGGAGAAGGGAAATGAGCTCAGAGAGGTTAAGGAATTTGCCCGAGATCACACAGCTAGCACGCAGACTCTGAAGCAATGGGACTGGTGGCTGAAGGCAACCCCAGTGCCCTGAGACCAGCAGTCCTGAGTCCACGAGGCATATGCTATGTTGTGACTGTAGGAGGGGCAGAGACTGCTGCACGATGGCCACTCAGCCTCAGAGACCATCCAGGAACGGCTGCAGGAGCTGAGAAAGCTCTGGGAGGAGCTGCAGGCCCAGTGCCAGAGGAGGGCAGCCAAGCTACAGGAGGCCCAGGAGGTGAGGCTGTGTGGTGGAGCGGGCAGGGTACAGCTCTCAGCCTCTCCTCCTCACACTCTCATTCTGCTGCAGGCCCTGCGTCTGCGACGGAGCATGGAGGAACTGGAGAGCTGGCTGGAGCCTGTGGAGCTCAAGCTGAGAGTCCCCATCGGGGGCCAGGACCAGCCTGGGCTGGACGAGCTCCTGGGGGCTCAGGGGGAGCTGGAGGCAGCAGTGGACAGGCAGGTCGGGCAGGCACAGGCCCTGCTGGGCCAAGCCCAGGCCCAGGCCTATGTCCAGGAAGGTCACTGCCTGGCCCGAGATGTGGAAGAGCAGGCCCAGCAGCTGCTTCAGAGGTAACCTCCACCCCTCCTCCCTGTCCCCCAGCTCAGCTCCTCAGGGCCTGCCCAGCCCATGGCGAGTGACACAGAGCAGGTGAGTGATGTGCAGGTCACAGTCTGGCCCCAGATCCTGACAACCGGGGTCCCGCCTGCCGCGGGCCCACCCTCCACCCCTGCAGGTTTGAGAGCCTGCGGGCGCCCCTGCAGGAGCGCAGGACAGCCCTGGAGGCCCGGAGCCTGCTGCTGCAGTTCTTCAGGGATGCCGACGAAGAGATGGCCTGGGTGCAGGAGAAGCTGCTCCTGGTGGCCGCCCAGGACTGTGACCAGAGCCTGAGCGCCCTACGGCGCCTGCAGGAGAAGCACCAGGTGTGGGCCTAGCGGGAACAGGCAGGGCTGTCCAGTCACCTCTGGTTCTGGGAGCTTCTGCCTCCGGGAGGTTCTGGGGGTCCTAGGATTCTTTGTTGGTCAGGAGGCAGGGTTCTGTCTGGGGGAATCTGTGGGGTCCCACTGGGCTTCAGACATAACTCCCAGGCCCCCCAAGGAGCACCCAGGAGCATGTCCCATGCCATCTTCCTCTGACTCCACAGAGCCTGGAGAGTGAGATGAGCAGCCACGAGGCTCTAACCCAGGCAGTGGTGGGCACAGGGCGCAAGCTGGTGCAGGCTGGGCACTTCGCTGCCCGCGATGTGGCTGCCCGAGTGCAGCAGCTGGAGGACGCCACGGGCCGCCTGCGGGCAGAGGCTGCACAGAGGCGTCGGTGGCTACAGCAGGCTCAGGAGGCCCAGTACTTCCTGATGGAGGTAAGGGGTGCTGCGGGGCACAGAAGGTGGCATGAAGACACCCAGAGTGTAGGCAGGCCTGGAACGTCACCCCCAGGTGGGGCTCCAGGCTCTCTGTGCATTTCCACTAACCAGTCTCCTGACCCCGAGGTCTTCCTTCAGCATGTTTCCCAGAAAATGAGCCCACTGGCTTTGGTTTGGTTTCACTATTTTGTCTAAACCAGCGATTCTGTCAAGGCTCTACATCTGTATCACCTGGAACTTCTAAGCAGTGCTAACACTCGGGTCCATTCCAGACCAAATCAGAATCTTCTGGGGTGAGAGGCAGAGCGAGTTGTTCAAGCTCTCTGATGATTCTGATCAGCCAGGCTGGGAACCACTCACTGCTCTAACTCTTGAGGCCATGAACTCAAAATGTGAGTCCTGGAGGGCACCGCCTAGGGAAAACTGTGCTCTTTGTCACCCCAGCTCTTGGAGACAGAATCCTGGCTGCAAGAACGGGGCTGTGGCCTCGACATCGAGGATATGGGTCAGAGTGTCGAGGCCACTCAGAGCTTCCTGCGGCAGTTGGAGGCCACCAGGAGGGACCTGGAGGGATTCACCACGCGCATTGAGAGGCTGCAGCAGACAGCAGCCCTCCTTGAGAGCGGGCAGAACCCAGAAAGGTGCGCTGGAGCCAGGCCCAGGAGGGAGGAGCAGGGAGGGGCCCCCACTAAGGAGGTGTGAGGCCTAAGAGCTCCAGGGGGGTTGTCCTTCCTGCTGCAGCCCCAAGGTGCTTGCCCAGATGCACGCGGTAAGGGACGCCCACTCAGGGCTGCTGCAGAGAGCGGAGGGCAGGGGGCAAGGCCTGAAGGAGCAGTTGCAGCTCCACCAGCTGGAGCGGGAAGCCCTGCTCCTGGATGCCTGGCTGGCCAGCAAGGTGGCCATTGCTGAGTCCCAGGACTACGGGCAGGATCTAGAGGCTGTCAAGGTAAGTCACTCCTGAGCGAACCTGGAGGAGAAGAGATTGAGTGGCTCGCAAGGGCAGAGTGGGGTTGGGAGGCACATGGGAAGTGAGGGGTCTCTGGGCTCTGGAAGGACCCCTGGTGGTTCTAAGGGCAGGGCTGAGGGATATCAGAAGTGGCAGATACTGCCAAGCCCTTTGTCAGCTTTGAGGGCTGCTGGACACCACCTCCAGACTGACCTCCCTGGTCCTGTACCCTGCAGCTGCTGGAAGAGAAGTTCGATGCTTTCAGGAAGGATGTCCAGAGCCTGGGGCAGGCCAGGGTGCAGGCCCTGAGGGAGCGGGCAGGCTCTCTGGAACGGGCAGCACCCAGGTGCTCTCCCCAGATTCAAGCACAGAGGAGTCGCATCGAGGCCTCTTGGGAGAGGCTGGATCAGGCAGTGAAAGCCCGCACACAGGTGGGTGCCCTGGGCCCGGTCGGGGCAGACAAGGGGCAGGGACAGCTGTGCCTTCTTCCTGGGCCAGGGCCAGGCAGCCACCCCAGCTGTGTGTGTGCATGTCTATCTGTGTGTGGAGGGAGGTGGCTGCCTCTAACTCTGTGTGTGTGCACGCACGTGTGTCCATGCCTCTAACTCCTAGTGCCAAGCAGATCAAGTCTCAGTCTTCCACCGTCAGCCCTCTCTGAGTTTCTCCACTGATTTGGTTCTTCCTGGTATAGTTCACACCTCCAAGGAGAAACAGGAAGCCTGTCTGGCCAGCTCTTGACCCCCTCTAGGCTCCCTCCAAGCGCAGACTTCAGGTTTATTAAGACACAGACTAACTGGGCAAGATTTCACCACCACTTCCCTCTCCTTATCTAAATGTTCTGAGCGGATTTGGGTGCCAAGGAAATCTCAGCGCTCCTCCACAGCCTTCGCTCTCAGGCACAGCTGGCGGTTTCTAGGGAGGCAGCCCCGGTCCCCGAGGCCCTGACGGAGCCCGCATCCTAGCGATGCTGTCACTCAGTCCTGGCTGGGCAGACTCCTAAGGCAACCCTCTTCATCTCAGCCAGATCCCCCAAACCACCCTCCTCCCCACCATGAACTCATTCCCATCTGATTCCTAGTCCCCTGTCCCCCAACCTGGCTCATGAACTGGGCACTGAAGACCCTGTTCCCACGGAACACCCCCAGGGCCCTACCCCATCATCAATAACGTTATGCCATTTTGGGACATTTTCTGTACCCGGTGGTCATGAATGCATCACCAAGCCCCATGGACCTCCTTGTTTAAAAAGTGGCCCAGGAGCCCACGTCTCCAGGGAGGGAGGACCCTGGCGAGAGCAGGCCCTCCCTCTTCTCCCAGAACCTAGCTGCCACCCGTGAGGTCCGAGGCTTGGAGCAGGTAGCAGCTGAGCTCCAGGGCCGGATGCAAAAGAAGGCCACCCTGGTAGCTAGAAATGCCTTCAACCTCAGCCTGTCATCAGTGCAGACTCTGCAGCAACAGCACAGATGTCTGGAGGTGAGGGTCCACCCCCAGGGCCTGCCCACCTGACCTCTTTCCCTGTGTAGGGGGACCCCAGAGTTGGGAAGGGAAGGGAGGGCCTACTTGCCCAGGTGGGGGAGCTGTCCATCTGGAAGCAGAGCCTGACTCCTCAGAGACGATGGGTGCTTCCTGAAGAGGAGTGGTCATCAGGCTGTGGGGAGATGAGGCTGATTCTGTGTTCTGGCGGCAGAGTGAACTGGCAGCAATGGAGAAGGAGGTGGCATGGGTGCAGACGGAGGCCTGCCGGCTGGGCCAGCTCCACCCTGCAGCTCAGGAGGGCCTGGCCAAGCAGCTGGCCGGGGTGCAGGAGGCCTGGGCCACCCTGAATGCAAAGGTCCATGAGCAAGATCGGCAGCTGGAGAAGGCTGCCGAGGGCCACGCCTTCCTCGGACGCTGTCGGGAATTGCTGTAGGTGGCATCCGGTCGTTGGCTCAACTCTGCCCTGCAGGGTGGGGGTCACCCCATCCCCTGGTGCAGCTCATGCCCTGCCCCCAACCCCAGTCTGCACCCCTGGCCCTGACAGCAGCTTCCCCTCCTCACCCCGCAGAGCTTGGGCCACTGAGAAGCAGGCCCTGGTGTCCTCGGAGGAGCTGGCTGGGGATATAGCTCGGGCCGAGGGGCTCCTGGCACTGCATGAGGAGCTGGGGAGAGAAATCAAGGAGTACTGCCTTCAAGCCCAGAACGTACAGCAGGAAGGGCAGCGGCTGGTGGACAGTGGCCACTGCATGTCCCTGGAGGTGCGAGCACAGCAACGGGTCTGGGGCTGAGTTGGGCACACAGGCCCATTACCCCAGGCCTCGGAACCCCTGAGCAGGAGGAAACCAGGCAGCGGGCAGAGACAGAGGGACAGAGACTGGGAGGGTCTGGACCTCACGGTCTTCCCTCAACACTTCTTCTGGGCACTCCAGCCTGGCCCCACCCTGTGGGCATCTCACCCACAACACCCTCTGCCACCAGGTAACTGGGTGTCTACAGGATCTGGACAGGCAGCTGCGGGCACTCAGAGAGGCCTGGGCCCTGCGCCGGGAACACTGTGAGGAGAGCTGGCGTCTACAGAAGCTGCGGCAAGAGCTGGACCAGGCCGAGGCCTGGCTGGCCTGCCAGGAGGGCTTCCTGCTGGACCCCAACTGCGGGGTGAGCCAAGGCCCTGCCCCTTAGCTGGCCGCACTGTCTGGCAGCCACAGCCTGCTGTTCCTCTTCCTGGCCCCCAGGGCCAGTTTTGAGGGACCAGCTCTCTGCACCCCCCATGGGCGGGGCCTCACCCTGGCTTGCTTCTCCCCAGCACTCCGTGTCTGATGTGGAGTTGCTGCTCTGCAGACACAAGGACTTAGAAAAGCTGCTGGCCTCCCAGGAAGAGAAGTTTGCCCGACTGCAGCAGGAGGCAGAAGTGAGCAGAGGCTGGGGTGAGGGGGCACCGGGAGACAAGGTGTCCTGTCTCAGCCTGAGGGTTGGGATCCCCCCGGGCACTGAGCCAGCATTTGACCCTTGGGGAAAGCCCTGTTCTTTCCCTTGCCAGCTGCAAGGTCCTGTCACCCCACATCTGGGTGGGCTGGGGCACAGTGTGGACTGGGACAAAAGAAGTCTTCTGAGCTTGAAGAGATGAACAGTGAGGAGACAGGCGCTCTCTCTGGGTGGGAGGGATGTGGGGAGGAGAGGCTGGGGCGTGGAGCCCCCAGAGCCTGGTCTGACTCATCTGGCTGCTCCCCTCCCCAAGGTGGAACAGAAGCAGGAGGTGAAGGGGCTGAAACCCTTGAGAAGCTGGTGGCCCAGAGCACAGCTGACTGAGACAGGGGACCCGCAGCCATCTGTCCCCATTGGGTCTTGCATACGCTTCACCACCGTCTCCCCGGAGTGCACAGCAGGGACTCTGGGGGTAAGGAGTCCACAGCCTGAGCCAGCACTGCAACACCAGGGGGTCTGTCTCCAGGGATGAGGAGGTCGGAGACGGTTAGGTGCCTCATCCACATTCCAGAAGGGGACGCGTCATCTGTGCTGGTCTTGATGTTTCCCAGGCCCCTTCTTGCATTTTCAGGATGCAAAGGGTGCCCCCACTACGGAGGGAATTTTGGAACTTAAGCAGCATCTCCTGCCTGGGAGAAGCCAGGCGAGTACCCGGAGATTGCTTCTGCAGCAGCTGCCCTGCAAGAGCCATGCAAGGGCTCAGCGGGCCAGAGGGCTGGCGCCCCCCATCCCCCAACTTAGGACAGTCTGGCTCCTTGGGACCACTGCGCAGTTTCTGTCCTCACCCAGCAGGGGGCGGGCCCTTCCTCCTCCCTCTGGTTTCCCTGGACGACCCCCGGCTCCCTCTTCCGCGTGGGCACCATGGTCCAGTCCAGTTCCCTCCCTGGGAGCCTCTGGACGCACACTCAGGTTCTGGTGAGGCTGGTGTGGCCTCACCACTCCCTCCACAGCCCAGCCTGAGCCTGCCGCATGGCTGCCCTGGGACCCTGGGGGCAGCTGAGCCGGCTCCAGGAGCGTGGGTGGGTCGGCAGAGAACAAAGGGCCCCTAGGGAAAAGCATAGACAGTGACACCCCCCCCGCCCCCCCCCCCACACACAATCTCTCCTCAGAGCACGGTTTCTACAGCCTCCGTCGACCTCGCAGGAGCGCAGCGTGAGAAGCCGGGAGATCACCATGATGGAAAACACACGTTTTCCTTAAGGTGAGGGCCCTGTCAGGGGAGAGACGGATCGGCACGGCCTACGGGAGCAGCTGAGGGGGCTGGAGGCAGGGGTCCCCACCCGGCGCCCCCCCCCCGCGCACACGCGCACACACACACACACACACACACACACACACACACACGAGGCCGATTTTGACGCATTACTGTCTGGGTGGCAGGCTGGCTACAGGAGAGACCCTGTCTGCAGCGCCATCTGCAGGGCAGACTGGGAGCTGGCGGGGTGCCCTGAGCAGCTGGACAGGTAGGTCCAGGGGGAATGGGGCAGGGGGGGCGGCCACTGGTTTTCTGGGCCCCCAGCTGCTGGCGTTTAGTGCATCCTTGGATGTTTAACATCTACTGCCTCTATGCCTGAGGGGTAAGTGGGAGTGCCTTTTTTCTTAATTTGAGGCCCAGAGAGGGTAAGCAACTTGCCAGAGATGACATAATTAGCAGAAGCGAGGCCAGGTTTGATGGCCTCCTGGTTCTGTTCCGCCCACTGTGGAATCTGCCGGAGCTCTTCCCTCAAGGGTCCTTACGGGCTTCCCCGTGCTCTTGCCTGACACAGGTCTTTTCTGACCCAGTCTTCCGACAGCTCTGAACGCACGTCCCTTGGGGTGTCTTGTACAGTGGCCAGGCCCAGTTCTACTCTTGGAAGGGCTCATAGAGAGCACCCTTTGGACAAGAAATCTATTGTCATGGTGGTCCGATAGGCTCCACATGGAGGGGTTGCTTAGGGGCCTCACCTCAGACTCCTTCCGGGTTCCTGGCTCTGTTCCACTGTGATCTCCCTGAGGCCATCCTTCCACAATTCCAAAGGCACCCGAGTTTCTCTAGGATAAGCCATTCGGAACCCATTGGCATTCAGTCTTCCAGGAGGCTGGCTGCACTGGGGAGCCTGCCCCTGAGCCCTGGGCCACACCTCCACATGGGCAAGGCTTGGTGTATGCCAAGCCTCCAGAAGCAGGTGTCTCTTAGGCTGTCCGGGCTGCTCTAAATAATCGACCACAGAACCACAGACTGGGTAGGTTGTGAACAACAGACATTTATTTCTCACAGCTCTGGAGGCTGAGAAGTCCAAGATCATGGTGCTGGCAGGTGAGAGAGGTTGCAGGAGGCACCTTCTCGCTGGCTTCTTACGGTGGAAGGGGCAAAAGCACACTCTGGGTCTCTCTTTAAGGGTTCTGCCCTCAAGACCACAGGTCCCCCTCCAGGCCCCTCCTCTCAGCACTGTCACCTTGAGTTGGGACTTCATGCCACAGCAAGAAGGAAGCAGCAGGTGTGGAGCCTCCTGCCACAGATGTCCTAGCACCCAGGCCAGGCTGACCACCATTCCCCCTTTGCTCCGCAGCCCCCAGTCTGAGCCCAGAGCTCCAAGCCAGACCCTCAGGCTTCCTGACCGAGCGCAATGCTGAGAGGGTACCCGGCATGCCAGCTCCACTCAGGTAGACCTCCTGGATCTATACGTGGGAGTCCTGAGGTCCTGGGACTTAAACTATGCTGCTTGGGTATGGGGCCACCCCCACCCACTCTCAGCAGTGACAAGAGTCTACACCTGAGGCTCCCTATCCCCACAGATTCCACAGTGGCCCCCCGCCCACCTGGCCGCAGGAGACGCGAGGGTGCACCTATAGCTTCCCAGGGCCTGTGCGGCTCCCGCAGATGGCTGGCCCTGCGGAGCAAACTGCAGAAGGCTCCCGCCGACTGTCCTGCTCAGGCCAGATCTACGGTGAGTGAACCTGGCTTCCCTGTGCGCATGCCAGGAAGCCTGCCTGATGCCCGCATGCCCTCCCTCCCTCCCTCTCCAAGATGCAGCAGCCAGACCCCTCCTCCACTCTTTCCCCGCCTCCAACCTCCCTGGTTTCCCCAGTCCAAGGACCAGCTCCCTGCAAGCAGGGAGGGGAGGAGCCTTACTGTCCCAGAGAGGCTGGGAGTCAGGATGTCACCCAGACACATGCCCACGGACCAGACACACACACACACACACATAGTGCACAGACCCCACATGCGGCCTTGTGCCTGAGGGATCACTCATGTCATGACGGGTGGCAGCCACAATTGTGTTATCTGGATAATTACCCACTCCTGCAGGGCCTGCAGGTTCCCATGTAGGATTCAGATGATGTGCTGCTGAGTCAACAGGCTTGGTCCAGGACACAGTGGCTTCTACAGTGATCAGGGCAGGCCTTTCTCCTGGTCTGTGCCTCCAGTCACATGCCCAGGGCAGACAGATGCAGTGAGCCGGATCATGGGAACCAGTCATCCCCCATTCACCCCGCACATCCTGGTCCCTCCTGCCTCCCAGTATCCAAATCCCACATCAACATGAGGAAGAGGTGAGGTATTCCAAAGGATGCCTGGGGCACCAGTGCTTGGAGAAGATTCCAGGGCAGCTAGGCCCTAAATTCACCCCACCTCTCTGTTCTGACAGGTGTGGGCCTCAAGGCAAACGCAGAGGTGGCGCCAAACCTCAGGGCTACAAGCGAGGACACCCTGCTCTCCGGCCCTTCAGGACCAACTTCTGGAATAGCTGGTTCCTCATCCCGAGATGGGCCCCACCAAGGTCAGAGCCTGTTCAGGTCACACCCTTAGCACCGTCTCTATGTGGCTCATCTGGTCCCACGTCTGGCCGCCCCTACTGTGGGACAGGAAGCAGCCCTTCGACTGAGTCCCCGGGTGAGGACAGGAGTGCTGGCTGGCATTACCTGTGAGTCATCTGGGCAGGGCCAGAGCTGCAGCAGCAAGGCCCACCCCCCATACCCTGGCCAAGATGGCCTCCTCTCTGCTTGAAGAGCGTGATCTTGGGTGGAACAGACACGGCCATGAGCTCACAGCCTGCTCTGCAAGGGAAGCCCAAGCTGACCTGCCCGCTCTGCAAGGCGCCTCGGGAGAGGTTTTGTTTTCTACACCCGTCCTTACCATGCCTAACCAAGAGGTGGGATGCCCTGTCCCTTTTTGGCAGCAGTAACAGTAATCTGTCACACCTCACATTTGTATGCATCTCTGTGATACATAAAGTACTCTATTTCACCCTGTACAGCTAGCTACTCAAGGTAGCAAGGAAGCAAAAGGACACACCAGGTCATGGGGCTCTGTGTGCCTATACAAATATGGCCCACACTGCCCAGAACCTCTGAATCTCTGGCCACATCCTGGAGACCAGGCCACAGCCCCCATTTAAAATCCTCCACCTACCCCAGGGTGCCCACAGCAGGGGTGCCAGTGGATTCAATGTCTGGATAGTGCCAGGCAGTGCACCCTGGGGAGCCCCTCGGAGGGCTGGAGACCACAACTGGGCCGTCCAAACCGCTAGAGGTTCCAGAAGCTGGTGATCACCCCAACTCAACCAGAGCAGCAAGGCGGCCAAGAAGTGAGCCTCAAGGAGAGTCGGGGGCCATGGGGCTGGACGCGGCCCCATCCCGCCCATCACTCGGGCCGGCGCTGCGTGCGCTGCCTCCGCCTCTGCATGGCATCACGCAGGGCCTCCAGCAGCCGCTCCTGGTTGTTGCAAATGTTGTACTGCGTCAGGTGGAGCAGCTTATCCACGTCCTCCAGGCTGTAGGTCACCTTCGAGTAGTGGTAGGGGGAGTCGGATTCAGACAGGTTCACTTCCCCAGCCGCCTGCTCCTCGGCTGTCCGTCGGACCCCTGTGGGGAGAGTGCAGCCCGGCCATGGGGGATGCCTGCTGGGGGTGGAGGATGGGTTTGGGGGTCACCTGGGGGGAGACACAGAGGAGGGAGGTTGTGGCTCACCGGGGGCAGAGTGGTCCCTGAAGGAGGCATTGACCAGAGGGAAGTGCAGCACGGCAGGGGTGTCAGGGCGGGCGGGGTCCGAGAAAAGGTGGCACTCTTGGGGCTGGCACTGCTCCTCGGGGCTGGGCGAGATGGGCGGGAATGGGATGCCCTGCTCCTGGCAGAACCGACCCAGAAGCTGCAGCTGCTGCAGGGTGGGCAGAAGTGGGCTCAGCAGGAGGGCCCCATGGGCTCCCAGTGTCCTCCACACTGGACTGATCAATAAGTGGAGGTCTGCTAAGACACCAAGTCAAACACTATTGGACCCAACAGGCCAGAGATCAGTGCTGTAAACCAGGCAGCCCTTCTGCAGCAGCTCCTTTGGGTTCAATGAAGCTGGGCTGCTAACACCCAGGTTCTGCCACTGGGAGGTAAAAATACTTCCTGGTACCCACATAGAAACTCTAAACAAAGAGTCTCAAAGATCCAGGACCCAACAGGGGTGCAGACACAGCAAAGGAGACCCAAATAGGAAATACATTTTGAAATCTCGCCAGCTTGCCCATCACTCCAACTTCCTGAGCAGAGTAAGTTCCCCTGGGGGAGAGTTCATAGAATTCACAGCCTTTCATTCATGTGGTGTTGCAGTCACAAAGGGAAGCTGGCCCAGAAACTGGAGTCAGGATGTCAGACCACCTGAGGTCAGGCTTAGGGTTGCCCCACCTCCCAACCCTGCCCACAGCCAGGGTTGCCCCACCTCCCAACCCTGCCCACAGCCCACCTGGAAGGCTCCATGGAGATTGTAATCTAGCGACAGGATGAGGTCCACATCCCGTGTGGGCGGCAGGAGGGGTGGGCAGCTGGTATTGACAAGGTACCCAACATCCAGCAAGCAAAGGTAGGGCTCTGCAGGTGTCAGCTCGTTGGGGAGGCCGTCCAGTTTGGTAGCTGGAAAGGTTGGGAGATCGGGTGGGGAACAGCTGTCACTGGTGCTGAGGGCACCAGCCCATCTAGCCTAATGTTGCTGCCAGGAGGAGGCTTGTCCCTCTGGCTCCTGCTCTCTGCTGCCAAAGCAGAGCCTCAACTCCTGAGGTCTCACAGACGGGCCCTGACCCCAGCATAAGGAGAGGAAGAGTGGCTCTCACTCCAAGTAACCCAGAGAGCTGAGCTCAGAGGGCGTGGGGCCAAGGGACTGGAGAGAGTGGATGTCTGATCAGGAACCCAAGGCTCAGATGGCCATGGGAAGATTTGGGAGAGCAGGGACCTTTCCAGGCAGAAAAGTGAGGATGCTGGAAATAGTCCTTGTGGAAGGAGAAGCCACGTAGGAAATTGTGGGTGGCCTGGGCAAGTGGACGCCGTGTCAGAAGGTCGGTGAAAACCTCCGCTATGCTGCCGGCCACCGTGGGAGGCTCTTCTATCTTCAGAAGGGGGACCTGCTCCTTGTCTGCAGTCAAAAAGGGCAAAGGGACCCTCAGACCTTTATTCCAGCCTCTGCGGACTCACAAAATTTGAGAGTCACCTCCATGCTCCCCACAAGCTGCCTCTCCCATCCTGGTGAAAGAACCTAGGCACCTACCCAGGCTGGCTCGAGCTTGTGCCCAGCGGTCCCAGAACTGGCTGGGCTCAGATGACCAGTACAGGCTGTCCTGGAGGTTGGCTGCGTACAGATTGCTCCAGATACCTGAGCAGGAGACCCAAGAGGAAGAGAGTACCCCACCTCACCACAACCTGACCCTTCCCACCACCCATCCAGGGCCAGGACACGACTGAGCTGAGACAGTCGACCCCACCATCTTGCCCAGGCCCATTCTCCTCAAGTCCCCAGCTTCTCCCAGACCCCCTCACCTTCCAGGAAACAGATACGGGACTCAGGAAGCTGTTTTGTCAGGCGCCCCATGAAGAACTCAGAGCCGAAGAGCTCGGAGGGGATGAAGGCGCCGTACTTGGGAAAGCCGACCTCGTAGGGGGAGAACTCACACCACTCTGTGAAGAACCACACACCCTTACGGTGGGGCCTGGAACCTGAGGACCCTCAGGCCCCACACACCCACCACGGGCCCCGCGTCAAGAAGCCTTGTGATCAGGAGGCTCAGCTCTGTTGCTGGCACCCCAAGCAAGGACCCATGGCCCCGCCTCCTTTCCAAAGCCTGAGTGTCTCTGGTGGGATGACAGGCTCTTGGCCCAGCAGAGCGTGTGTAACGCCCACCTTCACACACAGGCTGGGCTGCCTCTCACTCCGCCGACTATGAGAGCACAGGTCTCGGCTCCAGCACTACTCACCCCCAAATTCAAAGGTGGTCAGATTCTGTTCCTTGGTGTTGAGAGCACAGTAAATGGGCAGGGGGTTCTGGCCTCGACTCAGGGCCTCCCGCTGGTCTGAGAGCTTGTAGTCATGAGGCTAGGGGAAGGGAATGAGAACTTAACACCGTGGTCTCCTGGGGCCTCTCCTGCCCCTACTGCCCAGAGCTGCTCCCCATCTCCAGACCGTGCCCTGGCTTTGGCCACCCCACCCTGCCCTGCTCTGCCCTTGCCCACACCTCGTCATGTAGCAGCGCCTCGTTGATGAGGGCCCACAGATTGGTGAAGCAGGTCGGGTGGCCCAGGCGGGCACGCTCAGCCAGCTCCTGCTGGTACCGCAGTAGCTGCCTGGGGGCTAGCACACCCAGCTTGCTCTTGGTCACCTGGGTCTTCAGTGACTCGATGGGCCCTGCCAGGTCCTTCTGAGACCACTCTGGATCCTCGTAGAGGTTGGCCAAAGCCCTGGGAAAAAGCCAAAGCCGGAGGGATTGTCACCAGAACCCCACTGCATGCCTTGGGCTCTATTTTAGGGCAGCAGCCGGAAAGACACCTTCCACAGTCCCCTGGAGCACCTTTCCAACTGGGTCAGAGAGGCCTGTGGAGTTTAATAGAACCTTATCCCCTCCTGCCACAGCCCAGCTAGCCACCTGTAGGCTCCTGCACTCAAGCTCACCAGGTGGAGCCCGAGGCCCCTGTGATGTAGGAGACACAATCCAAGAGGCCAAGTGCCTTTAGGCCAGCCAGCTGTCCATACAGTGAGGTCATGGCCCGGATACCACCACCAGTGGCCATAACAGCAACCACTGGAATCTAGAAGAGAAGACAATGGGGCTCGAAGAGGCCCTAGGGAGAGGGAAGGTCAAGCCACAGGAAGAGGCGGTAGCAATCCAAGGGACCACTCAGCTCACCCACAGCTCAGCCTCATCAAGATCTAACAGGGGCTCCCGGGACCAGTTCTAGTCAGACCTGAAGAGGGTCTAGTTGGAAGCAGGCTTGCAAGGGTCAGGCCTGTCTGGTTTTAAGAACTCAGAAAAAATGGATAGGTTCCAGGCCTCATCTCCACACTTAACCCCTAAGGAGTCTGGTGATTACTTTCTTGAAGCCCCAGGGTCACCTCAAAAGTCTCCCACATAGCCACTCCGCTCCCTCTTTCAGGAAGAGGTCATCTCCCTAGGAGTGACCCCAGGCCAGCAGGGGGCCCTGAGGCTGTACATCTCACTGGTCAGTCACCCGAAGCCCAGCCTCAACACCTGGGCCAGGCTGAGGAACAAGAACGAGAAGGCAGGTTAGCCCAGTGGGGAAGCTCACAGGCTCCTGGTGGCTCAGGCCACGCTCTGCATTTGATGCAATCAAGCTCCTGACAACATCAAATGCAGGAGGCAGAGCAGGCTTGGCACCAGTGCTGGTCTGGTTAGGGCACAACCAGTGCCAGCATCTGGGCCCAAAGACACCGCCC
The DNA here is from genome assembly GCF_001704415.2 of Capra hircus. NCBI lineage: Eukaryota > Metazoa > Chordata > Mammalia > Artiodactyla > Bovidae > Capra > Capra hircus. The sequence goes on from NC_030817.1 coordinate 65,828,231, forward strand.
TAGTCCCACACAGTCCCCAGACCTCCTCTTCCCGCAGGTCTCCATCCAGCTGCAGGGCCTGCTGCAGGGCCTTGGCTACCACCTGCTTCCTCCTGCTCAGGAAGGCCTGCTCCTCAGCACAGGGCCCGCAGCCCAGCCGCACAGCCAGTTCCCTGGGTCTGGTGGGAAGGAAGGGACCATGAAGCAGCTCCTGGGATCATCAGAGAACGAAGCTGGGCCTGCCCTGAAAAGCTCACCACCATCCTTCTCACCTCTCTTCTCCTCAACCCTCGCCCCACCTCTGGTGTCCTGACTGAAGGCTGATGTGTGGGTTTGAGGGGAGAAGGCGACCCCAGACCCTGGTCGGGACATCCTTGGGGAAGCTGCACTGCAGAGTCACAGAGCAGGAAAGCGGCGGGACCCAACACCATCAATCTGCTTGGACCTCTCAGCCCCTCTCCCTCACCCACCCAGAAACGGCTCCAGAGCGGGCAGAAATGACGTTCCCTCCTCTTCCTGGTGGGAGCTGGCCTCTCATCCTGCAGCTGGCTAGTGTGGATGACTCTGCCCGTCTCCTGCAGCTCAGCTGAGGCCCGCCCACACAGCTGCCCCCCAAGGGGTATGACTGCCCTTCTCTGGGCTTCCTTGCCTGCTCTGCACCTCTAACCACTCTCCTGCCTTCCATCCGCGTTCCCAGCCAAACATTTCTCAAGTGCCTCCCAGGCACCAGGCACCAGGCTAGGTACTCACCCCTCTGGCTGAATCAGGAATGAGAGTAAAAAGTCAGTAAGAGCCTTCAACTGCCAAACCTCCCACACCGCACATGCCACAATGGGAGCAAACCCCTGAGCCTCTGAGAGAACTATCAGTGGCCCGTCCCACTAGGGGCTTCCCTGTGTCCTCTCCTCCAGGCTGAGTGCCCGGCACCTGTCCCCCGTGACGTTCCCCAGTGCCCAGGTGGCCTCTCACCCTTCTTCATTTTTCAGCTCCACTTTCATCAGGGGCTCCTGAAAACCATGAACACTCCAGTCATGAAGCTGGGCCACCTCACTCCCCTCACCCCAGCCCCATTCACATCCTCTGATGGCCCGATGCTCCCTTGGGCCCCAGCCATCTCCACAGGGGCCAGGCCTGAGGACCCCTCTCCCCTAGCCTGGCCCTCGTCCAGGGCGGGGGCCAAGGACAGGAGCTGCTACAGCAGGACAGGCCTTCAAGGGCTGCGCCCACAATGTGCACCTGGCTTTCCTCCTCCGGTGACCAGTACCTGGGACGTAGGGAAGACGAGTCGCACCACTTGGCCAGAGGGCAGAGCCCTCAGGGGCACCTTCAGCTGCTCTTGGGGGGCATCCTGCAGGGAGGATGAAGAGGACCTAAGACAGATTGCGATTGCCCTAGGAGGGAGCAAGCAGCAGCAGGAAGGGGAGAGGAGGCCGAGGTCACCCCACACCTCCCAGCGTGCCTGACTGCCGGGGGTGCCGGGAGAAGCTGGGGGTGAACACAGAGATGGCACCCAGGCCGAAGCGGGCACTACCTGCAGGTGAATACTCAGCTCCTGCTCCCAGCAGGCCGGCCAATGGAAGCGGAAGGAGCCGGCACCCACGAAGGCTTCCTGTGGACCCTCACAGGACCCAGGAACCACAAGCTGAACTCTGCCCTCCGACTCTGGAAGCAGGAACCAGAGCAGAGAGGCTAGGAGTGTGATTTCAGCCCACAGAGGCCCCTGTCTCACTTAAGGTGTCTGGAATGAGGGTGGGGGCATGCCCCTCCCCCTACTGAGATGGCAGTCTGGTCCAGAGCTAGGCTGGGAGATGGGCCCCCACTGCAGCCCTCTGAGGACTGAGGGGAAAAGACCCAGTGGGGATGCATCCCCTGCCCCCTGCTCCTGACCAAGAGTTGGGGGCGACGAGTACAAGGTCCCCTCAGAAAGGGGACAACAAAGGCTGAGAGCCGGGGGGCTAGCCCGGTGGGTCCCAGCAGGTCAGGGACTCACCCTGAAAGTCCCCTGCCTTCTCCAGTCGAACATGCAAGCAGGAGAGCTCCCGGGCCTGAGTGTAAAGAGAGCCCCTCAGACTCGAGCCCCTCCCCTGTAGAGACCCCACCCTTCCCAGGACTCCGGTTCTTGTTCCTTGACACCTTTTCACCTTGGCCCTGAGTGACAAAACATTTGCCTGGGGTGGGATCTTCTTGAACTGAAATCCCAGGGCCCTCCAACAGCTGCACCCAACCCCTGCAGTAGGCCTGAGCTTCAGGCCTGGGAGGAGGTCAAGCAAACGGTATGGTGGGATGGTGGGGGGGGTGTTCTAGACTCACCACTAGGATGCCATTGCTGAAGAGGTACTCAGCATCATCAGTCCTGGAAAGAGCCCCCAGTGACCCTCAGCAAGAATCCACATTCCCAGGTTCTCACCTCCCAAGGGACCTGGGCTTTCCTCCTCCACCCCAGACACCTCCCAGGGAAGGGGTGTCAGCTCTGGGCGTGCTGGGCTCTGTCCTTCCCAGAAGGAGTCACTCCCACCTGGGAACAGCCCCACAGCCCGACTCACAGATTTTGCAGCCGAAATTCAACTTCCAGGCGTTCCTCACCCCGGAGGGAGAAAGAAGCAAGTTAGAAACAGTGAGGGGAGAGAGAGAGAGACAGTGTGTGTGTGTGTGTCTGTAAATCCCCCAGACACCTGGGCTGCTACAGTCCCAGCTGTGAGGAGAGTTACTGTCCACCCTCCCTGGACTGCTCCAAGAACCCTGCCCTTGGCTTAGGGGCCAAGACAGGGGCAGGGATAAGACTGCCCAGTAGCTCCTGGCTGACAGAGCCTCTGGGACTCCTGGATCACTCACTGGAGAAGAGAGCCGTGTACCTGGTAACCCTCCGAAGCAGCCCCTCCCTGGGCCAAGGCCCTCCACGGCCCCGCACACAGCCTTACCTGAGGGCTCAGCGAGAAGCTCTTGCGCCGGGTCTCCCCAGCCCGCAAGGTCCCCACGTCAAACAGCACTGACAACACAGGGTCATCCGTGGTCAGAAGGTCCTGGTCAAAGACTCTAAGATGCACAATGTTCTGAAAGGGAAATAGAGTGAGGGGCCTGCAGGAAGAGGGGGTGAGGCAGGGAACAAGAGGCTGGGAGGCAACAGTGGGGGACAGTGAGCGGGGCCAGGGCTGACGCCCATCCACCTTGATCTGGCTATGGATTCGGAAGTGAAAGCTCTGATTCCAGACAGGGTTTCTGCAGTTCTTGACTGTGCGCGTCTGCAGCTGGTGGCTGGAGGCCGTGGGCAGCCACAGGGTCACGTAGCAGTCAGAGGAGGTCACTGTGGGGAGGAAGCAAGGGCGACAGCCAAGAGTCCCTCCCAGCCCAGCCGCCCAGAGCTTGCATCCTTCCATCACTGGCAGTCCCAGAACACCCAGAGAACGGGGCTTGTCAGGAGGCAGGGGCCTGACCTCGACATTCCATCCACTGCCTCCTCTCTGCACCCTCAAGGAGCCCACACACACCCAGCCTACTTGCGTCTCTCCCCACCGCCCTGGCTGGCTCTGAAGTTGCAAAACCACTGCCTCCCCAGGCCCAGCACTCACCAAGGTCCTTGGAGGGCAGGCCATGGGCCTGCAGGACACGAATAGTGAGTAAGCAGGTCCCAGGCACCTTTGCCTGCAGAGGATGGAGAGAGAAAAAGGCTTACGGCCAGTGGTGGGCCCAAAAGGGAGGCGGGGTGACACCTTGAGGCCTAATCTTGAACCAAAAGGACAAGCCCTGCCCAGCCCTGGGTCCATCCTCCCTCCACCAGAGTCCTGAGTCAAAAGGTGGCTACGGTATCTTCTGATGACGCCTGCCAACACTTACACAACACTCCACACCGGCTCCAGTCCAAGGGCTTGATGCAGCCTAACTTGATTTAATCACACAGCCATTCTGTGCGTGGGGATTACTTATTATGACCAAACCCACAAGGAAATAGAAGTGCTTGCCTGAGATCAGGGCCAGGACTAGACCAGGCTAGCTCGACTTGTGCTCTCAACCCCCACACTTCCCTTCAGTTCCCGGTTCAGTACCCTTACTCTTTCTACCCCACATCCCCGGCTCCCCTTTACTAAGCAGTCTCGAGTCTCATCTTGGGTAGCAGGGACCCCAGGGTGGCAGAGGAGGTGAGGAGGCTACGGAGGGAAGGAAAGAGGTATGGCGGGCCTCTGCCTGGCCTTGTTCCCCCTAATGGAGCCGTTCCCATACTCCCCATTCCTGGCCAGAAGTTCTGGAAATGGGCTCTCCACTGGTCTAAGTACAGCAGTGATCAGCTCACCCAAAGGCTGACTGGTCCTCCAGGTCCTCCAAGGTCAGGCTAAAGATGGTCCCCATGTGGCTCCATCCAGACCCACAACCCTGGATCTGGGGATTGGACACCCTGTGCTAATCCATTCTTCCTCTGGCCTTCAGCCCTGCCTCAGAAGGGCCCTGATGGAGTCCAGGGGCAGAGCTGGAGAAGCTCATCCATCACTGTCAACCCTGGGGCCCCCACACCTCCAAGCAACTGAGTCAGAAGCAATGCCAGAGCAGCTGCTGCCTCTGGGGCCCCAGGACGGTAGCTGGGAGCCTGAGTTCTCAGGGCTTGAATCCACCATGCCAGGGAGCTCTGCCTGGAGCCCATCTCTAGGGCAGGAAGAACACTGAATGATCCTTCATCCCAAGACCTCTTCCCTGGCTTCTGCTCCCCACCATGGTCCAAGGCCGGCAAACACCTGGAGAAGCCTACCACTCCCTAAAGAAACAGCGCTAACCAGGCTGCAGGAACCAGTGCCCTCTGGGTCTTACCAGAGCCATGAGGCAGAGTCCTCAGGAGGAAGGAGTAATGGCAGTGTCTGCAAGGCTGAGGACTGTCAGCTTTATCGCCCAGAGCCAGAGATGTCCCAGCGGGCCTCAAGCTCCTCCTGTTCCTCCCAGCCACCTCTGCCCCACCCAAGCCCCACGCCCACTCCTGAACCAGCCACCTGCCCAGGAAATGAGATACCTTAAACCTACACAGAGCCACTGGTGCCCTCCTGATGGGGGCTCAACACACCTGAACACCCATTCTCTCCAGCCAGCGCCATCTGGGCCTTGCCTCAGCCCTACCCTCCCTGCCTGGACCATGACGAGAGGCCCTGGAGAGCTGTCAGAGGCTGAGCAGGAGGCTGGAGGTGGGGTAGGGTGCAGGAGGGACTGCTAAGGTCTGGAAAGTGGGGAGCAAGCCCCAGGGCAGCGGCAGACCTGAGCCGTGTCCCCCGTCACAGGCCTTTTCCCACCCTCCTGGAGCCGGTGTGACAGAACCACCTGGTCTTGAAAGGAGTGCTGGTCGATCTGAGCGCCCCGGGCCCCAGCATAACCAGGCAGAGCTGTGGCTTGTTCTATGAAACAAGCCCTTCAAAGCTGCATGCCAGGGACTTCCCTGGTGGTCCAGCGGTTGAGACTCCATGCTTCCACTGCAGGGTCACACGGTCATTCCTGGTCACGGAACCAGGATCCTACATACTGGGCAGCCAAAACATAAAATGTTCTTGTTGTGAGAGAAACAACGGTGACCCCCAGGACCCCAGAGCCCACCAGCTGCCCTAGAGCTGGAGGAGAATAGGTCCAGAGTGAAGCTAGGAAGAGCTTTGCAGGCTCTGAGCCCATGAGCTCCATGCCACTGTTACAGCAAGGCTGGGGTCTGCATGAATGCCCCAGAGAGGCTGTGACGGCTGTGGTGGACAGAGGGGTCTCGTCCACAGGCCCCAGCCTAGACCCAGCCCTCACGGCAACTACCATCACTCCAAAATGTTCACCTGTACCTTCCAGCCCTCAGCAGACCATGGAAGGCAACGGCAAGAGACTCTCAGCACACTTGAGTCATCAATGCCTTTTATTGAACACTTCCTCTGTGCCAGGCTCACAGATAGCACTCCCAGCACCCCGTGAGGTAGAAACCATCATTATCTCCGTTTTACAGACAGGACACCACTGTTGTGAGGCAGTAAGTGGCACAAGGTCATGGGTCATGGCGCTGATGAGAGGTGAGGCAGCGCCCAAGTCCCCTCCTCTTCCAGAACAGGATGCTGCCTCACCTGGGTGCCAGCTTCCTGGGAGCTCACACCCAGACCTGCCCGGCACCTCCTGATCCTCCAGGCCGCCTCCCAAGCCTCTGGAGCTGACCCTAAGCCCGACCTGGCTGACAGCCAGCACCTCTGGCTCCAGGCTGCCTCTAGAGCTGACCAGCCTGGGAGAGGTGTGGCCTTTTCCACGGGTAGTTCTTGGTGATATTCACCAGGGCTCGGTCAGTTGAGGCCCGAGACCTTAGTGAGGGAGTCAAGCAGCTGGAAGTAACTGTACTTGAGGTCATATTCCATGTCGTACCAGAAATTCACTGTAGGGGAAACAGAAACCAGAGCACAAGGGTCCCCCTTCTGACTTAGATTCCCCACTTCCCCACCCACCCGCAGTGACCTGGGCCGCCCCTTACCAGCAATGCAGCCATGGGACTGTTGGACATGGTGGAACCACAGGGCCGGCAGGTAGAGAATCTCACCCGCCTGCACTGTGCAGCGAAGCGCCTGGGCCTGGCAGTAACTGGGGTACCGGGCCAGATCTGGAGCCAGAGGGTCCAGGGGGATCCACGGCACCTGGGGACACGGCAGACTCCAGGGAGCAGGCCAAAGCCCCCCGGCTCCAAACTCTGTCCCTGGAGGTAAATGCCCTGGGCCCTGCCCTGCTCAGCACTGGGAAGCCCAGAAGGAGGAATTCTTCAGCAAAGCGCCACCTCCCCATCTCTTCGGTGCCTGTTCCTCAGAGTCCAGGCTCCTTGCCTCCCCTCTCCCGGGGCCCAGGAACAAGGCAGACACCTTCTCCGTGGCCTCTTCATCCACCGTCTTGAATGAGCCCTCTTCGGTTAGCTGATAGGTTGCCTGTGTGTACAGTTCTGAAACCAGAGGGAGAAAGTCTGAGGATCCTCAAAAGGCCCGGGGTGTGACCCCCACTCCCTCGTGTTCCGAGTGCAGGGGCACGGGGGCCGGGGTGTCCCCCGCCCGCCTGGGGCTCCCCACTGCCCTCCCTCCACCACAGGGCTCCCCGGCCCCTCCCAGGCTGTATCCCCTACCATAGGGGATGAAGGGCCGGTCACTGGGTGGATGCAGCAGGAAGTGCTTCTCTCCCGAGACCACACAGTAGAGGTTCTCATAATGGTCCTTATGCACTGCCAACACAGAGGGCCCAGCAGACAGGGTTATGAGGAGCGGGCCACAGGAGGGCAGAGATGACTGCGCTCGGGGCCCTGCACCCCAAGAAAGCTTGTGATGTGGCAGAAGAGCACACGGAATCATAGCAGGCTCAAGAGGATGCCATGAAGGGAGCCTGGCAGGCCTTTGGGCATCTCCAATCTCTGCCTGCCAGGGACTAGACCCTCGCCAGGCCCTGGGCTCATCTTCACCAAGAGGGAAATTCACACAAACAGGCTTCTTGTGAGCCCACCCTGACTCAGCTGGCCTTCAGCGCTTTCTAGGGACCTAGAAGAGGCAGTGTCCCCCAGGTCCAATGCCGTGGGCATCTCCACCCACCTGGAGCTGTCAGGGAAGGCCCTCTGATGGATCTGAGCCCCAGAACCCCAGAAGAAATTTTAAAGATCAGGCAGTCCAATTTCCATCCAAGGTCAGCCTTCCACTCTGCACCTCACCTTCCTCCCCACAACCTCCTCCCCTGCTCTGCACTCCTGACGCCTACACGATGTCACTGCAGCTGCCTCTCCCAGCCAGAAGTTCACAGCATCAGGCATCTTCCCTGTGGGTCAGAGGACAGAGCGCGAGTTAGGAGAGGCCAGGCTGGGAGTCACCAGCGGTGATGTTGGGAAGGGGGCAGTGGGGTCCCAGGGGAAGAACAGGAAGAAGAGGCAGAGGTGGGCAAGCATGGCAAGGGACCTCTGTCCCCTGGGGCAGGTGGAAGAGCAGCAATCTTCAGTGGTTCATCAAAATGAAGTCAAGGCCTAGGGATCTGTGGGGCCGAGAATGTGGTCTGCCATCACCAAGGGGAGAGAAACAGGAAGGAGGCTGCTCCCACCCTCCCGTCTCCTCCCCACTGCGGCCCTGCCTCCACTCACCCAGCGCCTCAGAGGCCCAGGGCACATGGGGCTCCACATCAGGCAGCAGCTGGGGCAGCTCGGTGGGCAGGTTGGAGCACTGCTTCTGCACGTAGAGAACCCCAGGGTGCTGGGCTCGGCCCTCCAGCACGTCCAGCACATGGCTCAGGGGCAGGCGGCGCTCAGCAGGCATCACAAAGCGGTCCCCCCGCACGGCATCCGCGTAGCCATCTGGGGTCACTGCCACACTCACCTCTGTGGAGCCCACAGTGGCTCTGGAGGAAGGAACATTCAGCTCAGCCCTGGAGGCCCCAAAGCACCGCCCACACCCTGCCCAGGGCAGCCCCCACCTGAGATACGGGAGGGACCACTTCCGGAGGGCTGGCCAGTGCTGCAGGGCGTTTCGGATGATGCAGGGCCTGTTGGGGCAGACCCAGTCCCGGTAGAAGTGGAGGGGACTGGGGGGCTCGTCCAGGTGGGGAACAGCAAGAGGCACGCTGAGCTCTGAGAGAGAGAGAGTTGGGGGAGGGGCTGACACCAACAGTACCCAGTGGCTACCCCACTGCCCGCGTAAGAGATGCCCACTCCAGCAGGCTTCTGTGTCACCGAGCAAGGCCTAACAGTGACCAAGGGACCCTGGACAGCCAGGAATAGAAGAATGAGGAGGGAAGTTTAAGGAAGAAAGTGTGAAACACCCATAAACACACCAGGATGTCCACAAGGCCCAACCCAAATGCTCCACGGGGCCATGTCCGGCCCTGCCCAGGGGACCCCTGGCCTTCCCACCCTGGAGTAGCCAACTTCCTGGCACCCATTAGGAAAGGCAGCCATGGAGGGCAGCACTGGAGCTCCAAAGTGAGTAGAGCTGAGGCTCCAAGGCCAGTGCTGCTATGAGTGGGCCAAGGATCTCTGGGAAGCACTCAAAATGTGCTCTGTCCTTGCCGTGGCATCATGGAGGTATTAAGGGATGACCTGAGCACCATCTCAAGAAGCTTACAACCTAACTGGGGAGACAAGCTGCTGCATGAAACCATCGGAGGAAAAGTAAGGGCTGAACTGTCTGCTCTGTCTTACCGAACAGCATCACCAACCTCAGACACCCAAGACTGCCGTGTGCCTGTGGGCAGACTGCGGCGCGCCACCTGCGCGGGGATCAGTAACGGCCCTCCGTCACTCTTAACAAAAACCTCTTCTGACTCTTCCATCTCCCTCACTCCGGGCATCCTATTGATCATCTCTACCTGCCATTGATTCTACTACCTATGTGTCTCAAGCCACATCACATACCCCTTTCCTCTGCTGGCATCCACAAAGTTAGCTCATTTGGGTCCTCAAAGGTCACTTTGATGAGGCTTTCCTCCCTGGCCACTATTTTCAAAATTGTAACCTGCCCTCAATATCCTTATGCCCCTGTTTTGTTTTGTTTTTTTTTCTATCATCTATCACCACCTTACACACTATATATTTTACTTATCCCAATTATTTATCAGTTTTTCTTGCTAGAATGTTTGCTCCATGAGGACATGGATGCTTGTCTTATTCACTGATGTATCCCCAGTACCTGGAATAGTACCTGGCTCACAGTAGGTGCTCAGTAAATATCTGCTTAATGGTTGAATGTAAGTCTCCAACATCTTCCGGCTGGATGATTGCTGCAGTGAACTAACTGGTTTCGTGGGCTGAATTCCACTCCTTCTCAAAAAAATCCTTCATCCAGGCCCCTGTCATCTTCCTAAAATACAATCTCGTCACACCCTAGTAAAAAGTCCTTTGATGGCTAACCACTGCTCCTGACGAAACACAGTCGGCCTTGGCACATATTCAAAGTGCTCTGTGATGAGCCCCAACCTACTCTTCCAGTCTGGCTTCCTTCCGTCTGGGCCCTGCCCCTCAGCACACACTCTACTCAGGGGGTGCCCAACTTTGTTTTTGCTGCTCACACAGGAATGCCTTCCTCCTGGCTTTTACACAGAGTGTGAGGCTTCGCTGTTATTTTCATCCCTGCGGTCTAGCCTGAATGTTCGTCCCCAGTGGGCGGTTACGACACGCTCTCCCAATAGCCACTGCACTCATTTTCACCTCTGGGCTCATGGTCGCTCTCACGACCGCCTCTCCACACCGGTCATCTGGGCCTTGCAAACAGCTGGAAAGTGAAATGGCGTTAGATCAAAAATAGAAACTGAGTGGGAAGACTCTGGGGGACCCAGGAAAACCTGAAAGGGAAGTGTGCTTACTCCACTGGCTCAAAAAGCAAGATGGAACATGCCAGGCAGATACGGGAAAAGAGGGAGGAATCTGGCAATGGTCTCCCCAGTCATGCCAGCCCATCCAAGCAGTCACCTTGTGGGGCTCAATAAATCTCCCTATTCTGTTCTGAAGTATGGCTGATTTACATAACCACTGTGTTATTTATTTTTCAGCCATGCCATGTGGCACGAGGGATTCTATTTCCCAGCCAGGGACTGAACTCATGCCCGCTGCACTGGGAGCCAGAGTCTTATTAACCACTGGACCACCAGCGAAGTCCCAATAAATCTCCCTATTATTCTCACTAGAACTCTTATATTATGTGGAAACTGCTTTTTTTTTAACCCTTTGTATTTCCTGCAATTATTTCAGTTTTACTTTTCACCATTTAGAGTTCCTTTAAAGAATGGCCACTATTCCCTCCTGAGGCTTCAAAGGGAGAATTTCATAAAGGACCCAAACAATTCCTTTGGTCTGACAATTCTTCTGCTAGGAACTTAACCAACAAAAACATACATGTGCACAAAGACTCTGCTCCAGCCACACCGGCCTCCTTCACTGATCCTTGGACACATCTGGCACACTCCCACCTTACAGCATCTGACCCGCATGCCTTTGCCTAGAATTCTCTTCTCTCAGAGGTCTGCTCGCGCACCCGGTCCCCTCCTTCTTCAAACCAGTGCTCAAATGTCACCTTGTCAAAGACCCACCCTGACCTTCTCATTTCAAAGTGTAACCTGGCCCACTGCCACATCGAGTCTCCTCACTGTGCTTTACTTTTTTACCCCAAGCTACTTATCTTCTAGCCCATTTTTTCCCTACTTTATGATTTATTCATCTAGTGTGCCTACAGGTAACTGTCTCCTCACCTAAAATGTAAGCTCTGAGGGCAGAGATCTGTTTTAGTGATGTATCCTAAACATACTGAACAGAGTCTGGCACATTGCAGTGCTTACTAAATATTTGTTAAATACTCAAAGTATTGAATGCTGTATTAAAAACAATAGGTTGAAAATAACCTAAATGCCTACCAATAGGGGGTTAATTAAGCAAATTACAGCATTAGTACACAGATGTGGAAAAGACTAAGAAGACTTAGATGGACCTAGAAGATTTAGGGAACCAGAAGAGTGTGCTTAACAAGGTACCATTTGTATAAAAAGGGAGATATCCAGTCATAGGTGTGTGTGTGGATATTAATAAGAGTACTGCTGGAAGGAAGCAACCTAGAATGGGAATGAAGGACATTTACTTTACATAAGTCTGCTGGTTTTTAAACAACGTGCCCATGTTACTATTCAGTGATAAGACATTGCTTAAAAATATAAAGAGAAAAGGGAGAGAATGAGAGGGAAAAAATAAAAACCAAGCAGGGGATCTCTAGTACAGCCGCCTCCAATCATCCTGAAATTCTGCAGCGCTCCTGGCTTGGAGGCGTCTAATCCTGAAGGAAGCGATCCAGAGGAAGAAACTTTAAAGACTTCAAAACAGAGAAGGGTGGAAAAGACAACAGAGAGCCCCAGTTACTCGGTGCGGGCTGACGGTGGGAAACAGAACAAGCGCCAGAATCAAGACTAGGCCGGGCCTTGGGAATAGGTGAAGAGTCACCCCAGGGAGCCACGAAGGTGTGGGAACACGGGAGGAGGGGAGAGGAGGACCCACCCAGGGGGCTAAGGGGTCGGGGTTGCGGAAGATTGATTACAGGGGCCATCCATGTGCACGAGGTTCCAAGCTCCTTGCAGACAAGAAACAGGGTGCACCCTGGTATCAGCGGCCCAGGAAGGACCAGGGCGCACCCGGCTCTGGAACCCGGTTCCCGGCAAGCCCAAGGCCACTCCCGCGTCTTGAGGTTGCTTGGCAGTCAACAAGCCAGCCCACTCACCCCTTGCCGCAGCCGGGAATTCTCGTAACTCCCTCCGCACAGCGTCCAAAGCCGCCTCCGCCATGACGCCGCCGCTGCCGCCGCCGCCGCCCCGAGGCCCCGCCCCTCCCTCCTCAAGACTCCGCCCCGGCCCTAAGGCCCCGCCCTCCCCTGCGGCCTCACGCCTGAGTTCGGGCTGCGTCCCCGAGGCCGCCTCGTCGTCACCCCCGCCCCGTGGCTGCAGTCGCAGCCGCCAACTGCCCCACCCCCACGCCACCACAGATTCTGTTGCCCGCCCCACTCGCTGACAACCCAGAGTTAGCAAATGATTGTGTTTATTAACGAGTTCATACATCAATACAAACGGACATGTTAAAAAACAGCCTCTGCCCTGTGAGACCTGGGGATGTGGGGGAAGCGCCATGGCCTGGGCAAAGTATAAAAGTTATAAATAAGGGGCTTTCAAAACTGGGTCAGGGCAGATCTGAAAGGGGGCGGCAGTTGCCGGTGGCTTCAGACATGCAGAAGGGGACGGGCGCCGACCACAACATCTTCCCACGCTGGGCGGGGGTGGGGGTTGGTAATCAAAAGGGTGGCCACCTTCCCACAAACCTCAGCAGGAGTGTCGCTCCGTCCTCGTGAGGGATAGACTGGCTGAGGGTGGCCAGGAACCCAGCCCAGAGGGCCAGGCCTGAGCCCCACTTGCAGTAGACTGCAGCTGCTGTGCTGGTCAGGGGTACATGGGGAGCGGATTTCTGACTATAACGAGGGCAGCTGTGGCCTCTTGGGGTCCACACTCAGCTCTGAGAGTTCCTCGGCCAGGATTTCTTGGCAGCTTGGCCATGCAGGTGGTGGTAGTAGAGAAGAGTGAGGGTGAAATAGGGGTCAGGTGACTAATGCAAGCAGAGCTGGGCACCCTTGAGAATCCAACTTCAAGCCTCCACCCACAACACCAGCAGAGCCCACAGGGACACAGCTTTCCAGGCTGGAGCTGTAGCAGAGCTGCCCTGACTTACCTGAGGCAGAGGAAGCAGCAGGGCCTAGAGACACATTCTTCACCCCAACTCTTCCACAGCTGCTTCTGTACTTGGTCCTACTCTACTTGCCCATTGTACCCTGGCTCCTTCCCCTCACCCCTAACACTACCCTCCTAACTCTGTCCCCTCACCTCTACCACTTACCTGGCCCGCCTACCACATTTCGTGTCTCTTGGCCCCTGCTGCAGCCCCATGGGCCTCCCTCTCTCCAGCCTCCAACACACCTGGTGCCCAGCACTCCCCTTGAGGAGGCTCCTTCTACCCAAAACAGATACTCTGGGCCATTACACATCAGCTAGACTGTGAAAACCAAGAATCCAGAATCCAGGCTTAGTGTGTTCATCCCTCTTCATATTCTTGGTAAGAGCCAGAGTGACGAAGCCAGGGGCAGGATGTGAAAGGAAAGCAGACACACATCAGCCAGCACAGTGTGTGTGTGTATGTGTGTGTGTGTGTGTGTGATGTGAAAGGAAAGCAGGCACACGTCAGCCAGCACAGTGTGTGTGTGTGTGTGGTGTGTGTGTGGTGTGTGCGTGTGGGATCTGAAAGGAAAGCAGGCACACAGCAGCCAGCACAGTGTGTGTGTGTGTGTGCCTTTGTGTAGGTTTCTTCTGTGGCCAAGGTCCTTAGAAGGTGGGCCGGCGCCCTGTAAACTACGAGGGAAGTTCCAACACAGGCTTCTGACTGAGCATCACTCAGGCTGAAGGGAGAAGGTGGCCTCAGCTTCAGCAGCCTGTTGGGGACCAGGGCTGAAGAACAGGGAAGGCCAAAGGGCTGAGGAAAGGAGGCCAGGGCTTGATGTTTGCCCAGCAGAGGGCTTTACTGTCCTGCAGCAACATCCCACAGCTGGCTCCACAAGTTCTGGCCAGGAGAGAAAGGGGGCACAGGAAGAGACAATGCTAGGGCCCCCCTGGAGGGGGGAATGGGAGTGGAATGTGGGGGCTCAGGCCTTGACACCAACTCAAGCTTCCTGATGGCTGGGAGGGCTCCAGAGGGCCAGAGGGCTCTGCCTTTCTGAACTGCCAGCAAGTGGGAAAAACAGACAACCCCCACTCTGGCAATCAGGGGAGTAAGCTGGTGTGGGAGGGGGCATGGAGGTAGAGGTGAAGTTCCGCTGTTGGCCAGAGGGCAAGGACACCAGATCACCTCTCACCTCTACCCTCCTGGATACCCTGTGTGTGCTCCACCCCAGGGAGCTGATCCCTGCAGTAATTTCAAATGGCTTCTAAGAAGGGAGGGCAGGCCTTTCCGGACTTGCCCCAGGTGGGGCAGGCTGCCCTCTGACTCCTCACAGCACCAAGATGACAAAGACCAAGATCTGCCCCTGCGTGAGCCACCAGATGGCTGTAGAGGCAGGAGTTCCAAGAGAGTGAGGCAACAGTCAGGGAAATAAATTAATAAATACAGGGGTCCCGTGAGGAACAGCTGCAAAAGCCATGGCCCCACTGAGCATGGATCCCTGCTCTCCACTCCAAGCATCCTTGCAGGTTTTGGTGAGTGGAGGAGAGATGCAGTTTGGAATGGGGGGAGCATTCACTGGGGACAGGCTTCTGGAACTCAGAGTCTGCGTTCCATGCGCCGCTCCACAGCTCGAAGCAGCAGCTCTGAGTATTGCTCCAGCAGGGCCTGTGTCTGCTCGGCCCCCACAGCCCCAGGGCTCCCGCCCGGGCTGGCCATCACTGCCCCGGCCAGGGCCTCCAGCTCCTGCCGCACTGAAGAGAAGGTGTTTCTGAGGAGCTGGGTGATGCGACTTTGTTCCACCGAGGGTGTCTTACAGCTGGCCACCTGCAACAGGACCCCTGAAGTGAGTTGGAGGAACAGTGGAGGGGATTGTCAACGGATGCAGAAAGGGGAGGGGCCCCGACCGGGTCTAGCCTGCTCCCAAGAAGGGACTGCATGCCCTGCTGGGTGTGGCCAGGAGTTCCGCATGCCAAGATCAGCAAGTATGATCAGAGGCTAGGGGATAGAGGCAGACCCTGGGGATAACCATCAGATGTGGCACCATCTACATCTTGTTAGCAATTCCTCTTTCAAATCTCAGCCCCTGTGGGACTGTCCCCTATGTTCAGAGTGGCCAAATCATTTCTGAATATGAAAAGGGATACTATTAATAATTATACCTGGACAACAGGCATAAGCTGGATGGTCCTAAGCAAACTAGAACATGAGAGCTCTCTACACCGTCCCCTCCTGTCTGAGGATGTCTCCTCCAGCTGTTAGCCAGAAATGACTGATACGTACTCAAGTTCAAAAGGCCTGGCCTGGTTCCTAACCCCCTCGCCTCCTCAGAGTTCATAACTGATCCCCCCACTCGCCAGTGGAAGAGCCTTAGCACTGTGTGCTAGACACTCAACCAGCACCCCTGACGTGCTCTGTCTTCCTGCTGGGCAGATGGGGAGAGGGGGAGGGGGGTGCCCAACACATACCAAGTGGTAGAGCTGCACGGCCTGGCGCACACTGCCCTGGAGCTCAGCCACAAGCTGCTCGCACTGCTCCAGGCTCACTGCTGGCTCTGGAAGGGACAGACACAGCTCAGCCAGGCCCAGAAGAGTTGTCCTTTCCAGACTGCCCACCCAGGGGCCACTCAGAGCAAGAGAGGCCTACCCCAACCCAACCCCCAACCCTGTCCAGCACCACAGGCCCTGAGTCCCTTCCTCTGGCCTCCTTCCTTCTCGACACTCTCCCAATACCACACAGGAAACACGGTCCAGAGGAGAGGGCCAGCTCCAGCCCCAGGGGCTAGAGGGCAATGAAGGGGAAGTGGGTCATAGAGAGCCCATAAAGGTTAGCCAGAGTGTCTCACCATCAGGGGTGTGACTTACAGACCGAAACAGGAGCAGACAGGACGAGAAACACCAGAGGCTGGACCCACAGAAATGAGATGGAGCCAGAGAGCGGCCGACAAGACGGGAGAGAGAGGATGGGGCGGGAGATGAGAGCTGGGGAGCGGTGCACACCTGAGTCCCGGCTCAGGGTTGCCCCTGGCCTGGCACATTCCACAGGGCTGGGAGTCTTCTCAAGGGGTGGGGGCTGCAAGTTCACAGGGCCTCGGAGGAGGCTGCTGGCCGGCAGTTGCTGGGCACGGGGGCTGTTGGGCCCAGGCTGAGCCTGGCACTCTGTCCTAGGCTTGGGAGTGGCACCCGCCCCTGAACAGGCCCGCCTCTCAGCTGTACTGTGAGCCTTTCCTAGCCCCGCTAGGCAGCTGAGCTGTTCTGCCTCACCAGGGGCCTGGCCCTTGGTAGCAGGTGAGAAGGTGGCCAAGGTGGGACGATCAGGCAGTGGCTTTGGGATATCCAGGACCAAGTGAGCCCGGCTGGGCAGGGCCAGCTTGTTGAGTGGTGAGATGCGGACGGGGGCAGGAGCTTGATGTTCAGCAGCCAGACCCAGGTTTTCCCCAACAGAGATGCTGCGGGCAATCTTGGCCATGGAACTGGTGGTGGGGCTCTGGTACGAGTGGGGCCGAGACAGACGGCGATTAGCTGTGGGCAAGGAGTGCAGGCACCCCTGGGCTTCCACCTCCTGTGAGAGCAACAGGCCTGGTGGAGGGACCTCATCTGTAGAGGAGACAGAGACGCACACGGGTCAGGGGGTGAGGAAGACGTCCCAGGTGCTAAGGCTCAGCTCCCTAGGAGCTGCTGCACCCTTACACACCCACTAACGGACACTGACTTGCAAGCCCAGTGACACATCAGGGCTCCATGAGGCCACCTTCCTCGAGCATGCCCATGTGCTCCAAACACCCCACCCCTGAAGCTGAGCCCCCTGGGTGCCTCACCCTGTGGTACCAGACTCTGCACCGACTGGGCTTTCTGGAGTCCACCTGTGGGGCCGGCTGCAGCCACTCTCTTGGGGGACCAGCCATTGTCCGGGCTAAGACGGCGTCGCGGCAACAGCACAGGGTTTCCAGGGGAAGGCTCAGCCTCTGGGGGTGCTCCTGGAGGACTGGCACCACTGCCTCTTGGCTGCTCACCAGAAACCTGCAGCCCCTGGGCCAGTCTCGACGTCACTGCCAGGCTTGAGGAAGATGGGGATGGTTCCCTAGGGAGGAAATGTGGAAGAAGGCCCAGAGAAGGCTCAGAGCTGCTCCCTGAACAAGACAGCGCACTGAGGGGCGCTGATAGAGAAGAGCGGGCACCAAATCAGCCAGGACAAAGCTGGAGGGCGCAGTGCTGCTGGGCAAGGAAGACTGAGCCTTGGAGAGGAGAGGGCTCAGGCTGCCCCGGGGCAGGATAGGCCCTACTGGGAGCACTGCAAGGTCAGGAAAGCTTGGGCTGTGTGGGAGAGTACCTGAGTGAGGGGCTCTGCACTTGCAACAGGAATCGTGAAGAGATGCTCCGAGACTCTGTCCGCTCTGGTACCCGGACTGGGCCCCCTGCCAGGGTGACAGAAACCACAACTTGAAGCCAGCTCTGGCTCCAGACTCTCCCTCCCCTAGAAGGCCACCGTGGGCATGGCCTGCCTTTGGACCCTCCCTCTCTGCTGGGCAAGGAGGAAAGAAGGGAGGATTGCAATGACCAATCTGACCACACCTGGAGCAGCCCCGTTGGCCAGAGTCTCAAAGTGCTGTTTCAGAAACTGCTCCTGGTCTGGGGTATGGGGGCTGCCCTCCTGCACCTCATAGGGGCCAGTGCCCCCCTCATCTTCCTCTTCTTCCTCATCACCCTCGGCTGGCTCTTCAAGGTCTGAGGAAATGCCATCCACACTCAGGGGCTCCGTGCTCTCAGAGTCTGGATGTGGAGGAGGGGGAGAGAAGCATCACGCTGCACCCATCTGTCGCCGGAGCCTCCACTCCCACTGTGCTCCTGGCCCTCCCTGGGGATGCAGCCTCACCTTCATTGGGGTGCTCAGGGCTGGAAAGGCGGCTGCTGCTGAAGTCCACAGAGCACGCACTATCAGGGCTATGCTTCTCTGAGCCCCTGCCATCTGCATACACTCTTCCCAGGGTCCCTCGGCTTGGTGCCTGCACCTGGAACTCACTGCCAGAGAGGCCAACAGGGGAAGGAAGAGGCGGTGAGCAGTGGTGAGCAGCAGCGCCATGGACTCCTGCCTTCCTCCTGCCCCATGAGCAGGACTGGAGATGAGGCAGGCGTGCAGTGGTGGGCAAGCCGATTGCCTGGAGCCAGCCCCCCACCCAAGTACAGCACACTGGGAAGGAAAAGACGTAAGAGTGGGGTATGCATGGCCCCAGAAGTCTGTGGGACCCTTGCCTGGTATCCAGGGTGGGGCTGTCACCCGGCTCCGGGTAGACAATACCATCTTCTATGGGTGCAGGCTCCAGATCTTGGGCAAAGACCCCTTCCTCTTGGGACAACAATCTGATGATGTGGGGGCAGGAACAGGGTTGGGAAGCCTGAGGCCGGGGGAGCTTTTCATTCTGGAAACACACAGAGTGGCATCACTGGGGTTGCTGATGTGAGCAAGGGTCTTGAAGAGGAGGTGCAGGGGAGCAAGGATTCGGTGGACACCAACTCTGGGGGAAACTCCGACTCTGAGAACAGACACCAAAGAGCCAGGCTGGGTTCCAACCAGTGTTCTTGAGCCTCTGGAAGAACCACATTAGCACTCTGGGCTGCCAACCTCCAGCCACTACTTCATATCATGAGCCCTCCAGGGAACCCCACCCAGGACAAAGGTGACCCCTTGCTTTTCCACCCAAGGGGAAAAGTGAGACACAGCCTCACCAGCCCCCCTGACTCTGCAGGTCAGGTTACCCATGCCCTATGGGGGCAGAGGACCCACCGCGGGATGAGTGCTCAGGCACTGCTGTCGGCCCAAGGCTGGCTGAGCCAGCCTGGAGATCTCGAGGCTGCTGGGAGAAAGCGGGCTCACCTTGCTCACGCTTGACGTCGCAGGGGCCTGGGAACTGTGCTTCCCAGGACCTGAAGGGGTCATGGCCAGAGAGTCCTGGTGAGGACCCCGAGGACCTGGGGCCAGTGTCTCCAGCTGCCTCAGGTCCAGCATAGAGCGAACACTCAGCTCCACGCCGGGCTGAGCCCAGCGCCCTCTTCTTCTGGGTCCTTGGTTGGTGGCAGGGGCTGGATCCAGGAACTCCTCCGTCTCCTGTGCCTGGCGGGGGTGGGAGAGGAGTAACAGTAAGCCACACGATAGTGTCAGCAGACACTCATGCGCCACCTAGTGTGTGCCGGGCACTTTACATGTATGAGCTCATGTAATTCTCACAACCACCTTGGGAGGCAGGTACTGAAGGGAAAGTGAAGCATACAGGGCTTCGGGAACTGGTCCAAGTTCCACAGGCAATCTGCCTGCAGGTACCAGCTCAGGCAGCCTGGCTCCAGAGTTCATGCTCTCAGCTTCACTCCGCGTGCTGTCCTAGAGGACCTTCCAATCTCAGTCTTCACCGGTGTCATGGACACCTCCGACCTGGCAGTCTCTAAAAGGCCCCCGCTCCGAGGACAGCCCCGGGTCCATACACAGCACCAAGGACAAACCAAGAGTCCAGGCTTGAGGCCCAGGGCCTGGTCAGAAGGCGCCAGACCCCACACCACCTTCATCCCATGAAGCTGCTGCTGACAGTGAAAGGCGCTGATGCTTAAAATCCTTACATGGAACAACGGAGGGCTGAGCTGCCTCTGAAAGCCTCTCTCCTCCTCCTGGTCACCCGGAAGTCACCATTCAGTTACTGGTCCTCTTAAGGCCTTTGCCCCCTAACTATTCTGGAAGTTCTGAGCTTATCTCCTAACCTTCTTTAGTACTAAAGTTTCTCCAGATTTCATTCTTTGGCCCTTTGACTTTCTTGAAATTTCCTTCTAACTGTTCAGCTCTGACCCTTTTCTACTCCCCACCTCCACTGGTTCTTTGCTCACATTTGCTCCCAGGGCCCCAGGTGGCTGAACAAGTGGAGTGCTGCCCCTAGAGTGGCTGACCCTCATAGGCCATCTCCCCTGGCCTCACCTGGGCTTCACCCCTCACCTGGAACCACCCCCGGGGCTTCCTTGAACACAGGGGGCGGGCACCTGGGCAGATCCGATGCCCAGATGCCTCGCCAGGTGTAGAGAGCCCTGCTTCCACCATCCTGCACCCCTTGAAACCTTGGAAGAACATTTTAACAATGGTGACTCACCCGACTCATCTCCCAGTGGGACAGGCTCCGGGGCAGGGCTGGGCTGGGCACTGAGGCTGGACAGAGACAGGCAGTCAGAGAGCATGTCTCCCGCCCACTCACTCTGAAGCGCCAGCCCCTACCAGCCCACACCCTTCAAAGCCTCAACCCCCTGCTCTCACCCCTCAGTCCCCCTGAGGATGCATCCAGTCCCCACCCAGCTGGTGCCTGTCTGGCCCACCGCAGGCTCGCACAGACCTGGCTCTTTCGTGGCACCCCTGGCAAGGACGGGCAGCGCTGGGAGCTCCTCCTCCTCCGTGCCCTCGTCTTCTCCCTCCTTGTCGCTGTCTGAGGAGAGAGCTGGTCCAGGAGACAGCATCGAGGGGGCCTCGTGCCTGCATCCAAGACAAGCAAGGTGACGGGGAGAGGAGACTCGGTGGGTGGAGAGGTCAGCGGGGTGGCTCTTCAAGTAAGGAACAGGTATGGGGAGACACAGAGCTGCTGAATGGCAGGTCCATGGCGAGGAGGAGGAGCAGCCTGGAGGCCCACCCACCGGCATCCACACCCACACTCTGATCTCACCGGTTGGGTCCAGCGGCCCTCTGGGGAGAGGACGATCCTTGCTGCTTGCCCCCACGCTGGCGCTGGCGCAGCTCGGCCAGACGCTGCCTCATGCTGATGGTCATCTCTGAGCTCAGGCGCCACACAAATATGCAGCTGGGGTGGAGCCACAGAGCGGGGTGAGGGGCGGGGGGACTGCGGGGGGCAGCACCTCCCTGGGCTGGCAAGGAGACCAGAGCCACCCTCCAGTGCCGGGCCCGTCCAGCCCTACTTCCCAAGACATCACTGATGGGGACAGAGGGGACTGACACAGGAAGAATCACAGGGAAGCTGGCTTCTGCTCACCTGTCCCCTGATACAGAGATGAGATGTTTGCAGTCATTACTAAACTTCATGCCAGTGACAATCTCTGTGAAGAAGAAATATGGTCGATGAGCCCCCAGCCCAAAGTCCCAGCCAGATGTCTTCTCAACAGTGGAGGTCGGGGGTTGGCTGGAGGGGAGGGACAGACAGCTCTGCTGGGACCCAGAAAAGGCTAGGGAGAAACACGAAGGTTCCAGGAGAAGAGAAGCAGGGCTACACTCACCTGAGTGGCCAAACATGGTAGCCACGCACTCGCCTGAGGAAAAGTCAAAAATGGAGAGGTTCTTGTCGGAGCAGCTGGTAGCGATATAGATCCCTGAGGGGTCCGTCTGCACCTGAGGAGTGGACACACAGCTGGATGGGGCCAGAAAGCCCCGGGCCCTCTCCACCCAGCACCCTCTGTGGCCCCATTCTCTGGCCCGGCATCCATCCCACTGAGCCCTCACCTTAATCAGAGTGCCGTCCTCACCCTGCGACCCTTTAAACAGCTTCTTCTGCTTCCCACTGCTGATGTTAAAGATCCTGTGAAGACACACATTCATCACATGAGCGGGAACTCATGGTCGCTTGGTGGGCAGCACAGCCAGCGTTCACCCCCAGCTCTGTTCCCTCTGGAAGCCACTCCCCAACATCAAGGGCCACCACCTCTTAGGTGAGGAAAAGTCCTCATTCTGTGGGCTCAAGGGGCACAAAGTCCTGGACAAGAAGACAGACACCCGTGAGCTGACCCCCTCGGGCCTGAGAAAGGGATGCCCACCGAATATTCCGGTCCTGGCAGCCGATGGCTGTGTACTTCCAGCTGGGCTCCACGTCCATGTCGTAGAGGGTCGTCTTCCGCACCACGTGGTGTGTCCGCGTAAACTGCACTCCATCTCCAGACTGCAGCGGTGGAAAGCCCACGCCCAGATGCCTCACCAGGCCCCAGGAGCCTTGCTTTTGCTTCCCCTCACCTCTTGTGACCTCAGGGAGGGGAATGGTAGTGACCCCACCCCTCTTCCCCAAACCCACTGCCCCATTCAGGGACGCCTGGTCACCTCACCTTTTGCGCAGTGCGGAAGTAGATGCTCTTGTCTGCTCCACAGCTGATCATGCGGACTTGCCCATCGCTGGCTGTAGAGGAAGGGGGCTGAGCTGTTCCCACTGCTCTCACCACGACGGGTCCAGTCTGCCCTCTGCCTCCCTCAACACTTTCCCTCTGTGAGCTACTCAACACAGCTGGGACCACCCACTAAATCAGGATGAAGTGAAAAGTGAAAGTGTTATTCCTTCAGTCCTGTCTACTCTTTGTGACTCCGTGGACTGCAGCCCACCAGGCGCCTCTGTCCATAGGATTCTTTAGGCAAGAATACTGGAGTAGGTTGCCATTCCCTTCTCCAGGGGATCTTTCTGACCCAGGGATGAAACCTGGGTCCCTGCATTGCAAGCAGATTCTTTACCGTTTGAGTCCCAGAGAAGATCTAAATCAGGATGCTTCTCTTCAAACCCAGGCCCTCCTTTCTACCCATCCTCATCAAGCCTGGTTGATAAGTATCCCCCATACTAAGAGTCTATATTTCATCTGTTTTCCCATCTAGCCCCAAGCCAGCCAGCTGGCGGGGAGTCCTACACTCCCTGCGACTGGCACACCCTTCTCATGGAGGCAGAACGCAGGGGGCAGCGGGTGTCAGTGGTAGGTGGCAGAATGTACCCCAATTGCCCTGCCACTACCTGCAAACTTCACAGCAGTGATGGAGGATGAATGCTCGTCCAGTGTCTGCTGTAGGCTGTACTCCCGTCCAGCATCCAACACGTGGATCAGCCGGTCCCGGCTCGCTGACGCTAGGAGCTTCAGACCTGTGGGTTGGAAGAACTTCATCAGCCCATGTGTGCCTAGAGCAGGCCCCTATCTGGGCCCAGCTAACAAGAACTGAGCCCCATATTCCTAAGCCAAGGCAACCATGGAGAAGAGGCAGAGCTGCCCTCCTCTAAATTTGCAAAGACACCAAATGATTCAAAGGATTTTCAGTCCCACATCCAACAGCCGGGATTGATGTAAGCAGCACTAGCGGGACTAGAGGAGCCCTAAGCCTCTGGCATGGGTACCAGACATCCTCTTCACCTGTGTCCGGCTTAGAGTACTCCAGGCACAGGATTTCCGAGTCATGGGCCTCCACCTTCAGCATCTCATTCAGGGACTGCAGTTCGTGCACCCTGCAGAGATAAGGAGAGGCGGGAGGAGGTCACTGCCGGGCTGCAGGAAGACAGACTCACTCTGCTTTCTCTGTTACATCCTCTCTCCTGACCTTTTTTAAAATTTATTTTTGAACTTTCAGGTTAGAGAAAAGTTGAAATAAGTACAGAGAGCTTCCATATTCCCCTTACTCAGCTTTCCCTAATGTGATCGTCTTACGTAACAACAGTCCACTTACCAGAACAAGGAAGCTTACATCAGTACAATACCAGGACCTAAAGGCTCTACTTGAATTCCACCAGTTTTCCGACAATGTCCTCTTTCTGGATCTAGGATCCTATCCAGAGTCCAACTGTACTGAGTTATTTCTCCTGCGTGTCCTGTCTGTAACAGTTCTTCAGTCTTTGCTTCCCTTTCGTAATCCTGACACTTGGGAAGAGTACTGATTAGTGCAGGTGCTCGGTCACATGTACCTCAATTTGAGTTAGTCTGATGTTTTCTCATGATGGGACTGAGTTTCTGCAATTTTGGCAAGAATACCACAGAAAAACTGCTATGTCCTTCTGCAGAGCATTGTATTATGGGGTTTATGATGTTGATATGAGAATGTAAGCCTGATTACTTGATTAGAACGGTTTCTGCTGGGTTTCTTGACTATAATTATCTTTCCCTTGTATATGAATATCTTTTTCCCAAACTTTTTGAGCCAAGATTTTCAAAAGCTCTGTCCTTGGGGACCTAACTCCCCCCAACCCACACCACCAGAGGCAGGTGGTACCCATGCCAGAGCTGGCTTTACCTGAGTGTGCCCACACGGTCCCCTGAAGCGAGATGCTGTCCATTGGGGCTGATACACACAGAACGAATGCCCACGCGGGGATCCATCAGGGACCCATCAGCTTTGTCTCCCCCGGGCAGCTCAGTGTCCAGCAGGGCCTGAGTGTTCCCATCCACATAGATGATCTTAATGAGGTCCTGGAGGAGCAGGTCAGGAGAAGTGGGTAAGACAGGTCTAATCAGTACAGGGGAGAGGAGAGGAATGCTGGACAAGACAAAGCCCTGACTTGCAGGGGAAGGCCACATAAGAACTCGGAGATCAAGTCTGGGGACCCAGTTCCTGAGAAGGCAAGGGAACACAGGCGCTCACATTGCTGAGGATGTTCCGGTGCAGCGTGGAGCCATGCACCCCGGAGCTCTCTGTGTTCCACAGGCGGATAGTGTTGTCGGAGGAACAGGTGATAAAGGAACTGGGGGGTAGGCAGGCCTGGTTACTGTCCTTCACTTCGGGGTAGACCTGAAGGGGCAGAGGGTACAAAGTCGGAGCTCCAGGTAGGCAGCAGTTGCCTGCCAGCCCACGGAGACAGAAGGGAACGAGACTAAGGAGCTGTTGTTGGCCAAGGCTTAGCCCAGAGTCTGTCACGTGGTAAGCAAACTGCAACTATTAGATATTCTTCAGATCGCTGAGGGAAAGCACATTCACCAAAGACAAGGTACTCTGCTATGCTTACTATGAAATACTCCACTCACAGTTTTTCACTTAATTCTTAAAACAATTAGATGAATTAGGTACATCATTTTACCACTGAGAAAACAAAACTCAGTAACTTGTTCAAGATCATCCAGCCCAGGACAAGGCAGAGCTAAGGATGGA
Organism: Capra hircus; assembly: GCF_001704415.2. Taxonomy (NCBI): domain Eukaryota; kingdom Metazoa; phylum Chordata; class Mammalia; order Artiodactyla; family Bovidae; genus Capra; species Capra hircus. The sequence continues at coordinate 65,853,222 of NC_030817.1, forward strand.
CAGGGGCCCATTGGAAGAAGCCTGAGACGTTTAAGTACTAAAATTCAGGATCGGTCCCCAGGACCCATCTGGGGGTACGTGGATACACAGGGCTGCTGCTGAAGAAAGGAGGAGGGAGCAGGAACACAGTGTTCTATTTGGGGATCCTCACTCTCCATCCCCACAATGTGTCCGAGCCAGGCCACCTACCTCCACACTCCAGACGCAGGAGGAATGATACAGAGCCGAATACACCTTGCCCACTTTCTTGGGGTCCCTCACATCCCAAACATAAATGCTGTGGTCGTTGTACACACAAGACAGCCACTGATTAGTAGGATCGAAGGTCAAGGCGATGGTGTCTGGATATCTGGCATTGGCCGCTCCAGAGAAGAGGCGACTGTGGGGAAGAAGACAGTGCAAAGCGGTGAGTGAGGAGCTATGGAAATGAGGGAATGAAAACAGAAGCCAAGCCACAGAGGAAGGAGCAGAGCACGGGAGCCCTCTTCAGACCCACAGGTTTGGAAGCAGCTGCTTGAGAGGAAAGCGCTGCTCTGACGGCTCTCAGCTGGGAGCCGCCCCAGCCGCCGGACCAGTGTGCTCTCCTGACAAGCACGGACCAGGGCTCAGAACACCAACGGCAGACGAGGTGACTGTGGCCACGATGGAGTGAAACAAAAACAAGCCCCTCTGCAGTGGTTCCGAGACAGATAAAAACAAGATCACTGTCCCAGCCACAGAGAAGACCGATCATCACCCTTTCCCATCTTTCAGGACTGACTGCTATTCCTTTACCTATCAATTACAGCTTTAGCTCCACACCTTTCCTACTACCTTTCAGATAAAAGTTATTAAATGTCCAATAGTGGAATTGCCCCCCACTTCCTCACAGCATCCAACCAAAGCAAAACTTCAGTCCCTGGAACCAGTCCTAAAATCACTGAATGCAAACCCAAATCTGACACTGCTGCTGCTGCTGCTAAGTCGCTCAGTCCTGTCCGACTCTGTGCAACCCCAGAGACGGCAGCCCACCAGGCTCCCCTGTCCCTGGGATTCTCCAGGCAAGAACACTGGAGTGGGTTGCCATTTCCTTCTCCAATGCATGAAAGTGAAAAGTGAAAGTGAAGTCGCTCAGTTGTGTCCGACTCTTAGCAACCCCATGGACTGCAGCCTGCCAGGCTCCCCCATCCCTGGGATTTTCCAGGCAAGAGTACTGGAGTGGGTCGCCATTGCCTTCTCCGAATCTGACACTAAGCGACCCCTAACGCCTGCACACAGAGATACTCCATGGTCCCCCACAGTGTTCCATGTACCCTTAAAGCCAAATCTGTGTTTCTGCAGAGACGTTCATGTAATCTTTGGGGTGCTGATACCTTCACCTTGAAGCAGAGGCAAGGAAGGCTGGGTGCGGAGTCAAGCTCTGAAATGGAGGCAGGGGTCCCGCACAGCTCACCTGGCCTCCGTGACACTGGCGATGTCTGTCCCCAGGGCGTGGGGCCGGGGAAGGGTGCTGAGGAAGTGCAGGTTGGAGGGGTTGAAGAGGCGCACGGTGCCATCAGCGCAGCCACAGAAGATGTAGTCCTGGCTCACGGAGATGCAGTGGGCCACGGTGGTCTGCAGGCAGAGGGGCTTGGCTCAGCATGGGCCACCCCCTCAACCCCTCCTCAACAGTCACCTGCCTAGAGGAGACACCCACCAAGGCAGGAGCGAGGGGAAAGCAGCCCAGCTGCACAGGCCTGAGCCCCTCAGCTGTTACCTAGAGACACCCACCCTCCAGCAGCAGGTGGCCAGAGGGCCCACAGCCATGTGCCGACCAGGGATGGGAGCCCAGGAGCCTTGGAAGGCACCAGAGGTTTTGGCCAAGAGGACAAAACAGGAAAAGCCCAGCAAAGAGAAAGGAACAGCATGAGAAAGAGGGGAAGAGTCTAGCACCACTTACTGTGAAGCTGTCTGTGTTCTGAGAAGAGGAAAGCAGGGGAAAGAAAGACAGGAAGAGAGAGCAGAGAGGAGGCAGTTACACTCATCTGCGTGGGCTAGAACCCGGCCAAGCACGGGCTTCAAGCTTCCTCCTCCTGGGGGACCCTCCCGCCTGCAGACCCCGCCCCTGGGGCGGAGCCATGGGCACCAGCTCTGCCCTGGGCGGAGACCGGGCAGCCCCCAGCCAGCTGGATAAGGTACTTACTCTCAGCTCCACCCACTTGTCCAGAAGCCTCCGGTCACTGAACTCGCACAGCAGCCCTGAGGACGTGATGCAGAAGGTGCTGTCTGCCTTCTTCCCTCTGCCACAGGCCACGTCAGTGAACAGGTTGTTCCGCAACTCGCCAAGCAGCCCCGAGCGGCCCAGCAGGGGCACAGTGGCATTAACCTGTGGAGACACACTGCTGCTGCCCACCCATCCGCCCTTCAGCCGCCCCAGAGACTCGGCCTGGGGAGAGGGAGCCAAGAGACACAGCAAGCCCCCCCACCCCTGCCCTTTGAGACTATCCCTAGGCGCAGGCAGCACCTGATTCATCCAGAACTTCTGGGTGGCTGGTGAGCGAGCAGAGAGGGGGCCCAAGGGAGCAGTGTCTCCTGGGGTGGGTGAGCAGACCCTGGCCCTGGAGGCTATTTCCAGCCTCAGCACCTCACCTTTGAGGTCTTGCTGTCATCAAGGTACCAGAATTTGATATGCCGGTTACCGGCAGTGACAAAGTAGCTGCAATCTTCAGAGAAGGACACCGCGGTGACCCGACTGGACACCTTATTAGAGGCCACCACGATGTTTTTCTGGAGAGAAAGTCAATGGAAGAATCAAAGTTCTGCCTCTTGGAGTGAAGAATAAAGAGGCTCAGAAGATGGAGGAGGATAAGATAGGATTTGCACTTTAAAATGTTTCTCTCCAGGATTTGGACTTCCTTGGTGGCTCACGTGGTTAAGAATCTGCCTGCCATGCAGAAGACCCAGATTCAATCCCTGAGTCAGGAAGTTTCCCTGGAGAATGGAATGGCAACCCACTCCAGCATTCTTGCCTGGAGAATTCCATGGACAGAGGAGCCTGGCAGGCTACAGTCCATAGGGTCGCAAAAAGTCGGACACGACTGAGCAACTAACACTTTCTTTCACTTTCCAGGATTTACTGGTCAGAAAAAGAGGGGAGGAAGGAGAATCCTTTTCCAGAGGAGCTGAAGACATTCATTTCCTCCGGAGGTCCTCGGAGGCACAAAGCTAGCCTCTTTCTACCAACACACTTGGCTATACAGTTCCTCTTTTCTGCTTCAGGTCATTTTCTAGAATGTAACTGAGCAGCAGAGTGGAATGAAGGGACTCAGGTCAATAGCTTCCTGACTCCTCAACTGGCCCTTGGACCCCCCTGAGGGTGCCAGGCCAGCCCAGCCGGGGCCACTCACCTTCCAAGCCCAGACATTGACGATCATGTCATGCTGGTAGCCCACAGAGACGATGTACTTGGCGCTCGGGGAGAAGGCCACACAAGCCACACCATACTTGTGCTCCTGCAGCTCAGCCACCTGGCTGTGCTCTGCCACATCCCAAACGCGCACGGCAGGCATGTGCCCACTCTGCAGGGAGGCAGGAACAGGCAGTGAGGGCCAGAGGCACAGCCTCCCTAGCCTTTCAGGGTTGGGGCCCTACCTCTCCAGTGACTGGGCACAGTCTCTCTAAGGATCCCCTGGCCAAGGGCAGAGTGCTACACAGGCGAAGGTATAGAGGAAACATGATAAATATCTCAGGATTACAACCATTATCAGAAAATGCTCCCAGACTCAGTTCAGTATCTCCGGGTAAGGGTCTGCACCTCTGTATTTGTTCAAAGTTCCTAGAGTGATTCTGATAGGCAGTCAGGGTTGAGGACCACTACCACCCACGCCTATTTCTGCCCCTACTGCCTCCCTGTAAGAGACTGAGAGGGACAGGTGTCCCGCATGTGCCCAGCAGGGGGCCCCGTGGCATAAGGAATATCTTAAGGCAGAGGTTTTCACAGTGTGCTTCCTAACCCAGCAGAATCAGTGAGATCTGAGAACTTGTTAGAAATGCAAAATCTGGGGTCCCTTCCCAGGCCCACAGAACCAGAAACTCCAGGAGCAGATCCAGCAATGTGCGCTTTAACAAGCACTCAGTTGACTGTGATGCCCACTAAGGCTTCAAAAACCACTGTTTTAAGGTACAACCAAAACTGGGATTTGACACCGGTTCAGGAAGCCAGAGTGGCAGCAGCCCTAACCATGCCCAGGACTGAAGTTCTCTGCTGCGGCCAGGCCACCTGCCCTCTTCAGAGCTCTGCAGCCCCCTTCCTCACTCACCTCTCCAGTGACCAAGTACTTGCCATCAGGAGAGAAGGCAAGGGCAGTGATGGTTTTCCTGCAAGAAATGAGGTGGGCTCAAAGGAGCACTGGCAGCCCGGTCTAAGCCTGGCTCCTGCACAGTCCCCTCGAGAGCCAAGACCAGCAGACGACCAGCGGTACAGGTGGCACTTCCCTGGCTGGGCATCCCCAGCGCCACAGAGACCCCAGACTGCGCCTTCTCACAGCTCCCAGGAGATGCTCCCCGAGGGCCCAGACCCATTTACCTGGAGCTGTTGAGGATGTGGTGCTGTTTGTGTTTCCGGGGATTGAACAGCACGACCACACACCTGGGAAGATGAGGAAGGCAACCCAACTTCAGCACCAAACCACGGCGCCCCCAGGAGCTCCAGTCCCCCAGGCCAGGGAGCTGGGGCGACTGGCTCAGAGGGGCATCACTAGCCACAGAGGGCAACTGACTGCTTTCTCCTGGAAACTTGTTCTTCCTGCTTCCTTTCCCACCCACAAGGACCCACTTCCCAGCCTCATGAGGTGGAAGGGCTCCCTGCAAGATGGCTCACCACGTGCCCCAGCACCAGCGCCATCTTTGCCACAGGGCAGCAGGGACCCAGGCCCTCCCAGAGCCTCGCCAGCCTAGGAAGGGGGGCGGAAGGAGAGAACTCATGCGATTTGGGCAAAGCAGGCTGCAGATGCACACAGAGCCAGTGTGGCTTGGAGTCACATGTGTGTCAAGTATTTGTGCTCCAAGGAGTGAGGCCTCTCACATGTGTGTCCACGTGTATACTTGGCAAGAGCCAACCCCACCCCTGCCCCGGCACACCCCCCCCCCCCGCTATGCATCAGGTGATGCAGCGGGTGGGAGGCAGGGACCAGAACTGCCAGGAAGGTCGATAAGACTAGAGGGAGGGGCAGAGACAGCCTGGGAGGGCCTGGGAAGCCCACCCCTGAGGATGCCTGGCCCCAAGGAGCCTGAGAAGGACCCTCCAGACTGCCGGAAGACAATGGAAGAAGGCTGGGAGCACCCTCTCCAGCCAGAGGGCAAGGCTGGATGGGACTGGGCTCTGACTGACTTTCCAGGTAGCAGGAGTTGGGAGCAAGAAGCAGAAAGCCATAGCCAGCAATGTACTCCCTTAGGCTCTCGGCTGTCGGCAGGCTGGGCCTCACTGCCCTTCTGCTCATGGCTGCATCAGAACTGTGACTAGCTGCCGGAGCAGGTGTGGAGCCTGCTGCCCCAGGTGAGGGAAGGGGAGAGAAGGTTCAGACACAGCCTTGATTAGTGGGAGAGCACTGCAGCCCCCATACCTAAAACCCACCACTCGCTAGGAACTCGAAACCAAAGTGAGTACAAGTTGCTAGTGACGGCTCAGCATCTCAAGGTCAATAAACGACTTTAATATACAAATTCCACAGGTAATTTCTGGGGACACTGGGATCTCTGAAGGACACCTGCTATGCCCAGAACTGCCAGGCTGACTGACAGCCTTGGAATTCCTGAGTCACAACATCTTTTCCTCTAACTCCTGTCCCCAAATCCCTTCTCAATGCTCTTTCTTCTCCCTCCATCTCCTAATCTTTGCTTCTTTTTCCTCATTACTTTCTCCTCTCTTTATGCCAACTTTCAGTCTTCCACTTCCCTTCTAGAATACCATGTCAGGAGGGTTTTTTTAAAATTTAACCAAAATCATGGTTACATGCTTCTGTTAGGGGCAATCCAGGATGCAGGGGGTCTAATTCCTCCCAAACAGGCAAGATTCATAGAACCTTGGAGCCAGAAGGAAGGATGGAAGGAATTAAATGCACTGTGCTGGGTATCTTTAAAGATCATCTGGTCCAACTCTCCAAGTTTTGAAGTGAGGGAACTTGGCTCCGACAGAGAGCAGGTCTTGCAGTGTCCTGTGCTCTCCACATCAAACACGGTGTCTGTTTGATCTGACTGTGTCAGCCCTGCTGAGCATCCCTGGGGAGCTTCTAAGACGCAAGCCCTTAAATAAGGGCTGTGTGAAGGCTCTGGGTGGTGTGGCCCCTGCCCCTCGCCCTTTTGCTGGCTGTGGTCCTCCCACTCCAGGCCTCTGCTAGAGCCCCTGCCTAGTCTAGAGCATTCTCCCTCCTTTTCCCAACTGGTTAACACTTAACCTCCTTCACATCTCAGGTAAGATGGCCTCAGTACATGCTCTCACAACACAGTTGTACTAGTCTTTCGTGACGTTTATCACAACTGCAATTTAACATTTTTTTTTATATTTTAAAATGTATTTTATTGAAGTACAGTTGATTTACAATGTTGTGTTAATTTCTGCTGGACAGCACAGTGATTCAGTTTCATATATGTATACACATTCTTCTTCACATTCTCTCCCATTTCAGTTTATCTCAGGATGTCGAGTCCAGCTGCCTGCGTACAGTAGGGCACTGATTACAGACTCCTCTACCACTAGCCTGTGTCTTTCACGAGCGTGGGAACTGTGCCTGGGTTCGCTCGCTGCTCTCCTGTGTCTGTTAGGTTTAGTTGTTCAAAACCATTTACTGAATGGATGAATGCTCCCCTGGCTTGGTCAACTGGGGTATCCGTAGGCCAGACTCTCCTCCCTAGCATGCCCACCTGTCTCCTATGGGAGGAGACACCGAAGATCTCTGGATCCTCGGAGCAGGGAGGGGCAGTGCGGACAGAATAGGCTCTGGAGTCAGACACCAAGGTTGGAGTCCTTGTTCTGTTATGAAAAGCTTTGTGCCCCTGGGTAAGTCACAAACTACTTCATTATTTGTTTAAAAGGAGCCTCTAAGATCAAGCTGTCAGGACTTCTGTATAGGATCAAATAATTTTTTGGACACAAAGAGGGACCAAACAAATGGCAGATCTTACTATTCCTCCTCCTGGGGCACAGACAAGAAGCCAAAAGAGACTCCAGGCAGTGGGGAATGAGGTGCCCAGGGGCTGTGTGTCAGGTATCTCCCTCAGAAAACCGGGGGTGAGTCCTGTTAGGATCTGAGTAATGGTAAAAACTTTAAAGGAAGCTTTATTTATTTCTGGGAAGACAGCCAAGGGAAGAGAACTGGGTTAAGCTTGGGGAAAGAAAGTATCTACATCTTCATCCATTTAGGAGACGATAACCTTGGAAAGTAGCAAGGAAGGGACGTGGCCGGGGGGGATGCTGAGGGAGACACTCTCCCCAGGCTCTAGGACAGCAGCACAGAAAGAGAAGGGAGGGGAAACCAGCTGGCTAAGTTAGCAAGCACCATGCGAAGGCAGCAGTGAACTCTCAACACGATGGCTTTCCACCTCCTTCAGTAACTGGTCTGCTCTTCACACTGTGGGCCCAATAATAAGAGTTGCCATTCATCTAGCAGGTTCTGTGTAGCAGGCACTCTGCTAAGCACCTGAGAGATCTGGGCTTAGCTATCCTCACAACAAGTTTTGTGGCTGGTACAATTATCCCCACTTCAAGGTGGAGAAACGAGTCCAGAGGCCTTTTCAAGGCATTTCAGCAAAAGCAAAACAGAGTCAGGATTTTAGGAGCTGTGCTCTAAGGAAAGCAGAGTGGAGTAAGTGAGAGAAAGAAGAGAAAACTGCAATTGAAGAGGCGAGACAAGCACAGAAAGCACACCGACCTAATGCACAGGGTGCCAGGGCAGAAGCTTCTGAGCAGAGGGAGAGGAGACTGGGGCACTTGGAGGGAAAAGGGATTCTGGCTACAGAATTCTGGGAAATCATAACGGGCACAGAAAATTAGAGCAGTCGATAGTTCAAAGTTGATAGGTCTAAATATTTAGATTTAAATATTTTATTCAATGTATGAAAAAGTATACCCCCCACCCCCCACCCCAGGCCTGACACCATCAGCAAAGCCCAGCAAGTTTTCAGGAAAGCTGACATTTTCTAAGGCTAAGGAGGGCTCCACGGGCTTGTCCTCTCTGGTGACGGCTTCTAGTCTGAATGGTTCTGGGTTACCTAGCTTTCAGATCAGCTCCAGATATACCATGGCAGAGGGCTTCGGCCGAGAGCAGATCTGACTGGAATTAGATCAATACAGATTCTGACACATTCCACATTCAGAAAAAGCAGGTGATGCAGGTACCTTCAAACCCAAAGCAGCATGGTAACCTTTCAAGGGCAGTGCATTAGATGGTTTAACACACTCTCCAGTCACTGCACGTAAGCGTTGAGCCCTGCTGGACCGTGGCGTCTTTTGTTTCCTTCTTCCCCAGGTTTGACTCCACGGTGGTGGGAAGTGGGAGAGCAGCGTGTGTGCATAAACAGACAATGTGGACAGAGGATGACAAGCTATGAGGCAACCTTTCCCTTCTCTAACACCTCCCAGCCTCCCAGCATAGCCGGGAAAACTCTGAGTGGAATGGGAGAGTTAAGCCAAGGAGGGAAACACACACAGACTGGCCCTTAAGCTGAAATTTTTACTTCTAATTATTCAAATTTGGGAACCTTCCAACAAAGAGAAAGAGCAGGAAAGAGACCAGCCCACAGCCACAGCTCCACTTGTGAGGATGATAATGCAGATGGTGGAGGGAAGGCACGACTTGGCAAAGACCTCCAAGTTTCCCTGTGCCCACCTTGCTGAGGTCCTCCCAACAGAAGAGACCTCAAAAACACTGCTGTGAGAGCCTCCTCAGTCTTCTCTGACCTTTGAACAAGTTTCCCAGTCTGCTAGGACTGAGGTGGGCAGGGTGCCATTTGCACCAACCTTTGGCCTTTGGCCTCCACATCCCTTGACCCTGGCCAGCACAGCAGGCAGCCATCGGCACGTGCCCGAGCAGCAGTGCTGGCTGCTGTCCTCCATCTGACAGGGCTGGGCTAGCCCAACCGGCCGGGTCCTGTGGTTCAGAACCCCAGGGTGCAGGTGCAAGGAGACTGCTCCCTCTCAGGGAGGCAGCGAGGCCTCAGTCCCTCTGGGCCTCAGGCCAGGAGTCACGTGGTAGAGCACCCCATACCAGGTGCTGGGCCTGCTGCCCAGGGACTTCTCTGAACCAGGAAGGGTCAAGCCCTCGACTGGCCCCCTCCCCAGACAAGTCCAGGCCTGCTGCCGTCACCAAGAGCCCAGCATTCCCACAGGATCCGCCTCCTACGACTCTCCATCCTCCAGAACCCTGGGATGAGCAAGGAATGCAGAAGAGGCACACGCAAGGAGAATACAGAAGGTCTGAGCTGTGGCCCTGCACCTAAAATTTCCTCTTTAAGACCAAGTAAAATCAGAAGGTGACTCACAGAGGCACACCAAAGGTCCTCAAGCGTTGCTCACACATCACCCTGTGTGCCTTTTGAACACTATAACTCCACAACCCAACATTCCCTATTCCCTCTCACTGCCTATTGCTTATACTTTTTCCAAAGCACACATTAGCTTGTAATATTCCATATAGTTTTCTTTTGGGGAGGCAATAGGATCTATCTTCATCACTAGACTGCCAGCTGACAGTAATACCTGTTTTCTTTGTTTACTGTTAAATCCCAAAGGCCTAGAAAATTGACACTCCATAAATATTTGTGAATAAATCTTTAAGTCATTAGCTACCAGATCTCAAAGCCCTAACTCCCAAAGAACCTCCTCAGTAGCAGACGCCCGGGGCAGGTCCACAGTTCTCCCCAACCTTAGGCTTCTAGGACTCACTGATGCTGGAAGGCAGTGTGATGATGGAAAGAATAGGAAAACTGGGGTCAGGCAGACCTGTCTGCTAACATACTGTGTGATCTTGGGCAAAGTTCTTCACTTCTCTGAACCTCAGTTTCCTCATCTATAAGACAAGAATAATAATATCTATGTCTCAGGATTGTTGTGAGAACTGAAGAAAATATGCATAATAACCAGCAGGGCGCTCCTAGCCATCTTCTTGACAGGTTCCCTGGGGCACCAGTAACAAGGAAATGGCTATCCAGGGGTCAGCAGTGGCAACAGGAACTCCAACTACAGTCTCCCATCCAGGGCCTCCAGAGTACTAGTGCCTCATCAGGGTCCTCCTCCAGGTGTGGAATTACAAACTGTCCCTCCAGATTCACTCCCAAAGGGGAAATCTTATGGCTTTAATTATTCTAAGAGATGATGAGTCTAGGACATTACCTAGAGCATCCTTGATTGTAGTCCTCTTTAGATACCTGGCATCCTTCCAAATAAGTAGCCTTCCTAGGCCAGATCATGAGACCCACTGGCCTCTGTTTCTGAGATGCTCTATGAGACCCACCACCCATCCACTGAAACGAATGGGAAAAGAAAACTGGCGATAATAACCCAGTAAATAACATGGTACATGTCTCTCTGCCCAGGAGAATCTGAACATATTCCCTTCCAGGACAGGAAGCGGATCTCACAGGACTCATGAGTCAGGTCCAAAAGGCAGGATCAGAGCCCCTTCCTCTCACTCACCAGGGTCTAGCCACCGTGGCTGCTGTTTAGCTACTCAAACAAATGAATCAATGCGTGCTTTCTTGGGACCTTTGTAGTTGAGGTCTCCACCTGAAAGCGCAGATCTTCACACAGGGATTCCTCTTTGTCACCCAGACAACAGCTCAAAGGCCAGCTCCCACTGAGCCCTGACCAGCCCTACTCCCACCCCACTCCAGGGTATTCACTTACTCTCCTTTCCGTCACTCCTTCAAAACACTGACCACTCTCTGATATTATCGTGCTCATTTGTTTGTTTACATGCTTACTATCTGCTTACCACCCCTCCCCCCACCACTTTAAACCCAGAAGAAGCGGTGACACTGTTCCTCTTATCACCACTGTATACCCTGCAGCTGAAGAGTATACAGATTAGGTTTCCACCAAGTATCTGCCACACACGAGTGACTGCATGGATGAACAAGGTCTTCTGGGAAGATCTACAGGGCCCTGTTTCTGGAGTGAGATGTGCTGGGAAGCCAGAGGGGACGGGTGTCTACGGGTGGCCTCGCGCATGACTCACAGCCATCAGGGCACCGAGTCCAGGCGTCCTCTTTCCTTAGCTCCACCCAGTCTGTGCACCACGCCACACACTCCCTGGCGACCGCCGCGTACCCAGTGTTTACCACAGAGAGGAAGAAGGTAGCAGCGTGCTCCTTCAGCTCAGCTGCCCCTAGAACGCGGGCCAGAAGGAGATTCTGTGGCTTCACATGCAGTCCAAAGCCCGGGGGCTGGGTCTCTCAGCGTCGACTCCAACAGGCGTTGAGTAAATGGAGGGCCTCCCCAGGAGAGCAGGCTTTCCCCTCCTCCTCCCGACTTAAACCACCAAGGGGTCCTTTCCTGGCTGCCAGATAGGGCCCTCACTGTTCCAGGACACCTCCCACCCCAGGAGCAGGTCTGCGCAGAGGCTCTGCACTCAGGCATCAGGGGTCGAGAGAAACCCATTCTCCCAACTGACTGACTCCACAGCAGCAACAGGGGCTGGTGCTGGGCTCTAAAGGTCCTGAAACCCTCTACCAGGGCAGCTGGGAAAGGAGTCCCAGTCAGTTATGGGTTTTCAACTAAACTGAGGGCCTCAAAGCTATCCGTGGACCAGCTCAGCCTCCTGGAGCAAGGGGCTTAAAATGTGACAGGTGGGGGATGGGTTTCCTGTGGGGAGAACAGCTAAGGGAGGGCTCTGGAGAAGAGACACGAGAGCCACCAAAGCTGAAGGGCCCCTCCCCAGAGACTTCAGCCTACCTCTGCCTCGCACACATCTCTCTCCACCCCACCCTCCCTGAGCTGTTTCATTTCCTTTCAGAAAAACTTTGTTTTGGTTTGATATTTGCCTCTAGGCCTCTGGGAGAATTTTTGGAGCTTTGTTTCTCTTCTTGTTTCTAGGATACCTGAACGGCTCCTAGAGCAACAAGCGCAGTAGGAACTAGAGAGTGGGGGATGGGGGCGGGGCGAGGATCACCAGGGAAGAAGAGAAGGAAGACGGAGGTGGGGGGGAAGAGCCTGCTCTTCCAGGGCTCACACAGACGTTGGCGGCCCCCCAGATACCACTGAGGCACAAGGTGAGCTTTAGCACAGAGCAAAACCAAACACCCAGAAAAAAGCCATTTGCAAAGGGAGAACTCAGAGTTCTAGGAAGTCAAATGGTCAGGAAGTGGATCAGGGCACTGCCCAGGGCTGGCCCAAGCCAAACACACGCAGGAAACCCACTGGAGGTGACAGCAAGGAAGACTCCATACACCACCTGGAGGGATGACTCCCAGGCACACGCACCAGGCTGGGGCCTGCCCGTAAACTGAAGCACACACCCTTAAAGGCATCTGGGGTCACAGCAGGTGCGCAAGAGCGGGAGCAGGGCTCCACACTCCCCAGGGCAGGGGCACAGGGCTCAGCACAGCTGGTGCAGCCGCCCCAGCCTTCCCAGTCTGTCCCACATCCAGCCCCCGTACCACCTCCAACAAGAAGGAACCTGGCTTTCCCAGGCCGAGGCAGGCATGAGTGGAATTCCCCAGAGGCAGACTGCACAGGGTATCCAGCGACAGAGATCATTCATCACCTTGCTTCTGGAAACGGGAGGAGGCAAGCTCAGCCCCTGAAGGGTAAAGTCAGCTCAGCTCCCAGTCCCCCAGCACAGACGTCAAATGCCAAACGGCCACGCAGAAGAGACAGACCCCAGAACCCAGGGGCTGAAGGCTCCCTGGAATACACTGAGCTGCCCATAAATTGGGCTCTTCTCATTCAAAGAGTGGGTAAACAGCTTAGGGGAAAGGCAGCTTTAAAAAATAAATGGCAAGTCTGGTCTCCCTCCCTGCCTAGAGCCGTTTTAAAAGAGCTTTGCAGTCAGAGGACTTGGGTTGGAATCCCAATACAGACACATACTAGCTGTGTGACCTGGAGCAAAACGCTTTCTCTCTTTGAATCTTAGCTTCCCTCCTCTAAAATAGGCGATGAAAACAGTTGCAACCTCACAGGGTTGCTCAGAGTATTAAATAATTCCTGTGATGTGCTTAACAAAGTTCCTGACACAGAAAAAGTTCTTGATAAAGGTAGGGATGATAAAACTTAAAAAAAAAAAAGAGAAAGAAATCGTATAGCTGATATAAAAACTCCAGGTGTTGCTGTGGAAGTCATACTGGGCATCCTGGCATTCCCAAGTTGATGGAAGGAGGAGAGAAGAGGCCATCCTATTTTCATGTTCCAGCAGCAAGGATCAGAGGGCGACAGAGTAAACCAGCGGCAGGAGGGCCCCCGAGGCTCCACAAGAAACACTTCTGCAGAAGCTGCAAGCACCTACGGTTGGGGTTTTCTCATGAACAGGAGCAGAGGAGTGAAGAGGCAGCACAGAAAAGAACACCGGCCCTGGAACCTCACCTTTCTGCCAGGGCACTGACATCTCTCAACGTGCCAAGTGATCAGAGAAGCTTTATCCATAACAGCCAAAAAGTGGAAACAGCCTGAATGCTTATCAACAGATTACTGGAGAAAATGCGGTATATCTATCTATCTGTGTGTGTGTGTGTGTGTGTGTGTGTGCTAAGTCACTTCAGTCATGTCTGACTCTTTGGACCCTGTGCGTGCGTGCATACACTCACACACGCATGCACGCACGCACACAGGCACGCACATGTGCACACACTGGAATATTACTCAGGCATGAAAAAGAATAAAATCCATGAAGTCCATGTATGTTTGCAGCGACACAGATGGACCTATTCTCATACTAAGTGAAGTCAATCAGAGGATGACAAACATCCTATGATAGAACCTACATGTGGGATCTAAACAGACGGCACAAACGAACTTATTTGCAAAAGAGAAAGAGACTCTCAGGCTTCAAAGGCAAACTCACAGTTACCAAAGGGGAAAGGTGGGAGCTGGGGAGGGATAAACATATACATGCTACTATATGTAAAATAAATAATCATACTGTAGAGCACAGGGAACTCAGTACTATGTAATAACTTATATGTGAAAAGGATCTAAAAAAGGATATGTGTATATGTATAACTAAATCACTTTGCTGTACACTTGAAACTAACACATTATATATCAACTCTATTCCAATATAAAACAAAAATTTAAAAAATAATAAAACAAAATGACTAAAAGGTAGATATTAAAGACACTGAAAACAGTTGGGAGCTGTGTGTAATACAAAGTATAAATCTGTATGTGTGGGTGGGTGTAGGTGGCCAAAGAGCAGGATAGGATGGCAACAAAGACAACAATCAACACGGAGCCTTTATGTGGCCCCGCATCTCATTTATAAAAACGGCCAAAACATTAATCTGGATGTATTGCCCAGAAGGCACCAGAAAACCCTGCCTCCTCCGACTGATTTAGCATAGCTACAAGCTCCCATGCAGTAAGATCACTGCCAAGACACTCACCCAGCTGGGTAGGCAACTAAACCGGATCGGGGGTCACAGGCAAGTCCTCTGCCTCCAGACACTGTAATTCCAAGCACCTTCTCCAAGGTCACCTGTGAGAACAAGACAGAGAAGTATTATGTTATGGACAGAGGGGGTTGGGAAGGAGGTGTTCTCCCGTGCTGACTGCCTTCCTGGTGACCCTGTCTTCTGGAGAATGGGGCTTGTCCAGGTTCTGATTTGGCATCGGCTCCCTGATCACACGCGAAAAAAGGCCAGGGTACATCACCAGCTTTTAACAGTGCTCAAACTGCTGGATCCAAAGAAAAGAAAATGAAGTGGTTAAAACTCAGGTCATGGCCACAGAGGAACAAGTACTCCCCCAATCCAGGAAAACTCCATTTATAAGGTAAAGCCCTGGGTCCCCAGACTGGCCTCTTGGGTCTGTGAGACTCAGGGGATGTCACTGATCGTGCCTTGGCAGGCACGAAAGAAAGGCCACTCTCATCTCCCAGAGCCGGGAGAATGTTAGGTATCAATTAGGTGACTCATAATACCCCTGATCTATGCATTCCATCACACTCTTCCCCTCCATCAGATGGCAGCCAGTTCATACAGACTATAAGCCCAGGAGGCAGAGACATGGTTTAATGCTATGTTTTGCAAAGCACAGATGCTCAGAGCACTCTAATTATTATTATTAAGCCACAACTCTCACAGAGATGAAAGGGAAACATATGCAAAGTACTCAAGAGATTCTGAGAGAACACGGCCATAGGAGACACTCACCATCACTCTCAAAGTCACTGCTGCTACCTCACACTGTCTGCAGGCCCTGGGACACGTACTGGACTAACCTCAGATTAGTTCACTGAGCTTTCTCCTAGATGAGCCCATGTAAGGTTCAGGCTGCCACGTAACTCATCACTCCACCTCACCCCCTGCTACGGAATGCCTCGCCTGTCACTCCGGGCCAGTCTCCTCAGCACTTCCTGGGCCCCCTGCACTGGCCCTCCTCGGGGAGGCCCTCTTGTCCTCGTTGGTTCAGATGGCAGGGCTTCAGAATGCAGAATGGCCATGTAAACAGGCTAGAGTGTATTCTGTTAAGAGTCTCTGGGGCCTTAATAGGGCCTCATGAACCAGAAACACTTCAGAAGTATTCACATCCGAGGCAGGGGTCACGGGCTCCTAGTCCCTGTCAGTTTCTAGAGAGGGAAAGCCCATAGTCACTTTAGTATCTCTCCTCTTTCTTAAAGCTACCCACAGCAACCTGGCAAGAGCCAAACTCGCCAGCTACCCTGGGTCTTTCTGAGGCGCTAAACCTAGTGGGGGATAAACTAACTTTCGCTTGCTCTAGACATTCTTGATACTTTGCTCTAACAAGCCTCTTTACACACTTTTTCTCAGCTTAACAATCCTCCCCCACCCCTGGGCACCCAGGCAACCTTTCTGAAAGGTCTGAGCACTGCACACAGACTAGAGAACACCAACCAACCCTGGGGAAGCCTGGGGGATGCTCAGTTCATGGCACCGCCCCCCCATCCTGGCACTGCGCCTCTGGCTCTTCCTGAGGGAGGGGTGCTCAGGAACATTCCTGCTGCACCAACTGCCTACTGCAGAGAAAGAGGAGCCTGAGGCCAGCATTACCCACATAGATGAGAAAGGTCACCGAAGCAAGGGCTGAGCTAAAAACACCGCTCAACTCCTATTCTCTCCAGGCTAATCTGATTTCAGGCAAATCCTTTGGATTCATATTTGCATCAATCCCTCCCTTATGCTTCAGCTTTGGTCCCAAAGAATTAGACCAGTCTGTTGGTTCTCAGCTTGCCTTCCCTCTGACAGGAATTTGGGTAGGTGTTTTGTGGGTAGATGATCCAGTTCCACAGAGAATTATCTGGAACTTACTTGGAGTTTTCAGCAGCAATATAAAGCAAGAAGGAGATGTGTGTTACTCAGACCTGAAAGACCAGTGTTTATCAAATGATTTTGACCACAACCCATGTTAAGAGACTGTTTACAGCTTGATCCAGGGTAAACATACATGCATGTGTGAGCTTGTTCATAAAACTGAAAGTTTCACAGAACAATAGTTAACTCTTGTTGCATGTGATGTACTCCAATTTGTATTACGTTCCATTTCATTAAAAAGTAATTCTGGTCTTGGCCCACTCACCTGACTCCGTGGCCCATAAGTGGGCTGAAGTGGCAGTCTGGGGCCCTGCTCAGGGCCATCTCCCCCACTGGGCCTGGGGCTCAGCTGCGGCCCCTGCCACCTCTGTGCTCCTCTGTCACTTTCCTCCTAGGACTCTCGGCAGGAGGGCAGACACCCGGGCTAGGAAACCCCACGGGCAGGAGTTCACCCAGGCTCAAAACTTGGACGATTTTCAAAGGATTTATGAGTTTTGGCTTCTCCTGGCTTTCTGAGCAGCTATCCAGGGGGGAAAAAAAGGCAGTTTCCTTTGGCTCTGTGGAGGGGGAGGAGCAGGGGAAAAACATTCAGGGGCATCAGCTGGTTTTTATTTTATGTTCTAACTCAAACCAGCTTCCTGTTTGCAGGGAGGTTTGGGGTTGAGCTCCACTTTCAAAGGATCTGAGAGTCCAGAGCTCTTGCAGGGCCTCCAATGTCTAGGCTTATCCTGCGAGGCTCCTGGGCAATGGACCTCAGGAACTGACTCTCTCCTCTCATAACCCTCTCCATACCCCTTCCTAGGGCAGCTTCCATCTACCCTTGGAAATGGAGACAAGCCTGGACACCCCTTTGCAAACACACCCCAGGCTGAGAAGGCCCAAGTTCAAGCAGCAGGGTGCTACGGTGGCTCGCACTGGCTCAGGAGAGCGACTGTGAACCTCTGCCCCAGCTCCATACACAGTGAGAGCACACTGGAAGCCTGAAATCACCAAGACAGGGGCACTGACACCATGAAATCAGACAACGCTACAAGCTGGGGCCCCCTTTGCCCCTCAGAGAGTGTGTAAATGTTTACCAACACAACACTAAGCTCAAGCAACTTTCCTCTCTGCCCTGGACTATGGCTGTAACTCCCATGTGTTCTTTCTGCTTCGGGCCTTGCTTCCTACAGTTTTTTTCTCAACATGGCAGGCCACAGTGATTCTTTTAAGAAAGACGGGAGTTCGTGTCATTATGCTGCTCAAATGCCTCCAACTGTTCCCCATCCTTAAGTTTAAATCCAATGTCTTTACCCTGGTTTACAGAATCCTGAGTCACCTGGCCCCTGGCTACCTCTCTGGCCTCATTCCCTTCACTTCCCCCTCCTTTACTCCACTCCAACCATCCTGACTGCCTTAAGCGCCGCAAGGAGATTCTAGCTTCCGGTTCTCTGCGTATGCTATTTATTTCTTCCACTAAAATGCTCTTCCCTCAACTACTCACTCAGCTAATTCACTCAGGTCTTTGCTCAAAGGTCTCCTCAGAGAAGGCTTTCCAGACTGGCTTTACTGCTATTCCTCTATACCCAACCTACCCTGCTTCACTTTCCTTCATTGTACTTGAGAGTCAGGCAGTGACCCGACATGGGTTCTTTGTCCACTTACTTACTGTCTGTCTCCTCTACCATAATAGGGGCTCCTCAAGGGCATGGCCTAAGTTGCTACCCCTCACTGATGCATCCCTAGCACTTTGAACAGTGCCTGGCACAAAATGGGCACTTGATAAATATTTGATGAATAAGTAAATGCATGGCAGAGGCTCTGGCAACAGTGAAACAACAGAGATAGGAAGCACAAGAAAACTGGGGTTTTCAGGCCAGCAGAGTTGCTCTCCACAAAGTATCTGAAACTGGGTGTGTAGGAGTTCCCTGGTTGTCCAGCGGTGAGGAGTCGGTGCTTTCCCTGCCATGGCACAGGTTCCATCCCTGGTCGGAGAACTAAGATCCCTCAAGCTACATGGCTAAAAAATAATAGTAAAGAAAAACTAGCTGTGACAGGAAGACCATGTCTAGATGAGGACGAGTACAAAGGGAGGTTAATGGTACAGGTAACATTTTGTTTCTTAAGTTGATGGTGGGCACACAACTGTTCATTATTCCACGTGTATTCAGTGTATGTCTTAGAGACTGCACAGGAGAAGTTTAAAAGACAGAAAAGATATGGTCCAGGATGTGGTGTGGGGCTCAGCACCTTATGAGCAACATCCTTCTATAGTTTACGTCCCTGACTTCTCCTTATCCTCAAGCCGCTTCGTTGACACCCGCTGACCCAGCAATGTGAGGGGAAGGGCAACAGAGAACTGAAGAATCAGTTTTTACTGGATTTAGGTTTCTCACTTCAGTGCTTGTCAGGCTGTGTTGTATTTGCAATGCTCCCGACACACCGCTTTCTTCTGGTGGGAGTTTTCAAGGACTACTGCATACATCCCTTCTCCTGACTGCTAAGCCTGGCCGCAGGTGAGGAGACAGCCCCCTCAGCCTGGGTCCCTGAGTGACTGATGAACAGAGTGCCCGTGCTGACCCACAGTGAACACAAGCAGGAACAAGAAAGAAACTATCTGTTAAGTCAGGCAGATGGTGAGGAGATTTGTTACCACGGTATGACCTAGCCCAGCAATTTTCACACGTTTTGGTTGGTCTCTTACGTGTTTTGGTTTCCTTACACTCTTAGAAATTATCAAGGAGCCAAAGAGCTTTTGTTTATATAAGTTATAAATATCAATACTGGTTATATTAAAAATTACAATGGAAATACTGAAATTATTTAATTTGTTCAAAAGTAATAAAAAAAACCCATTACATGTTAACACTTTTATTAAAAGTAACTCTAGTTTCCAAAAAAAAAATCAAAAACATTTAGTGAGAAGAGTGGCACTGTTTAACATTTTTCCCGATCTCTCTAATGTCTGGCTCAATAGAAAACAACTTTCTCATATCTGCACCTGCATGCAATCTGCTATGATGTTATTTTAGGTGAAGATAAAGAAAATCTGGCCTTATTTGTATATGTAATTGGAAAGGAGGAGACCACAGAGATGCCCTTAAAGGGTTTTGGGGACCCCAGGGATTCTCTGACCACACCTTGGGAACCAATAACCAGCCCCTCCTGTATACTATAGCATTTCTTCATAAGGAAGCAAGCCTACCAGCATGAGAGTTCTGGCCTCAAGCATCATTTGAGGAAAATGAGGCAGGGATCAGGCCCTGTGAGAAAATAGCTGTCCTCAAAGTCAGGGATGGGGCCCCAACTTCTGACAGGAACTTCAGCTCCAAATCCTCATGGCCCAAATGTCAATGAAATACAGCTCCACAGATACACCAGTCCAGGTAATTGATTCTGGCCCATGCAGCTAGCACCCTGATACATACACAGTTCTAGGAACATCAAGGGCAAGTGAAAACTCAGAATTAAGAAGAGGGCACTCCCTCTGGACTCTGCAGTGCTCTCCTCCACATCTGAAACACAGCCTAGAAGCAGGGAGAATACTTAAGTTGTGACCCAGCCACTCCTTGGGCAGGTGGAGAGTGTTGAGATGGAGGAAAGCCTACACCAGCCAGAAAGAGGGTGTCATCTTTCCCCAGCAGCAAGGCTGCAGAAGGGCAGAATTACTACAGACACACTGCAAAGCAAGGCTTGAATGCCCACCCCTCCCAATGTGCACTAGGCAGGGCAGTATTGCATCCTTCTAAGAGAAAGAAGGAAAGCAGAATCATTCCTCACTGTAATGAGATAAAGGGATAA
The DNA here is from genome assembly GCF_001704415.2 of Capra hircus. Classification (NCBI taxonomy): domain Eukaryota; kingdom Metazoa; phylum Chordata; class Mammalia; order Artiodactyla; family Bovidae; genus Capra; species Capra hircus. The sequence continues at coordinate 65,873,436 of NC_030817.1, forward strand.
CTTCATAATTGCTTATTCCCAAGAGAGAAGGAAAGACTAAAGCCAACTGTTTAAGAGCTCTTCTGGCTCTCATTAGAGTAGATGGAAAAAACAGGTGGCTCAGAGGCAATAGACAGGACTACTCATTCATTCTCCATAGAACAGTATTTTCCAGAATGCAGACTGCAGCCTATTAATGGGATCTGAAATTGATTTAATAGGTAATGAATAGCTAGAACAAAAAACAGACCTCATGGCATGTAGTAATGGTAAGTACTGATCATGAAACTTTATTTCAGGGGTATGTGTGTGTGCACTGGGTCACAATGTAAAGCACATTTCTTAATATGAGTTGTTCTTTAAAACGTGAAAGTCACTGGGATGCCGTTAGAGTCCTAAAATGCAGAGTACAGACTCAACCCTCTATCCTCAAAATCCAATAGGGAAGATCAATGACATACTACAAAGCAATCCAGCATGTGATAGGGTCATAAGAAAGATATGAAGTGCTCCAAGAGGAGGAAGAGGGGTGGTTTCTGAACAGGATCAGGAAAGGGAAACAATGAGCTTTCCCGGAAGATTAGATGGAATGTGACCTGGGCCTTGCAGTGAGGATAGGATTTTGACAGATGGACATATAGAGAGAAGGAATTCTCAGTAGAAGAAGCTGCATGAATGAGTCTGGCAGAAGGAAACAGCAGCAACAGTGAAAGCAAGGACTTTCTGTAGGAGAGTTAGGTCAGAAAAGGTAGACTGCAACCAGATCAGGAAGGGCCCTGGTTACCAAACTAAGTCAGGTTTTTTGGAGGCTCTGGGAAGCCCCAGGAGGGTTTCAAACGAACCAGGGACATGATCAAAGCTATATACATCATTACCAAAGCACAGCTCAGGCGGGGAGCCCATATAGGAGACTATTACGATAGCTCGAGTGAAGAGTAGTAAGGATCTAGACCAGCATAGAGACAGTGAGAGTAGGAAAGAAATAATGACAAAGGAGAAAGTGACAAAGCAAACAGAACTGGCAAGACAAGGCACTGTACAACTCTGTAGAAAAAAGACAAAAGACTCAAATTTTGAACTTCAGAGACAGGGAACAAGGTGGTGCTATGAAAAGAAATGGTACCATGATCAGAGAAAGGGGGTCTGGACGAAGTGGGCGGAGGGGAACTGTTGGTGTCGGTTGTAGATGTGGCGAATCTAGGCGCTTCAGGAATATTTAGCAGGAACCACAAAACACTTGGGGTTTCCCTGGTGGCTCAGATGGTAAAGAATCTGCCCACAACGTGGGAAACCCAGGTTCGATCCCTGGATCAAGAAGATACCCTGGAGAAGGAAATGGCAAGCCACTTCAGTATTCTTGCCTGGGAAGTGCAATAGATAGAGAAGCCTGGTGGGCTATATAGTTCACGGAGTTGTAAAGAGTCAGACACAACTGAGCAAATAACACTACTACACTACTATAAAACATTCAATTTAGCTTAGCAACATACACATTGAATTGATGCTCGGGAGAGAGGTGAGGACTAGAAACAGCTATCTGAAAATTATTCACATGGAGGTGAAAACCAGCACTGAAATGCAATGAGATGGGAGGAGACAGAGGGGAGAGAGAGTGAGGCTGGTGGACAGAAATGTGGGGAGTAGCTGTTTTTAGAGTATGGGAACAATGAGATCCCGGCAGTTAGAAAAAGAGAACCAGGAAGCTAGTGAAAGGGAGAGTTACCAGAAGGAAGGGATAGTTAATATAAGTGCTAAAAAGAATTGAAAGAAGCAAGAAATGGACTCCAAAGCCATCTGCAAAACTGGCGGCACAGCACAGGGTCCCAAGCCGTCCCACCACCCCCACCCTGCCCCAAACACTTGATCTCAGGAACTCTGCATAAGGCCTTCTAAACTCTTCTGGTGTCTCTCTCTCTAGTCCCTAGATCTAATCAGCCTACATGCTAGAGAGAGGCACCAGCCAATGAAAGATTCAGTGTGTGGAGGCACTGCTAGGGAAGGGCTTCTATGGAGCCCACGGTGTATGTGATTCTCATCCGTCCTCGCGCTCTCGGTGTGTGGGACTACGATAGGGAGTCTGTGGTGCTCCCTGAAGAAAGCAGCTGCTCCCCCGAGAGAAAACTAAGAGGCCAGAGCTACAAAAGGCCAGGGTCATCTAGGACTCAGCTGACCTCAGAATGATAAAGAAACCCCCGCGACTGAGAGGATGCTGTTTTGCTTGCCATGTTTTGTTGCCATCAGTTTCTTTCTTCCCCCTTCGCCCTTTCTCTACTTCTCAATCCCACTCAATACAAGTTACAAATACCTAAGTTATAAGTCATTCCAGCCAAACTATGGGCTTGCTATTTCTATAAACAAGCATGTCACAGACCTGTCAGGGGCAGAGCCCTCTCCGCCTTTCCCTCCCTTCCTGCAGGTTAAGAATAACTACGCCTGTCTCTTGCCCACACACTACACTCTAATCTCACAAAGCAGATTCTCCACCAGATTCTGAGAATTGCCACTTATACAAAAGCCACAAAGACAGTTCAAGGCCAGGAGGCTTTGCGCAGAGACTTAGCCAGCTGGGCAAAGACCTAGTGACCAGCCCTGTGAGAGGGAAGGGGGAAGCAGGTATCAGGCCCAAGCTCGCTCACTCTTGTTTGTTCAGAATGCAAGGGGCCAGCTGGGGAGAGGCAGGAAGACACACAATGGCCACTCCAAGACTGCAGAACAAACCTTGCCTCTCCACTCTGCTCCTGGTCTCTACCCCATATGGACAATTTCCAGTTCTACTGTCTATGCCATCAAGTCTCTGAGACAAATAACTTTCACTATGACAGAAAAGTTCTGGTAGCTCAGACGGTAAAGCATCTATCTGCCAGCAGTGCGGGAAACCCGAGTTTGATTCTTGGGTTGGGAAGATCCCCTGGAGAAGGAAATGGCAATCCACTCCAGCACTCTTGCCTGGAAAATCCCCTGGATGGAGGAGCCTGATAGGCTACAGTCCATGGGGTCACAAAGAGTCGGACACGACTGAGTGACTTCACATGACAGAAAAACCCAGTTCCCTCACTAGAGCTCAAGATTAGTTGGAATTGAGCCAATTCTGTAGTGCTAGGATTAAAACAGCCTCAGCAACTAAGGAAGGTGAGTCTGCCACTGTTTGAGAAGAGGTGACCTTTGAAATCCTTTAGCCAATAAGCCCCTGGGGACCAGAGAACAGAGGTTCCCAATTCTGCCCCGTCAGTAAAACTACTCAGAGGGCTTACTAAGTTTTGTTCACAAAGCAGTCCCCACCTTTTACCCAGACCCTGCCTCTGCAAGATTCCTGAGCTATGGGAGGGTGGGGTCGAGGCGAAGCTGCTTATTAAAGCTCTCCAGGAGGTTCTAGTGATTGATAGGGTAGGGAACTATTCAATTAAAGCATTTTGCCTTTTTATTTTCAAATTTCAACCCCTCCTCCTGTGACTAGGGAGAAAACAACATTCCGAGTAGTCTTATTCTTAAGAATACCCAGATTCATGGGCTGCAAAGGGTCTTGGGCAGAAAGAGGATCTACAGCTACACCAAATACCATCTATTGAATGTGCACTCTGTGCCAAGAACTGTGCTAAACACTTCAAAAGATCATCTCATTTAGTACTCTTGACAACTTGATGAAGGACTAGTATTATCTCCATCTCAGAGATAAAGGAGTCAGGTAATTAGTGAATGGAAGAACCAGGATTCAAACATAGGTCTGTCTGGTTTCAGAAACCATGGTGACCAAGGAGGGAGCTCAGGTTCTCCCAAACCACCAAAATGCTGTCACTTCTGACAGAGCACACGGGAAGTCGCCATGCCATCGTGGAGGCAGTGGGGACAAGTCTGAGCACCAAGATCTAAGGCAAAGGGCACAGGAGGAAGTAGAGAGGCAGCAGGGTCCTCTCCTGCCTGTGTTAATGTTTGTTTTTTTAAAGTAGCAGCCCTTATCAGTAATGTAACTGGGTCTAAAAATGGGTTCTACAATACAGTATACTAACCTATATATATGGAATTTAGAAAGATGGTAACAATAACCTTGTATGCGAGACAGCAAAAGAGACACAGATGTGTAGAAGAGTCTTTTGGACTCTGTGGGAGAGGGCGAGGGTGGGATGATATGCGAGAATGGCACTGAAACATGTAAATTATCACATGTGAAACGAATCGCCAATCCAGGTTCGATGCATGATACAGGGTGCTTGGGGCTGGTGCACTGGGATGACCCAGAGGGATTGGATGGGGAGGGAGGTGGGAGGGGGGTTCAGGATGGGGAACACATGTACACCCATGGTGGATTCATGTCAATGTATGGCAAAACCAACACAATATTGTAAAGTAAAAAAATAAATAAATAAAACTGAAAAAAATAAAAATGGGTTCTGACCTCTCCTCTCTGAGATGGTTGCAGAGAAAAAAGAGTAACAGAGGGTCTTCCGATGTCAGAGTACCCCACGTTGTCAGGGCTTACCTGTGTCCAGCTGGCACTAGAACCTACAGCATAGACAGCTGACACCTATTTCCAAGGAAACTGACATTGACAGCATCAGAAGCATTTTCATGTGCAGGCAGAGGAGGAGCTAAGGAGGGCACTGGACCTCAGACCAGAAGAGAGGGAATGAGAGGGGCCTCTAGCCAAACAACTCAAGTACAATATGACCAATAGCCAATTTCAAAGAACAGCTTGAATAACACAGTGCCTGGTATAGGGCAGTATTCCTACCCTCCCTTTCCCTTCCAGTTATCAGAAAGGCAAGGATAAGAGACATCTCAATTTAAGCAACCAGAATAAAGGGGGAAAAAAAATTTTTTTTTCCTAAGGTCAGTCCTTGCTATAACAATACTGGAACCACAAACAAAGCCTTATGACCTAAAAAATCTGATCAAGAAGGGTCTGATTCTTCTTCATTCACCATTTCTGCATCCCTGAGTTTTCTTAATCTCTTGGTTTCCAAACTTTGTAATGAGGGAGAGTACTAACTGTTCTTTATCTGGACTAACTGTGCAAGGTGATTGCGTGTTCTAGGACGAGTGTAGTGGAGAGGACGCTCAGTGCCCCTGCAATCACACCAACTTGTGCCATGGGACTCTCTTTGAAGAAGGAAGATCACCTCAATGCGTTATTCTCTATAACATGCTCACTTCCCTTCCACTAGGCTTCCTTGGTGACTCAGACAGTAAAGAATCCACCTGCAATTCAGGAGACCTGGGTTCAATTCCTGAATCAGGAAGATTTCCTAGAGAAAGGAATGGCAACCCACTCCAGTATTTTTGCCTGGAGAATTCCATGGACAGAGGAGTCTGGTGGGTTACAGTTCATGGGGGTCACAAAAGAGTCATGACTGAGCAACTAACACTTTCCTTTCCATTGCTAACACCAACACCCTGGTTGAGGCCTTCAGCACCATATTCCTGAATATGGTGATGGCTTCCTAATCAATCTCCTTACTGCAGACTCTGCCCTCCCCTCCCCAACCCATCAAAATAATCCTTCTATAGTATAGCTATGATTATGTCCCTACTCTACTCAAAAATCTTCAGCGACTCCCTGTGCTGTGCTTAGTCTCTCCATTGTGTCCATCTCTCTGCAACCCCATGGACTGTAGCCCACCAAGCTCCTCTGTCCATGGGGATTCTCCAGGCAAGAATACTAGGTGAGTTGCCATGCCCTCCTCCAGGGGATCTTCCCAACTCAGGGATTGAACCGAGGTCTCCCGCACTGCAGGTGGATTCTCTAAGCCAACAGGGAAGCCCAAATATACTGGAGTGGGTACCCTATCCATTCTCCAGAGGATCTTCCTAATCCAGGAATGGAACCAGGGTCTCCTGCATGGCAGGCAGATTCCTTACCTGCTGAGTTACCAGGAAGCCTTCAATGACTCCTTGTGCTGTGCTGTGCTTAGTTGCTCAGGCCTGTCCAACTCTTTGTGACCCCATGGATTGTAGCCCTACAGGCTTCTCTGGTAATCACGGGGATTCTCCAGGCAAGAATACTGGAGTGGGTTGCATGCCCTCCTCCAGGGGATCTTCCCAACATAGGGATCGAACCCAGGTCTCCCACACTGCAGGCAGATTCTTTACCTTCTGAGCCAATGATTCCCTAATGCCAACTAAACAAATTATAGTGTCTTAGCCTAGAATCCATCTGTCAATGGGCCCTATCATTCTGTTTCCTTCTACTTACCATATGAATCATGTGTATTTGTCAATCTGGATTACTCATTATTCTGGAAAGGAGCTCCAGGGCTTTAGTTTATATTCTTCTGCCTGGAATGCCCTTCCCTTGCATCCACCACCCCACACTGAAACCCTACCCTTCCTTTAAGAACTGGCTCAAATATCACATCCCCTATGATTCTTTCTGTGTTCACCCTGGCCAGAAGTGACTCCTCCCTCCTTCGTATTCTTAGAGCAGCACTTAATTTTCATCATTTACATGGCATGTGTTACTTAGTACCTTGTACAGAAGTTCTTTATGGATTTGTCTTCTCTCTCCTACTACTCCATAATCTCCTGGAAGGCAAAGACTGTGTCTCATACAACTCTATGCTTATAGCACAGGGCACAATGTTTAACAGAGTGTATTTGTTGAGTCCATTTTTACCTTTTATTTATTTTGTCTGGCTGTGCCACGTGGCTTGTGGGATCTTAGTTCTCCAACCAACAATTGAACCCATGCCCATGGCAGTGAAAGCATGGAGCTGTAACCACTGAACCATCTGAGAATTCCTTGAATCCACTTTAGTACTTGAAAAACATTTGTGAATATTCTTTAGTTTATTTTACTTAGTAAATTCTTTAACCTCCTAGAGAATCCTCCATCTATCACAGTCAATCCTAGAAGTTGGAGCTGGAAGCAGGATTTTGGTGCCTTTCCAGAAAGAGTAGGGAAGGACTAAATGGAATAATCCATATGCCTTAAATGGTTACAAGCAAAACACTGTTACCCCTGACTTTAGTAAATACATGCATAACATGGCTCTTCATAAATCTGACTTAAATTATAATTAACAAGTCCAAAAAAAGATTTAGATTTTTGCTTAATAAAAGTAACAACTATTATTTAAAAAGAGCTTTACCTGTCCTTTTTAATCAGAAATGGATGTAGCTATGAGTAGTTACTCTGGATGTTAGAATTATGAATGGCCTGTTTTCTTCTTTATGTTTCTCTATATTATGTAAAAAAAAAAAATCTTTTCAGAAAGCACATATATTTCAGAAAGTATAAAAAGATATTTTGTTTACCAAAACTAACCAAGGAAATATTTTTAAAGATATCAGAAACGGATTATCTCAAATTCAAGAAGTTAATGATGAATTTGTGGAAAGATATTTTTATATCTTATTTTGAATACTAAAAAAAACAAAGTTTATTATACCAGATATATTTTCCAATATTTGTGCACAAAATGAGTATACATATTTTTTAATTTAAACATTTTAGATTTAAGTATGAAAAACACGTTTAAATTGGAGAGACTTTTATCTTTATTGTTTTTTTCTACTTACAAAAATAACACAGACTCATTGTAAAAAAATTCCAACATTACAGAAATATAGAAATGTAGATAGTGAATGTCCACCATAATCTACTCTCCCTCCCTGAGGTAACCAATTTTAACAACAATTTGGTATTCATAGCCACACAATTTTTTCTATGCACATACTAACATACATGTTTTAATAAAATATAAATAATCATTAACATAAACACTGTTGCACAGTTTGCTTTTTGTCACATAACAGGTTTTGTATACTCTCTCATGTCAGTAGATATAGATTGACTTCATTTTTTTCAACAAGTACAAGGTATTTCATTTTATGGATGTACATCAATCCCCGATTGATGGTTACTTCAAAGATTTTACTACTGTGAATAATGCTCCCTAACAACAAAAAATTCAGTCATATATACTTTTGTGTGGTGTAAATGTTTGCATAGAATAAAATCCCAGAACTGTAACTGCTAGATCAAGAGATGAATATGTAAATTTTCCTTCTGAAGGATATTACCAAGTTGTCCTTTAAAAAAATGGTTAGGTCAGTCTCTGCTTTCACCGACAGTGGAAGGGTATTAGTGCACTTGTTTCCCCCCATGTTCAGATATATTTTCTTTAAGCATAAATTATTTAAACAGGTTATTTCACTCTTGTCTCATATTAGAAACTCAAAACAATGGGTCATAAAATTAATGCGTTTTCACTCTGCCTTTAAATTCTTAGTCTGAAAGGAAGCTCTAAGACTAATTCACTTCCCAAATTATTTCCCAACATAAATGAATTAGCTCCCAAAGAAGAAAAAAGTTCTATTTGTTTCTATAGATGCTATTGCTGTTAAAAAGCATGCTTATTACTCTAGTGATCTTCAATCAGACACAGTAAATTAGGACTCTCCCCACTCCCGGTTCACTAGTTTGATGTTTTTTCATTCCCAAAAAATATATCCATATCCCTGAAATAAATTATACAGTAGTTAGTATCAAAAAGAATATTTGCTAAGCCATTCGTTTTGGTCCTTAGTTAAAGCATGGTTGGTACAAGTTAATATTGGCAAGGAAAAGGACACAATATAAAGGTGCAAGGGAGGATGATTCAACGTTGGAACAGAAGTTGAACCTGCAAAAAAGGACTTCTCACAAATGGAAACGTGAACGAATATCTTGCCAGCAAATCAGAAACAAATTCCTGGATATTCTAGAAATCTATGGACCCTGATAATACTAGCAACCCTATAACAGCTGTAACCTTATTTAGCTTTTATAATGTGCTTTCATGTTCATTAAACCTCATTTAATCCTCACAACAGCCCTGGGAGGAAGCTGTAAGTATTCTAGTTTTACAAATGAGAGAGAAATCAGTGCCCTCAGAAGTGAGGAAGCTGTCCCACCAGCCCCCACTACGCTCTACCACCAACCCCCTCACACCCACGCCCACTCCCAGCACGCAACTGGAAGTACGGTGGGCATCACTTGGGAGCCTGGTGGTACTGCAGAGTCTTGGGGTGGGTCTGAATCTTAACCTGCATTTTAGCAAGGCCACTGGCCTCTTGCCCCCACCTGTTAATTTGTCTATATGTTAACTCCTGGAAGCCCTGTTCACTAGCCATTTCTGGGTTTGCTAAGAGGGAAAGTCTCTACCACAGTGGCATGGTGGCCTCAGAAGGGAGACCAAAGCAGCCTGGGGACAGAAGGACATCCTAAGGAGAAAGGCCATGTTTAGAAAAGTCAGCAGCAGGTTATTATGTCATATGAAAACCATCATGTTGTGCAAAGATAGTGTATTTTTCCAGCTAGAAGCTGACCAACAGTGTCAGGGTCCCAGAGGCAAGCAAGCCCGCAGCCTGCCTGTTGCATGTTAAATCCTGACAAGCAGCTGCTTGCTTTCCTCCAGGCAGTAGTTGAGTGATGGCAAGAGTCAAGGTTTCTGAGCATGCTCCCAACTCCTCCTTCATGATCACAAAGTAGCTTGGGGCTTACTCTCCTCAGGATTAACTAGGCCAGCCGCAGGAAAGCATGCATTAAGATCCCATGCTTTTGCACCCCTGATGTTATCACTGTTGCCTACTTGAGGAAATAAATCAAGATAATACAAATTTCACATCAAGTGAGGCAAGGCACTTGCTCAAGGAACTTAGCAAACCTGGAGCCTGCCCAGCCAAACAGAATCAGGCGAGCAAATGATGTCATTTTTGCTCATTTCATGTTCACTGAAGCCCAACTATCATCATCCAGGTCAGCCCTGACATAAGATATTCCAGATTCAGTTTCTTTCACAGAAAACAGGCATTTCAACTCAGTGACTCTCCACAATTTCAAAGACAAGGTCAGTTTGCATAGGGACAGCTACAAGGTAACAGAGGTGGAGAACTGGGGTGATGAGGGAGAGATTTGGGGTAGGTAGTACTAGCAAGCCACCAGGAGTATAAGCTACACAATCAACTGCCATCTAGGAACAAAACAGTTTAAAGCCTCATGATACCCCCCTACACACACATATACACACACACAGACACACACACACACACCCAAAGCATCTGTTGGTCTCCACTTCACTCCCCCACCTCACTCCAACCCCGAGAGAGAAGCAGCAACTGCTTGTGGCTTATCGTCATCTGGAACCACACAGCTGTGCCCTGTTATCTTGACATTTGCAGACCCACAGAACCTCACAAGCTGTACATTTTCTAAGGATACCACAGGATGAGAAACTGGGATATAATCCAGAAAATCTGGAGTTGGGAGTGGGAAGAGGAGCAAGGACATTGAGGGACAAGGGTTAATGAATGATGGTTCTAAAACAACAGTCTGAGAAGTTAATTAAACTAATTTTATAGGGAATGTTGGGGGGAAAGTATATTTTTTAAAGTACTGCTCTTTTCCAAGCTGATCACAGATGTGACACTTGGCTTCAGCAATACTAGGCATATTTCTGTGCTCAGTGTTATATTTCACACATGAAGATTCCCCGGGAGGAGTACAGGATAAAGATTAAGATCAGGCTTTGGAGTTAAGACAGCCAAGATTCAAATTGCAGCTCAGTCATCCACCTCTCTTAGCACTAGTCATCTTCCTCATTTACAAAATGGAGATAGTAACAGTACTTACAGTACAGTACTTACAGTAGGGTGGTATGAAACTTAAATAATGTATGTATATACTTGGCACAGTACACAGCAAAAAGCTCAATAAAAGTTAGCCATTATTACCACTACAAATATTAGTATTTCCGGTATTATTACTGTAAGAAAAAGACAGGAAGCATGGACAACAAAAGTTGGGAATGGGTGGTTCCAAAAGGCATACTACCCGGAAATGGGGAATGGCACAAATCTATAATGGATGGAAAAAGAAACCTGAAAAGTAAAAGAACAGCTAGTCAAGATTAAGTCCTCAGGTACTTAATTTTTAACAATAAAATCGTCTTAATTACATATGACAAAAGCCTCATCTCACCTTAACGACACCATTAGCATCACATCCTTCAGAAAGTACCAACACCTCGGCAGCATTCTGCTTCTTGACTTGGGTGGTGGTTACATGAGCAATCATTTTATAATTGTGCACAATAAAAGGCTATATTATTATATTTCATAAACTTTTCAATGTCTATTATATTTATTCCACAATTTTTTTAAGTTTTTAAGTGCAAGCACCTTTAATGGGTCAGCCAAACTCACAGAGAAACGGCCAGAAGCATCACTAAAGGAACAGAGAAAGCAAAGAGAGGAGAGGCATGACGGGAAGTCAGAAACTGTAGTGAGCTCCGCGCGAGTGAGAAGCAATGCTCAAACCCAGAAGAGGCTGAGGAGTTCCTTCTCAGGATTCCTCCCAAAGAGAATGTGACAAAGTGGAGGTGGGGGGAGAATAAAAACAGCCATGTGGTTTCACAAAATGTTGTTCCAAGATCTTCCAGTATATTTAAATCTCAACTATGAATGTAGGGGCAGGGAAGGAAAAGTATGTTTAGCTCCATTCCAGGTTTAGGGGAAGAGATAAAGTACATAAACTTAACAAATCTAAACTAAGAAGAGAGGTTGTTTTATAGACTAGGGAAGCAATACACAGAGCATCACATTCTGTGATAAGATGAGTGAGGGCAGAATTCTCTCCCCAGAAGTCAGAGGAGATAAGTATGAACTCTTTCTTCTGGACGCATCCTTCAAAACCAGAGGAAAATGCTGTGGCCAATTGAGAAGCACTGTGGACTTGCTGATACAACTGTCAGGAGGAAGGAAACCAAGATCTGGAAAATCTGAACAACCAAAATTACCAACCTTAAGGATCCACACTGCCAGTCTGTCTGCCACACTCACTTCATTTCTTACACTCCCCGTCCCTCCTTTTTTTTTTTTTTAAAGAGGTAACAGAAACTAAAGTAAAATCTATGATGTGGATTTGATTCAGTAAACTTCCAAAGAGGTGGGCAGCTCTCACTATACATCTCTACTGAGAATTACTATAAAAGAAAGCTGATAGAAACCTGGCCCTGTCCTACATTAAACAACAGAGGCCAGAGGAGAGGCTTAGCTGGCAGCAGTGGGAATGTGATGTATAATATAACAAATCCTACTGAAAACACTGTAGCTTTTCTTCCTACCAACACAGCAGTCTAGACATGAAGGAAAAACCAATAGATACTCCGAGAACAACAGAGGGACAGCCATGTTCCCAGAGAAGCTTAGTGTGAACAAACACAGTCCCAAATTTCAAACCCTGAACTGTTTTCCAAACAAAGGGGCAGTGATATCAGCCACAAGTCCAACTTGAGGCTCGGGGGGTTGACAGAGAGGGTACAGAGCTCAGGCTGAAGCCTCATTTCTATGAATGTTTTCTCATTAGTCAAGAAATGAAAACACACAGATAACAAGTAGAAGAGGGAGGGAAGTCAAGAGAAACACCAATGGCCCCAAAGATACTAAAAATATCAGCAAGAAATAAGACAGTCATTCAACCTGATCCAACAGGGGAAACTTGCCCTAAATCACAAGCTGAGAGAGGGAAAAGAAATGTGGGAAGTAGCAGTGCTGTTAGACCCTGAAATGAAAGAGGCCAAGCAGATGAGGGGAGGCTCTGCAAGACAACTTAGAGCCCGAAGAGGCTGGGCTATTTTAGACAGCAAAGCAAGGGGTGCTTGATTGCGGACAGAAGAATCCTCTCTCCCCAGTGAGACTTACTTTGAAGGCTGAGGGCAGCTGCAGGCACCGGAAGGAAAAGGAAATGGAGATCAAAGGAACACGACCAGGAGGACACCTCACTCTCTTCACTGTACACCACCTGTTCTGAGGAGCTCGCAGCGCTTCACAAGACTTAACTGAAGAATATACTGGAGACAGAAAATGCAACAAGAACTTGCCCAAGTTCAGTCACAAAAACAGGTGAGGGGCAGGGCTGCTGGCCACAGAGGCCTCTACTCTCGGTCATCTATTCTAGGCAGGGAACCCAGAGAGTGTGTATTAAACATGAAAAACTCTGGGTTGCTATGAGTCCCAAGGGGAGTGGGTAATGGAATGGTACCAAAAAAACCTGGCCAGGACCCAGGGATTATCATAAACTTTCCTATTTTTGCCCCCAAGGGAAATTCCTGCCAACCTGTAGTAAGTCAGTGATCAGCTCCTTACAAATGACCCTACAACATGGCACTTCTCTCAGATCTATCCCTGATATAGCAGTTTCAGAACAATCAGTCCAGAAGACACTGTGGAGATTTGTGAAGACACAAGGAGAAGCATATAGTTACTGAGATAGCCTTAAATATTCCCAAGAACCCTCAATGAGGACTTGAGTATGAAGTCAACAGATGTCAGGGTCCTACCTAGCATGTAAGCCAGGGGTTCATAACCCAGCAGTGGGCAGCTGGTGGAACTTAATAGATACACAAACAACAAACTCTACCCCCTGCGGTTCTGATTCTATATAGACAGGATGGGGCATAGGAACGGGGACTTTTTAGAAGCTGCACAGGTATTCTGAGGTCTTAAAGCTCTCCTGACTATTCCCCCAAGCTGAGCACCATCAAGCTAAATCCAGCGATCTATAAATGCTTTGAAAATGAATATGATCCCCCTCTACCAAATCAGCAGAGCACAGAGTCACAATACTAATATCTGGGTTCAAACACTAAGCAAAAGGTGAAATTAGATTACTGCCAGTTTTTTCTTCTCTATGAAACTCACCTACACAAACTTTTCTCATTGCCACATATTAAAAGGCTCAAAGCACCACCATACAGTCAGGAAGGAGTAACATTGAGGAAAGAAATCGGGGTTGGGGGGACGGAGAGTAAATTAGACTTATAAAAACAGAACCAGAAGAAAGCTGCAGTTACTTTGCCATCCACTGTTTTCAAAGGGATAATGTATTAATATATAACTCAGGTTGGACTAATGGCTATTAATAAGGAAGATGATTTCAAAACCTCCCTTACTCACTTCAAAATCCAACAACCCTCCAGGACAGGCAATGCTTTTGTATCCCTAACTTAAATCTTGCTTGCTTGGCTCCAGTCCATTTCTGTCCTTTGTTAAAATGAAAAACAACTCAGCTCCTTCCACATAAAAATCTTTCAGAAAGTTTAAGAAAAGAGGGGGAGGTTTAGCCACCAAGAACACATACATTTGCTTCTTAAGGAAAACCACAGTTCAACCAAAATGAGAGAAAGAATTGAAAAATTGCACAGGATTTGAAGTTGCAGGGTGTTTACAGCTGATAACCTTGAGTTCCACTTCGTCAAGACTCAGCAGATCTGGCATAAAACCTCAAATTACTCTTCTCTAATTCTGTTACACTGCAGAGACTTTTTTCCTTCCCTTAGACAAAGTATAATAGAAATCCCAGCTCTCACCTACTCTCTCTAATAACTTAAATCCCCATCTCTACTGGCTCTCACTTTGGCTTTTAACCATATTTTAACCATATTTTTAACTAGGTCTCTTCTGAATTAAGAAACTTTTAATGAGCACTACTTTCTGGATATATGTACTACTCTTTCTCTCTAATGCCCTTCACACCTAAATAGGATGTGTCTCTATTTCTTTTTTACATTTCTTTTTAACATTTTATTATCTCTAATTTTGATTTCTAAAGAACTCACAAATTCCTCCTGAACATTTGCTCTTCTTCTAGAATTTACCTTCACTATATTTGACATCTTTTAATTTTTCTCATCCATTTATTCATTTAGTATTTAGACCATTCCTTACACTGTACTAAGCCTGGTGATGTAAAGGAAATAAAGAACATGGCCCTGATCTTAAGAAATGAAGACATACATAAAAGAACAATTAGGGACTGGTTCCAAGGTAGTAGGGCTAGTCTGAGAAGGCCCCGTGGCTCCAGTAAACAGACTTGGATCTAAAAATAAGTGGAGAATTTGGTGAAAAGGCTACTTTAGATAGAAGGAACAGTTATGATTCAAAGCAACAGGCCATATGAGGTAAGAGCTGCATAAAGGCCCTCTGTCACTTCCTTCTTTGCCCCCAACCGCCACAAAATACGTGTCTTTTGGTCTTCAAATTCTGCTTCAGAGTTAGTTATCCATGAATCACAAGCTCTATGACTGTTACCACAGCTACCACATATTAGAGCAGCACATGGAGCCCAGTACACCAGGTCTTCTGTTGGTCACAAGGCAGGCTTTTAGGATCATCTCGCGTAGCCTTCAATAAAGAGTGCAGGGAGTCGGGCATCTGCAAGAGGCAAGGCCGGAGGCACGCAAAGGCAGCTACTAGTTTTGGGTGCTAAAGATATGCACCGGCTCCTGAGCTCAGTCAGCCTATTCAAGGGTCATTCAACTCCAGCTAAGTATTTCCTTCATTCACAGCTCTAGGACAAACAAAGCCATTTAAAGCAGTTTGAAGCACTGAATTCCTATGTGAAGCGGGGACGTTTAATGGTGATGCCAAAGATTCCAGTTTTCACTGTTTTCCTGGAGAGCTTCTCCTCTTCTCTTGTCTCAGAACTCACAGTTCAAGCATCCCTTCCTCTGTGAAAGTTTTTTCCTAATCCCCCTAAGCTGGTTTAGGCTCCCTCCCCTCTACTGCCATAAACACCTTTATACATACTTCCAGGACAGCATTCGCCACATCATGTTGTAATTATTTGTTTACATGTCTGACTAGCCACAAGCTCTTTGATGGCAAGGATAATGTTTTATTCATCACTGATTCTACACATAATCGGCACTTAATAAATGTTTGTTGAATGTATTAATGATTAATGATTAATGACATGGTGGGGGCTTCCCTGGTGGCTCAGATGGTAAAGCGTCTGCCTGCAATATGGGAGACCCAGGTTCGATTCCTGGGTCGGGAAGATTACCTGGAGAAGGAAATGGCAATCCACTCCAGCACTCCTGCCTGGAAAATCCCATGGATGGAGGAGCCTGATAGGCTACAGTCCATGGGGTCGCAAAGAGTTGGACACGACTGAGCGACTTCACTTTCAATGACATGGTAAATTTTAAAGAATGGTGACCATACCTTCTGGATTCCAGACCAAAATTACAATAAGTACTAATACCGAAGACTAAAATCCCACCATACATTTCTATTACCTGTATCATTCTGGGTTAGAAAAAGGGGCCAAAGATACAAGAAGATGGCTCTAACAGTGGCGGTCACTGCCAAGTAACCAGCCAGGAATACGAGAGCCTCCAAGACCAAGAATGATCCAGCACAACAAACAAGTGAACAGAGCCAAATCCAAGACAGTTGTCTATGTTTCAGGCTCATTCTCCTGCCTTTGGAGATTATGAACAATGATCAATGAGGGCCCCTGGAAAAGTCACTCTCTCCACAGCCATGGAACCTTGTGGCCAATTATGATTCCTGCTGAAAGAATATACAGGAAAGGTGGTCATTTGTGACCAAAGCCAAGTAAGCTTTCGCTAAGGGACAGGGATCTGAGTTAAGCCCTCCCAGAACTCTGTCATGCTGTACATTAGCATTCCAAATCATTTCTCACGGGGTTTACTCATCTCTGAAGAGATGCAGGCAAGGCAGTAAAATGCTGCTGTCTCAAATGCCTCTACCTGTAGCAACCCTGCACCACACAAGGCCACTGTGTTTACAGGCTGCTAATATGACACAAAAGTCTAATCTGATCCTGTGGGAACAAGGCCCCATGTTCCCTCAGGGATTAAATAAATTTAGTCAGCTTTTGTATACTCCCAAACTTGTGGGGCTCTATGAAGTTGAAGAAAGCATAAACACCACCACTCAAACAAGTGAGGGGATGGAAGGGGACTTGGTTTCTGGAGAACTTCTGCAGTAGGGTGGGATATAGTGAATGAGATGAGCAGTGTTCAGGGGCAAACCAGAATTTGCTTGGCTGGCAAATACTTGGCCCTTTGTATGTTACCTTTTCCAAAAAGCCAAGAAACTCAAGTTAAATTAATTCAGGTCTCTTGAATAGACAAGTAAATTTGTTTTGACCCCAGGGAAGAGCATTTACCAAGCCAATTCCTCTGACTAGGTGTTTTAGCGTATTTCTGGTACCACTGTCTTACGGAAACCCAGCTGTGACACTTAACACTTGTGGTAGCTCAGCCCTTCACAGGATACGTGGTCTGACTACCTTCTTCCAAGAAGGAAAACCGAGTCAGCATATCAACTGGCTTCCCCAAGCACAGACTTAGTTTGTAGTGAGGCCACAACTGAACCCTCTTGTTGCCTTCCTCATGCTCTTCGCTGATGAATCTCAGCATGCTCACCCATGCGGCTCTTTTCCCTTTACCTTGTAACCAAATCATTACTTTCTTGAGCGCAGAGATGGTCCTGTAGAGCCACCATGAGCTTCTAGTTCTCCTCTTTCCCCAGAAAGAGTAAAGTAAAAGATGTACGTGGAGCAGAGAAGGGGAAGGGAGAGGAGGGACGGGAAGGGTTGGCTTCCAATACCAGGACTCACCTTGGAGCTGAGGTCTTCTCGCCGGTTTCCTGCCTTACTCCTGCGTAATTTGATGGACGGGGATCGCAGAAGGTTCTTGATCCGGCTGGTAATGGTTGACCCCTCCACAGCCATCATGATGAGGAGCCCCCGGGACAGCTCCTGGCCCAATCCTGAGACTTGCCTCAACAGCGGCAATGCTTTCCCACTCCACAGGCCCTGCCGGTATGCCCTCTTACTGACCTGAGATGGTAGAGGCCACCTTACCTTCTGCCTAAGCCGTGCCTGCAGCTCGTATCTCTAGGTAACTGCTCTCTCCCTTAGCCTCATTCCCACCTTCAAGCCCTGCGCGGTTTCTTAAAACGCCTTAAGGACAGACTCAGGGAAAGGGGGCGTTAAAAAGCCTGAGCTGCGAAGAAATGCCAGGCCCACACCTGCCAGAGGCGTTCAACTAAAAGGATAAGATGGGCCCTAGAAGGGCTAGTGACTGATCCGATTCCCGTTAACTCCCAACTGTTTTCACGGCAACAGCAGCGTCTAGAGGAGGAGGACCCCGAGGCTACCAAGGAGTCCCGCAGCGGTCGTGAGCACCTGCGCCGGCGGCCGCAGGGACACTCAGCCCGGCGGGGCTCGTCTTGGCCCTGCAACTCGTTCTGCCACGGGGGCCTCCCTCCCCCACCCACGACCCTCCCGAGCTCGCTCTCAGGCCGCCACGGGAGCCCTAGATCTTTCACTTTTCGCTCCCTCAGAAGCCCCTGCTACTCGCCAGCGCCCCCGCTCGGGCCCAGCCTCACCAGCCCCCAGGCGCGAGGGCCGCCCGGCTCGCAGCGCCCTCAGGCATCGCGCTCAGCGATTTCAGCTCCGCTGCGGCAGCGGCAGAAGCAGCTATGGTGGCACGAGCGGCTCAAAACGCGAACTACCGTCTGGGCTCAGCCACCAGCTGGGTAGGAGGAGCGGAGGCGAGGGGGCGTGGCCTTTACGCACGGGGGCGTTCCCAGAGTGGAAGAGTACGGCTTACGGGGGTGGGGCCCAGAAAAGGGCATAGGAAGCCGAGGACTGGGCATTCAGGAACCACGGATTCCGCACAATGCAGTCGCGACTACAGATCCTAGAGGGAGGTCGTCAGAACACGGCTTCAGAACTGAGAAAACCAAGCCTTTTATGGTATTATCAGGCCTGGTTCCCCCAGAGAAGCGCACTTCCCAGAACCCTAACAGGACGGTAACCACGCCCCCAGCGGCACTATGGTTGGCTTTTAATAGGCCCGGGGGACCGAGCTGAAACTAACTCCTAGCTCAGAATTACAGGACTGGGTACAGCCATAAAGTCTGCTCCTAAGCGCTGGGATTTAAAGTGGCTAGAATAAATTCTGCTCGCCGCTTGCCGGGCGCGTTGACCTACATGGAAATGATTCTTCATGAGTAGGTCGATCCCTACGAAGTGTATTGAACGAGGCAACCTGATTGGCCGCGGTGGAAGAAAGAGGAAGGAGCTGATAGCCTAGGATAGAGCTTTAGGCGGGAAGGGGGCGGTCGGGTCAGTGTGCCGATGAGACGTATTGGTTTCATATTTTCTTTAGCCTCCAATGTTCCATCTCATTCTCATCCAGTTAACCAGTTGCTCCAGCCATTTTCCATGTTCCTGTCAAAACTCACTCACGAACCCTCTTCCTTGATACTGTTACTTTGGCGAGATCACTGCCAAGCTTGTTGGCACCAGATTCAATAGTAAAAGTTTTTCTAGCTCACGGGTGGGGGAGAGAAGTTGGGGGGATGGCAGAGTGTGCACAGAAACACCGTTGCCTATTACTTAATACGTGTTTCAACCTGTTTGTTTTCTAGGTGCCTTTCTGCCTAGTTGCTAGAGAAATTACCTTACAAAAAGGTTAACCTATTCCAACAGTTGGGCTCCAGAGAAAGTACACTGGTATGTCTCCTATCTGATCCAGACCCTTAGGGGAACCCTGGGGGAGATGACATGTTAGCAAGAGGGAAAAACTCTTAAACCTACTGCTGTGAGTGGCTCTTGCACTGCCAAGTGGCAGAACAGGTATATACATGTGTGAGAACTGTAAAGCTAACAAGTTGACATAAACGTCACTTCTTGGAAAACCAACTGGCAATAGCTACCAGAGGAATGACCTTTCCTTCCTTTCAACCATGCATTGCAGAGGTAGTGAAATATAAAATGGTATTTTCAAATCTGGAGGAGGTGGTCAGGGTCATTACCCATAACTGTATGAATAGGGGGCTGGTTCCTTTTACTCCTTGCTAGTCTGATTTTGCCTCCATGGCGGCAGGAATCAATGTAGTACTGCTGATAAAGGGTGCCACCTGGTGTCCTTACTTGTATGCTGCATTCCCTAGTAAATCTCACCTCCACCCATTAGAGCTGTCCTTAATTCTATCTGGATCATTTCTCACTCACCTAGCCACTCATGGCCAGCAAAGTCACTGGTCATTTCCTATCCAAAGCTACTTGGTTTATCCTCTTCAGAAAAATGTTCCCCAAATTACTCCCATCTGAAGCTGAAGTTACAGAAACAATACAAGCTCCTGCTTTCATTGTCTAAGATGATCTAGCAAAAACCAACTGAGAACAGTGTAATGAAGAGACTGAAGTCTAGAATCTGGATACTTCCAGCCTAGGATCAACATCACATATTTTTAATTCTTCACAATTGAGTCCTACCTTACTGTCTAGGATATGTACCATGTAGACTTTTAAGTACCAATGTCGGAAATAGGCTTGTAGGCTCAGAAAATAATCACCCCAGGTCCAATGTGAATAGACTTTTCTTCAAATAATTGCTATCCCACCCTCCAAAATGCAGCTGACCCTTAAACATATATTTCATTGTTCATATGCTATTTCACATTTTATTCACTTGTCTATGTCCTCAATATGTATACATGGTTGTCAGATTCTAAAATTCCACATCTAGGAAAGGTGTATACAATTGTCTGTTTTCACGATCATAATTAGATCAAATTTTTAAATTTACCCTAGGCTTAATATACAAATAGGTGCAGTTAATAACATCCTGGAAAACTAACAGGCTAAACAGTTGCTCATCAATTCAAATACTTATTGAGCACCTTTACATGCAAGGCACTGTGGGACAGCTGAGACCAATGTTTGCAGTTGGAAACAGGAAGGATCTGAAAACAGTGCTTCCAAGACTGCTTTCTTATTTAACAAAATCTAACAGCACAGTTTACAATGACAGAATTTAGCAGTTTAGGTTTGTCTCAAAATTTCAACTCATCCCATGGTTTAGCCTTCTCACCCTCCACACACTTCCATCCCTATTAATCAGCACTTAGCATATCTTTGTAGAGCAGTTCAGTCATATGCTACAATATGCTACAATTATGCCTCAGTTCAAAAGTTGTATGTATCAAATTATTTCCCTCTAACTTAATTTCAAAAAAGCATTTTACTTTTTCTCCAAATGGCAGTAAGTCTATATATACCTCAGCTTTAATTTTCTCTGCACCCAGCAATTCATGTTCATGGAAAAATTCATTAGAGATAACACAACATGAAATACTGATGCCCTTATATTTTCTTAAAAATCAACAATTCTGTGCAATAAATCTATTCTGATTCTTGGTTATCAATCACTCTATAAAAGTATCTGAAAATGTGCCTACTTTGTGCCTCTGTGCATTGTTTTTTGTTTTAATCTGAGAGTGAGGAATAAGGGTCATCATTTTTCAGACTATCTTCAAAGTGCATTTACCTCTCAATTCACCTGATATCATTCCAATATCTCAACTAGTATAATCAGAGGGAAAAAACTATCTATACTACTAAACGCCGCTCCAAATAATATATGGATTGTCTGCCTTTCTTCTGTGTTCAAAATGGTTTCAAACTTGTTATAGAAAGGCCTGTTGTTTAGTATCTCATAATTCTGGGGAAAAAACATTACACACAGTGATATGTATGAAGTTTATATAACTGGACTTGATCTGTTAATGACCTTAGTTTAGTGTCTAAAGGACTCCTTTAATAAAAATTTTTGTAAACTGTGACACTAGTTAACCTATAGCTTGCTTTAACAACATCTATTGTCCTTAGCCACTAAGACTATGGGTAACAGGTATGTTATACCCTGCTCACACTGGTACTAGGAGGCTAGCCATTCTTCACTGTAAAATGACTTGAGACAAATACTTGCCATCAAGTTGTATGAATTTTCAAATTCTCCATGTAAAACATGCTGCAAAGATTAGAATACCAAAAACCTCCCCCAAATGGCATGTCAGAAACTTTGAAAACAGTAAGAATTCCTATGATTAAACTCCTTCAGTGGAACCCCTCCCAGATGTCCCAGAGCATCAGAATTCTCTATTACAACTCAGCACAAACCTAGCAACACCAAGTCCTGCTTTAATTATTGTAACTGATTTATTTCAAGTTTATACATTCTCCCACTGACCAAACTTCTTCTGTTCTTAGGTTTCTAAAAAAATAGTCATTTTTCAAAAGCAGAGAAAGAAAGATATATATTTAATATATAAAAGAAAAAGCTAAATCTGACATAATTATATTCTTAAAAACATTCCATTTATTTACAGATGTATAAAAAGGCGAATTATTGGTCTACTGAGATCATGCTTCTTATAGTTAGGGTGAGAGCTCACTATCTTCCCAATTCCTCAACTCTTCACTCAACTACATCTTTCATAGTCACACATGAATTTTCATAGATCAGTTTCTCCTGGGGTAAGGTTTAAAGGGTTGGAGTTTTTGGAGATCTTTAGATTTCTTTCAAGACTGTAGGATTGTTCTTAAGACTGAGCCCTCCTCAAATTAGCCCTAACAACTCCCTAGTTCTAAGAGGTCTTGCAAACACCATTATTGGGGGGGGGGGGGGGCGCGGGCGGTTAATAATGACATCTGCAGCCTTCCTTGAACACACTGGATCATCTCTCATTTCTATCTCTGGACATCTTCCATAAACAGTCAAATATCTTCCCATCAAGAAATGAATACTACCTATTTGTCTATTTTCTTCTAAAAAAGGGAACAGTGTTCAGAAGCAGAATGGTCCTTCTTTTCCTGAGGATTACTCGCTCACTTGCCTGCTCCTTGGCTGACCCTCAAAAGCTTTAAGAGCCTTGGAAAGTCAGGAGGGAACACGAGGACAAGACAAGCAAAGAAATAATGGGAAACTGCTATACCTGGATTAAACTACTAGCATCTCCAAGGACAGTTATTAGCAGGGAAGACAGGTGCTAGATTCCTTGGCTAAGGCATTGAATGAAATCTCCTGGGTAAAGAGAAGTGGGAGGGATAATGAGAAGCTGAGGGGCACTCATCACCTACTTCAAGCTCCTTCAGTAACCTTTAGAGGTGGAAAGGCTGGAGGCTGATGAGGAGGTCAAGAAAGGCAAGTAGCATAAAAAAAAAAACCAACAAAGAATGTGTTCCCGGTGCAATTCGCAGAGGAAACTTTCCCACCCTTTTCAATCTGTTTATTACCAGAGTTACTAGAAAGGGAACCAACCACGGAGCTAATAGTTCACTAGCTGGCTAGGACCATTCCAAAGTTGGTTTCATAACCTAGTTCTGAAGATATGCTGAGTGGGATTTGGGATAAAGAAGGCAGGGGATGTAGAAGAAACAGCACTGCCTAGGCACAGCCCAGGCACTGGAAGCTCTTGTGTTATTGTTTCACAACACAAGCAAATCCTGTCAATGAAGACAGAACAGGGATTACATTCCAAAATATAATTATTTAAGAAAGGCAAAATGCAGCAGCTAAATCCCAGTCTATACATTTTCAGAATAGTGATTCTTGCCCCCAGGAGTTTCCAAGAGACCCCTCAAGTGCACCATGATTATTTACAAACTAGATAGGAAACATCATTTCTATACTCAATACAAATCTCATCTTCTAGGTTGAAAACTTCAGCCTTTGAGAAATCTATGAAAACAACTATACAAAAATATAAATATCTTTATCTTTACAGGCTGTCAGACCTTCATACCCTGACAGCTAATGAGTGAAAAAGCTCTACAGATCATTGAATCCATGGTAGCAGATAATAAAAAATATATCTTGTGATTCAAATACTGCCTTATTTCCCTGGTAAAGAGTGCCTACTGTGACTTTTCTTTTCTTTACATCCTGTGCAGGTAACAGTGAATGAAACCTCCAAGCACCAGGAGGCTGGCTTGATTTGTGAAATACCCAGCCCCACAGTTTATTTTTGTTTTTTTTTTTTGGCCACTGTCTGGTATGGGGAGGGAATGCTTATCACTTTACATGTCTCTTGAGTGATGTGATTTGTGAAAGGGGAAGGGCCCCCTGTATGTCTACCTCCAAAAAACACATTCAAGGTAGAAATCCTTGGTACCGTGAAATGGTCTTCTCAACACCCAAACACAGTAAGGGAGAACTAGTTAAATTTTTACATCTCAAAATGATTACCTTAGTAATAAAAGCTTTTTTAAAAGCATTCCTACTTTACCAGAAGGCTTAGATTTATAATTCTGATTGAAAAGGTGAGGGAATGGAAGCTACTTAGGATATGAAAGAAGAGAAAATTTTGTTGAATGATACTAAGTCCTTCACTTTGGTATTCCATGGTACCCATCCTCTCTCCCCCTATTCTGAAACACCAACTAAAAGCTACCTCTTCTGGATCCCTTTGCACAAGTGCATCACATTCCTTGGACTTCAGACTTAAAACAACAGCTATCAACTAAGGTTCAGTCCATAGCAACTCCTAAGTCTCAAGCAGCTTTTACTCTGGGAGGGAAGAACTAGGAACCACTATGGACCTAGTCTTGTTACAAATTCCTTGGGTAAGAGGGGCACCTCGTGTTCAGTAATGGATCGCATCTTCTTGGAGAGGATGAGGAGACCCAGCACCACAAGTGAGGTAACACATTTTAACATGATCAGAATTTCATAGTAGTTAATTTCTTATATGGATGTCAGCACCCTACCCCCTTTCTCTACCATCATTCACCACATTTCAAAGTCAAGGATCACAGTTCCATGACACAAACAGGTGCCTGCAGAGAAAGGAGGTTTCCCCTCACAGCCTGGCTTCTGCCTGAGAACAACTAAGTTCATTTCCCTGCAGAACTTGGCGAGGCCCCAGTGTTGCCCAGTTTGGCCACAACAGGTGCCAATGTAGGCATCACCTTGCTCTCCCGGCATTCCTGATCATTCCCTGTTAAGTTCATTTTGTGTCCAACAGACCCAACTTTGGCAGCTACAGGTGCCAAACAAGGCATCACCTTGAGACTCTGACCCTCTGTATCACTGGAAGGATTAGCTACTTTTAAACCTAGAGGTGCCAGCTTTGGCATGGGCCTCCACAAGGTGTCTGCGCTGCTGTTCTCCAGGCCACCCTTCATGTGGAGAATGGGGGGTGAGGATACGCTTTCAGGCTCAGCAGGGATGCCAGAAGCATTCTTCCCTTCATCCCCCGGTTTCCTCTGGGGAACGAGGGGGTCCTTTATCTCAGAGTCAATGACAATCTTCAGCACATCTGGTTCAGAGGCTGGTTCTGCAAGTTGCTTTTCACTTTCAGAAAAGTCATCATCTTCCAAGTGCAAGAGGAGGGGGCTGACAGAGTCACTCTCCCCTTGCACATCAGGCAATTCCTTCAAACCAGTTCCCAAGTGGCCAACCTGGAAAGTTGCTCTGTTCCCAGGAGGAAGCTTACTGATAAAAGCCCGGCGAGCATCCCCTGGAAACTCTGTATCCAGAGAGCTAGGCAGTTCAGCCAGGCTAACAGAGTCATCATTTAACTGCTGATTAAGAAAGGCAATCTCATTGAGCAGAGATGTCAGTGTCTCATCAGTATCATCCTCATCTTCCATACTAGTTAGCAGTTCACTGGGATCCAATGCTGCTTCCTCTATAGCTGATGCTACCTTTCTCAATTCCATCTCTATGCTTGAGTCTTTGAGATCTTTCATCTTTAATTTATGAAATGGAGACTCCTTTGTCTTCAGTCTCTCCCGTCTTGATTCACTCTCTTTCCATTTATGCTGACTCCCTCTGGTATCACCAGAAATCTTTTTGGGTAAGAATTCTTGTGCTTCTTGCATACTGGAAACATCAACCATTTGTGGACAACCAGAATCTTTATGTGACAGATAAACCTGTGCTGTACCCAGTGCCATTCTGACATCTCTATGGTTGCCTCTGGAAGAGATTCTACCCAAATCTTCACAGGAGTTATCCTCACTCCTGACAGTGTTTTTCAGGTGGTCAGGTGGCTTGCCATCAGGAACTTCATGGGGGTATTTGCTGCCACTCATATCTACCAAACCTCCCTCTGTTGCCAATGATGTCACATTAACAATTCTTGGCATCATAAATAAGTCGTCATTTTCTAGGGAAGAAAAAAAAAACTCATTTATCTATAGTGGTAAGCACTCTCTCCCATTCATACCCAATAACCATCTCAAAGGAGTTAAATTTTCACCATCTACTTTTAGCAAGAAGATGAAAGGAAATACTAGTTTTTCAAATTAGAGTTAGCCTAACAAGAAAACAGGTAAAATTTAACCAAAAGACACACTGATATTCCATCATTAATAGAAGTCCTATTTAATATTTTTTATACAAATGCTCCCCAAGTTTATCTTTTTGTCCTGAGGCAGACACGCATCTTGACTCTGCTCACCCAGTAACTGCTACTCTGACAGAAAGATGAAGCCCTAAAGGCAGCACTCTAAGAAGATGACTCCTCCAGACTGGGTTTAGCAGTGTTAGTATTGGTAAAGATGCCCTTTTACCTTAACAGAAATTAAGGTTTGTAAAACCTAAATCATCAAAGTAAAATTTCCTTTTCAACTCAACTCCTCATTGCCAAAAGAAAGGGTGCTCCAACTTTATCAGGTTAGTAATGTAGGAGTGCACCATCTTTGAATACAACACAAAACTGATACATATTTATCAACACCAAAAGCTAAAAGAATGACTCCTCACATTCCTTTTATTTTCACATCTTTTAAATTCTTTCCCTAATTAGAAACTGGGCTTCCCAGGTGGAGCCAGGGTTGAAGAACCCTCCTGCCAATGCAGGAGACACAAGAGAGAAGGATTTGATCCCTGGGTAGGAAAGATCTGGAGGAGGGCATGGCAACCCATTTCAGTATTCTTGCCTGGAGAATCCCATGGACAGAGGAGCCTGGAGAGCCACAGTTCATAGGGTCACAAAGAGTTGGACACAACTGAGGCAACTTACCACACAATTAGAAATTAGGAGAGATCACAAAATAGTTCCCATCCCCAGGTAAAAAAAGACCAATCGATATCACAGATAGAGCCAAACAGGTTCCAAAGAGACCCCTCTCATACAGACTTGAATACAATGGCTCTTTATTACTACAGAATATATTCAAAGGCTTTCTCCATCACTTTGAGATACCAGAAATAACTCTTACACCACCCATTGAAGACAACACTTAAGACAATACCTGATTGAGCCACAGCACTACTGGCAACTTGAGGTTTCAGATCTGTTTCTAAGAGAGCAGGAGAAACAGTAACCACTGGTCCTGAGAATAGGGGACCTTTCAAAGTGAGCAATTGCCCTTGTGGAGTCATCACAATGTTGGCAGAGGTGTGTGGAGTATTAGAGGGTGAGGTATTTTCTGTAAAGAACATCAGAAATTAGTTAAGGATAAACGATCTTCAATTAATGCTAGTGTACAGTCTAGGAATGTAGGAGACATGCCTAAAACCACACTCTGACTTAAAAAGCAAGACATTTCAAATTTGTTGGGGAACCTCAACTTGCAATTTACTTTTTGAATGACTTTTCAGTAATGGTTACCTATCCACTGATTCTCTTAAAGGACAGAATTTTATTTTTGCTGAGGAACAGAGCTATAGAACCACTTTTTCAATGGAATGCTTCTGATGGTCTTGCTGGTGAAGCAGGATGAAGGTACACACTATTTCATGCCTAGGTTTGCTTTCCTATAAACCTCTAAGAAATTACTTCAAGTTTTTACACCTCAGTTTTTCCATCTGTAAAATAAGGTGACTGGACTAGATGGTCACTAAAGTCCTTACTTATTTAGCAATAACATCACTTGAATGTGCAATGTGAAAACTAACTCATATTTTAGTATACATCACCACCTTCTTAGCTGATATAACCAACCAGATTTCCTTGGTTGCTACACTTGGCTATCCAAACAGTAAAAGAGTAGAAAAGGATATACCATTTTCAGAGGATATAAGCAAGTAATGTAAACATAGTAATGTAACATAGCCTCACCTTCAAAATCATATAGGACAGAGTAAGAAATCAAAACCAATTTACTTTGTTCCTATATAGCAATTCATTGACAGACTGCAATCTGATTAAAAAGAGCTTGGTTAACAAAAATAAACTCCTACCAGAAATAAGTCTTATATGTTACCATGACGGATAACTTATTAGGATTTGCTTGAGTGTGTAAAGCTAGAAAATGAAATCTAATGTAGTTAATATTCTGCTTTTAATACAACTCATCTTTCATCTAATTAAAACTAAAATTATGGCCAAGATGTTCAGTTCTTTAATCTAAACCGAATGTTCATCTGCATCAAGGAAAGCAAAGAAATGTCCCTCCTACCTGTGGCCTGGTCTTTCTTTCTGGAAAGAATCAAAGGCTTCCCCTTCCTGTTATTTATAAACATCTGTCCGAGATCTACAGATGATGCAGGAGCTCCTTCCTGCTGTTTGCTAGTTCTGGGAGACACAGCAAACTCATCTGATCCCATCTTCTTCTTTCTCTTTTGTGCCTCTAATGCTTGTTGTTTTGCATAAATATACTCTAGCTTCTTCAGGACCACTTCTTCTGTCTTACCTATAGGTTGAGAGGAAATAAACTGTCACACTCTATAAGACCCCACATAATAATGAGAAGTAGAGTCCAGTTGATTTAACTATATCCCCAAAAATATGGCAGTCAAGAGTGATTATAATTGGAAAAAAAAAAAAAAAAGTCCCATCCAGTCAAAAGACAATTCTGATGGTAATTCTGGGAACCAAGACTCAAATGAAGTAGTATTTGAAAGATCTACTAAGGATTTTCCTTACTAAAGCTGTTATTTATGACCTTTTTTTTTTTGAGAGACATGAACCCCAAAAATCTTTATTGGGAGGCTGAAGGGCGAAGGTCTGTCTTCTGCAGCTTCTTCAGGCTGGCACGGGGCTCATAGACCCTACCTAGCTGGGGTCATGGAGCTCTCGTACTGTCTCATTCAGGGGCCCCAGGGTGACCTCTGTTGTTGTCCCCACAGATCTGTTCCAAAGAGTAGCTGGAACCATTATCTTGCTGTGAAACCATCGTAATCTTAACTGGAGGTCTTCTGGGATCTGAGACTGGGCCGCGTGGGCTTTCCACTGTCCCGGTTTCTAGCACGATGGGCATTCCCCTGTGCTGGATTTTCTTCGTGTTCCACCTCTACCACGGGAGCTTCACTAAGTTGGGCTCCGGTTGTGCTTGGCCTCTTCCACGTGGAGGTTGTTTCAGCCAGGTTAAATCCGAGTCACAGCACCATAGAGGTCACGTGAGTGTATGTTCCTCGGTTCTTTGTCTTGTCCCAACGATTTGGAGCAACGGACATTAAAGCCCTCAGCGCGTCACAGCTCTTGGGTCTTGGACAAACCGTGTTATAGCTCTTAGGCAAATCAGTGTTACAGCGCTATTTTATTTAGAAGATAGCAGGAGAATCCATCCTCGAAGCGTGAGGGCATGCCAACCCAAGGGAAGAGAGTGGAGGAGCGCATGGGGGAGGGGGAGAGAGAAAGAGCGCACGCACGTGGGAGAGTATTTATGACCTTTACCAGAGATCATTCACCATTATCTCACCTGAAAGTGATGATACTTTCCGTATCAAAATATTCCGTTTGCGAGTCAGGAGATTCTTCTGTCCTATCAACTTGTCTGCCTGATCTGTTAGCCCCTGAATTTCACTGAATGCCTAGAAGAGAAATAACAATATCATGTCCATCAATTTTCTTTTTCTGAAAAACAGGTGAGGTCTACACAAATTTCTTTAATAAAAACTTTTAAATCTAATATTTTAGAGAACTTTATAATGTCATTTAAAACCATTTTTATTGTTTTACAAACTTATGGTTACCCCTGGGGAAACAGGTAGGAGGTATAATAAACTGGAAGACTGGGACTGACATATACATGCTACTATATATAAAACAGATAACTAATAAGAACCTACCATTTATAGCACAGGCTACCTTATTCAATACTCTGCAACAGCCTGTACAGGAAAAGAATCTAAAATAGAGTGGATGTACCTACATATGTATGTATGGGCTTCCCTGGTGGCTCAGTGGTAAAGAATCTGTCTGCCAATGCAAGAGACACAGACTGGATCTGTGGGATGGGAAGTTTCCCTTGAGAAGGAGATGGCAACCCACTCCAGTATTCTTGCCTGGGAAATCCCACAGACAGAGGAGCCTGGCGAGCTATAGTCCATGGGGTCGCAAAGAGTCAGAAACAACTTAGGGACTAAACAACAACAATGTATATGTATAACTGGTTCACTAACACAGCTAACTAACATACTAACACAACACTGTAAATCAACTATATTCTAATAAAAATTTAAATAATAAAGTATACAAGTGGAAAAAACAAGTCGATTCCAAAAAGGAGGCTTTTCTGGTTTCTACTTCTAGGGAAAGTGATTATTTATGAAGAGCACCACTGAGTGGTATTTTCACTACTGCAAGGAAATACCAAACATTTTACTCTGCTTAGATTTTAATAATCAACTTTAAAATCAACTCCTATTCTAAGCAAAATCTGGTTGAAACCACCTTGTTCTAGAGGGATAAAATGCTTGCCTTATACACTTCCAACCTTTAATTATAAGCAATTGAAACAAAATTACCTTAAGCTATTATTCTAAATGACAAAATTAAAATTTCTGTTAGCTTGAATACTACAGTTTCCTTTAAAGTGACTGTCAACCATTAAGAATTATGTCAAAATAGTAGTTGTCTTGTGTCTTTCACCATGACAAACTTTTCTAAGTGCTATGGAGAACAATAGTTTACAGAAATTGTTGTAAACAGAGTTTATCAGTTTCTAACTTTATTTTCAAAATGAATAATTAACTCTGCTGGTTCAGAATCTGACTTTCAATGAAAAGCAACTCTGATTAACATAAGGATTTTCTTCCAAAGGGATTTATTGGACACTCACTAGTCTACATTCAAATGATAAACACAAGCTCTATGTCAATTTTCTTCCTTTTCCTTTTATGTATCTAAAGAAGATTCTCTTAGTCAAGTCTTATTTGTCTCTCATTTACACAGACTTACCCTAGTAAGAATGAGACTTTTGGAAACCTTAGAAGAATGAAGTAACCCCAATGTGATCTTCAGCTTCTCAAAGAGATCTCTCATTTCACCACGGCGGCGGCGTTCATTGGCAGTGTGTGTCCGGCGATAATACGCAAAAGCTTCTGCTTCTTTCTGTAGTTTTTCACTCCAACAATCAGGTTTTAGCTTTAGAGGAACTTGTGCAGCCTATCCAAACAAAAGATTGCCTCCTAAGTATCTTTCACATCTATCCACTTTTTCACCACACCAATGGCACTGTTCTATATCAGACACCAACCATCTTCTGCCTAGAGTATCTTAATAGCCTCTCAGTTGGTCCTCTTACTACCAGTCTTTCTTTTCTCCAAATCAACAGTGAAAGTAAAAGTGAAGTTGCTCAGTCGTGTCCAACTCTTTGTGACCCCATAGACTAGCCTACCAGGCTCCTCTGTCCATGGGATTTTCCAGGCAATAGTACTGGAGTGGATTGCCATTTCCTTCTCCAGAAGATCTTCCCAACCCAGGGCTTGAACCAGGGTCTCCCGCATTGTAGACAGACGCTTTACCGTCTGAGCCACCAGGGAAGTTCACCAAATCAACAGTGTAAATTCTAAAACATGCTAATCTGATATCACTTCTCAGCTCAAATATCAAGTTTTCAAATGAGGGATTGAGAAAAAAGCTTATGTGTATAATTCATTATTGAGAGTTGTTTTTATGACACAAATTACATGAAAAACTTGACTAGTGGAAAACAAGTTTAAAATTTTTTTTTAAATACTATAAGACCCTTTACAATTTGGGAAAGGATCAACTGCCACTCTTCCTAAATCACTGTTGTCTCCAACCATTCCAAAGTGCTATAAATTTCCTAAGCACTCTATAATCCCACAGCTCCCTGTCATTACACAGGTTGTTGCCTACACCTATCCCTTTCCACCCTCCTTTATGACTTAACAATTAAATGCAAACCTTCACATTTTCCAGGAAAGTCTTCCTCAACTTTCAGGATGCCTTAGGCTTCCTTTCTCTCTTATTTATTCTAACTCTATTTTTAAATCATTTAAAGAAGTAGTAGATGCATACCGGGTTTAAAATATAAAAATGCAAAGAGCTTATAATGGAAAGCAACTGTGCCTTGTACCTATACCTGGATCCTCAGAAACAACCACTTTTATTCTTTGAGTTGCTTTTTCTGCTTAAGTCTATATCCTAAGTTAAAAACAGTATTTTTAACTATTTACTTCCTGCTATGCAGAAAAGAGTCCCTAGAATCACTTGGACTGCAAGGAGATCCAACCAGTCCATTCTAAAGGAGATTAGTCCTGGGTGTTCTTTGGAAGGAATGATGCTAAAGCTGAAACTCCAGTACTTTGGCCACCTCATGCAAAGAGTTGACTCACTGGAAAAACTCTGATGCTGGGAGGGATTGGGGGCAGGAGGAGAAGGGGACAACAGAGGATGAGACGGCTGGATGGCATCACTGACTCGATGGACGCTGAGTTTGAGTGAACTCCGGGAGTTGGTGATAAGACAGGGGGGCCTGGTGTGCTGCAATTCATGGGGTCGCAAAGAGGTGGACACGACTGAGAGACTGATCTGATCTGATCTGATACAGAAAAGAATTCAGTTCACCACTCTCTTATATCTCACCATCCCATCTTCCCAATACAGATAAATCATTTAGTTCTTCTACTGATCCCTTTACAACCAGAATATAATTCTATCTCCATTTCTCATGTCATCCACAATAGACAGTGTCTGTAAAACGAGGGTATCAGTACTCATATCCTTTATTTCTTCTTCCTTCTTTTACCTCCCAATCTGTAATTTGTACTTACACATTTTTCAAAATTGAAATTAATTATTCCACAGTGTTAAGTAAGGATAAAGAGAAAATCTTGCTTAATCACAGTACCATGACATCCTACACAATATATTAAGAAAATCAAAGAAAATTTATAATCTCATTGCTCCCTGAATTGCTAGCCATTATTTCAGATAACAAGTAATTTTTTAGGTCACTGGAAAAATCAGGAGTCTAGATAAGAAAGAATGCTAGCCTATTTCACATCACATCATTACATTATACAATTAGTTTTCATATAAGCAAATCAAGTTTCACAAATTCCATGCCCATTTTAATTCCTCTAAATTATTCTATCAACTAGGTGGGGTTGGAGGGAGAATTAGGGGAAAAAAACAGTAGTAGTGTAATTTCATTAAGAGGGGGGGAAAGCTGATTATATTAATTCATTGGTAAAAACAGCCCTAAAATAAGTCATAATTAATGTGTTTTACCTGTAAGGACAAATGTTATCAATTTTATTAAATGAGCAATTATCATTAAATATACTGTAAATACCTTTCGACTCCTTTCAGTAGCTTTTTCATCTGCAGAGACAGGCACACGGCACCTAAATAAAGACAGTATTTTCCAAAGTCTTATTGAAATTCAATAATCTAAGACCTATTTCAAACCATCCCTAACTGCCTAAACTGTGACTGGCTTCTTTTCCCATATTCCCATTTGTGACAATATAATTTATTCAACAATATCCTTTTTTCTCAAATTCTCCCAAAAAAACCCTAAAACTGCAAATTACATTTTTCAATTGTGAAATATTTCAAACATATAAAACTGTACAAACAAAATACATAATCAACATCCAGGTATCTGTCATTCAGCCTAAGAAATAAAATATCCGCCTTCCGTCCTTCTCATATAGTTTTACTAGGAATGTACTGAGTCATCTTTAAAAAGAAAATATTGTGTAGCATTTTAAACATATGTAATGTGTATCTTTCTTCGACTGATTTGTTTCATTCAACATTACATATGAGACATGTTAATACTTGTAGTTTGATCATTTTAACTGCTCATAGAGTATTCCAGTGTAACTTCTCTAAATTTTATTTTTTAGTATGTTAGTAATTATTTACG
The DNA here is from genome assembly GCF_001704415.2 of Capra hircus. NCBI lineage: Eukaryota > Metazoa > Chordata > Mammalia > Artiodactyla > Bovidae > Capra > Capra hircus. The sequence continues at coordinate 65,907,073 of NC_030817.1, forward strand.
TTGCATCCAAATTTTCACAATGGGAAATGCTGGAATGGACAATCCCACACATGACCCCTTGTACATGTGCGTGAACCCTTCTAGAATCTATATCTAGGAGCGGAACTGATGTATAGAAGAAATGCACGCACATCTTCAACTGTAGTCACATCACACTGCTCCCCGAAGAGGTAATAACTCATACCCCCACCCGACCTGTAGTATGTTCCCACTGTTCCACAACTAGACAATAAAAATCTCAATTTATGCCAATCTTCTGGGTATAAATTTGTAAAGTCATTGTGGTTTAATCTTTATTTCCCTTCATTACTTGTGAGGGGGGAACAAATTTGTGTATGTTTACTGGCAGTCCAGGCTTCCTCTTCTGTGAATTGCCCACAATATCCATTACTTACTTTTCTATTGGATCATACTTTTCTTTCCTTTCTCTTTAAAATTTTCTTAATCTTATTTATTTTTGGCTGTGCTGGGTCTTCATTGCTGCCCAGGGTTTTCTCTAGTTGCAGTGAGCAGGGGCTACTCTAGGTGTGTGGTTTGCAGGCTTCTCTTGTTGTGGAACACAGGCTCTGGGGCATGGGCTCCAATACTTGCAGTACACGGGCTCAGCAGCTGTACCTCCTGCACTCTAGAGCACAGGCTTGATAGCAGTGGCCCATGGGCTTAGTTGCTCCGAGGCATGTGGGATCTTCCTGGATTAGGAATCAAACCCATGTTGCCGGCACTGGCAGGCAGATTTTTTACCAGCAGGGAAGCCCATGGGTCACCGTTTTCTTACTGACTTGTAAGAATTATTTTATATCCTTCGTACTAATCCTCTAACACATATTGCAAATATTTTCCTTACGGTCTGAAATCACCTTTTTACTGAAAGAAATTTTTAACAATCTGTTCCTTTACAGTTTGTGCTCTTTAACTGTTGATTATTCCTGGCCCTTTATTATTCCAGTCCATAAAGATGGAATCTGTTTATTGAAATCTTCATTGATTATTTTTCTTCATTTTTTCTATGTCTTTCAGTAACATTTTATAAAAGTCTTGCACAACTTCTATCAAAAATCCCAAACAGCTTTTTTGTATTTTTAATTATTTTTTTGTTTATTGCTATTGTTTTAGAACTCAATTTTAGTATACTGAACTTACATCCTGCAATATTACTGAATTTAAGTCTAATTAAGTTTTTAAGAGATTTAAATTCTTTCAATCATAACCAACAGGCAACTGAGGTGTTTTGTGTGTGCTCAGTCATGTTCAGCTCTTTGCAACCCCATGGGCCGTGGCCTGCCAAGCTCCTCTAGCCATGGTTTTCTCCAGGCAAGAATACTGGAGTGGGGTGCAATTTCTTACTCCAGGGGATCTTTCCACCCCAGGGACTGAACCTGTGTCGCTTGCACTGGCAGGCAGGTTCTTTAACACTAGCACTAACTGGGAAGTCCAGGTAATTGAAGGACCCTCCAAATAGCCCTGGATCAAAGAAAAATAGCACCATATCCTACCTTAGACTTTCTCAACTAGGAATGAAGAATTACTGTTTCTCAACTCATTGCTACTTTAGGTAGCTGATGATATAATAGCTTAAAAAGCACAATGTCTGGCACAAATAAGTCTACCTTCTTTCCCTCATACCCCAGCCAATTCCTAATCAATATAAGGTTTACTAAAGCATAACATTTTTTTCCTAAGTCATCTTATCATTCTCTGTGTTTTCATCTCATCAGCTGAACAGGCAGAAAATTTTTTCTAACTGTACCTCACCCATTCAACTAGCGAAGTAACCGAATTTAGAATTTACAACCATATCTTTAAAAGATAAAGAACTTTACTGAGTAGTCCACTGTCAGTTATGCTAGTCATTTCATATATTATCTGATTTAATGCCTTAAAAAAGGGCATTTTCCTCGTTTCATAGGTAAAGAATCTAAGAGTCAGAGAGATTACACACTTGCCCAAAAGGGTAAACAGCTGCAAACTCGCAAAACTAGCATTTTAATGCCCATGTATCTGGCTCGGAAAGCATGTTATTCACATTTATATACTGTTTCCTGGCAATAACAAGGAAGTTAATTACCTCTGAATTTCAGCTCCTTTCCTCATCTACTAATAAGAAAAAAAGCTAGAGAAATAAAGGAACTATGTCAGTTACCCAAACTCTTGACTAGAACATTAAGTTTTGCTTATGGTCACAATACAACAACAAGAAATAACAATCCAAAGAAAAATAAGACTTACGGCTGTTTCAAAATCTCTGTATGGACAGCTGTGCTCTTCATGTGGGTGACATTAATTTCCTCCGGGAGCTCTTCTACAGTCTCAATGTCCACTTGTTCATCATCATCCTCAATGTATTCTATACAGTTATTCTGAAATACAGCAGTCCAACAGTAAATAAAGCATTGGGAAGCAAGCACACCTAAATTTTTCAACTGAATGTTTCCCTTATAAAGCCAACCAGTGCCAAACCTTGATCTTAAACCATGAGTACTGATAACCCTAAACCTGTTAATCTTAAAATGGAATTAAGTCATAAAGACAGCATATGGTTAGGGCTAACAACCAAGAACTACATTATAAATCACAGATATTCTGAGTTGGCCAAAAAGTTCATTCAGGTTTCTCCCCAAGATGGTATAGAAAAACCTGAACAAACTTTTTCACAACCCAACAAAGATTAGACTAAAGAGACAGTCTCCAAAGGGCTGTGCTGATGTTTCAATATTATTGCAAGTGGGCAAATTCAAGTATAGATATATTAAAGTTGCATAAATCTAAAGATTAAATAGCAATCAAATAAAACGTGGTGAGGGAGAAGGTAGAAAGCAGAAAAACTCAAGTGCTAGTGTAACAGTGCCTCATGGTTAACCCCATATTAAACACCCACAAAAACATATTCAAGGCAGATATGCAAACAGAATATACCCCAGACAATCTTCTAAGTATCTCAATCCCACAGAATGAGAGCTTTTGAAGAATTTCAGATACCAAAAGAAGCCCAGGCTTGCTGTACTGCTTATTATACCAAAAGATGAGTCAATCGGTAAGCATTTATTGAGCACCTACCAAAGAAACTCACAACTTCTCAGGTAGCACTAGAGGTAAAAGAGCTCATCTGCCAATGCAGGAGATGTAAGAGATACGGGTTCGATCCCTGAGTCGGGAAGATCCCCTGGAGGAGGGGACGGCAACCCACTCCAGGATTCTTGCCTGGAAAATCCCAGGGACAGAGGAGCCTGATGGGCTACGGTCCATAGGGTCACTAAGAATCAGACACAACTGAAGTAACTTAGCTTGCATATAAACTATATGGATTATGGGCTATGCAGATAGAATTTCGAAGTCCACCTTTAAACAGTGTTTATTATGCCAGAAACTAAACAGAGAATGTTATCTACAACTGTACTGTACCAAAGAAGCACAACACAAAATGAAGCATCCCTATCACTTTATTAGCTCTATTTTAATCTCACCAGAAAAATTACTTACTCCCAAATTACAGGCTCCCTATGGCTAACAGACATAAATGACTCAAGTCATCATTTATGATCCCCAATTTAATCATCATCTAAATATTGTATATTAATCAGTGCATATTAAAATTAACTTTGGGAATCTGAACCAACAAAACCCCAAAAGTTTGAATACTAATGTAGGCAGATGCTTTATAATATTTAAACTGAAGAATATGTAATTACATGGCTTTAATTGGAGGCTTTGTAAATAATATCCAACTTAATCAGGGAAGATTTAAATTAAAAAGGTTACTCACAACTTTCCTTACACTATTCCAATATAATGCTTAATACAGGCATAAAGCTATCACAGGTGTCAAACATATACATAAATACAATGTATAATTTAAATTTGAATGCCCTTACTTTAAAATGGCCAGTGTACCTGTCAGATTTCCTATTTGGAAGTTCAAGCAATGCCACTCTGTATGACTAAGACATTCTAAAGGTTCCATTAAGTCAGTTCTACTGATAGCAATAGTTTTCACTGATTTTGTTTGTTTGTTTGTTTTCACTGATTTTAAAGCAGGACTGTTTTTGACTTGTGGTTGCCTATGGGGAGGAGGGTTGAGTAAGGGATGGACCGGATGCAAACTATTATATATAGAATGGATAAACAACAAAATCCTACTCTATGGCACATGGAAGTATATTCAATATCCTATAATAAGCCATAATAGAAAAAAATTTAAATTAAAATAAAGCTGGACTGTTTTTGGTCTGATGCTTATCTAAGCTGACTTATAATGAGACTGCAAAAAGTGCAACAAGATTGGCAATCTAACTCCTAAACTACCTACAGATGTAAGTCCTCAAAAAGGATGAGGTTATAGATAGAATGCAAGGCAAATGCATTAACCATCTCATTTACAAATGAGACAGGTGAGGTTCAGAAATAATGACATAGAAATATTTCAATACACAGACATTTTAGAGTTTTAAAATATAAACCTTTTTGCTATATTTTATCTGCCTAAGACAGTTAGGCATTAACAGAGGAGGACCAGGTAACACAAGAGAACAAATCTCAAAAGGAGTGAAATTCTAAAACTGCCATGGCAAGAATCACTGCAAAGGGCCATATTATCTCAATTTCAAGACACCCCACAGGCAGATGGCTATAACCTCCTTATGTTTTACATCAGGGGAAGGGCACAGCACACCACAGCACCCCCATTTGTTTCTGTAACTGAGGTTTTTACTGGAACACAGCCACACTCATTCACTTACTACTGTTTATGGCTGCTTTCCCTCTATAGCAGCAACTGAGTAGCTGCAAAAGCAAGTCATATAGCCTGCAAAGTCTAAAATAACTACAAACTGGCCCTTTACAAAAAAGTTTGCCCAACTCCTGCCCTATATCATACTGATGCTCAATTACTTAGCTCAGCAAACACAACTCTACACAGAAGTCTATAAAAATGGCTTCGGCAAAATAAAAAAATAAAAATAAATTATAAAGGTCAAATTACAAAGGAAGATGACCAGAGGTTAGAATATAAATTCTAGACACTAATTATTTAATTTTAGGAGATGGTTAGAAAGCAACTTTAGGCAGGGTGATAATAAAATATTAAATGATGTTTTTCATTTCTCTCCAAAACAAAAAACATCTCTACAAATGCTGATAGACAAATTATCTTCCAGTTCTAAGGCCACCCATTCCCTGTTTCTTATGTATATCTACCAGATAAGCTACAATAACTTTGCATAAATGTGATCTCAAAACTGAGATCAAATGGAAGTAGTGATTTTAGGACTTAAAAAAAAACCAAAAACCTAATTTGATAGGGACTCTCAAAGCATCTATTCCCCCAAGGCTTAAACCAGCCTTCCTGTATAATATCAGAGAAGTCTCAAAGCACAATATAAGCTCAATAAATGTTACCTGACTGACACAGCCTAAAAACTACAAAGTCATTTAATCATGATTTAAAGCTAGGCATCCAATTGAATGTATCAGTCTTAGTTATCTTCTGGAAAAGCTATTGTCTCTAATGAATCATTTAAATTCTTGAGGTTTCAGTCACAACAAAAATGGGCTCACCACCTTTTCTACATCATCAACCTCCTCACTCTGGTAGTCAGAAACAACATCCACAATCTCATCAATAGAATCATCGGTTTTCTCATTCTCATCTTCTTCATCATCCTCTTCCAACTCCAGAACAGTGAAATCAGTACTGCTGCTCCCACCCGTCTTCTCTTGCTTTGGTTTTATCTGTTCTCCTGAGAGCAGTAAGTGACCTTGAAAATGTCCGTCCCTTCTGCTCCCTTTGGCAGCTCTCCTAGGGACAATGGAGAAGGTTGTAGGACTAGAAATCCTACTCCAAGAATCACATTCAGTTTTTAAAATTCTGGCATTCTCACTAGTTCCACTTTTTCCAAGTAAATCAGAGATACTGTGTTCTTGTTGAAACACATCTGAATTTTCCTTACAAGTTTTTGTTTCTTTAATTAATTGCTCATTTGTCTCATTCTTGCCTTCTTGTGAAGTTCTAACATATTTCTGGGCCAAAGGGCCCTTTAAGTGTTTTCTCCACCTCTCCTTAATGCTGTCCTTCTCCAGAGACTCTCCACAGTCCTTCTCCTTGGCCTCTGGCTTTGGATTAGACTGCTGCTCCACAACTCTACTGCCTGAAAATTCAACTTTGCTTTCTTCTTTGGAGATAACTGGAAATTCATTTGATTTTTCCTCTGGATTGTCTAAGCCTTTCTGCTGTTCCACTTTCACATCACCAAGTTTTTTAAGTTGCACATTATTCACACTTTGGATGTTACTGGCTCTTCCAGAAATGGTCTTAACTTCTAGAACAGTCAGTTTTTCTTTGGAACTGTTATGGTTCCTAATCCCATATTCTTTCTCAACATCTTTATAGTCTTCACCTGTGTGTGAGCCAGTGCTATAGACATGCTCAGAAGGTTTAACAGCTGAAGGCCCTTCTTCTATAAGGGATTCTTCATCTAAATGATCACCCCCATCTTCCAAGGAATCATTCAGAGTTTCTTCTGAGACAGCAGCTCCTGAGTTTTGTTTTATTATTATATTAGTCTCAGGCTCTACAGCTTCTCCTCCTGACTGTAGAACCTTCTTAGTTTCTTGCTCTCTTTTTAAAAAGCTTGTTTCATCTTTCTGGTCTGCATTCTGAGATTCTCTTTTCATCTGAAGTGAAGCAACATGTTGAAGAATGGAGCTGGGAACAGGCTTTTGTCCTGGGAGCTGCAACAAGGCAAAACTACCAGACTGGAGAGGAATAAGACTGGCTGTACCAACAGGCTGCCCTCCTGAACTATAGGTTATTTTGGTTTCAGAGGCTGTTTTACTTGTGAAACTTTGTGGTTCAGGAGGGGAAATCCTCAGGGTCAATGTACCAGACTGAGACACAAAATTAGGTCCAGAAGAAAGCAATGATGGTGCCTGAGTGATAACATTCATTGCTGGAGAAGACCCAACAGCCTGAATTACAGGATTCACAACGGAGAAAGCAGAGGGTGAAGCCGAAGAAGGTGGAGTCTCTGATGGTTTGGAAGGAGTGGGTAAACGGATTCCCATCACAGACCCTGGTGAGGAAAAAAAAAGCATTTTAAATCACCATTGGCCACATCAAAGACTTTCAAAGTACATATTTTTTTCTAACAGGTGACTGATTTCAAGAGACTGATAAGACTAATCCTAGTATATGAATATACCATATGACCAAATGATTCAAGAGAAGAGAAACTTATCAAAAATATCTCTAACTTTATACCTGGGTTCCGAAACATGACAGGTTGTAAGTTGGGCTGGTTATTAGATCCTCGAAGCTGATGCAAAGGGAGAAGCTGGACAATCTGCCCATTAGGGTGCCTGAACAGGTTCATTCCACTTGGACTCCTAACAGGTTGTAAGACCATCCGATGTCCCTGAAGTTGTGTGTTTGGGACAGGTCTAAGAGTAGGAGAACCCTGCTGCACTGGAATCAACAACAATCGAGGTCCGGGACGTTTCACTGTGTTAGGAGAGACCTGTGCAGGAGCCACTGGAATCTGAGGGGCATTTTCTGAAAAACAGGAGATGGAAACATAGTATCAGAATTTCCCTTTAATACTTGGGAAAAAATAATTATGACAAGGAATCTAACCATGCTACAGATAAGTATAAGTTTAAATTACAGAGTTAGCAAAATTCTGTATGTCCATGATATACGACTTACAGAACTTATGGCTGAGAATAATTTACTAATTCAAAGTTAAGTATTAACCAGACTTTACAGGGCCTTACATTTAGACTGGTTAAAAAAAGTGTCAACTGTCAAGAGGTACATTTAAAGAGATAATACTTCTGCCTAAAGAAAGAACATGGGCACGCCTCTAAACCTGGATTCTCATTAAAGTTCAAGTAAATTTTCTGTTCAACTTAAAAATTCAGGCTGTTAACACTTAACAGGCTATGTAGTTTAACAGGTCTTACTCAAGGAAGACAAAGTCAAAGACTAAAAATCACAAGGTACAAAAAAACTTCTTGGCCTTTAAAGTTAATTGACGAATAAGCATATAGATTTGTGAAAATTATTTTTCAGAAGGAAAAAACACACATATCCCCCCAAAATGGAATGTAATTAAGAGATATCAAAGAAGCGGGGAAATAAAGCCTGGTTAGGAAGAGGCAAAACATAGTTTTGAAACAGAAAAGGTAGACATTTAATGCAGAAGATGTGAATTAAAAGAGATCTCAAAACATTAATAGTACTGAAAGATGCACTTCAATGTCTGGAAGAAAACACCAAGGATATGGGAAAAAACAGTATGAGTTTTTGGTCACAGGAATAAAGAAGTAGGAATAACTAATAATAAGCATAAATGAAAGTGATCTAATATTACCATTCAAATTACTGAATTTCCTTAACATTATTATTTTCAACTATTCTTTTTTTGACATTTTTAAATAAAAATTTTCATTAGTTTGTCACTAAACATAAACACTAACAAGCCAAACAAAACAAAGATTTTAATACGTAATATGCACTCTGCCCAAAAAAAGTATCAAATTTCTAAAAGAAAGTGATGCTCCTTAACATTTACATGACAAATTACTACAGAAGATCCATGATTACTTTTGAAAAATAACACAAGACCAAACTGATTTAAAAAAAAGTGTGCAACTTTTTAAACAAACAAAAAAATCGTCTATCTTATGTGATTAAGAAACATGTTAAATTAAAACACTTTATTTCCTGAAAATTTCTGTTCAAATTGAGTTTTACAGAATGATTCAAAACCAAATTACTCCCAAAGCAGCCTTTAATATACACATTAAATAAGTGATTATTTATTGCCCTGGGTGAGAGGGTTAGAAGGGAAAGACAAAAGGATGAAAAGTCAAATGAAAAAGTCAGAGGTCTAAATCCCCAAGTTGGGATCCACTTTATGAAATTATAACAGAATCACATACTTCCTTAGAAGTTGGCAGTGATGTGAGTCAGCTCCATTTATAGAAGAGCAGATAAATAAATATACAACTAGTATTTCCTCAAGTAGTATTACATAAGATACTGTTATATAGAATAACACCACATTATACTGTCAGAATTTTAATCTTTTGATTAAATACAGAAGAAATTATGTCTCTGATATTGTCTTTAATATTAACATTTAAAAAAAGACTATGCCAACATTTTCTAACTTTCTTCATTAACAGAGAACAAGTCACACGTTAAAAACACACAGGAGCTGGCTAGTATTTGATACTTTTTATTATTACTGGTTCAGTTTATTTATTTAAGAGACTATCCTCCATTCTGGCAAGTAATGTTGGTTTCCAATTATAGTAATACTGCTCCTTTTAAAAGTATACTTAAGTGAACAACTGACTTGATTTAAATAAAAATAGTAAATCAATTATATGAGAGTACAAATGGGAATCAGAGCAAAATACCTGAACGTATATTCTGAGTGACTGAAATCTAAGAGAAAATGAACTACAAAAGGTAAACAACTTCACAGTTTCATGACATAATTAATAATATAAAGAAAGGTATACATGATTTAGAAGACATGACCAGTTAAAATATGACAAGATGTGAACTGTGAGTTTCAAAAGGAAATCAAAAAGGCTTCATCAAATACAATCTTACTTTTGAAGTAATATTATTGGCCATTTTTTGGTATGTGTGTTGACACTGTCATCCACTTTTCCTTTCAACAGCACTTCAATTTATAAATCCCTACTTTCCTAAAATATCTACAGGGATTTAAACCATGCCCCTGAAGACAAAAATATTTAGTAGGAAAACTATCAATAGCCAAGACAGAACTGTTGTCAGTTATTTTATTCCGCCTTATATCCTGTAGGGGCTTCCCTGGTGGCTCAGATGGTAAAGAATCTACCTGCAATGCAAGAGACCCAGCTTCAATTCCTGGGTCAGGAAGATCCTCTGGACAAGACGATGGCAACACACTCTAGTACCCTTGCCTGTCCTCCTCCATGGACAGAGGAGCCTCGTCAGCTATAGTCCATAGCGTCACAAAGAGTTGGCCACAACTAAGCAACTAACACACACACTATATCCTGCAAAGCCTCATCTCTCACACTCCCTTCCATACTAATTCTTCTTTGAGTCTACTAAGGTAACAACTTACTTTAGCTGGTTGAATTAGGATATAAAAGTGACCAAACTGTGAACTATTTCTATTTCAAATTCACTTAAACTAAGCCAACAAGAGAAAAAATTTAATTTTAACTAAAAAGTTGACATATAAAATATCAGAGTCCTAAACAAAGAAATATGCTTTCCTATTTCAATCAGTTTATGTATAATAATTAAGAGAATGTCAATAGTATATAGGAGTTGGGCTGATTCACACATGATTCGTACTAGGCGAGAGGACCTAGAATTTTAATTTTAAGCAAGGAGAGAAAAGGCCCTCAGCTTGGCTGCAACATAAACAGAAGCCCTCTGATCTGTCCTTTTTAAATAGAAAGCAGCAGCCCTCCCACTCCCAAAACTGGGCACGCCTACATTTGGTTCCCTCAGAGATGTGAGCCCTTAGCTCTCAACACACAAAAGCTGCTGCACTTCCTCCTGCACCCACTTTAATGGCTGCTCTACTGGCTCAGAGTTCCACTCCCATATGTAGCATTTCCATTCTAATGCTTTTGAAAATTTTTAATTTCCTGAGAAAATCTCTAGCCCCACTAAACCATCTGTTAAGGTTGTTTATCTCGAAGGTTAACAATTTTTATTAGCATTCTGGGGCTTCCCTGGTGGCTCAGACTGTAAACAATCTGCCTGCAATGCAGGAGACCTGGGTTTAATACCTGGGTTGGGAAGATCCCCTGGAGGAACAAACAGCTACTCACTTCAGTATTCTTGCCTAGAGAATTCCATGGACAGAGAGGAACCTGGCAGGCTAGAGTCCATGGGGTTGCAGAGTCAGACATGACTGAGTGACTTTCACTCACTCAGCGGTTACAAAATTGCACAAATGTTCACTGACTGTCCTAACCCTGTATTTACCATGAGGTCCATCATTTTTAGTGTTCAGTTTTGCAGAATGTAAAGGGTTGTTTTTTTTTGTTTTTTTTTTTTTTTTTTTCAGTTTTTAGCAGAAACACTTGATATATACCTGTAATTCTATCAGAACCACAACATTATATAACCAGCTATAAAATAAACCAGCTTGTAACATCTAGGCCTTACCTGGTCTCTGGCTCACTGGTGGACTCCCATCAATTCCCGAGAGTATAACGGGAACAGAGCTCAGAGATGAAGTTGGTGTGGTCACCATGGAAGAAGATGCAGCTGTGGTCACCACGACTATGGAGGTGGAGGCAGTGGAAGCAACAGGAAGAGTTATGGTTGGAGGAGATGCTACCAAAGACTTAGGAAAAGCAACTGAAGCCACAGGGGTAGTTATCCCAGTCGTTTTGATAAGGTTCAAAGTGGCTGTAGACTGGGTAGGTGTTACAAGAGTGCTGGTATTAGTTTCAGAGACCTCAACAACCCCTGCAATGGTGGCACCAGAGGAATAAGTAGTTTCTTTAGTTCCCACGTCAGATAGAGCAGTCGTAGGTGTCACAGCAGGAACATTTTCTAAAAACACTTGAGGGGTGGTAGTAGTGACAGCAGCAGTCACAGAGCTGCACACCTGAACTGGCTCAGAAGAAACCACAGGTGTGACGACCATTACTGGAGAAGGTCTGATACTGAACTTCTGTGGCCCTGTTAGGGGTTGGGGTGTGCTAACTCCAGGGATCTTCTGCTGCAGGGCTCCAACTTTACTCATCACAAACTGTGTGAACACACCACCAGGAGAGGGTCGAGCCGCTGCAAATAAAAATTTGCAGGTCAAAAATCTTCAGTTCTCATATTTCATCCTTGTAGTGATTGTGTTTATCAACATTTATTGTGCACCACTGGGTCAATTTCTTACAGGTACTATCTACCTGTAATTTCCACTCACAGAAGTCAAACATACCTGTCCACACAAACCTAACTTTCAAAATTCTAATAACTGAAGGGAATAAAATTGGATGCTCCTTCTGAAATTCCTTTGGTTATGCAATACAGTCAAACTGCCAGAACACTAATGAGACTGTATAGCACAGCAACACACAACTTCATCTAAAACAGGAAGAAAGTAAGGTAGCTGTATTCCTAATTCTAATTTTAAAAGTTGTTTGCACCACTTCCTTGTGTAACAGCACCTCTACCTCTTTATTGCTGTCCTTTTACAAAACAGTAAAGTTTTGCATTTTAGAAATATGCAAAAAGACATTTCAGAAGAGGGCAGGATAAGACGATTTTTTTTTTAATCACCAGTTAAAGCTACCTTTTTAACAAGAGGTAGAAATAGTTCTTTTTAAGGCAATGCCTATACTCCATCTTCACACAACTCCAGCATTTAGCCAGAGATTTCAATTTCCTATTAAGAGGAATAAAAACACAGCAAATGACATTTTTACTTAACATTTCTAAACAGATGTGAAAAAACAAAAAGAGGAATGCAATAAAATCAACTGTATATACTATCAATTCTAAAACACAAATGATTTCAAGGAGGCAATTTATTATAGACTCTTAACACTAAGATATTAAATAAAATAGGTTTTTACTCACAGAATAGGGATAAATATAATAAAGCAATGTTCCCAGAATTGTTTTACAAGAGCCTTCTATTCTAAGTCTATACTAACTCAATGCATTTTGATTTTGCTGGCTCCTTGGTTTCATAAATTCAGGGAACATACATACGACCGGTTACCAAAAATACCAGTTCTCATAGGAGAAATAGTAAATTAGGGAAAGTACTTAGGAATATGTATTCCCTTCTGCAAAACAAAATTAAAAAGCTAAGTCTTTTCTATGTTAACAAAACCAGTCCAAAAGTCTGGGAAATAACTATAAAACTAACTATAATTCAATTTATTTAGTATTGTAGGTCATCAGAAGAGTTACTAAAAAATCATTTAAATTCAGGCAAGATAAACATCAAGAAAAAAAAGTACCAACTTCTATATTTCTCTAAGCTTTACAACCTCCATATCTGTGTCCACTGGCCCAGCACCAAATCCCAACCCTTCCCAAAACATGAACAGTCCAACTTACCAATTGGTCTTTTCGCTGGGACAAATGCCTTCAGGTTCTTCCCAGGGCGATTTGTTGTAGTGCCAGAAGATGATGCCATTTTGGAATTGGATGTTGAAGGCAACAGGGTGCGTGGTTTCCTGGATGCAGCCACCTTGGCATTGGATGCTACCTTGGAGATGACAGTACTGAGGGTTGAGAGGTCCAGGACTGAGGGTCGCAACCTGCCTGTGATATAAGCAGCTAGCCTATTGGCTGGATGCAATGCCCCCATCTGTCCCAATAGCAACTTAGCCTGCGGGTAACTCTTACCATTAACCTGAAACAAGTGGCAAAGAGAAATTCTGTAAAGATAAAATTCTCTTGCTAACTCATCTCCCTTGACAAGGGTTTCATTTTTACAAGGTTTTAAAAGTCTATTTTTCAGATTTAAAGGGAAAAAGAAATGGACTTTTCCCATTTGGTATAATCTGAGTATTTAGGAGATGAAAAAAAATGCCGCCATCTGATATTCTCAGCTAATCTCATCTCCTTCATTTTGGAAGTTTAAAAACAGAATCTTAGAAACTCATCATACCTGCGTTCTAGATTTGTGGAAGGTACAGTCAAATCTAAGGAATCATCCAATTGTTTTACTTGTCAATAAGCAATTATGGTTGAGTTATTAATAATCATCAGCATAAAAATGAGTAACTGAGTTCCACAGAATCTCTCTGATGAGACCAGAGGCATAATGAAACTTTCTCACAAGGGTCCTTAATATTTGAAAAATACATGGTAGTCTGCTTTAATTTATGAGAAAGTCACTGTTACAAATACCTAAGCCACAAAGTCACCTTAGTTTTCAGTTTTCAAAAAATTCAATTTTGAAGTCAACTATCTTCATCTTTTGCACAAAACTTGGACTCAAAATAAATGCTAGTTGAAATTCATTGTAATTTTTTTTAAGTTGCCACTAAATTGTCAAAAGAAAGTGAATCAATGAATGAGGTAAAGATTCTTCTCTATTGCCTGAGTTGACAGACTGCCCATCTTAGACAGAAGAATGGAGTTCTCTATGTCTTACTGCTAAATGACTATCGAAGAAATCTTTTTCTGTCTCTCTTTTCCATTATTTAAAGGGGCGAGGAAGCGGAGTAAGGCAGAGAAAATCCTACTCTCTAAATTAATGGAGAACTGGTAAGGAGAATAGCTACACCAAGCTACTCCCTCTTCTAAGACACAAAATTATTCTGTTTCTTAGGTAAAATTATTATTTCCAGACAGATCAGTATATATTTGCCCTGAGTTTGATCCAAAGAATATGATCTTTCCATCCTAAACTTTCCTACACAGTTTTCCAGGCTCTGTGGAGTCTGGATCAGATACTCCTGTCTTCTCCTTTGGGACTTGCTCTGAAGACTACTCGGCAGCTTTCCCAAAGCATACCTTACAGTGGCCTGACTGCTATGCAGGTTCGTATTTTATGGGGGCATTCTGAGTCCCAGACAGGAGAACACAAAATTTCTATGACTGTATTTGAAGAGGGCCTAGTCTCACTAAAATATCAGGTAAGTTGCTGTTCTCAAAGCATCAATCAGTAAATGAAACAAGGAGAAAACACTCTCATTATTAAGAGTTTAAGAAATATCAACAGAAGCAGTTACATAGCAACTGCAATAGAAAGTTTTTAATTAAGTAGATCAGTTATAATGGTGGCAAAGCCCTTAACCCAGAGAAGCAGTTAGCTAGTAAAGTCAAGTAACCTTAGCAGTAATGTCAGACACGACCCCACATTTTTTACTCTGATATAAAAGTGCATTTAATGTCACTGAACAAAAGGAAACTCTTTTGGACCTATGACTACATTTTACCTCAGAACTTTCCTTCAAAAAGATTTTCTACATGCCAGTGTAATTTTACTAACATATCTGTCTGAAGTACTAAGTAGCAAGGATATAGATATTTGCCCTATAATAATGATTAGACTGGCAAGAACTCTATGAATCAAATAAAGATAAAATATGTAAACTGTGGCTCAATTTTTTAAAAATTTATGTATTTGAATAACATCTTCCTAAATTTAAATTTTCTCCCAAGTTTTCAAACATATATTGCTTATCTTAAAAATTAACTTCATTTTATTTTAAAAGTTATCTGCTAATAATAATCCCAAGAACTAGACTGAATCCCTTATTATTCTTGCTTGACTGTCAAAATATCACTATAGCCTAGGTAAAACAGCTTAAGGGCAACCTTCTGGGAAGACTAGAAAGAAAACTATAAGCTAACACAGGGCTCTACCTTTCTGTTTGTAAATGTGCCAAAAATTCACCCTAGGTGTGCATCTAACCTAGGCCTATTACAAAAAGAGATGATGATTTTGTCACCCAGTTCCCAGGGAATGCAAAGATAAATAATATAAGGCCCACAAAGGGCTGTGAAAAATCAAGGTGGTACCTAAGTATAAAAAGGTGCTACATCCAGATTAAAGGTAATTCTCACCTGGATAAGCCCAGATGTGCTTGAACTGGGTTTACGTTTATAGGCCACAAGCTTCCCTGCAGGAGAAAGCCCTGTATAAAAGGGCAGACCTTTGCCTCCATGTAATCTCTCCCTCACTGAATCCAGGGCATCTGTCTGCACGGGAGAGACATCATCCATTTTCCCAGGGGATAATGGACCGTCAGGAGTCTCTGATCCAGATTTCTCAGCCATATCATCTTGATCTTGACATGATGGCATAGAGATTTTCACACGAGAAGAATAAACAGGAGGATTCTTTTCACCCCGGCTCTTTCGCTGAGAAGCCAACTCAATGATGAAGCTGCCCACCTTAAGTGACTGTGGCATGTTGCTATTGATGTGCTGGGATAAGATGCTCAAAATCTTGTTCCGATCCTCCTCCCAGTTGCAGTCTGAGATGATCTCGATCAGTTTGGTGGGACCACCAGGTGACCTCTGATGCACATAGGAGGTAGAAGCTGATTCCCCTTCATTGCAGGAAGATTTCCAGCTCTTTTCTGATAAGGAATTGAAAGATATTTCTGTATTATAACATTCTGTACTGAACTTTGAAAGATTTTCATTTTTCCTGAGTTCTCAGAAAGGTGCCAGGGGCATAGATATTCAACAGTTGTCCAGTATCCCATTCCCATGGACTTTCAGTGGTAAACTGACACTTACAATTTGGGAGTTTTCCATGAAAAATAGAAAAAGATTCCAGAAAATCAGACTATAATAGTCTTCACTATTCTACTCATTGGGCTCTCTTAATAAAAGTGAATCCCTCTTGAGACTGCTCTAAAAAGCCATTAACTATTACATAAGAAAGTACTATCTTGCAAACAAAGTATATAACCAGGGTTAGGCTTACTTAGTATAGTGTACTTGCTATCCATATAAGCAAAGCAAAGACACTTGCAAGATGCTTTGTAATATGTGAGGGGTAGAGTCAACCCTAAAGAACAGCAAGAAAGATGATGTTTTTGTTGGGGGAAAAAACCTTGCACTCTACCTCTAGTTTCCACTGCAAATATTTCTGAACTACTTCTGTGCCTCTGGATTTGATTGTTCCACTTCTACATTTCATGCAAGACCACTCACAACTCAAGTATGTTTACATTCATGGCAACACATTAACTAAATATACATTTCACTAGCTAGATTTCTATAGCAGATCTCCCCCAACCAATGTAGTACAGTTATCAATACATCAGGATAGCCAATTCCCTCAGCCTTCAGGGTGATCATGCTAATAGGCACCCTTTCCAATTGCCTTAATGTGCTAGCAACAGTATCATTTTTGTATGTTTATCATGCCATAAAAAAAGTTTAGCAGACACTGCTGCTTAAATGTCTGATGTCTTAAGAAGCACAATCAAAAACAAAAGGTTAATTCCCTAGACACTACCTTCATCATACTAATTCCAGCTGTAACATTTACTAAATAAATCAGTGATACTCCTTCCTTTTTCCCTCTGTACTCTCCAACTGCAGCAACTATTGAAAATCTCAGGTAAAATTTCAGTAACTAATGATGTCAAAATCGCTGAGGTTTGTAAAGGAGTTTTAAAAAAATCACCGACCTCATTCTGTTTCTTACAACACAACATACCACGAATACCAACAAATTGTATTTCTTAGAACAGGAAAGTTAAACACAGCAAAAAACTGGGAAAAAAACTTACCTATAGTGTCTATTTTTACCAAAACTAGAAACAAGGTAGGGAGACATGCTCTGGATTGGTAGCTTTGGTTCCCCCTCATTATTAGTATAGTCCATATCTATATATTAATAATTACTATCAAATGATAAGTCATAGTTTTCATTCTGACCTTGTGATTTATCAGAATCATCCTCCAGGTCACAAGTGAGTGGTTTCAAAGGCTGCTGTTCAGAAGCTGGCTCCTGACAAAGGGAACAATACAAACACTTCAGTTCAACACATATTTAATATCAAGGGACTATGACATACAAATTAAATCTCAAGGAAGCCTAAAATAATAGAAAAATTAAAGTACTCAAAGAACATCTTGACATCCACATTACCATCACACTATACAACCATAAAAACAAGTAGTCTTGCTGTTTAACATCTGTGATAGTGACTGAGTTACCAAGAAAATAATTAACATTGCATTTTATAGTGTAATTCTAGTAAAAAAGGAAAAATATTTGATGTTTAATGAAACAAGTTTCAACTATTTAGAAAATTCACCAATGCAGAAAGATCAAATCCTAATAAACCACATTATTAAAACCAAAAATGTTTAAATTTTCAAAATTACTCCAACTTCAGAAAGAGTAATACTTTTAAAATGACCTTAAGGGAATATGTTCTAGAATAGGTATGCAGAGAAACATAAATTGATATGCACATTATGTAAAGCTTCTCTGCCCCTAAAGAATTACTTCATATTATACCAACAGTAATGCAAATTCTAATACTAGCAACAAGCAATTGGAAGTTAAAAAGAGAAATCTATGCAATAAGGAATTCACCTTTACACTACAGTTCTCAGGACTAGAATGACATGAGCCCTGCTGCTGAAATGATGGAGATGGTGATGGTGATGGTTGTCTCTCTTCCTCTTTTTTTCGTTCATACACTCGAACTCGGGCACAAGTCATCATACTTTCAAAGTACAAGTAGACTGGATCCTTGTCTTCTTCCCGAATCTGTAAGTTTCATACAACAAAACATTCCAAATATTGGGGGGGGCGGGGGGAAGTCTCCAGGATTCCAAAAGGAAAAGGATGTAATCTTTGCTTCTATTACAACACTTAAAAATTTTTAATGCAAACTTACAGTTATATATTAGCACTGTATAGAGACCATACTAAATAGCACTGTACTGAACAATCTTTCTTCAATTTAATTAAACAGAAAGACTGAAATAGATTTACTAATAATCAGAACTGCTTAACCCATTAACACAAGAGAAGAATCAGATCTTCTATCTACTGCCTTCACCTGGTCATGCAACTATTTTAAACCTTAAACTTTATTGTATATAAAGACAATATGCTTTAAAAAGATCACAGTGACTCTCTAAAGTTTCTTCCTAATGCTTTTCTAATAGTGCATACTACATCTCAATCACTTAATATTCTATACTACATGAATAAAAGAACCTTCAGAAGACTTTTGCCAAGTCATTTTTTTTTAAAGCCGATTTGATATGATCCTCCTAAAGAGAGATTTAGCTATCTTTAAGAATTATAGTAATTCTGTACAGGTCCAAGTACAGCTTTTCTTCAACAGTAAATACTACAGGATACTATATGATCCTCAGTTGGTTGAGTCCACACATGCAGAACCACAGGCACAAAAAGCTAACTGTAACATTACACATGGACTTTTGACTGCACAAAGGGTCTACACTCCAAACTCTCCCTGTTGCTCAAGGGTCAATCATACTACTATTCACTCTACTTTTATGACATTTTTAAAATTAATTTATTTTTAGTTGAAGTTGATACTGCTTTACAGAATTTTGCTGTTTTCTGTCAACTTTTATGACACTTTTTAAATGCCATCAATTAAACTGACTAAATCAGAAAGGGAGATGGCTTGCAGACATACTACCTGAAAGCACCATGATTCACAAAATACAAACCAAAAATCTGGTTGAAACCCATTACCTTTACAAATTATTTTTATAACTTTCAATAAAAGATGTATAACTCTAAGCTTACCACAGGATTGGGTTTGGGAGTATATGCCCTCGCAGGTTTAATTCCCGTGAGTAGTTTGCCC
Organism: Capra hircus; assembly: GCF_001704415.2. Lineage (NCBI taxonomy): Eukaryota > Metazoa > Chordata > Mammalia > Artiodactyla > Bovidae > Capra > Capra hircus. The sequence goes on from NC_030817.1 coordinate 65,926,384, forward strand.
TTCACAGTAGTAGATAAAACTTCTGGCTGAGGCAACAACAATGGTTTCATAGGCTCAATGACAGAAGGCGTTGGGATATACACTGGTTCTGGATCTACTTCACCTTCTACTTTCACCCACAGTGGGTAATGTCGAACAGGCTGTTCAGGTTCTGTTTCACAGATAGCTTAACAAAAGGAAGGGTAAGACAAAAGTTAACTGAGGCATTGTCAAAATATTCTCCCTCATAAAAAGCATTAAATCATTAAAATAATCAAACAGATAGATAACCCCTAAGAAACCTTTAGTTGGCCCTCATGAACCTTAATTTATTTATTTATTAACCAAATATTTGTTGAATACCTATTATAAATCAGACACTGCTTTAGATCCTAGAGTGAAAACAGCTATGACTAAAACAAAGTTCTTGCCTTCACAGAGTTTATAATCCACAGGAGAAAACAATCTAATAAACATATAGTATCAAGTAATAAGGACAACACAGAAAAATACAGATGGATAAATAAAGGATAAAGAGTTAACAGGAGATGCTATTATAATTAACATGATCAGAAGAGGCTTTTTCTATTATCCTAGAAAGACAATTATCCTATATTACACTTTTTAATTCTACAAATAACAACAAGTACTTTTTGAACCTATCTACAGAGTCTAAGCACTTACTATGTTTTAATTCATGTAACTGTAACAATGGTCCTTGAGATATTATTATTTCCATTTGGTTCCAAATAGGGAAAGGAGTATGTCATGGCTGTATATTGTCACCCTGATTATTTAACTTCTATGCAGAGTACATCATGAGAAATGCTGGGCTGGATGAAGCACAAGCTGGAGTCAAGATTGCCTGGAGAAATATCAGTACCTCAGATATGCCGATGACACTACCCTTATGGGAGAAAGTGAAGAACTAAAGAGCCTCTTGATGAAAGTGAAAGAGGACAGTGAAAAAGCTGGCTTAAAACTCAACATTCAGAAAACTAAGATCATGGCATCTGGTCCCATCACTTCATGGCAAATAGGCAAACAGTGGAAACAGTGACGGACTTTATTTTCTTGAGCTCCAAAACCACTGCAGGTGGTGACTGCAGCCATGAAATTAAAAGACTCTTGCTCCTTGGTAGAAAAGCTGTGACAAACCTAGACAGCATATCAAAAAGCAGAGACATTACTTTGCCAACAAAGGTCCGTCTAGTCAAAGCTATGGTTTTTCCAGTAGTCATGTATGGATGTGAGAGTTGGACTATAAAGAAAGCTGAGCGCTGAAGAACTGAAGCTTTTGAACTGTGGTGTTGGAGAAGACTCTTGAGAGTCCCCTGGACTGCAAGAAGATCCAACCAGTCCATCCTAAAGGAAATCAGTCCTGCATATTCATTGGAAGGACTGATGTTGAAACTGAAACTCCAATCCTTTGGCCACCTGATGGGAAGAACTGACTCATTTGTAAAGACCCTGATGCCGGGAAAGACTGAAGGCAGGAGGAGAAGGGGACAACAGAGGATGAGGTGGCTGGATGACATCACCAACTCTATGGATCTGAGTTTGAGTGAACTCTGGGAGTTGGTGATGGACAGGGAGGCCTGGCGTGCTGCAGTCCATGGGGTTGCAAAGAGTCTGAAATGACTAAGCAATTGAACTGATACTTTACAAAAGCTGAAGTTCAGGGAAGCCCAATAATAAGAGGCAGAACCTGGATCAAACCCAGTCAATCTGGTTCCAGACCTGTTACTGCTGCCTTCTGATGACAACTTCTATTCAGAAGTCAGCCTGAACTCAGCATAGAAGCAAAAATACATAAACAGGAAAGCAATGAAACCTAACTAAGACGAAATCATACCATCAACAAATTCTACACAAAGGAAAGCATGCACTGATTCTTAACCAAATGAAATAGAGGATTTGGTTAACAGGCTGTTGGCTGCTTTTTCAAAAGCAAATTACCCATTCCCATCAATAAGACAAGAGAAACAAACATTGTGTTTTGCATTTCAATGATCAGTGCTCAGAGAGGATAGCTCCAAACCAAAGACCCACAATCTTTGCCTAAAATCACATGAAAGGGGCAACTGACACTTAATCTTGCATAAGAAAGCAGTATCCAAACTGCTACCTGATCTCATAAGAAGTCCATTTGCTCTGAACACTAAAACCCAATTACTGATGAATAATTTTGTCTAAAAGTCTCCTAAGGCTAACATCATTCAGAGTGTAACTATAAAATACCAAGGGCGAAAAAACCTGAGCTAGAATGTGACTGAGTTAATTCATTAGCTACTTAGCAGCCTCTGTTATCCAACTTCTGTTAACTTAGTTTATTTATCACATTAATTCACAAAGGCTGTTAAAACCCCCAGTATTCATTCAGGTATTCAAATATTTGAACATTCATATGTATCAGACTTTGTAGACACAGTAATGAACAAAACTGATCAAAAATTCTTGCTTTCATGGAGGTTATATTTAAGTTGTAGAGGGACGAGGGTAAGACAGTCAATAAACAGGGAAAATAATGAAAATATGTAGGATTTTCAAGTGCTTATAAGGAAAAAACCAAGCACAGAGAAGTACTGATAAACTGTTTAGTGAGTATCTATGAGTATATATCTTAAGGGGGATGGTTGCAGTTTTTAAAAGGGTAAACCAGGGTGCCCTTACAAAGAAGGTGGTGTATACAGAGCCTCTATCAATCATTTGGTTAAAGCTTTGTTGTCTAGTTCTATGAATTATTTCACACATATTAATTTTACTACAAAAATAAAAGGCTTCAGGTCAAACAACATTGTCTTGCCTCTTTCAATCATCTTTCAAGGACTTTCTAAGCCTCCATAAACTAAGGATTTACTAAGAACTCTTTTCATCTTTTTTTTCTTTTGAAAATAACAGCTCATAACTTCACAATACTTCCAAAGAAAACCTCTTAAAATGTCTAAACATATTAATTTCTCACAGAGAATCAAAAACAACTCTAAATTTTGTGGATAAAACAGGAATTGTGGCTCCAATAAATAGGAGAGTTCACAAAATCTATTGAATTAGTTCTGTTGAGGACAGTGTTAAGACTGGAATGACAGCAACTAGGGTAAGCATTAAAAATTAAGACTACCATTGGGCAGAGACTACACCTGAAGCCATGAAAATGGACAGACTCCACATAAGACCCTAAACAACAGTCCATTTCCCCACACTTCCTTAACCCCGCTGTCCACTTGACTCCTTTACACAGTCTGGAATCCAAGACTGAACGCTTCTCTTTCCCCCTCACAATACACTTGAGATACTCCTACCTTTCATCTGAAACCCAGATAAAGGAAGTTAGCAAAGACACAATGAGGGGAGAGCCAGAGTAGCATATATTCACAGAAGCCAAGAACAGAAACCTGTTTCAAGAATAAAGTAATATATCCCCGTGTTTCTATTCAAATGCCTTCTAATACACACCATCTTCCCAAGGTTCTATAGTGTTATCATTTTGCCTTCTCAGTTCTCAAAAAGCCTTTTCTTCATGATACTTAAAACATGGCACTTTTGTTATTGTGGCATTTAAAATTATCATAAATATATATCTACATGTTTACCTGTTCATCAAATTGACAGTAATTTCTTACAGACTTAGTTTTAACTATCTATATCTTAACTCCTCTCACTCCTAGCAGTGTCCAGAGTACTTGCTTCATGAATGAAGTGTTGGGCAAGTAAGTCCCAGAAAACTGCTATGCTAACAATCAGCATACTATATTCATCTCCCTCCCATTCTGAAAGCATTTTAAACCTCTTTATTAAAAAAAAAAAAAAAAAAAACACCTCTTTATTGTGAAATACCCATATGTACAGAAACAATGTATATACAACTTAATAGCAATACATATTAACAAATATACAACCATGTAAACTCTATAAAGATTAAGAAATGAAATATGGCCATAAACCTCAGAAGCCTTTGCATGTCTTTCTCATAATTCCTTCCTACAAGCAAGTCACTTAAATTATTAGCCACCTCTCTGCATTCCTTTTTAACACCAAACATCATCACTAAACATCACAGCTTAATTTTGTCTACTTTTGAAATTACAGAGATGTATTCCCTGCCTAGCTTTTTTTTTCCTTCTCACTCAACAATTTTGTAAAATATATCTATATTCTACACATAAATCATTTATTTTTACTGTGGT